>NC_139043.1:26669154-27269154 GCF_965140915.1 Aythya marila
GCATATCCATCACCTAATACCTTTATTCTGAAAACTCGCTTAAAAAAAAATCCTGTTCCTCTGAAAAAGCAAGCAAATTTGAGTTCCGTAAGTACACAGCCATATTTGTCCCTTTATTATAAAAAAGACTTTATTTGCAATCATGGCCTACATTTCCAGAATTACCATATCTCCCTGTCTTTGTGTACACCAGCTTTAACAGCTCCTTTGGGGAGGATTCATGGAATTGGTAATAGGTTTTGTAATTTCCACCTTCTGTTTTCTAGTTCAGAGAGTAATCGAATCCAGCCACTACCATTGTATCTATCTGGCAACTATTTGTTGGCCTCCATGAAATGAGTTGGAAGTTTGATTTCCGTTCTCAGCAGGCATTTGTGTGATACAGATGAACTGCTGTAACTGGCAAATTGGAGGCAATTTCAGCAGAGATTCCTAGGATTAAATAAGCATGAGAACAGAACTTTTCTCGCCTCCACAGAGGTCTCTTCTTTACCAGAGTTGAGAAATGACAGGACAAAATTGTAGAATGTGGATTTCTGCTGTTGTAAGACACACTTTAAAAGTGGGTTTTATCTCCAAGGCGATCAAACTGGTACTCACATTAAATTCCTAACAAAAACCCCAAACCATTATGAAATAAAACCTTAAGGCAAAATGAGCTTTATTACTTTACTCCCTAAAAATCCTTTCTATCTCTGCTGCATTTTGACTGGAATACAGAAGTATTTTATTTCTTTCATGAGTATTTTTTTTAAACACTCCACATCACTTATGACAGAGATGTTCAGTAGTTTGCATTGTGGTCATGCTTATTTGACTCCCCATCACTGGAGCTGGTGCAATAACGTCAGCCACTGAGATCTCCAGTAGCATTCTCTGTGAGCTGTCACACAAAGCATTTAAGAACCGAAATACAGGTTACCAGTTTAGCAGAGGCTGAACATATGACTTCGGCTAAGATTAAAAACTTTATTTTTCATACAAAACAATAAGTAATCCAAGCAGATAATGTACTGTCTTCTCACTTTCCATGTTTTCTCAATATAGTCTATCCACAGTTCAATGTTTGTTCCATATCAGCAAAAACTATGAAGTTTCCATCTTGTATCCATGTTTTTCTAATTCAGCTCTGTAGAGAAAAAAGATGGGTATATTAAAATATACAAATAGAATAGCCAGACATCTGCATTTTTTCAAAATGAAGTACCCTGCACAATATATTACCATTTTAGAAATATCATGAACATGTAACAGTGCTTCCTGATTCACATTAATAACCTTAACCTCACTTGTTTTACAGTTCAACTTCATCTTAATGTCTTTGGATCACTAGAAGTAAATCCCGTATGAAAAATTCCAACACTTGTTTTAATCACGTTTACTTATCCTCTGCCCCACTCTGGCTGAAGGACAACTTTATGTTGCAAAGCAGCACCTCTAAGACAGTAACAACACATTAGGAAAAAAATTGCATTGTCTTATACTGGCTATCCCCAAAATTTCCTTAAACTCAATGAACTCACTAATCTAAGCAATTTAAATGCATGTACTTCCAAAGTTTGCCTTACATACTTTTGTATCAGCACTATTTTAATATCTTGGTGCAATGAATTCTGAGAAGAAAGGATTGTTTTGTTCACCTTGGCTGTGGCAGCAGGTCAGCAACAGCAAAGGTTATTTCCCATAACCTGTCCCCACTTCGCCTCCTACCTGCCTCCGGCACACCAACCAGAGCTACACCATTTTATATCCCAGTGTTAGCACATGTGTACCTAGACACTGTGGGTCTACGTCTCAGGTTAGTTTACATACGTGCCATTTTAACTTTAGAAGTGAAGGACTGCTGCATTTTCTTTCTGAAGATGAAATAAAAATATTCTGCACCAAGGCAACACTGCCAACTATCATTTTAAGACAAGTATCTGGTCACCAACACTACAGGCTATGAGATGTAGATTGAAGACTTATCGTGTTAACTATGCGGTAATCAAGAATTATGCCACACCTTTAAAGTCTGTGTTTCACTACATATCAACATTTTTTCCAGTATTACAATTTCACTACCTTTCAGCCTTATAAGCACGGACCATACCAACAGGCTTCATCTTGTGCCTGTTACACAAAGGGCCACTTTTTCCCTTTACAAGAGATCATCCCAGGAAGCATTTAATCAGGCTGTATTACAGAAGGCTGCGCTGCATGCAACATACTGAAGGACTAATTTTAAAGTGTGAATTTGTATTGACTCTTGAAACAACTTAAGTTATAATTACACATCACTAAAAGGATTAACTGAAGCTACAAGTGACCAAGAAGACTAAACAACAGGATTAGAGGTACCTGAATTGCTATCACTTTTTTAGAGGATGTTATAAACACTGCTTTGCTATCACTGCTCACAAACAGCATGCTCTTTAACACATGAGAGGGGAGCTTCTAGGCAAAAATTTCCAGTTGTCTATTTGGTCACAGAACAGCAATACTATTTGAAGGTATAGAAAAAAATATACTACTACACTTTGCATACCATACAGCACAGAAGAAAGAATCCTGGCTCCCTTGCCATTAATCTTTGCAGCACAATTCAGATTTTCCACATCTTTGTGCTGTCTTAAGCTGTGTAACACCACAAAAGCCTGAGCATATTGATGATATGAGGCATATCTCAGGATGCACAGTTCAATTTTTAAGAGATTAAATGCTCATCAGTACTCTCAATTGTTCTGTAATCCCTTAAGTCTGGTTCAGAAAGGCTTTTAGGTAGATAAACACAAAGCAGAGCCTTCATTTATTCCTGTTTTCAGACCTCTTTTTAAAAGTAAGCAGAACTTACAGATATTAACAACTAAACAGTGCAGTTTAAAACATTTTATCCAGCTTCTAGAACAGTAAGTTAAAAATCAAATTACCTTAACTGATTGGAGAAATCATCTTCTACATTGTCATCATCCCAGTTGTCTTCCCAGACATGAGCATCTTCATCTTCATCTAAACCAGTCCAATCTAAAGGCAGGAAAAAAAGGTAAATATTTTATGTTGCATTGCTTCAGTACCGCATCTTATTGACTGATTAGCTCAGCTTCTGGGTAAGGCGGGCTTCAAATGGTAACAAATTTCCCTCTATAAACAGAGATGTTCAGATCATACTTAAGTATTTGAGACTAAACAGTATAGTGAGATTTTTTTTTTTAAATCCTGAATTATGACAAAAATATAACTTGGTAGGAAAATAATTATACACTACACATCATGGCTTGCAGGATTACACACTCTGAAGGGACATTTTGCATACATAGAGATAAATTGTAGCACCATAGTAAGAGAAGAGAAACACTGAGTATTTGACTCCTAAAATTACAACAAGAGGTGTGCAGTTCTGGGTTTGTATTTCCTCTTTCTTCCCTCACAATTAAAAGCAATGTACGTCAAACACTTGTGCCAAAACACACACACACTCAGATCCTCCATTCACTCACATCAGACGTTGACAGGCTATGGATAAATGCCAAAAACATATCCGTGATGCAGAAGCAAAGGCAAATTGAAAGATGCACCTGCCAACGGCAGTTGCTACCAGTAACCAGCTACTTCTGGGTTCCAAAAATAGTAGAAGCCATTTCTTTGCAGCGGCAAGATGCTGGAAGTCCATTTGCTAACCTAATTTCTATTTTTCCTATAATAAAATAACCTGGCACACCACTCTTGACAAATTACTGATCACCCACTTAATAGTCCATTATAAAAAAAAATCTAACTTGGTAGTGTAGAAAAATAAGAAAAATGAGAAATCAGAAAGGTTCAGAATGTTTTTGTAAACACAAGTCAGTTTACTTCATTTGGGAACTATCCCATCACAGTTTTTCAGCTATCTTTTGCTGACAGACAGTAACTTTTTCTAACGTTACCAAAATAAAAAGAATCCCAACCTCATATTTCTCAAAGCCTCCTGGTATATTTAAAGATGTAACACTATTCTTCCCCTCTTCCCCAAAGCCTTTATGATTCAGTAAGCCATCTGCTGCCCACTCAGAGAAAGCTTTGAGGTCTAAGGGCCAAAGTAACATTAAAACATGGACAGACAGATGGAAAAAAAAGAGCTATTAGGGTAAAAGATTAAGAGCTAATTCACAGTGAACAACTTTATTCATAAGAATGAAGGTTGGTCTGTGTGTTCTTCCTTGCATTTTTAATGCAGACAGGCAAAAAAAAAATCATGCTTGAGATTCACCAGAACAGGAAAAAAACATTTGTAACTGATTAAAGACACAGATGTAGAAGACATTACAATTAAACTCCCCTTCTCAAATAAATTATATAAAGGGAAAGGACAAAGGAACATAGAAATCCTACTGGTCTTAGAGAGAGCACAGGAAGCAACTGGGAAGAAAGGGTGAAGGAAAACTGCAGCATAAGAGAATGCAGTATTTGAGGCTAGCATACTGCTCACTACTCAAAGGGAAGGGTTTCATTTTAATACTACTTACAAGAAGCTCTTCCAATTTATATGTAATGAGCTTTTTTTTTTTTTTTTTGGTCAAAAGAAAGACTTTACTGGTCATAACACTAGCTGGACTTTAAAAATACAAAAAACACAGCTCAAACCAGCTTTAAATGAACACCAAAGTCAAGCTTTTCTATGTACTAGTGTAAGTAGCTCAGGTTTTAAAGTTAAAAAAAAATGTGTATTTCATAGTAACTAGTATCCAGCACAAGAAATTCAGCTTCAACCATAAAGGAGCTGGGGAGACTGGGGAAGCATGTTCCAAATCGCAGTGAGCAAAGAGGAGTCAAAAAGGCTATGTCTTTTTCCACAACAGAAGCTGGGAGAGAAAAAAAAAAAAAAAAAAAGAGTGAAAGTAAAGCCTAAATTATATCTTTCTTGGTGTAGCCATGACATTCTGCAGTGTGTATGCTGACACTATACCCCTGAAATCCACACTAACATTGTTCCAGCAATTCACACGCCTGTGTATGAATAACAGTAAGGAGTGCTGTAGCATTATCTGTGCTTTGAAGCATGGAGAATGTTGGACTTGGGTATTTTGGTGTACAGTGACAACAGCAGCAGCATGTTGATTCTGATCAACTTGTCACGGCTGGACCCCTTAAAAATTATTTTTATATAATGATAACTTCTTGCCATATTTTGTACTTGGGAGAGGGAAGCAAAGTGGTTTTCAGAGTAGAAGATAACCCAAAATCCTAGCAATTTTAAATTATGTTTTACATTCTGAGAAGCACTGTACATAAGTTTGTAAGTAATGAGTTCACACATACTTGAACTCGTCAGGAAATATCTCAAATAAAAAAGGACACATCTGTTTGGGATTTTATAATTTCAAACTTGAATTGATAAAACTGTTTCAAGAAAAAAAAAATCCAAGTAGATGTTCCCCAAATGCCAGTGTTTTTGTCTGTGATGTAAGTCTGCATTACCTAATTTCCTTCAGAATAAAACATGTCAACGGAACTTGAAGATTTTTTGCTGTATACGAAGTGGTGCTTTAATGTGAAAGAACAACAATCTGACAGGGGGTTCATCAGAGATTTATCATGACTCTTTCCTAAGCAACTGATGATAACTTTCAATGTGGTCTGAAAATTATTGTGAAAAAAAAAATTACTGAATGAGAAGATAAAATCATGAAAAAGTTTCTGCTGTTGACAATAAGGGAAACCTAAAAGCACAGCATTTTAAGATGAGTTGAGATCAATACAAAGACTCAAATCAGCAGCAAACACCGAATGGAGACTCTTACCACTGCAAGGCTTAGGAGCAAGTGCTGTGACAGCCACTGAGCGCAGTGGCCAATCTAAGGTTCAGAAGTATGCTTCAAGGCTTCCTTCACGCTCACAGCTAATACTCAATTTACAATAAATAAACCTTTTTTGCACCTTTAGGGAGCATATAAAGAAAAAAGGGCTGGTCTTCTCAGTTTAACTACCATCTCAGCTACATCACTAACTTTTTTCACCATAAGCGCAAACAGTATTTTCAGAATACGTAAGGGCTGCATGGCCACAGAGATGTCACCTATAAGGATGACGGTATAGCCCGATAACCATTTCACCCATGCCGTACACATTTATCACCGCCCACAGCTGGAGACTCTGGCAGAATTCAGCACACAGCAAAGAACCGTGCCCTAATATGGGGCTTTCCAAGGCTACTGCTATAAAAGCCCACCGAGGAGTTCTATTATTGAGGCCCAGATTCTCCTAACTCCCTCGCTCGATACATTTCGTACCTACAGAAGCAGCTGCGCTGGGCAAGCCGCGATACAAGGCGGTCACAGAGCGCAGCTGCCCCCCCCTCGCCTCATTTCCACCTCAGGGCTCCCACCGCTGCCCGCGGGCCATGACCCAGCACTTCTCGCTGCCGCAGCCACTCGCGGGGCAGGCCCCGGGGTGCTCCCCATGCCTGGCCCCGACCCCCCCCCCCATCCCCGCGGGGGTCCCGGAGCCGCCTTGGCAGCGCCCTGCACCCCCCACCCCACCCCCAGCCAGGCCTCAGGCCCGGCGGCCTGCAGGCCGCGCCCCCCCCGCCGCCCCTCTCCCCACCCCCGCCGGGCACCTTCCGCCGGGAACTCCTCGAACTCGTCGTCCTCCTCCAGGAGCCCCAGGTCCACCGGCTGCTTCTTCTCCGCCATGCCCGGCGCGGCCCCGCACAGCCCGGCCCGTCCCGGCCCTGCCCTCACCGCGCCGCGCCGACACTGACGGGATGGCGCCGGGGCACGGCCCGCACTGCGCCTGCGCGGCGGCGGCCGGCTGCAAGCCACGCCCCCTCCCCGCCAGCCCCGCCCCGCCCTCCGCGAGCCGTGGCCCCGCCCCCCCGCACCTGCGGGCTCCCGCCCAGGGGTCCCCTCATGGCCCCGTCGTGTGGGGCACCCCCACACCAAGCACAGACATGATTGTTACATTCCTTCGCTGTTGATTCGTATTTATAAACCCTGTATCTATAAACCCTACGTTTATAAACTCCGAGTATCAGCCTTCTGCCCTTCTGAGCTGTAACCCGGCTCTCTGTTTCGAACCCAGCGCCATTACGGTTGGAAACCTTAATTGGAAACCCTGAGAACCAAAAGGGTTGGAAAAGCCCTCCAGCATCATCCGGTCCAACACCCCTACCACCAGTGTCACCCACTAAACCCTGTCCCTAAGCAGCACGTCCAACCTTTCCTTGAACACCCCCAGAGATGGTGATGCCACCACCTCCCTGGGCAACCCGTTCACCTCCAAGAATCAAGGCTGAAGACCATCACCAAGCCACTCAGGAAAACCCAGAATGTCACACAAGAACCAGAGCTTTGGAATACCCCATTGGGCTGGTTGCTGAACCCCATCAGTGGCTTAAGCAAAGGCAAAATTCAGCACTCAGCACCCTGAGCACATGCACACGTGGTGCCCTGATGGCTCCTCTTGAGTCGCCTGCCTCACAGCAGAGCTGCTGCCTTGCCGGAGCTGCCTTTTTTCTTGGTCTGCAAGGGGCTGGTTCATGAGACAATGGCTTGCACAGCTGGGTTAGACCATGTCCTGGATTTAATATCGGGCAAACAATGAACAGAAAGTTCAAATGACAGATATCCTGCTCTCAGCAGAGAGCACAGATAAAGTCATAAAGTGGATAGAGGTCTGCCACATCAAAAATGGGCACAGATCCGTGATGACACATCACTAAGGCCCTTATTCAAGCCCTCAATTTTTTCCCATACCAAGAACTAAACTATGAACTTTGCAGCATGTTCGGGAATATAAAGATGCTCAACTGCACCCAAATTTTCTAAGGAAAAACATAACTTGGAAACTGCTATTGACAAACAGCTTCAAGCAGCCCTGGAGCAGGAAACAGCTTGAATTTGTTTTGGCAACTTTACCTACATATCTGCTGTGGAAAAAAAAAAAAAAAAAAAAAAAGATCCCACAGTCCTTTCCAACCCCTTTTCTCCTCTTTCTCTACCCAGATGCTGCTTAGGGGGTGCCAGCAGAGAGAAGAATCTGTGTTTCCCTAGGGGATAGGGCTGGCACAGGGGAACAAGGAAAATGAAGACTCCTGATTCAGACTCCTGAAGCAGTGTCTTATTTGTATAGGGACTGACCACAGTCTGTCTCAGGTCAAGTTGTAGGTCCTCCATTGCATTTTGCATCTCCGGAGCTGAGTGTTTCCAAATCACCAGTAGGCGAAATTTAATCTTATGTTGTCACAAAAACCTGTAGTGCCAAATTCTCCTCCGTTTATTATGAATGTCAAGGTTTTTGAAGATTCTTTTAAATGTCTGTTTTTCGGAGTGTTGTGAGTAAATAAGGAGCTTAGCTCTCATTTAAACAAAGAAAAGTTAATGTATATCCCAAACAATTGGAAAAAGGAACTTGAAAATATAAACACAAATTTCATATTTATTTTACCAGTAAGATCACTTTAAAATAATGGATTTTAAAACAGGAACATTAAATCTATTGTTTTAAATCTAATACCACAAGTTTTGCAAGCCTGAAATATATATCAGATTATCTAGCCTTTCTACCAGATGACCATATGGATGTAAACCTCACTGTAATTCGGGAAAATCTTTAACTCCTTTTTAGTAATGTTCCCAAGGACACGGGTATCTGCCATGCCATGTTTGTCTAGTGGATGTATGCCCATCCTACACCTCCTGAAGGAGCTGGTCTGCAAGACAGTCTCCAAACCAGACCTTGCAATAAAAGGTCCTAGGAGTTGGTTGAGGTGGGTGACATCCCACATGCCAGATAAAGAACTTCCACATGCTTCTCCACTGAGAAGAGCAATTTCCGAATTCCACAAAGCATTACAGCATCTAAAATTTAGGTGATGAAATTTGTAATCCTTGAGCCTTTTGGTGAACCTAGCCCCATTGATGTCTCTTAATTCTTTAGAGAAAAAAGCATAATGACTCAGCTCTCCAGAATAATTTTTCCAGTGTGAAAAGATATTTAAAAGGTTAGAGGAGAACATCCAACCCTCAAATATGATTGGTGTTTGATTGATTCTAGATGGACCATCAAGAGTAAGAGCTGCCTTTCAGCATCTACCTTATGCAGTTAGAGTGGGAAAAGGGCCCTGATACCTACTCAATCAGAACATGCTGCCACTGGGTTTTGTTTTATCCTTCCCTTGTTGCAGTCCCAAGCCCACTGGCAATCCTTACTGCCACCAGGACACATATGGGCACACATACCAGGGAAAAGTTTTGATCAAATTGGAGAAGGCAATTCCTACATTCCCAAAACAGAATGAGAGATCTGCTTTCTTGGATCTGTAGCCCCTGCACAGTAACTCAGGTGTATGCTGAATAGATTGATTGTCCAGGACCAACAGCCTGACATTCCCACGTGCTTCATCAGAGAGATCTACACTCCTGTTCCATGGAAATTAAAGAAAAAATCCTATAGCTTTCAGTGGTTCAGGATATGACCATCTCAATTAAAATTTTATCTTAAATATACCCTTAACTGGTAACACGGAAATAATTGAAGAAGACAATCCTGAGTAACTCATCAATCCCTGTATTATTCTTTCCAGAGCTGCACAGCAGCTATTTACTCAATATGATTTGTTTTATTTTTTTATTTATTTTTTTTATTCAGCATGTTTTATGCATTAGTATTAGAAAAGCCTGTCTTTCTCTTGGCAAATGTTACTGCAAGTTGTCTAGCAGGGAGGTAAGATTATGTAGATTTATTTATTCAGAGTGTAATTTGCATACATGAAAAATGGAAATAGAGATATTTTTTTTCTGAATTAGAGCCTTTTTCTTTTTTTTTTTCTTTTTTTTTTTTTTTTTTTTTTTTTGGATTCAAGGTGAAACAAAAGTGTGTGCAGTGTACCAGTTCAGATTTCCACATTTTTTTTCAGGTGAACTAGTAGTCATTTCAATGCCTGGGCCCATTTTTTTGAATTGGGCACTCTAATGAGTACTTTCTGAGGAAAAGATTAAAATGAGGAAATAGATCAGATTGGTAACAAATTTCCTTATAAGCAGCCTTAGTTAAAGGTGCTCTGTTAAAAAGAAATTTCAGATGCATATTAAGGATTTGGGATACCCTGAGTAACCTGTTGGTTTGGAGATCTGCATGATCCCAGGCCATCAGACAGTGCCTGCTGAGAGAAACCTCAGACTGCAAAGAAAATGGGCATGGATCAATGTATCTGATCCAGCGGGTCTCATCAACGTAATGTGACATCCATCCACGTGATATCCACGGGCACTACGTCCAGCAGACCAGCAGCTCTGACCTCTGGCTCAGTCCAGCTGTGCCCACAGAGTGTGTGTGGATGTTAGAGGCAGGCACCTGTCTGGACCTAACAGTGCGGGCTGTTAGATGTCCAGGAAAGCATCCAAGTCCTGAAAAAAAATATACAGGAAATTTTGCTACCACGTGCTTTTAATTCAGAATGCAAGAATTAGCCATGCAATGCAGAACATCTACTCTACATTATGCAGCATGTCTGGTAATCTGAGCACTGGCTCATGCATCCTGGGAGTCCCTTCAGAGTTAATACTTTGCCTCGCAAGTAACACTACATTTCATGCTACAGCTTTTGGGATTAAATTGGAGGAAAAAAAAATAGCATATCCTACACTTGGTGCATGTGGACATCAGGGAAGGACTGTCCCACTTTTTTCAGTCTAGCTCTGTGAAGCTCTGGACCCATGGCATTATTCCTGAGGTCAGTGCCTTTGGTTTGCCACTATTTATTCAGGTCTGCAATGGTTCTCCTTTTCTCTCTATCGTTCACCAGCACCTCCTGGTAGTCCACCCTGCTCCCACAGCCCATCCCTTCCCACAGCTGACCCTCACTGAGGTCAGTATGCGATTAGGTGGCTGGAGATCATAAGGAATATTAATCACAAGGAACACTTAGATGTTGCTTTACAGACTTCCTTATGTGAAATACACTGAGGCAAGCTATCAGGTTACCAGTGGCTGAAAAAGAAACAGTTCTCTCTTTACCCTTGACAGTCAAAAGAAAGTTTGATTTATTTTCTCATTTTCAGTTAGTCTAAAGGCAGCTGGACAGCATTGCTACAAAGCTCTAGCTGTGTGTCATAATAGGGGCAATATGTTTGTTCACTTCTGCTCTCTTCCTCTGTCTAATTGTTCTATTGTCTTTCTGTTTTCTCTCCACATTTGGGCTGACAAAATGTCTCCTTGGGTTTAGCCCTCTAGCCAAAGCTTAACGGGCTCCTAATCAAGAACTAACACCACCAGCAGGCTATTTCCTGTCTTTGTTTACCATCCCTGGTATCATCTTTCTTCTTCTCTCAGTCCATCATTGCAAATTTTCACCACTATTTTCCTTTGAATCTTCCTCCATGCAGAGAGCAGGAAGTTTCCTGAATATTGCTCCCCTTTCATTTTCTGCCCACTTGATCTCTGGCCTCCCACTGTACAATCCTGGAAGAGAACCAAGAAGCATCCAAAACCAGATTTCAAAAAGCTCTGTAATCCTGAAATACCTGTGTATTCACTGCAGCTATATCAGCAGGATATTTATTGCTGACCCTCAATGCAAATTGTGTCGATGCTTTGAACATATAGGAGGTATTCACAACGTGATTAGTTACTGTTCATCATGACTTGCCTTTCCCTGCAAATATCAAGACCTCCAGGGTACAATTCAGTTGCTTAAACAAAGGCTTATAATGTCATATGAGATGCACTAAAACACAGGGCTGCATGAGGTGTAATCTGGGAGACCTGGGTAGGTTAGTATGAATCATTAGGAACTGGATGAACAGGGGAGGCCTTTTTCTCCATGTAAAACATCCTTCTACCTTCACATATCTAGGTAGTGGCTAAGGCATGGCCAGAACCTGTCCAGATGAAGCTCAACCTGAATAAAATCAAGTGTTGCAGCCTGGGGCGAATTACCAATCATTGTTTCTGATGTTTTGATAGGTAAGCAAGGCTACTGCTCATTAGCTGTATTGGCAAGTGGAGGGACTTGTTGATACCCAGATTATCTCAAGGGAAAGGATCGGCCCACTGAACTTCAGACCACCCTCACCTTAGGCAGTTTACTCTGCCTGACAGTCCCTCTGGACTATCGGTTCAGAAAAGAGAGAGAAATGGTCTCTTCCAGGTGGAAATTCAAAGCACCTAGCTTAAGTATCAGCCCTAAAATATATTTTGAAAGGACCTGTCTCATTTCTGAACTATATTAGGAGCCAAGGAAGACTTTCCCCATAATTACGTGCTGAAAGTTAGGGCGTGTAAATAATCTACAAGCTCAGGTAACAACAATCACCCTTGTTAGCCACATTTTTTTCCTCTGGCAATGTTCCTACAGCGTATTTTTAGCCAAAGTTTATCTACTTAGCTTGCTTATCAGCTCAGTTCCACACCAGGAGCTTCACCAGCATGTCTGGTAGGAGATGCATCGGCTGTTAGGCATCACTCAGAACTTGCTTCTGAGTATTGGCTTCTCTGCCTTGATGCTCAGGGTTTGCTTGCTGCTCTTCCCCCCCCTTGGGGTCTGCTTTTTGCCAAACCTGGCTGGCCGTGTCAGCTGCACGGGTATGTCACAAGCAGCACAGTCTCAGCTCAGGGAATGGCCTGCCCCGAGCAGCACCACTGTGCTGACCACCACCAGTGCAGGAGCTGGTGCCACCACACAGGCAGAGAGTCTGAGAGACAGAGGCCACCCGGGATGGAAAAGCAGGCTGTGACATGACCCAACACATTAGTTTTCCAATGCAGAAACCCACAGAGCCACAAAGCCCTTCCTCATCCATTCTGCAAAGCTGAGGATACCTTCTTATTCAGAGATCCTGTTAATTGTCATAGAGGTTTTCATGACCATCTAGTTGTTCTCCACAGAAATGAATAAAGAAATACCATGCAGAGGTATCAATTAATTTATTTTTTAAATGCAAACACTCCTGAAAACTTAATCAAAGCCTGATTTAAATTTAGGTTACCAAGTGAAGTTGATGCAGCGTGTCAAAACCGAGCCACAAGGAGCGATTGGGTCAAGTCCTGTTCCTGACTGGGCTCACCTAGCCCTACCACGAGGGCAGCCCATGGCAGATCCTGGGCCACTGCCCATGTATCGGGGCAAAACTGATAGTTGTTTTTTTTTTTTGTCTCTGTTGGATAGGAGTTTGCTCGGAATGGTATTTGAAAGAAAACCCTTAAAACAGACTCTCTCTGTTCCTGACTGGTTTTCCAAAGCACATAAATCTTTTGTAACTTTAATTCTTAGCCCCACAGTAAATACGATAGTGACAGTGACAGCTGGAATGCTTATAAAAACAGCATCAGAGTAAATGGCGAACATAAGTCAAACTGATCTACAAAACTGATGGTTTTCCAGGAATATATGTAAAATCCTTTTGTCTACGTGGTATATATATGCATATTCATATATTTATGTATACACTACTTGTTAAAATACAGCAGGTGAACTATACAATTAAGCAGGCTTGCGTGATAGTACTGTGGTGCTAATTATTATTCTAACGTATCAGGTAAATTAAAAGTAGGTAGGTACACTCACAGCAGTATGTTACAGAAAAAAAAAAAAAAAAAAAAGAAAAAAAAAAAAGATTTGAGTGTATTATTACTGAGGTTGGCTGAGAAAGAAAGTAAAAGATCTAACCTGATTGTCATCTGAACGAGTGCATTAGGAAACAGCTCTCTCAGTTTTACTGTTTCTAGCTGTATCTTTTGTAATACACAATAGGGGAGTCTTTTCTCTGATTTGCTTTTAAGGCTTTAGCACAATCAAAAGCTGGAGGTATTGTAAAGAAAATCTGCAAATAGCATAAAAATGTCTTGTGGTGACATTCCTATTCAGGCTCTGGGCCTGATTTTGAAAGATCCTGAACACCCAGAGATGGCAATGTTAAGCACTTCTGCAGATCAGATCTTTGAGGTCTGAAAGATTGTTTTATAATCTTGTTTTCATGCTCTTGCAAACCTACAAAGTCTTCTCCCCCCCCCCAAGTAATAGCACAGACTTTATTAAAACCATTCAGAACAGATCTCTGTGTTTTAAGGCCACAGTTTTGTGCTGACTGGTGAGATACTTAACTTCAGTCAGCAGAACAATTTCCATCCTTTCAGGAAACTAATGATATACTTAAGAGTATACTTGAGTGTATTAAAGTTAAGACAACATTAATTATTTAAAAACAAAGTCTTTGCAATACTGTGACTTTTAGATCCTCTCAGTTACATTATTCTGCTTGGCTATGGGACCATCTTCACAAAAGTTCTTGCATAGAATAATAAAGTTTGGAAAAGCCCTCCAACATCATCTGGTACCCCAGATGCCCCTACCACCAATGTCACCCACTAAATCACATCCCTAAGCACCATGTCCAACCTTTCCTTGAACACCCTCAGAGATGGTGATGCCACCATGTCCCTGGGCAGATGGAAAACAATTTATAGGGCATATAAAAGGTCAGTTCCTCAAAAAAAAAAAAGATTTCTATTCTTTGTCTTTCACTGTCTGGTCATCTGTAGGGAAAAGTCCACATTTGCCATTGTGTCTTCCCTCAGAAGTGGTTTGAGGTGGCAGCAGTCTGAAGTATAACTATAACAAAACAGTAAAGTCTGAAATCGTATGTTCGGTGTTTATGCAGGCTGTATGTAAGCCACAAGGAAAAATAAATTTAAACAATTGTATGCAGATCTGAGGGATGCAACTGAAGCAATGGCTCCTCAATTCCCATAAATATGACTAAATTTAGAATTTGATTTCCCAACCAGTTATCACACCATGGTTTGTTGGCACAGTGTAAGTGAATACATCCAAATGCGTAGTTTCTGATTTGTATGAGGTTAAACCTGAAGCTAAGAGAGCTGCAAAAATGGCAGTCCCACCTTTTCTCCTTTTTCGATTGCTTTCAGAAATGCCCTTACAACATAGTCATTTTTCTTCAACATATAAAATGCTGATTTGATTGACGGTCATATAACCACTTTATTTATTTTAAACAGAAGGAAAATCCAAGCTATTTGAGGCATACATAAGAAGAAACAGAAACTATAAATGCAAATTTGCTAAAGCAATGTGTTTGGTAATCATCAAAATAAGACTTAATCTCTTTTTTTTTTTTAATATTCACACAGGTAGTTGTGTAAGTTATGTACACATATGTTGTGTTATATGCATACTGCTGATGACCCTTTGTAGATTTGTGTAAACTCATTTAACAAGCACATTTGAAACACTTATTAGATAAAATTCTTGAGCTGTACATTATAAATAATGATTTTCAAATGATAAATTGTAATTTTCTTTTATGGCTGTTACAAATTTGTATTAAAGCTTCGCTGAATTGGACGATTTTTCAGGGGAGTTTACTTAATGTTAATCTATTCATTTGGGGGTAAATGAAGAGTTTAATGGTGAAGTGATGTAACTAGAATATAGTCTCAAGTGGTGTGTTAGGTTTATCAATCAGTGAAAATTGTGCACTTGAGTGTTAGAGCACATGTCTATCCATATGCTTCTTGCTACCTCAGTTAATTGAAACCCTTCTTCCATCCTATTATCAATACTTGAAAAATAGCTCCAACCACATCTATTAACCAGTGTCTCAATAGGTGCTGTATCAGCTCCATGCAAATTGCATGTATTTTGCTAGAAAGCAATTTCACTAATGTAAGGGTCAGTTCTGTGGTTCACTGGAGATGTTCAGTCAGGGGATGCCGGGGCATGTCCAGCTGGATGGATAGAGATGGATGGAGCTGTGCGCCTGGTCTTCAGTCCACTGAAGCACAGTACAAGGTTGGAGGTCCAGTCTGATTGACACCCTCAGTCCTCAGTGATTTTGACAAAAGCAAAGTGTGCTCATGAGGAAAACTAGCTAGACATTGCCATTTGTACTGGGAAATCTGAACTGAAGAGAAATATATGTATTTTTAATTTCCCATAAAACAGAATGTAAAAAAAAAAAAATCAAGTTTAGATTCAGGACAGCAGAATTATGCACCGAGACGTCCTAAACAGCTCTGAAATTACAAGTTCTTCCTTCCAAAGCAACTTCTCCAAGGCTTTCATTGATATTGACACATTTCCTCTCTCCCCTAAATACATGACTTGAATGCAAAAAAACAGATTTTCTGAGCAGCTCAGCTCAGGACAATTTGGTTGTGCTTTACTGTGTCTTAGATACAAATACTTCCATCTCCTAAGCCCAAAATACAAAACATATTCAAACCTACCTAAGTCCTTCCACTTTCCAGTCCTTCTCCTTTCCACTTCTTCATTGTGCTTCACATGCTCATTGTGGTTCTCTCCTTCCCTGTCAGTTTTCATGACCACTTTAGCTTTCTTGGCCACTTGTTGACCTTAATAAATCAAAGTAGAAGGAAAATGAAAGGATCTACAACACAAGGAAGAGAAAGAAGGATCTGAGATACTGAGCAGTGCCTTATCTAGTACTACCTAAAACTCTCTAAAGGCTTCTCTAATCGATTATGGCATTTTGGACCCTTGAACCCAAGGAGTTCCACCTCTGCTCCAAAGTTATCCACTTTCCTTTCTGTGGCCAAGTTGGTTAATCAGTCCCATCAGGTGTGAGGATACAAGGGATGTCAGTTTTGCTAGGTAATGCTTCTCCATCTCAGAAGGGGCCAAATGACTGGCTTACTCCAGACAGCACCTTCCACTAACTCTATTATTATCTTCCAAAGGTGGGTTGCTAGCAGTCATTCTTCCAAAAAGAGGAATGTAAGCAATCCTTGACAAAGGATTATTAGTATTATAATTAGTATTATAATTAGTATTATTAGTGCGTTGTCTGCATACCTCTGGAAACACATAACCCCCCTACCCTTCTGCTCAATTTTGGGGACATTCTTTCTCACTGCTGCTTTGACTCCCAGTTCCTCATAGTGGCTTGTTGTCATCATGCAGAGCAGACCTTTTAAGTGTCGAAGAGATCTGCTAGACAGCATGAATACCTCTTTGATTTGTTTCTTGTGTAGATCTGTCCCTATGGTCTCAGGGCCCCCTAAGAAGTGATGAGCAGGCAAGCCAGTGGCACTACAGCAATTACTGCAGTAAGGCTTTCTGTACCCTGTTATATGCAGAGTTAATATACTGAAATAGTTTGCAATACAAGCAAATAAATAGCTTTCCTTTCAGTCTTAATGCACAGTTTTATGGGAATATATGCCAGATAGGAAAGCAGAGCTGAAAATGGCACTGAACGTATCAAGGCTCGTAGAGTTTAATGCCTGTGGCATAGCTATCCCTGGGCAGAAGGAAAGAGATCCTAACAGAGCCATCAGATCCCAGCTATGGATTTACAAACTGACTGAGGATAGTTTATAGTTCAGTATGATAGTAACAAATCTAGTCTGTATACAGGAAATTAAGGCTCAAAGTTCCAAAAAAAGGTACAGCAAAGATGGGTACTTTATCATATTTGCAAGCGTATTGTTTTCATTGTCAATACTTTAAAAAATGTGTACTACAGTGGGCAGACAGGGCAAAACCATAGCTGAAAGCTAACAGAAATCCTGTTATGCAATGAAGAACTTCCTTTTACAGTGCAGTATTTCTTCACTGAAAGCAGATCATTGCTATAAAGAGCAGGTATTTATCAATTTTCAAAGGTCTTGGCCCATCAAAGCTAGTGTTAGATTTGGAATTTCGCTTTTGTTGCCAAGGTGACAAACACTTATAAATATACCACATCTTCTAATGTGCTTTTAACTTAGTATTTTTATGGCTTTTAAATCAGATACCATTAGCAAATATATTAGGTAATTTAGCTGAAAGACCATTTTCTACTAACACTTTTTGTTACATTTCCCCAGGTACTTCAGTAAATGTCTGTTGTGACATTGCAGTCCTGCCAGGCTTCTAGCACATAAGGATACATACAGAACATCTGGTAAGAATTAACATATTACCGTAGGGCTTTCCATTTATTTATTTATTTACTTCGTATTGATAATTACGAATTGTATTAAAAAAAAAGGAGTAATATTAAGGGTTTGATCCTACAGACCACCAACTTCAGTGGGAACTCTGTCGGTTGTGACTCCAGGACAGGCCAGCAGCCTTTTTGAGCGTGTTATTCTTGGCTCCCATCTCCACTCTTTATGGCCCAGCCCTGAGGCTGAAAGCACAAGGGAGAGCATAACAGCTCCATAGCAGGGCCTTTCCCCTGCCCCACACAGCAAGCAAGCAAACACAGCCTGCCAGGGTGTTTTCTTCTTGGTTTATAGACTCGAAGGCTGGAGGAAACCTTTGTGATGAGCTAGTGTGACATCCTGCAGGACGTCCCAGGACCTCCGTCTCATCCCAGAACCTCCATCTCATCCCAGGACCTCCACCCCGCCCCAGGAACCCTGTCCTGCACCAAGGGTGCCCTTGGTGGGATGCGAGACCCGAGCTGTGAGCAGGCAGGCCAGAGGGGTGGGGTGAGGGAGGGTGCTGACAGAAAGCAGCAATCGTTTCCAGATACAATTATAATTTATTTATTTTTCTTTTACATTTTGACAAAGCTTGCCATCACTGAGGATTAAGCGCAGTTCATAAGCCAATTAATAAGCTTCCTACAATAGCAGCACGTTACCTTGGGTGGAAAGATCTGATGGAGAAGCATCCAGGAAACATCTTTCAAGCCTACATATTAAATTTAATCTGCCACCCCTGTCTTTTAAGACTCTGCATTCATCTGCTGGGAAAAAAAAAAAAAAAATTGATCTGAAAAAAAAAAAAAAGAAAAAAGCCACCAGTCTGGTGGAAGAGTTTGCTTGGTAAAGAATCTCAGGGAGGAATTTCTGGTGTGCAGGACACAAAGAGCTGCCCCGCACAGCATGCACGGGGCCTGCACAGGTCGCTCTTGCCCCCAGCCTGGCACTGTCCTGTCGGCCTCTTCATTCAGCACAGCTATCTGTCATGAAGAATTTAAGTTTCATATTTTCGTCTGTCAGCTGCGAAAAGGCCTGTCAGCTGAAGCTTACACTACAGTCTGCCAAAAGGCCTATGGCCCGCGCTGACAATACTCTCTTACATTTGTGCTTCCAGGCTCCGGATAATCCCTCACTTTCCTCCTCAGCCATCCAGTTATGATGAGGCTTAAATTGCATATTTTGGGGGTTTTTAAATCCAGATTTTGCTGATAAATGCTATCAGCGGGAACGAAATGAAATACAGCAAGGTTTAGCTCTTATTACCGGCATAAAGCCTACTATGGCCGTTTTGTGAGGCCTATAGAGACAGTATTCATATTAAACAGGTTAATGTCTATAGTCACAGGAACTAAACGTAGGAATGCTAATATCGGCTTTTATCTACTTTGTCTGTTTGCCATCTCTGAAACTTACCAGGGAAAAAAAATCCTTCAAACATGACATTTTCCACTTTGTGTCTTTAATTTGATTTGCAAAGGGAAATTGGAAAAGCAGTTCATTATAAATCCACATGTGATTGTTTTTATGCTCTGAGATGCCACAGAAGCAGAAAGTGTCTAAAACCCCAGAGTCCACTTTCAAAAGCTACCCCTTTTCCCACAAGACAGTTCACAAAATTACCAGAAGAGAAAGTCCGTAGTCAAAAACCAGCCACCGGCCCATCTCACTCGGATATGTGTGTGCTTGTGAGGGTAAGGAAGGATACATAAAGTCAATCCTCACACCCGTAACGGTAGCTCTGAGCAGCTTTGATGCTGACACCTAAATAAGAACACAGCGAAAAGTAAAATTGCTTTATAAACTCAATCTCATCTGAGGATCATCAGCGGGACACAGCGCAGTAACCCAGGTTAAGCTTCAGCTGCCTTGTCTCTGAGAAATCAATTGTCTGACCGTAATGCGACCACAAAGAAAACACATCTTTAACTCATTAAAGGCTTTTAAATTGTCTAATCAATTATGACTCAATTACATTTTTCTGAAGTCAATATTAGATTATGCCCCAATGAAACAAGTTTACAGTTTTTTTTTTCTTTGTTGAAACATCAATTTTCTCTGCAGTTTTAGAAGATTTGAAATACCAGTGCCAGAGGGATTTCTATTTCTTTCCCTCATTGCACTATTTTATCATTTGGAAACCAACTTCAGAACAGTGGTTTTCAAACCATAATCTGAGGAAGTCTGGAAAGAGGAAGGCTACTTTAGGGAAGAGTGCAAAAAGCACTATGAAAAGCAACCTCCTTGTTAGCAGGTTTCGGCCTGCTTTGTAAGATTCATTCTTTCCCTGAAAAAACTGTTTTTAGGTTTGCACATTGAGAGAGAAAGAGGATTATTACCCTGGAATACCTTTTCCATAGCAAGCAAGATAGGAAGTTTCTTAACTTTGACAGACTCATGTTCAGAAAATGAAGGCAGTGTGTAGTGACCCCTCTCTCAAAGTTTCTGCATGTGCTTCACACAGTACTCCCATGGCTGGACCAACTTGGATGAGCAGAGCTGAGCCAGCATGTGGCCTCCAGCACAGAAACCACCACTCACAATGGTACTGAAAAAGCTTGAAGTAAAGGACGAGCATGGATCTCCTAGTTTTGGGGATTCAGCTGCCTTCTACTATGAGCAGCTATGGCAAATAATTCTTCTCCCAACAGGACTGAGTTCCCACCTGTCATGTACCTGGATATTTTTGCCTCTGGTGCTTGGATGTGTCCCACTGGTAGGCAGGGAGCAACCATGAGAAATGAAGCTGGAGAATGTGGTATCACAGCT
This sequence comes from Aythya marila, assembly GCF_965140915.1. NCBI lineage: Eukaryota > Metazoa > Chordata > Aves > Anseriformes > Anatidae > Aythya > Aythya marila. Next base: position 26,689,831 of record NC_139043.1, read on the forward strand.
TGCATTTTTACTTTTATCAATTCACATAACTTATTGTTTGAATAGCACTGTGTAAATAGATAACAACAGCTGACAACAAACTGCTACTAGTAGTATTAACATCCATGATAATTATTAGATATCTGATAAATCTATTTTTTGGTAATAATTGTGAAAGATCGAGACAGCAGCAACAGCACATTGTTCAACACCTGGTTCAAAGCAGCAAACACATCCTGCCCCAGAATGTTCCTACACCACGGCTATTAGAAAAGGGTGGGAATTGGGATAAACATGGATCATGCTGGAAGGTGGGGAGAAAAGAAACAGTAAAAGCTGGTATAGTGTACAAATTGGCTCTTGGTGCGTGGAGTAGTTGCAGGTGTCTGTGAAACTAATCAGTGCTAAAGGATAGTGATTTGTGTCACAGCAGAATAACGTTTGATTTTTTTTTGTCCAAAAGATCAAAATATCTGAGTGACAGTTTCTGTGTTCCTGTATGTTTCCACCTAGAATATTTTGGGTCTCACTGTATTCTTACTGTTGTTACAAACAAGAATTCCCTTAGCATTGCATATATGTTGACTATATTAACTTTTTTTTTTTTTTTTACTTTTTTACTTTTTTTTTTTTTTAAATAGAAGTGAAGACACTATAATATATTTTGATTCAGGAATAAATTACTCCATGAGCTAGAGATTTGATTCCCTAGGCAGTACAGATTTTTAATGTCTGAGTTGTGCTGTCTTAGGGTAAAAATTCAGATAATAGTTTCACCTCACTGAAAAGCTGGATTTTGCTCCCAAATTCCTGGGAAGTTTCCACTTGAACTGACTGCCTTCTGCTTCCCTGCCTCCTCATTCTTTTGTCTCTGTAGTTATTCATTAGGAGCAGGCTCACTGCCTCATTTAAAGAACAACAAATGAAGGAGGCAGATCTACATTTTGTTCTGCATTACGTTTTACCTGTGGTTTGGGAGCAGCTTCATTTAAAGCCAGGTTACCCTTCTCCACAGGTGTGTACAAATTGGTAGGTGGGTGTCCAGTATCTCTGTAGATGAAGAAAGGAGGGAAAATTGCTGTGATATAACACGTTAGGAACACTGGTGTTTCTTACCAGCCTTGGTCAGGCAGCTCTCTCCTGCACGTGCTGGCTTTCAGGACTCTCATTCCTGGTTGGTGAACAGCTTATTTTAATTGCTTTAATTTAGGTGAAAAACTTAATTTCTGCACAGACCCTCAGCACCTAAGATGTGGTAATACACTCCTGCAGGCAGCAGGATGCTTAACTGCAGGCATGGCAAATACTTACCTCCCAAGCCTCTTTGAGAGATCCCAGCCAAACCTTCCCTCTTTTTTTTTTTTTTTTTTTTTTGTGTTATTCCCATTCCAATTACTCCTTCTTCCTGCCCCACCGTTTCTTTGAAAGGACTTGTTTGATTATAAGCTACATTCTGCTATTTTAAACAGCATGGTTTGACTCTAGCTCAGGTCGATGCGATGAGAAATCACTTGGGTCAGATGCAGAGATGTGGTGATGAGAGATCCCCATGGCAGCTGGCACCAGCATGGGAGCTGCCCAGATGAATAGCTCCCGCTGCTCTCCTTGAGGCCAGTGGCCATATTCCTGTCCTTTTCATGGCAAGCACTGGGTGCAGCTCTCCAAGGTTTCTTCTGTCTTTGTTTAGTGAGCCTGGGATAAAAACCACTGCATCTCATCCTCAGAGCTCAGCCTGCTTCCACTGGAGATGATGGTAGAAATCCTGACTTCTTTTTCAAGCAAGATGACTGTTTAGTTCTTTGAGTATTTTACTTACATGTCAATGATGTCCCCCAGAAACTTTAGGCTCCTTTATTTTTGATCTTCTTGTTTCATTGGGGAAAAAGAAAGCCAGAAGATAGGTGTAGATTAGGAGTACACCAGTCAGTCTTCATACTCTGTGCCAAAGTCATGACCAACTCTGGGGAATAATCGCCCTTCTGACCACCAAGAGTTCATGCTGGCTTTTGTCTCTCATTGCAGCAGTGAACCTCCTTTGTTTCCTCTCCCAGCAGGTTGGCACATGCCTCTGGAGGCTGAGACCCCCAAATGAGAGGTGCAGAGGCTGCTGGTAGGACCTGCAGGGGAAACAGTGGCACGAATGTTGGCCAGCCACAGTTGACCCTGCTGTTTGCCCTCATGGTCTCTGCAGAGCAGGCCGGGCTCCAGAAAAATAGTATGAAAAAGCACATTAGTGCTTCCTTTTTGAGTTACAAAATAATAATATCAATAGCATGGAGCTAGTTGTTCCTCATGATGAAAAAAAAAAAAAAAAAAAGGACTAAGAATAACTCCCACCCCAATTTTTTGTCTTCAGCAGATCCTGGGTATTAAACAGGATAGAAAGGTAAAGGGGGCATTTTTTTCAGTAGTCTGCAGCTGACAGAGCACAACGTAGGTGAAAGTAAATGGGTGTTGTGGAGCCAGAAGATTTCTGTGTCACCGTACCGTGCATCCCCGCTCTACTTCGAATTACTCACTTTGTGAGATGCACTAAGGTGGGGGAAGTTGCAGCTGACAAAGAAAAAGATGAAGAAATGGGCTTGCTTCTCTCCCAGACAGGCTGTTTATTACGTTTCTCTTGCTTTGTTCTTGGAGTCGGTATTTCTTAACAGTTTTTAAACTATACATCTTTGTAAAAGTCAAAGCTTCCCACAATGTTGTTAATTTCAGTTCAAGAGGATTGAAAGAGCAAGGGCACAATTAATTACACAGTATGAAATAGTTAGATTTAACAGGAATCTGTAAAGCTTTATTTTTTAAATGTTTCTTAACTCCAGCACTAAGTGAAGGTGTAAAGCAAAAGATGCTGGATTTTTTAAATGTCAAAGTAATTTTGGCCTATCTCCGGCCTTTCCATTTGCCACATTAAAGCAGCCCTGTTATTCTGTAAACTTCACAGGCTCAGTGGGAATACAACACAACATTTGCCAGGGACAGCTTTAAGGTTACGCAAAGTAGGCAGCTGCCTACCCTAACAAGGAGTTAGATGCAGGAAATAAAACAAAATATATATAAAAAAAGAAAGAACGAAAATTCACAAATACAAAACATTATTATTTGCCAGCAGTAAGTGCTTCCTGTTCAAATTGGCAGGGGGGAGTAATATAACTTTTTTTTGTGCATTTTATCGTGGAGTGAAGAAACTGGTGGGGAGGCCCTGGAAAAGTCTCCCTGTCTGCCATAAAACGGGCAAGGGCTGGCTCTTTGTGGCCTTTGGCAGGCAGCGGCTGAGCAGGCGGAGGGCAACACAAAGAAATACGCTCACTGCTATGGGAAGGCTTTGCCTACACAAGCAAGTCCTTTTGGAATAACTTAAGAGGGTTTTGTTCAAAATAGACTGCCTTGCAGCCATATGCAAAAGTTGGATGTTGTTCTTTTTCTTTTCTTTTCTTTTTTTATTTTTTTTTTTTCTTTTTGTTCTTGCTTTTAAACAGCCTGGCTTTTTATTTCGCATCACCTGTGAAACGGGCTAAAACAACTGTTCTGGCTGGTTTTAACTGATTTCTTTTATGTGTGCAGTTAGAGCAGCAGAGAGAAGCACTGGCATTTTAGGTTTCCAGCACATGAAATCTGCAGTCTTGCAAGTTGGAGTCTTTTAAATGGAAAGCGAGAGAGTAATCAGTGGTTCACGGTGAAAGAATGACTTCTGGGAGCAGATATTCAAGTCTCTTAGGTCTGGATCAACCAAGCAAATCAAGGTAAAACCCAGAGGGACAAATATACTGCACAGATCTGCTTAGGAAGCATCCTTTTATAGAAACAAACGGGGAGGTAAAGCACGGTGCTTTAAAAGTGCATTAAGCGTACTTTATTCCTCAGCTCAGAGTTAATTCAAGCAATAAACTCACTGCTTTCACACTTGCTAAAGCTTCCCACAAATCTCACGACTGAGCTCCCCACCGAACCTCAGGGGAAGCTGTTAGGATGATAACTCCCTTCCCCCACCTCCAAGCTGACCTGGAAACGCTTAGAGAATTGTGCTCAGCAAAACCCTGTCCTAACACTTTTTATTATTGCTCTTAGTACCTGTGTTTTTCTCTGTACCACGTATATAAAAGAGAGGGGATTTCCCCTTGCACCAATTAAAACCCAAATCTCACCTCTCCTTTCTTCCCCTCAACAAGAAGTTAACCCCTGCTGAGCTCTTTCCCCCAAGGCATCCATAAAGCCTCACAGGTGAGCTCACTGCAGTGTAATGAGAATGAATCAGTGCTGATCTCCCAACAGATAAACACAAATCTTTTATTCTAGCCACCTGGCTCTGGACTTATCAGACAAGAAAACGTCTATGGTTGGGGTTAGCTGGATTTTCTTCTTTCTTTTGCCCTCTTGGGAGCAAAGGTGCTTTGAAACATCTTCAGGTTGCTTCGAGCTGGGATTTTTCTTTCCTAAAATCTACTTTCTGATACTTTTTTGTTGTTGTTGTTGGAGGAAATGACCTTGTTTCAGTGTGCTCTGTCTGTTAAAGTCTTTTAATTGTATCACAACTCTTTTTTACCCCTTGTCTCACCTGGACAGAAGTAATATGGCAATTATTTCATTTAGGTAAAGGTTTAATTATAATTAAACCTAGTTGCTGTACGTTGGGGAAAATGGAAAGATTTGTGTGGTTAGGTAGATAAATTTGCCCTGTGTCCCTGTGGTTTTGACTATAAGAATGTAGAGTCAGGAACTGTAAGATTTCACTAAAATATTTTCTCTCCTAGATGTGTATGAATCATATAATTGGTTGCCTAATGAAGCTCTTTAAGAATAACTGGAAGAAATGAGGTGCACCCAGGAGACTAGCAGGAGAAGGGGCCGTTGTGCCAAATTACTGAGAATTTCTGATTGTTCTCAAGGAGGGGCTAAAGTGGGAGGATGAGAAGACAATTCTGCAGTTCAATTTCTACGTCTTCGCTCATTTTATGTTACAAATAAGTGGTTTATAAGTCAGCTTTCAATTTATTTTCTGGCCCTGGCAGATGGCTACTGTTCTGTCACCTTCAAATTTCACATTTCCCTCTTACCTCAAGCACTTGGAGGAGAACATCACCCCGTAACTTTGGTCCTGCTTTCTTGAGTGCTTCTTAAAAGCGTTTCCTCTCTCCAGAGCAGATAAATTTTTAGGACATCACAACTGTAGCCAAGACTGTGGTTCCCTACTGGCAGGGCAGTGAATTTTTGGGAAACTCTATTTCTCCACAAGCAAGACGGTCAGGTCCTGTGACTCTCTCATACGGCTTGATAAGCAAATACCCTTATATAATTTGTAAGATTAATTTTGGGCTCTGCTACTACACACATTTTTTTCTAAGTCTATCACAGGGGGAGGAGTAAGGAGTCCATGTTCTGGACTTTCAAATGTGTGTCATTTGTCTGCTACTTTTTTAATTTGTCCACTCTGAAGAGAATGGACTTCCAAAAAAAAAAAAAAAAAGCCACAAAAACTTTGATGATGAGTCCCATGTGCGGTGGGGATATTTGAACCCAATGGCAACACAGATACACTAGCTCGAGTTCATCTTGGGCTAAATTCTGGGGAAGCCACAGAAGAACAAGGCCTCTATTTAACTGGCATTTTGTTTCTACAAGGGAGGTTGTGTTGCTAAAGCTCAGGCGGGGTAAATATCCCTTATGTTTAGAGGACCAAGATATTAAAAGATCTGCTGCTGAGTTTATAATGGTGATCAGTGATTTGCTGGTTTTGTTGTGTCCCTTACCAGTTCTGATAAACTTGGGTATATTTCTGTGTGTTTGCTAAAATCTTCTCAAGGGCTGCATTTTGTGTTCAGTCACTGCCCGTGACTGTTCTGTGCCAATGGAATGTTAATTGGCTGGGGACAATAGATGCCAATATTGATTTCCATAAATAAACATTATTATTTTAGGTATAAAGCATTTTTTATTAAAGCTATTTTCCTTATTGTGGATTAGAACAGAAATACAGAACAGAAATCATTTTCTTGTTTGGTGACTTAGATAAAAGAGTAAATCATTTTTCTACATTGCACCTCATGTGGAAAGAGAAAGAGGGGACAGAGAAAGAGCCACATTATTTATAATAAATGAGAACAAAATGCAATTAGCAGAACAGCTCAACTCGGAGGGCTGGTAGTGGAGTACAGAGCCTTTCTCTTCCAGGTGTTCAGGTGCCGGGTAATGAACATGTCATAAATACCTCCGTGGCGAGGTCACCGCTCTCAGGGAGGTTTGTATGAAGAGTGGCAGGCAGGCATTAGCACATGTGTGTCAGTCATGGGGAGGATGCAGTTGGACATCGGTCCCCTTCTGTCCCTCTCTGAGGAGGGGTGGCCGGGCTGCTGCTCTGCGTGGTAACCTCATGGACTGTGGCACCTCCTGTGCTGGTTGTGAGACTTCTGCTGAGCTTTGCCTCGTGGGGCTGTTTGCAAACGTAACAGCAAAGGCTCCCTAATGGGCTTGCCTGCTGGAAGCAGCAAATTGTGTTTTATTTCATGCAGGAGATGTAAACTAGGTGACTGTGCTAACTCTGGCCTCACGCTGTGGTTCTGGGATAAAAGCCCAAGTATTGCACCTACAGAATTCATGCTCACTGTTTGTTTCCATCTAAAATTCAGCTCTCTTCCTGACCTGCCGAGGACCAGGGCTGGGTCCCAGGTGTGCCTCTCCTGTCTAAAGGCAGAGCAGCTCGCAGGGGCGCTTAGAACAAAGACCGGGTCTTTATTTAGCTGGAGGTTGGTATTAACATCATTGCACATTTAGCTGTGTGAGCCTTTTCTCTTGAAAGCAGCAAAAAGCTTGGTCTGAGGGGTGTGTCATCCCAGCAGTAAAGAAAAAATAAATAAATCTTTTTTATATATGGGAAATATGGCCTGTGCAATTTCTTAGAAGTACCCAGAGCTGTGAAGAGAGCCTAAGACTTGGAGCTTAGCTGCATATGCCTTTAAGTATTTCTAATTGAAAAACACAAAGCTTTGTTTTCTCTTGAAGAGTCAGTTCCCACTCTGGATTTAGGAAAGAATGCAACACTGAGATAATCTCACTTTTCCCATCATCATCCTTTCAGTCTTCTTCGCTCCCCTCCTCCCCAGACACAAGGTGACATATCCAAGTACTTGTCCTTCAACAGCTTCTTCAGCAAGCAACAGAGCAGAAAGCCCTAATATCTATTCATTTGTAATCTGTCATTCTTAAAGTATTAAGGACAATTGACTTCACATGTCTCAGGTAATTAGAATAGTCATCCTTTGCTCCAGATTTTTAAAGTAAGTGTCTCAAACTCTTAATCAGTACATTTATTGATGTCTTTCAACATATCTGTTTCTTGTCAAGAGTGTGTTACATTTGAAAAAAAAAAAAATCTTGCATACTGAATTGTGCATAAGAATTATATTAAAAACCTTTTTATATTGCTTTTGTAATCAAATAAAATATATTAGTGACAACGTGGTATTTTCCACATTCAGAGTAATCAATCTCTTTTTTTAATATGGAATACTATTCAAAAGCACATTAATAAATATAAATGTCAGGAGTTACATTTACACAAATGTTTTAGTACTTGTTTTCCCAAGTTTATATTTCCACATCAAGCAATATTAACTATGATAATAGCTAATGCCATTTTATAAGCTCTAAGGGGCTCATAAAGAGTGTTGTTGGATTTCCTCAGCTGTTACTGATCTTAGCAGGCAAAAAGCAGACATTCCTCACCTCAGAAACCTAATGATGTTTGGTCACTGATGAAGGTTTTTATGATTTCTAGTTAACTACGGATACAGGAGATCTCTGGGGATGGGCACACCTAAGTTGGCTGTCCTCAGGGCACCCTTGGGGAATGACCATTTTCAACATGTAGTGCTCTCCTGGTATGGTAGGTTTGTATTTGTGAGAAGAGCAATTGTTACAATTAGCAGGTGGGGTGTTCTCCCTTTATTCTATAGCTAAGGCTCTGTAGAATTATCCACAGGAGTTTGGGATACTTTTGGTGATGGTGATTGTTTGGGTTTTGTTTTGATTTGTTGTGGTTTTAATTGTTTGTTTATTTTTTTCTGACCTTACCATCTCATTGCTCATTTCAGGACATGCTTCCCCAGCATCTCTTCAGCAAGAAGCAGGAAAGTCTCACAACAGCTAGAACTGTTCCTTTGGTCCTGGGACACTTGAGAACAGCAGTTGTTCAAACCATCCTGCCCACAAGTCTCAGGCTAACTTCACGTGCTGGACAGGAAAAAGACGATTCTAACTGTTTCTTATTGGTTTGAAGGCAGAGTTGGGAAGCAGTTTGGGCAGTGGGAGACGTGTATTTCTGTCACTGCTGCAGTTTGCACTTAGCCACGCCACACCAGAAAGCAGGACGGTGTTTGCATGGAGATAGCAGGGCTGAAGTCAGACCAGGGCAGGGAGCAGAGTGATTCCCTCCATCCCCTTGCCAGTGCTTGACCTGGTGCACCTTAGTCCCTAAAACCCTGATACTTTCTGCCCTGCGCACTGTGGTACATTTAAATACCATATTTATTTATTATTTCAGTGTTTGCCAGTAAATAACCAACAGATGTTGAGAAGGAATATACCATGGTAAAACAAAAGCTTAGAGATAACTTGGTGCTGTCACTACGTTTTGGCTGTCCTCCAGCCACAGGGCATTCCCCAGCTTCTCCCTGGGGAATTAGCATTGTTGGCAGGCTAGGAACCACATGTAGACATGTGCATTCTCTGAATGGGTGTTGTGCAAACATCTTGCATATCCAACTTGTTGGAAGAAACAGGGGTGAGCTCCAGTAGCTCCTTCTTTCATTGGCAGTCTCCCTCTCCTGTGCATCCTCTTCAACTCTGCAGACAGCAACAAGAGAGAAACTCGAGCGGGTGCTGTGTAATCCAACCTGAGCCTGAGAGCAGCCACTGCTCTCCTGGGAAGCTGCTTGCTCGTTACGGAAGAGCTATTTATATCTCAGAGCCGTGTACGTGTTTCATTGCAGGGGATACAAAAGAATATATTTGAGGTGTGCTTATGTGGAGTTGTTCCCTTTTCAGTAAATTTCTCCATTTGATTTCTCTATGGGATTTGGGGAAGGTAGAAACAGGATTATGAGGACATAGAAAGAGAAGTCCCTCTTGAGGAAGAATCTCATGACTCTATGGCACTGTTTATGCTACGTGTACATGGCAGAGTACTCTGTAGGCTTTGAATGAACCCCCTGTTTCAGCAGAGAGTGCAAGACACACGGGCGGCAAGGCAGCTGGCAGTGTCACAAGTGCTGTGAGCACTTGCTCTTTCAAAATGTAGGGGTGAGTTTGAGTCTCTGCTGAGCAGTGTAACTTGGTTAAAGACAGGGGTCTAGGTCTGTCCAATAACTTAGTGTTGCCTTTTTCTGTGGTTGTTTTAACGACAGCTGAACATATTCAAGAAATAAAACTGAAGTCTTCATATGGATGGTTATCTCCATCAGCCCAGGTGACAGATATCAGTACTTCAGTGTGCTGAGCACCAGAATGCTTCTGAATCATTGACCTTCGATGGCTCATAATAGGTGAATTTCCTGTTTTACTTTACTTCTCCTTTCCTTAAGAAATGGATTGATACTGCACGTACATAACACTTTCTCCTTTTTGTAACATATTACTCAACATGGAATAATTAGGAATACAAAGGTTGCACTGAACAGCAGTAGCAGCAGCACGCTTGTCTCCCACTGAATCATTTTTGTCTCTTTTTAAAAGATCCATTTCCTGATTACTGAATTATTTCAAATATAATATTTAACCTTCACCTTCTTTAATTTGTGTGCACATTAAGCAAGCTTGATAATTGAGGACTGTTGCTACATTTTGGAAATTTAGGGCCCCATTCAGAAAACTATTGCTCTTACCAATTACCTCAGTGAAATAATAGATATAAAAATAGCTGTGAGTTTAAAATGTAGATGATTGGGTTTTAAATTTTGCCTTCATTTGTTTCATTGGAAGGCACTTACCTGCATCCTTCTGACTGCTTGAAATAATTTTATGTGGGTATCTAAACATACACACAGTGATGTACTGCTATATTTATCACTGTTTTAGTTCAGAGAGCCACTTCAGCTGAGCTGCAAATTCGAAATCTTCCCATAGGACAGCCTAATTGACTTGTGCTTTTGTGGTATATGGTGTCACAAACCCCCTTGACACCATTCTAGCACTGTATTGAATGGATGCTAATCTATTCTTACTCTAACTATTGACTTAATGTTGATATAAAATCTATCTACGTCTCTCTTTCCCAAGAAGACACTTTATAACTCAGTGATGATGATAAATATTGTATCAACTTGAGACATCATGACTCCATGGAAAAGTACCATTTTAGGTGAAGTTTATACAGATTTTGGCTTTCTAAAACACATGATACTGTATCAAGAGAAAAATATTGATACTGGCTTCATTCAAACCTCTACTTCAGGACTGGGACTAAAGGAACTTAGTTTCATAAAAATGTCCAGCACAATTTCACTGTTTATTAAAAGCTATAAAATATATCTAGATTTGCTGCTACATTATAAATCACAGGCTTTTTCAAAACTAAGGTTGTAAAGACTGGATCTCTCTTTCTTCAGTTACATAGCCACAAAAATGAGTTATCCCATGCACTACATTTTGTCAGAGTTCAGAAGGATATTGCCCTGAATCCAAGAAGTAGAAATGGGTCAAAGTGGAAGCCAGGGGTAGAGTCACAGCTTAGCCCTATCCCATTGTAACTCTGTTGACTTAAGAACATCAACTCAAAGCTTTGGAGTGTGAACTCTGTCTGCGGTAGGAGCTTTTTCACAAGAAATTCAGGAAGGAGGTGAGGTAGGAGTTTGAAACCTCCTTTGCTGGTTAGAGAACTGGGTGATTTTGAAGTGATAAGGGCTGTTCTATAGCCCTGTTCTTTAGGGCTCAGATGAGTGGAGCTACTAGGGGTGAGATTTTAGCCCAGATTACTTTAAAAACAAGGAGTTCGCTGAACAGCAGAAATACAGCGAGGGCAATTGCTATCCTGACTTCCCTCCCTGACAACAGATAAGTAGCTCTGCAGCACAGACTGGAAGATTTTGAAGTCCCAAGTCTGAATCTGAGCTTTATTTGAAGCAGAGTTTGATTTTTAGGCTAAATTATAGCACTGCCCCTCCGGCCAACCACAGGTGGTATGATGAAAATGAGCAGCTTTATGTTACGTTACCATTCACATCCTGCTGGGGCAGATCCAGCTAGGATGTCTAGAAAGCACAGAGCACACAGGAGTTGTAGCCACAACAAATAGTGAGTGGGATGGTGTGAACATTTTTATCTGCAGTGTGTATTAATTGTTCTTTATTTCCTGACAGAAGACGAGCACAGCTGAAAAGCGAGGGATGTTAAGGAATGCCTGGGGAAATGTGGGAAGCTGAAAGGCAAGGCCTGGTGCTCTTAATAACCATTATAATAAATTAGCATATGATACAAATAATGCATCAGGAGAAAAGAAAAAAAAACCTGTCTTGTAAAGCAGGACATAATTCTGCGACACGTCTACTGTCTCTAGATAAAGGGTTGAATGGTTTTCCCAAGAAGAAGCTTTATGCAAATGCATACTGTCATGTGAATCAGATTAAGGGAAGAAAGACTATTTATGCATGAAATCCAAACATGCATCTGGGAAAAGGAGAGGAGAAGTAAACCCTTTCTCTCACCTCAAATGCAATGTATGTGCAATGACTACAAAGAAATGAATGTGTCACCTCTATTACTGACACTAAGTAATTTCCCACTAACAATTAGCATGAATCATAATGATAAAAACTGAGATGGAAAAGACCTATTAGATCGTGTAACTCATCCATCTCTCTGTAAATACTGGAGTCTCCCTGGTGTTTTCTATTTGAGGCAGTTCACAGCTAGAGCCTGTATTTTCATCAGTGCCACACGGGCATTTGCTAAGAACTTTAAATAAAATGCTAACAACTTTAAATAAAATGGGTTATCTGTGCTGTCATGCACCACAGAAGATGTACAAAGTGTGTATTCAACAGCAACATCAAAAGCAAGCAAAATGAAATGCCTGGTTACAGTGAAATATAATGTAGCAGAAGCGTTTTGGGTAACACTAAGCTGGTTTCAGCTAAGTGTGGAGGATGCATGGATGCACATAGAGGCGTTTTTGGCTGCCAGATTTTGAGGCTTGTTCTCTGCCACGTTTATCCCAAAGCTAGGCTAAAACAACTTGAGTGTTGCTCGAGCTCCTTCCACCTTGGAATGTCTCCCAGAATAATTTGTTCCTGCTCCCTTTGCTGGGCAGTGCAGGAGGAGTTGGTGTGCACCTGGCCGTGCTGGCCCTGCTCCCACCAAGGCCCTCAGGCAACGGGCAGCTCTCAGCCAGCAGCACAAGGCACTGAGGCTGCAGGCCACAGTCTGGCTCTTTGGAACCAATGGGCCAAGCTTCAGTGAGAATTTAGGCACGAATCCCTTTTCAAATAGTCACAGCACCACAGAACGGCTGAGGTTGGCAGGGCCCTCTGGAGGCCACCTGGTCCCACCCCTGCTCCAGCAAGGCCACCCAGAGCAGGGTGCCCAGGCCCACGTCCAGGCAGATACTGAAGATCTCCAAGGAGGACACCCCACACACAACCTGTGCCAGTGTTTGGTCACCTGCACAGTGAAGTGTTCCTGGCCTTCAGAGGGAATCTCCTGTACTGCAGTTTGTGTTCATACTCAAGAGGATAACATAACAGAACCATTGCACTGGAAACAGAATTGCCTGGAGATGCCTTTGAAGGCAGACAGCGTATAAAGGAAGCCTGGAAATTAACTTGCGTAGGCAGCTTGGCTTAAGTCAGGGCAAGTAGGCACATTTCACTGCTTACCCAGGCTATCTGCCTGTATACTGAGTCTGCATCCACAGGCACCAGTGCGGTACTGCAGGCATATGCCTTGCCCTTGAAAAGCTCCTGACCAGACTCTCAGATTTTTCTGCTGATTTTTCTACACTAATTTCCATATGCTACAACTCTTTATCACAAGCATTTTACACGAATCTGAGATGTGAGGCCAGGCATTTTGCTGTCAGGCTGAGGAAGCACAACTCCCTGTGGTCTCATTTGACTCCTGCCGAAGTAAACTGGGAACTTTCAACCAAACCTAGGGGCTACCAAGCAGACCCTGTGCAAGCGAAGGCTGCAAGCAAGTGCAGAAAATACAGAGCTCAGTGCTTTTGTGGGAGTTTAAAAAAAAAGAAGAAGAGGCTGAGAAGGCAGCAGTGCTGTGTGGGAGCTGTGAGCCCCACATGGGACCCCTAATGGGGCCCTCAGCTGCACGCTTTGATCATATGCCTGTGATCGAAGTGTTGGTCTGCAGGCTGGAACAAACGGGCAGGAGCAGATGATCCCAGGCGGATAAACTTTTAAAGGATATCGTTCCTCTCAAGTGCATCAATTTTCCCCACACAAACTAAAATAATTTAGGTAAAACTGATCTGCTCATGATGCCTTTATAGTGAATTTATTTTTAAATGGATGATTTTTTTATTTATTTTTTTTCTTCTGATTGCTTGTAATGATCTGTCTGAATTACAGTGATCTTTAAATATTACCCGTAGCAGCAACTGTTACAAAATTTTCAGGCAGAAATCTGATTTTATTTAAACTAGGTAAAAGGCACTTAAAAATAAGAGTTCCTCAGTGCTGGCACAGACCCAGTCATGGGTGTCCTGATGTGTAACTCAGCCCGGATCACTTTAAAAACAAGGAGTTTGCTGAACAAATACAAGCTTCACGGAGCCAAGCATGTCTGTCCCTGCAGACCAATGAACTTCCTTGTGACTCAAGATATTTTTAATTCTGCTCTGGACTTTCTCCAGGAAATCAGTAATAATTACTAATTGTATTTTTGTAAGCTAAATGAAAGGATGCATTCTTTCTTGAAATTCTCCCTTAGCTTTTGCAATTAATTATGTTGCTCCTTTGTGTGATTAATCCTTGTCTTTGTGTTACAACTTCACTTAATCAAATAGTGCTGTGTAGCATGCCAAGGGTTCTTAAGTGTGAGATATTTTCATCTGGTTTATTGTCACTTTTTTCTGCTGCTCACATCTCCTCTAAACTTTGAGTTAAATGATGTTTTACCAAAGAACTAAAGTATTCTAAAATCATCAGAGAAAATTTGCATGAGATCTTTTGTAACTTGGCAAAGATCCCCTGCACTGATTTTTACCAGCTGAGGATACGTCCTTGTATCACCAACACACACTAACACAGTTGTCTGAAAAATCTGTTTCAAGGGAATGTCAATCAAAACCCCTAGATGACCTCAGGTTTTCTTTCTAAACCTTTACTATATGAAATATATTAAAAGAGACTTACCTGACCACCTTAAATTGTATATTAAAATTATCCTCTTGCAATATGCCCACACTGGAAACATCATGCAGAAAGGAGCTGTTTTTGAGTGGTTTAGAGAAAGTCTTAAACACTTAGGTTGCTGTGCAATTTTGTGGCAAATCTTACTTCTTCCTTTACAGACGGGAAAAGTATTTTCCATGGTGGAAGTGCAGCACGTCTGTCACTCCAGTATAGCATGGCTGCAATATCACCAGCTTTAAATGTTCAGAAGTCAGGGGTCTGGTTTACACAGAGCAATGCCCTAACTTTAAAATAAATCATTTTGGCTTACAGTTTCTCTATTTTATTTTTTTAGGGTGCACTTGGGTCATGTTTCCAAGGGCCCCTCTATTTTGAAATGAATAAAGAAGAACATCAACTCAAGTTAAGTTCAATAAAGGTGACAAACTCCTTGCTCTTAAACCTGGAGCCTTAATACCAAGATCTTAGCAGGCTTGCAATGGAAAAAGCAGAAAAGGTTGGAGCTGCTGGGGAAATGTAATCATTTTATGTTTTGGCGTGTTTGAATATCTCTTACCATGGAGATCCTCTCCTCGCTGAGCAGGGCAGAGGACGGGTGTCCTGGCTGTGCCTGACAGGGGAGGAGAGCTGAAGACAGTAACTGAAATGTTCTGTGCCAGTGTAAACATAGGTGGTTAATTCACAGATAAGATACTAAAAGGCATTGTTAAGATATCCTGTGCCACTCAATATCGGACGAGTAAAACTTTCTGCTGGTGAGTACTGCAGTGGATTCCCCTGTGAAGCTTTTACACAGACTTCCCAATTGCAAGGCAAATAAGCATGCAGAGGAAAAGAGTACAAAAGTAGAAATTATATCTTCCATTGCACAATAAATAAATATTGAAAAGTAGCTTACAATATTCAGATGACTGACCTGGGTTAGCAGAGCATGGAGATGCATGCTCACCTTGACTGCAGTTGTAACCTCATGGAAATAAAATAAATGAAAAGTATTGTGGAGCTGCATGGCCCTGCTTGCATGAGTAATGCCAGGGATCTGCTTCATGAACCGGGTCCTTTATGCAAATAGTAAGTCACAAATGTGGTAAGGATTTATTTTATGTTCTTTCAAATGAAGATGGGTTGGCTGTATTCAGTATATTAAATCCTTCCTGCTGCTAAGCTTAGAGAAACTGATTCTCTTGTAACATATTTTGATTTGACTACTGTAGCTTCCAAGTGCTATAAAGCACTAGAGTAGTTTGCCTTGGCCTCACACCTAGTTACAGTAGTGCTAACTTTAAAATTGCTGAAGAAACCCACATCTGGAGTCAATTGAGTGAATTTTAACCAGCTTTGGTGGTAATATGCAAGTAATATTTCATCCTCGTGTGTATTTCACTCATCTTATAAAAAAGATGCCTCATTCCAAGGCTCCTAGACATATTTCTTTGCTGTCTCGTATATCAAGAGTATCAGACTAAGCAGACCGCTTAAAACTGGATATGTCCAAACACTCTCTTATCCTAAACAACGGAGAATATTTTTGCCAACACTTCCATTTCCTGAAGTGGAAAAAAAATATATAACCCCAAAGCCTTGGCCAGATCCTGCTTTCCTTGAAATGCATGGCAAATTTGTCAACAAAACCCTCCCTGGCTCGGGGATGGGGGGAGAAGTTGAACAGCTGGAATTAACCACCGGGAATGATGTGAAGCAGGCCGAAGCTTCAGATTAGGTTTAGTCCAATGCTTGGGTTCAAGGCTGAGCCCAATTTCTGATCTGCCTGTGCCAGAGTGGTGGAAGCAGCCTCCAGCACCAGAACCAGAAAACAGGCCCTTTCCTTTCAGCTCCATGTCTGGCTCCGTGCCAGACCAGGGCTGTGGGCATCGGTCCAGGAATCCGTCTCCGAGACACCCGCAGGCCCCAAACTCGACCGTTTGAAACTCCAGTTTTCTACCATCGAAAATATTAGTCTGGTGCAAAGAAAGTACTTTTATTTTTTTTTTTAATTCTCTAAGTGTCAGCAATTAATTCCCATTTACATGGACACTGTATCTCTGACTGTTTGCAGGAGGATGACCAGCCATATGGGAGACAGGCACTAAATCTAACAAGCCCCCAAATTGTTTTTTTTTTTTTTTTTTTTTTTTTTTTAATCTGAAGGGACCACCACTGGTGCAAGGCTCATTTCTTGTCTTCCCTCAAAAAGCTATTAAAGGCAATTGTCGTGTTGAGCAGAGCGAGCGCTGCGATCCGGATGTACCATCCCATTGGTGCGCCCAGCATCGCCTCCTCCACCCCTCTCTGACATGAATTTAATGCAGGTGCAGACACAAGCCTCGCATAAGGGAGCAATTTTCTGATTCATTCATGTAAGACCCTGAGGGAGAGTTGGAACAAGATGTACAAAGGTAATGTGGCATTGTTAAAAAACTAACTTTGCTTCCATTTTCTGGAGCCGTAGTGCTGTGTTGCTTAGTTACATGAATCAGGAATTTAGCGGTAAACAAGGTATTTCACTCCTCAGTCCCTAGAGCTTTCAGCTCCACTGGAAAAGCAGCTAAGACGTGCATCTTTTTCCATACCCTTGGGTTGCTTCTTGCCATCACTTGTACCTCCTGTGCCTGCTGGGAGATGGAGGTAGCACGTCCACGGCAGGGCTGGAGCCATGCTGCCCTCCGAATGCTGCACTTGTCTGGGGATGAGACAGGCTGTTTCTGATTTTGTTTGGGGTTTTGTTTATACAAATGCTGACTGCATGGGTGCAGAGCATTGTGAGTTTGCCAGCTGGGCTATGCAGTTATCTGAGCCGTTGGAAGCGGGAAAGGGGTTAATTATCTGGGTATGTTATTACATCACTGGTGGAAATTCTTTTTTTCTTTTTTTCTTTTTTTTTTTTTTTTTTTTTTTTTGCCCTCAGGATCTACACCACTGTGTCTGCTCAACGCTGTTAAATATGACAAGGTCACTCACCCTGCTTTAGTAACAATGAGCACTAACAAATTTGGGTTTTCCATGCATTGTCATTGCTTAGCGGGGTTGTCCCTGTAAGCAGAAGCATGGCATGTGCTCCCTACCCGGCAAGCCCCACAGCAAGTCAGATGCTAGATTGCGCTGCCTTCTGTTGGGATCTGTTTATAAAAGTGCAGCGCCACACAACTTCCCTGTCTATTTACATCCTAAACAAGATTAGACAACTGGCAAACACAGAGTAGATGGGGAAAGATAAGCGATGAAGAGAGGCTAAGAAGTGGGGCTGCAGCTATGAACAAAATACCCTAATTGATAAGGCAAACTTTCAAAATATTTTTCTCCTCCCTTTTCCTTCTGGCTCTGCAGATGGCTGGGGAGAATCTGTCTTTTACAACCCAGAGTATTGAAGTAACATGTACTTTTGAAGTTTAGTCACCCACTAATTACTAGTCTTTCATTAGCAGCACAAAGACACGAGTGACGAAGTACTTGCTTATATCCAGTAGCCTCTATTGTTGAGGCTTAAAAAAATAAATCATTAGCTACACGCTTGTTAAGCATGCTAAGACTGTTTATGTAAACTCCCCTGCTCTTATTTTGGCTCACACAGATGGTTAAGATACTTTAGCTAATATTTCTTATTTTAAAGAGAGGGCTAATTGCCTAAATGTCAGATGTGCCAAGTATCACTTGTGTTAGAGAGAACGGGAATTTAATGTGGGCACGGTTCATCCTAGATGTAGGTTGCTATTACAGATGTCTTGTCTAGCTGCTGATTTGTAAGAACAACATCGTCACAGCTGAAGAAAACCTCTGTTGCGGCCACAGCCACTCAGGACTCTTGGATTTTGTGTTATTTGAGAACAGTCTAGTATTTCTCCACTGAGGGTGCTCTTCAAGGGAATATTTGAAGGCTGAGGCAAACATTAGCAAGCAATGCACTTGTTTGGTTAAGACTTCAGCCTTGACCTCCATCTTTAAGCCCTTGTTCATTATTAATCACGTGTTTCCTGAATCAAAGAGAATATTTTTGGAGAGGGAAAATTGTTCTGGGACTGGAGCATTGTATGCCAAACAGACTTGCCCAGATGACAAATAGCCTTCGCATGATAGCCAAGGTTCATCCAGCTGCTCGGCCCCATACCAAGTGATTGATGGTGTTGATGTTCCAAATAGGCTTAAGATATGCCAAATATCAGGGCTGTAACAAAGTCCTTCAGATACATACTGTAGATAGGCAAGAAGGCATGTTCCCAGCATATGGCAATTCTGAGAGTGGTGTCAGGATTATAAGTAACCTTGCAAGGCTTGTCTGGTTTCTTTCGGAGTTAGACAAAAACAGTTTTCTGTTCCGGAATGAGCAGGGTCAGATGAGGTCTGCGCGAAGCTTCCGATTACCACCGATTTTCTCTGTAACTGGACACCCTTTGGAGTTATAACAACATTTGATTTCTTAGCAGAGATCAATAAACTGTTTTTCTACCATGGTTCTGAGGAGGAAAGAAGAATAGGATGTGCTCAGAGGTTGCTGTCAATGTGTCTTTTGGTATTTTTTTGTTGTTGTTTTGTTTTTTTGATGTCTTAAAGGAATGGGAAATTCACACCTGAATAATTTTATCTTGGTAACATGACAGCGCTGGTTCTTTGTACCAACCCACAAAGGGCTGCTCATCGATATCCCACAAGATCGAGCAGCTGCACCACAGAAGCAACAGTTTCATTGATCACTTCTTTTCCTCGGAGAAAGCTCCTTTATTTTGTGTTTTCCCTTCACCAGGGAGGAAATGCAACTCTCTGGATTGAACAGGGCTCAGTGCCCACTATGCCTGGGAGATGCTGGGGTGATAGAGGACAAGCTGTCTGTCCTCTGCTCCTCCGCTCCTCCGCTCCAGCCAAGGGACCTCTTGGACAGGCAGTGGTGAGGGTGAAGGGTGGAAAGATTTTCCTGTGCTTGGAGCTGGACTGACCCCTCCCTGGCATCTGCCAGGGCCTCAGACCTGTCGCTGAAGGATGTTCCCTGGTGCAGCAACCATCTTGGGGTACCACCTCTTCACCTGCCACCCATTCTCAATATGTGTGTTCCAGGCCCAGCAAACTCTGTGCAACGCTGCAACCTCAGTTTCTTGGAGATTAACCCACCTTGGTTCAGTGCTTGTGCATGAATGGTTTTCTAGGAACAACACTGAGGACAACATTATTTGTGAAAAGACCTTGATGGTATAGGCTATTTCCTGGACAAAACCATTTCCTCAGTACGTGGAAGATGAGTCAGGCTCGTGCGTGCAAAACCAACTTTTCTGCTGAGTCTCTCTGGTTTGGGGACAGCAGATCCCTTCTGGCTACCACCAGGAGAAGTGGCAAGGACACCCTCTGCCACACATGAGACTGGCAGTGCAAACTGGCCACGAAACAGGATCAAGTGATTGCAGGGCACTCTGACCTAGCCAGACCATACCAGTACACTCAGGATCAGCAATGCTCTCAAACACCAGCTGCGCAACAGAGAATGGCATTTCGTAATAGCCACCTCGGGCTGGGCCACAACGTGGAACAATTGGCCTCTGCTCCTTTTCCACTGGGCCTGGCTGGAACCAGCTCCCTAAGACATCAGAGGGTTCAAAATTCCTCTTCCTGCCATCCCCACAGGCTGGCTGGAATCAGCTGAAGTCCCAGGATCCTTATCTTTGTATATTGCTGACTCACTTCTTGTTGACAGGCCGTACGTCGTGTCGCTGGCCTACCAAGCCAGCCAGCTGTCAGCGGTGATTAGCAATTAAGTTGTACGCCGTTCTGGGTTGTACGGTGCCTCAGTGATTTGGTTTGCTTTCAGCCTGGAAGTGGAACAAGCGAGGTTTTAATTCAGATCATAATTGAAGGGTAAGTCTGTGCATGGATGTTCTTATCTCCGCGTGCTCGGTTTCAAAGGAGCTCAAACTTGTTCAAAGTCACTTAAGATAAACCAGAAGTGAGAGCTCTGGGAGTGAATATAAAGTGAGCAATCACACATAGACTTGCCTTCAATGAATTCAGTGTATAAATGAAACCAGAACTGGCTTTTCCAGTGGATCCCTGTGCATGCACAGCCTTCAACGTGACCCATCTAACACTGCAAACGCAATGCTAAGAGTAGGGCCAGTCACTGTCGCCGTCCCATTCTTGACTTTCATTTCATCTACTACTGGGGACATAAAGGCACTAATTGAACACAGCTGGTATATACTCTGACCCACAAAGTTATCAAACCTTACTTAATAATATGGGCATTGGGCCCTTAAATTCACAGCCTGTATTTCAGAAAAACAGACAATCATGACTTAAAGGCTGCAAGTGACCGAAGCTCTACCACGTTCCTATCCAAGCTGATCCAAGGGTTTATTACCCTCTTCAGAAGAAGTCCTATTTCTCTTCTGTAGCCTTTTCTCCAAGTTGGATATGTAACCTTCTGTAATGATAACAAACTGTGCTATTCCTTTCTTTTGCAGGTTTTTGGTTGTTGGATAGAAAAATTAGCATCCCTGACTCTGGCTATGCTGATACTACCAGCTAATGCCAGCTGGATATTCCAGTTCATTGAATAATTTCAGTAAAATTACAGGCTGAATTGAGCCCAAGCTAAATTTCCATAACTGCCTGAGAGGGTTATGACATGCCTGTCCTTGGCATGGCTCTGACACAGTTCCTTCGTGTTTCTAGGAGGGAGTCTCCAGCAGCTCTTTCTGCTGACACTACTCTTTGCATGGGACGCTGACACATCATGACACCTTAGCCAGAAGGTGGACATGTGTCCTGATGCTGGTGGGAGAACACCAACTCCAAAGGTAGAACATCTCAACTCATTTGAAAAAAATAAATATAAGCATAAAAGGCAGCAGAGAGAACTTGAAAGTTTCGTTTGCCTTGTGATGCTGTATCCTGGCCATAGCTTCCCAGCTATGGCTTCTGGATAGAGGACAATTGAACCCCCGTTTTCTCCAGAGTCAGAGCTAAGGGACAACAAAAATTGCCTCCATCTCCCTCCCTGGGACTTCAGTCTACTGCTTAATATACTTCTCTTACAAATTCCCCAAAGGAACATTTCATACCGAGCAAAGCAAAATATTTCTTCTTTCATATACAAGAATCAAAGCATTTTAAATTCTCATTTAAACTTTTTCTTAAACATTTGTTCTTTTGGCTGCTAATTCAGAAACCCCAAAATTACCTAATAATCCCAAATGATGCTGTCTTTCTAGGAATGACTTGTGAACAGGCTATACAAAAGCTATGGTTCATCAGGTGACTCACTTTTTATAAGGCCTGTACTGTAAATAAAATACTTTTTTTTTTTTTTTTTTTTTGTCGATTATCTTCCTTTCATGTACCCTGATGCATTTGCAGCTATATGGGAGCAAAATTAATATGATATAAATTCAATCACTGTTTCTACTATAACTTGCATACTAGGGCCCTGCATCAACAGCAATTCATTGATCCTCCTGGAACCTTCTTCACTGATTAAAAAGCTAAAGACAGAATGGAAATCTACAGCAGATCCAGAAATAAATCAACGCCTTTTTATTTTGGTCCAGTTCCCTGACAACACTTTCTCTTCTTACTCCTTGTAAAGGAGCATGTTTTGCAGCATTTTTATTATTGTAGCGCTTTTGTAACTCAAACACTGTTACTTGTTCTTCTGGCCCTGTAGATTTATGAAATTAATTGGTCCCTGCCTTCCTTTCTGTATCTTTAGAGAGATTTTATAGTTGCCCTCAGCTCTTCACCAGGCTGAACTTCCCCATTCCCTTAGGCTTTTCTCAGATGGCAAGTTACACAAACGTCTCACTCTTGCTACTCTCCTGAGCTCTCTCCACAGCCTCCATCACCGAAGAGGCTCAGCACCCATCTCATGTTCCTGTTTCTACTACAGAGAAGGATTTGGAGATGTTCTCACTATGGAGCAGATTTGAAGGAGACTTCCAGAAGTCAACAGCTGCATTGGGCCACCGAAATCGCAAAGTTGGTTCTGGTTCTTTCCAACTGCCCTAGGTTTTAAAATGTAGCTAATGAAACCTTGGCTTTGAATATCCCTGCCTTTGGGTATTTGATCTGCTCTGCAGCTCTGCGTCCCCCAGTTATTTACAGCTGGCTATTTGTATACTCAATGGGCTCCACTGTGTGAGGGAACTGTTTAAAAACTGTTTAAAAATACATTTTAAAGAGATGATTTCACTTCATGTGGTTTTTTGCCAGCAGTGTGGTTTTTAAAAATGTTTTATAAAAACCATGTAGCACACAGCTATGAAGCTGTACCTTAAAAGGTGAAGCAGAGCCCTTCACTTGCAGAGTGTGTTCAAGGGAGCTGCTGTTGGAGCACATTGCAAGCCCTGTGCACCGCTTGAAGCCTTGGTGTGAGTTTTGTTTCCCTATGTAGGAAAAACAGTGATAAGGTTGTGCAGAAGCAGGCGGGAAAGGTTATTTAAAAATTGTTTCAATATGGCCCTTGCTATAACATTATCTGAATTGGCCTGGATATTTAAAAGAGAATTAGCCATAATGATCTCTCTCTGTCTCTTTTCCTCTCGTTTCTACTTTTCCCAGGGAAAAGAAAAAGAAAACAAAAAGAAAAAGAATGTGGTGTATTAATGAAGTTCTGTTTGGGTTTCTGGCGAGGTCTCTTGTGTCAGACCCATCCCTGCTGCTGGCCTGCACGCCTCGGGAAGGAGCGCTAAGGGTACACACAAAGACGGAAAGCCACACCAACAAAATCCTCCCCACCTAATGCCACTGCCCTGATTAATGTGTTCTGCCTCCAAAGAGGTGAACTCTGCCATCCAGATCCAGCTCCAAGGGGGGCTGAGCCTGCGTGGGGATGGATGCCTTGGATGAGGCAAAGGGTGATGGTTTCTATGCTGGGTGGGATCAGTCTCCTGGAGGACGGTTGCTGCAGACAAAGCAGCTGTGGAGGGAGGCTGAAAACTGGGGGGCTTCAGTCCCAGTAAATACAGTCACTCACCGCTCTATCTCCAAAGTAACAGACGTGTCACATTCTTAAAATGATGCTAAAAACTCATTTCATATAATTTTTGAGTTGTATCAGAATCAAGATTACTTTAATAAAGCAACAGACCAATGTTCCTCTGTACTATGAATTAAAGCTTGGAGCAATGTTTTTGGCCATTATGAAAACAAAGCAAACAGAGTAAAAATGTCTATTTCTTATGGAAATGCTGATGCAAAGGTAGTTAACAGACAGCAGTTGCTGTAATTCCCAGTAGCAGGCCAGTATCTACAAGTTTTATGCATGCATACTTTGCATGCACTTTGCAGCAATAATTGGTGCCTGAGCCCCTTGTTTTCAAAGCATTTGTTAAAAGCAGCTTTCTAGCCACAAGCCATAAGTAGTTTCAGTTATTCAACTTAATTTTGCAAGGAAAACTATTACTCTGTATAGATTCTTTACAAAATGCTGTGACAATAAATTCTTTGAAAGTAGATATAAGTGTGGTAAGGTTTTTCAGGAGAGTTAACATTTGTTATTTGACCAGCTGATATCCAAAGGCATCACTTTCTTTCTTCTTCCTTTTTTTTTTTTTTTTTATGTCAAATTCCTTGATTTGAATTTAAGTGTATAAAATGTTGAAACAATGTATCTATTCAAAATATGCATGATGAATTCAAATTATTTGAATTTGAATATTTTTTCAAATATTTGTTTTGTTATCTTTGTTTTCAAATATTCTTCTAAAGTCTGTGGAAATTTAAAAAATGTGATTATTCTCAGTGGTTCCCGCTGAATTTTGTGTACCTCGCTTTGAGCAAAATAATTTTTGTTCTTTTTTCCCCATTAGATTTATCCAGACAAAGTCTTCCAGCTTTGTAATTGCAGTCCAAAAATCCTTTTTGTCTCCTTCTTCCTTACCTTAAAATTTCACAAGTATGAAATTCCACATGGGAAAAAAGTTGTCTTCATACACTTCCACACAATTTGATACCAAAAATGTTTGGAAGGCAAAGTAACATCCCAAATGACAGAAACCATCTAAAAAAGAACAAGGAATTAGAGTGTGGAGCTTAATTTTTATCTTCATTTTTAGAAAGATTTTTAGAAAGAAAGAAAGAAAGAAAGAAAGAAAGAAAGAAAGAAAGAAAGAAAGAAAGAAAGAAAGAAAGAAAGAAAGAAAGAAAGAAAGAAAGCCCTAACTCTCACACACATCTTAAGCAAAAATTTGGATAAAAAATAAAGAAGCTAGAAGTGGCTGGAAAAGATCTTCTGAGGAGTGATTATTTTTTTCCCCACTAGCAAAATAGGTATGGAAAATGTAAGTATGCACAGCTGTGTTTATTTCAATGATTAGACATTCTATTTCTCTGTGACCTCTATGCATTGAGCTGGCAAGACACCTGGGTATGCTTAGAAGTGTCTCATTCATACATTTACATTTATTCAACTAGGACCTTTCTTTCTCCCTCTCGTGCCCTTTTCTTTTCTAAAAAGGCCACACGAAAAAAAAAGAAAAAGAAAAAAAAAAAAAAGCAGAATATGATGCACTTTTTCCTCTTTTTTTTTCCTGTTTGCAAGGTGTTGGTTATGACTCTATCCTGTGCCTTTACATTTAAAATTAAAATATTAGCACTATTTTAATTAAACAGTGAGCATAAAACCTTCTTTTTCAGGGATTTTTCAGTCTGAGTCAGAGGGAAGGGGTGGCTGGAGTGTATTGTGTAGTGTGACTGAACATGTGCTGTGCTGGGAGTGCTGTAGAAGCTAAGCCCCAGTGTCTGCATCTCCCATTCTGTACATCTATGTTTGCATTTTATTTATACATAGTACATGTGTGTATAATCTGGAGTGTCTTTGCACTGGTGCCCGACTGCCCTAGTTGATAGCAGTTGGTGCTTAGTTGATATGAAGAGGTTTGCTTACAAAAAAAATAATAATAATAATGATAATTAAAAAAAAAAAAAAAAGTTGTAGAGTTGTAGTCCAGACTGTTACTGATGTAGAAGTGAAGAAGAGTTGAAGGAGTTAAAGGAGTGCGAGGAAGTTTGGAACAGAGCTAAGATTTCCCTTAGACCTTCTGAGTCTCAATCCACAGCCTTACTACTTCTTCACCTTTTCTCTTCAGGTGTGCATCGGGTTTGGAGGAAGTTCTTACCTTAGGAGTATCCAAGCTCCAAAACTTTTCAGGACATATTTGTTTCACTTCTAGTATCATGGAAGGCAGAAGAGAATTCCCAGTAATTAAAAGCTGTAAGTCCAATTCAAGGCTGATTCCCTCAAGCTTATTATAATTTCTTCCACTGCTTCTTTGCATATCTAGATATTTCAGAGCACTAAATACTGACTATTAAATGTAGGTCCAGTTCTTTTAGTATCTCTACCTTAGCACACTGTCGGTTTCCTTAGAGTTATTATGAACTTAAACTGGAGAAATATAACTGTACATAGACAGAATTAGAATAAATTAAAAGACAATGAGAATCATCTGTATATAATGCACCTATTCCTTTCCTTTCAAGGTATCTGAATTCATTAGCTGGTCTTCACATGGTGTGCTGTGTACAATACATTGTCTCGTATCTCCTCTGCTCTGTATCTCCTCTGCTCTGTCAGATTAGCCTTTTTTTTTTTTTTTCTGCTTCAAAACCATAATTCAAAAATTATGAATTGCTAGTGGCTACTAGTCAAAGGTTGGTTTGGTTTGCCATTTTGATCTTTTTTTTTTTTTTTTTTACATTAAATTTTTAGGATAGCAAGATTCCCTTATATGTGTTAATTTCTATTTTATATAGGATTTGGGTGTATTGTATGTGTCGTATCGATCTTGTTTCCTGAGCATCAATCCTGCATAAGGCTGAGTGTCCAAAGCTTTCCATTGGAGTCCATGCCAATGGTCTATGCTCAGCACCCAGCGACAGCATCCTCCCCCTTAGGAATCAAGCTATATGAGCTCAGGGCATATTTAAAGACAGTCTAAAGAGAATTACTGGGCAATTTCTTCCACCTTCACTGCACAGCAAGGCTGAAAAGTCCTGAAACTCAAACACAAGAAAAATCAACGTGGTAACTCGTTTCTTCATACGTCCCCTGAGATCATCCTTCAGAGTTGGGAAAGTGCAGGCAGGTTGAAAACGCTTTGCTGCAGAGCAATTCTGTAATTAGATTTGTAAGGAAGTGTAAAGAAAAGATCCAACCCTGAGATAAATGCCTTTCTGTGTATTGGTTTGCCTGCCTCTGGCTAGCCTCGTAATGCACTAGAATCTGTAGAGCCAGATCTGTACAGTTTGGTTACACAGAAGTGAGATAAGCAACCTTGGCAACAGTAATTGCACACAAGTTGGAAGAGAATGAAGGGAGAGAACCAGAAAGTAAGGAATAAAAACAGCCAGGCTGGAAGGAGAGGAAGAGAGAGCAGCTTCTCTGATGTACAGTGATTTCTTCTTCTGGAATGGGGGTGTGTTAAGTCTCTCCTTCACTACTGCATTGGAAGGCTCTTCATGTGGGACATTTATTATGAAGCCTGGCAAAGTCCTAGCTTGTACGTTTTTCACTAACATTGAAGGGCAGATGCATGGAGAAGTTTCCTCCAGTGGCAAAGCTGATTTAAGAAGTTTCCACCACATCATTACATAATTTGAGCTAAGGAAATATACAACTTTTAAAAATATTTTTAAAACCGGGATCATCTCGTGTGTCTAATTTTAAAATTACCATGAAGGACTTCTCCTGCTGAGCACAGACAGAAGCATCCCAGAGGGTACAGCAGCAAGCAGGGGTGCTGCAGGTGGCTGTGATAGGGGATGTAAGAGGGAAATGTCCCGTACCACCAAAGAAACCATAGCTCTGTAGGGATTTCCTACAGAATCTGGGGCTTGGCTGTTCAGGTGCATCCAAGGTGTTTAAGCACCAACCTTTGATGAAATACTCAATCCTTTCTGGTCACCCCTTGGTGGGACCTGAGGAAAATGTCCCCCTCATGACCTGTGCTCCTGGTGGCCTGGCCAGCATGGGGACCCCAACACAGCAGAGGCCAGGTGGAGGCAGGGACACCCCAGAAGCATTGGGGGCGTGCATTTATGAGCTCCTTGGAGCTCAAAGCATTCTGCGAGGGGTGGGGAAGGCCAGCCTCCCGGCCCCAGGTTGAAAGGAGGGCTGGAGGGAAGGGGTGGGAGCCGGCAGCTGCCCGTGCCCTGGCCCCGGGCAGGAAGGTGTTGGGCTGCCGCGTTTGCCCTCCCACCTTTCAGCCACATGAAAGCCCAATTATTCACGCTTGATGTCAGCAAGGCAGGGCCCCGCTACCCGCTGCTGCTGGATCCTTGCCCCAAGGGGCCTGGTTACCTCAGCACGCACTGGCCCACGGCCCCTGGACCCAGCCCTAGCCAACATCGCTCCCTCTTCCTGCAAAGGCTGGCAGGGGCTTTTGAAACGTTGTGACATGGCCTGGGCAGGGGCCAAATAATAAATGAGAAAATTTCTTCTGCCCTCACCAAAGCAGCAGACCTGGGCGAGCTGCTGGTGGGCCAAGAAGAGAGCTTGTTGCAGCACCAAGGGCATGTTTCCATTGCTCTGGGTTTCCCTGCCATTGCCCCTCACACCACTATGGGGACACAGGCCCACACACTGTGTACGTTTTAGTCTGTACTGTATAGCACTGTATCTGTTGTGTGGAAGCCCTGGGTGCTGCCACAGCACAGGGACTGCACCCCAGCATAGTCAGTCTTACGACAAAGAGGCATAGAGGACAAGCAGTGATGCCTGATTGCCCCAGCGAGTGGCCAGGGGCATCTGAAAATTCAAGAGGAAGGGAGAGGACTGAATTGACCCTTTTTTCCCCCTTTGCCATTCACATGCTTGCAGATTTTATCAGGATTTTTAGCTGCAGGGCAAAATGTTTCTTTATAGTTCCTTCCAAAGCTCTGCTGCCAAATGCAGGCTGCGGTCACAACAGCTGTAACCCAGCCCCGAGGCCTGCACACCCCTGGTGCAGAGCAGCTCGGGAAGGAGCACTCACAGGAGTTTGGCGGGGAGAAAGAAGGTTGAGGCATCCTCCAAGGCCTCTGTGCATGTAGCACTGCACACATTTTTCAAGGGGTTGTGGCAAAATAGGGTTTTGGCAAGGCCCCACTCGCTGGTGGCACTGCCACCACTCCCCACCTCCTCGGGACCACGGGTGGGCAGCGGGCACAGAAGAGCTGGCACTGAGCATCTCTGTCCTCTCCCAGGGCTGAATGCCAGGGCCTGGGGTCATCTCCTTGCAGGCAGAGCTCAGTGTTTTTGTGGCACGTCTGGGGCCAGTTTCCAGTCCCTTTTATTTTTTTCTTCCCCAGTGGAGACTTGCTCATTTGTAATAGGAAGGTTCGTTGTTTTCCTGTCTGATATTTCTTTGATTACTTAAAAAGAAATCCCAGAGGCTTGTTTTCACAAAATAGTGATTGCATAATTGATGTGATTATGATGTATTTTGCTGTGTCACTGCTGCTTGGTTGATTATTTTGAGAAGCCCTGAGCGCTGTTAACACTGCCATGTGTTGTGTGTGCGTGGCCGGGGCTTTCACCCCCTCCACATGTGTACCAGAGCATTTCAAGCACCCATTCCTCCAGCAGGGACTGTGTGAGACCTGCCTTGGTGTGAGGAAAAGCATGCCGATCCACACAGGGCTAATACTGGGGGATGAGCTGCCACGCATTTTCTGGTTTAAATGATGCCTTGCCGGTGTGAATAATCTCCCTAAAATCAGTCAGATTTATCACGTGGGTGACTACACCAGTAAAATTGTGGGGCCAAATTCTAGGCCCTTCCCCTAGCTAAAAATGCACAGAGAAAGCAAATTCAGGCCAGTCAGGCGTGCTGGAAACAAAAAGTGTAGTTTTTCATCGTAACCTGAAAATTTACCATCTAGGTGCAGGTAGGAATATTTAAGAGCTCACCCAGGGAAGTCTTGCAAGAGAGGAAAGCTTTTCCTTTTTTTTTTTTTTTTGGCTGTAACTTGTTAATTATTTTCAGCTTGAGGCTAGAGGCTGATCCTAAGAACCCTTTCTTTCTCCTGGTGACATTCTTTTCCATTTCTTCACACTGTATTCCCCTTTCTTTTTCTTCTTAATTCAGGGATGAAACATTGCCCTCAGTAAGTCTTCCTGGGCGAATTTCCAGTTTTGTGAACCTTTGTTTTTCCCAACATGTGTGCAATTTTCACTATTTTTGTCCAGCGGTGACCTTTGGAATTCCAGCATAATTTCCCTCCCTTTCCTGGTGCCCTCACGTGACCCAGGAACACAAACATCTGAGAGACCTCTGGGCATCTTCACATCTGCTGGTATATAAGATCAGAGCCATTGTGTGATGTATTTTTAACAGCAGGTGTTGGGCTTGGAGAAGGGTGTGTTGGTTTTTGAGGGGCTGGGCAGAATCTGCACTTAATTCTTAGTTCCCAGGCTATTTAGGAACAGCTTAAAAAACACACTTAATCTGTTTGTACAAATTTAACATTGTAAAACCACAATAAGGAATTGCTAATCAAGTGCAAGCCTGGATTTAGTTTCAGCTTTGCATCATTGCTGTCTTAAAAAAAAAAAAAAAAAAAAAAAAAAGCCCCCCAAAAAACACCCAAACAAACAGAAACAAAAACAAAAAAGCCCAAAACATCGAACTTTAAAGCTGAGTCCAAGATTCTAGTTTACAACTTAATTTCATGAAATGCTATTGATTGATTACTTGAAGCCTGTTAATTATTATTTAGTCATGGTTTTCAACACAAACTCCTTACAGCAGCAAAACAAACAGTGGGGCTGTTTTATCTTTTGCCAATTAACACAGTTTGAACATGACTTAAAATAGGCTGCTAGCTCAGGGTCTGATTCACAACTGCATTTCTCCCATTTGTGCTGCTGTAATTCCATTGATTTCCACGGCACTGCAAGTACCTTGGAGCAAAGAGAAACTTCTTAACTGACCCCACCACCATGGTTAAAGGAGGATACGGCGCACGGAAGCCCCACGTGAGGCTCTTCCATTGCCCATTAGTAGCAATTTAGCTCCTAAATTAAAGAAACGGTATAAGCAGAGTGTTTTCCCCAAAATATCATTGAAATCCTATTTTCATGGAAATCTCTTTCAAATTTTTTTACATCAGACAAATCTAAAATGGTGCTTAGTGTTCAGTTATCTGCCAGGTATAAATGGCATAAATGGATGATTACTTTAAATACATCTTCTCTGAGAAGGGAGTTATGGGACCTCACAAAAGCATCAAGCTGTGACTACTTTCAGGAAATCACCTGGAAATAAATAAGATGATAAAGGTTGCTTGCAAGTCCTCAGATTCTCGTTGCCTTTTTAGGCAGATAATTGAATTCGGTATGAGCTGTAATTCCTTTCTGATATCACTAAGGAACAAATTATTTATTATTTGGGAGAACAGACGGAGTGACCTGACAGGTCCTTTCAGTCACAGCATCCATGATTATAAAATCTCATGGCATTCATCGCATGGGTGTATCCGTACTAAAATAAAGAGGCAGCTCCTAGCCTTTTCGAAGTTGGTGAGTTTTTTGTTGTTGGTCTCAACATTCTTTCGCTTGTCCACATTCAACACTACATTTGAATTTTACCACATGATATTTTCATTTTTTTTTCCTGGATGGAGTCAAAATAACTGCTGCTAAGCAGTTATTTTTAACAGCATGCCACGTGTGGGTACTACTGAAATGCAAGGTCCTCGCTGTGGATTGACTGAATCTCCTTTGGTTTCATCCCAGCTCCTGAGTGCTGAATATGTATCCTCCCCTATTCCAAACTACAATGCTGAGAGGCACTAAGGGGATGTGTATGGAGCTGCCATGCCAGGAGCAACCCAGGATGCCCTGTCTCCTGCCAACTGCCTCCTGCAGCTGCCAAAATGCCACTTGCTCTCTCACAGTCAAGCAAATAGCAGCCAAACATGACTGCATGCACCTGGTTTCTTGGACTGCTTGGGACCCATATCCTCCCCTCACCCTCTTCACCCACATTGGGCTTATTCTTCCATCAGGTGAGATATGGAATACCTGCAGCATCTGGATCCTGCTCCCATGTATTCAGGAAAGTATAGCTTATGTTGTTGGAGAATTGGCTTTCAGATGACCAAAGCACTGTTTCTTGGGGTGCCTGTACATGAAGAATTCCAGAATAACACAGGAAAAATAGGAAGGCTTCATGGAGCAACTAGGAGAAGGGCAGGAGGAAACAGGACCTCTGAGGGAAGGGCAAAATAACTGGGGTTTCTTAGCCCTTAAAAAAAAAAAAAAAAAAAAAAAAGGATGAAAAAATGAGACTTTGTGGTAGACTGTTGCACAGATGAAAGGAAAGATTTGTCCTGCATGTTTGTAGGGGATAAAGCAAGGCATGAGCTTTAGTGGGAAGGATTCTTGAGGAGTAATGGTAGCAAAACAGTGGAGCAGATTGCCTGAGAAAGAGGTTAGTTGTCCTGGATGACAGTAACAGCCCGTTGGGCTTTCTCCAGAGATCGCTACCAGCCACAAATTTTTCAGTGATTCTAACAGAATATGAGTTATTCCATTCACTTCAGTGTAAGCAGACCTAGAGTAGAGGATGTCTCTACCTCAGTAGAGGTACAACAAATGGTGGTAGAGGATGGGTGTGGGAAAGTTCCTTGTCAAGGTGCTCAGGATGAATGGGCCCTGCAGTCTGTGCAGTCATAGCTGCCCCTCTTGTCCTTCTCTGCCTAGAGTCGGGCCCCACGTCCTGTAGTGAGATACAGCATTGGGCATTTTCCTCAAACGTACCAGACACATGTCAACATTTTGTGAAAGCAAAATATGTTTGTTTG
Source organism: Aythya marila (assembly GCF_965140915.1). Classification (NCBI taxonomy): domain Eukaryota; kingdom Metazoa; phylum Chordata; class Aves; order Anseriformes; family Anatidae; genus Aythya; species Aythya marila. The sequence continues at coordinate 26,721,927 of NC_139043.1, forward strand.
TTTTGTTTGTTTGATTGTTTTTGTTTTTAATATGGTTTGAAATGCTTTCCAAACATTTCCATTGCCAGTTGGTTGTGTTGATAGGGCTTTATGAAACCCATAGTGACTGAGCAAATCTGTTTTCTACTAAGACTTGCTCCATGACTATTCTGACTTGGAATGGTTGTTAATAAGGATTAAAATAATTATGACTAGACTTCCTGAGATCTGCTCTCATGCAGCTTGGTCCTTGCATCTTTCAAAGCACAATAAATCTAACCAGTAATCCAAAGGAGCTGTGGGACAGCTATCCCACAACAGGTAGGAAGTCACAACAGGCATACAGGGCCCTTTCCTTGGTTCTGTGATTTTTTTAAGCTCATGGAAAAATGCTTCATTCCACTTAGAATATAATTTGGGTTGAACTTCAGACACTGAGGATGCTTCCAGACGTACCCAGCAACCTACATAGCTGTCCTAAAGTGACAGAGGCAACCTTTTTTCCCTTTTCTTGATTCCCAAGAGACTGAAGACCAACTGCTTCCTCCTATCCTCTGCCAAACTTCTGAAGTTGTTAAACATTATCTCTCTTTTCTTTACCCTACCGAACATAACAGCCCACTGACAGACCCAAAATGTCTCTTTTGATGTTTAGTACAAGGATGGAAGACCATGACAGGGGTCCCAAGTGTTTTTAAGGTAAGTTTGAGTGAAGGACAAAGGGTGCTACTTGCAAATTAACCAGCAGGGTTAGATAGCAGGGGATGCCCAGTGTTCGTATTTATAAAGTGACAGAAGGTCCGCTGATGCTGAACCAGGTTGTCGAGACCTGAAAAGCCCTACATAAGTTATCCTGACAGAGAAGTACCATGGGAACACATAATCCTATTTCTGGACATTTCAAGAATGGCTCTGCACTAGCTAAGGGCAGTGAGTGATTTCCGAAGAATATTTAAAGGGACTCTGGGGGTGTTGCCTGATGGATCTGAAGTTGTTTATATACTGCACTAAAGCTGCTGTACTGAAAAAAAGGGGGGACAGCAAAAAATAGGATGCTAAACAGGCAGAAGGAAATAACGAGGAGATAGAGAAACTTAAACCTTGTCCTTTAAAAACAGCTTGATGCACTGTCCAAGCTGATAGACAGCATCTCTCTTGTCTCTGCAGCAGCAAGTCCTCTCTTGTGCAGTGACCCTTTCAGAGAAGATAAAGCGTGAGAGAGAGGGTGGCTCTCACTTTGGTGCCGTACAGCCACAGCTGGTGTTTTCACCCATGCTGACTGCTGACGACTTCTCTCTTCTCCTCACTTGGCCCAGTGAGTACCTGACTGGCCCACCCACAGGCACGTTTTCAAGAGGAGGAGTAGAAAGGCCAGCCACAACGACTTGAGGCAGGAGCGTGTAAGGCAGGCAGGCTCCCCTGGCTCGAAGGGGATGAACCTGGTTTCACACGTGCTGCGTGGGCGCTCTGACCGCTGCAGCACCATTTTTCTTCCTGAGTTTTGCATGCTGCCTAATCTGGAAGGCGTGCTCTGAAAAAGCATGTCAGGTCAGGCCTGGCAAGGGGGGTAATGCTTTGTTTGCAGATCTCAGAAAAGCTTAGATGTGAGTTAGGTGCTTGGAGGCTCACATGGTTAAGACCTTGGCAGGTTCTGGGCCACTATTTAGGAATTTTTCTGGCAGGGAAATAGATACCTCCAGGCGTACACAGCAGCTCAATGAGAATGCAAATGGTGGTGCTGAAAAGCACAGTGGCAGGTAAGCAGTGCTAGGCTTCACAAACTTCTTTGTGAATCTAGTCCAAATTCACTGCATGTAAATAAGGCTAATCTCTGAAATTCTGAAACTGGGATCTGAAGCAGGTGGGGGCTGGAAATGAAGGAGTCTAATAAAACCAAGAGAGATCTAATGGAACTGAAAAAATCCATGTAATGGGCTCATCTGGTGAGGGCTGCACAGCAATATTTAACCCTCTGCTAAAAATCAGATCCTCAGTACATGCAGTTTGCCTTGAGTTATAGAGGAGGGTGGCTAGAACGTGACTGGCAGAATCGATGATGTCCTGAGGGTGGGCTGAAATCTTACACAGTGTTTATAGAAAAACAAAAGTGCTTCTCTGCCTTCCTCAAACCTCGGTGCACGGAATTGCTTTGGGTTGCCAGCAGTCCAATTAATCGGGTCTGTGCCTGCTCGTCAAATCTTTCTTGTGGTAAGAGTGTTTCTTGCCATTTTAAGAGAAAATTATTTGATTTTGGAGCACACTGCCTTGTATTCCAATTTGGAGATATCCAGCAGCATTTTGCTTAGGGAAAAGGTGCCCTGCTGCCTTGGGCTGCCTGTCTGAAAGCCAGAAGTGGTTTTCAACACTTTTCAACAGCATGTGATAGTTTGGAGTCAATAGTCGAGGCCTCTTTGCTCCCATGGTTATTTGGCGCAGGGAGTAAAGACAGGCATACACAGCCACAGAACTTGGAGCTGACTGGAGCTGGTGAGAGCTCAGCACTGTTCAGTTCATCTCTCCTGGCCATGTCGATGCTGCTCTACTAATATCTTACCTGGTCTGACTGCCCCAAGAGCCTGCTGTATGCAGCAACCTGTCTTGCACCTTGCTGAGGCTTAGGGCAGCCAAGCTGAGTACCTTTCTCAAACGTCCTTTGAGTTTTGGTTCACAAAACCCACATCTATATTAAGTCCTGTGGTAGGAATGTTACACTTTACATAGCTAGCTGAATCTGGGCAAAATAGTTTATCTTATCTGTTACTAAAAGCTGAGCTGCCTTTGTTGTTCTTAGCAAAACATGTTTTTCTTCTTGGTCTGTCTTTTCTTTTGTGTGGCATCTACATTTGGATGTGAAGATCTTTTAGCATGCAAATGCGTCTCACCCCAGCAGAATGGTTCATGTTGGATGCAGCAGTGTTTGCGCAGCAGTGTTCTGGAAGAAAGCAGATTTTTCCTATGATGTACAGATCAATTCACCTTAACCCAACAAAATGGATGCTATTGTTGTTGCTTTTCTCTGCACACTGCAGAAGAAACACAGTGGAAGAGCAGACATGGAATAGATTTTTCAAACAAACTCCAGGCAGAACAATAGTGGAAATGAGTCTCTTCGAGGTTTCTGTGTCATCGAATGTTATTGTTGACACTCTGAATGTAGCAATAGTTGTTACGCTAATTAGAGTGGTGTAGTTCTAGAAACAGGAACTGTGAAAAGACTGTGTCTAGAAGGTACTAATAATCTTTTGATACCTGTATTTTTGCCATTCTTTATTATTATAATGAGAGTGTTAATGTGCAGAGGAGAAATCATGTGTGTCCTTAATAAAGAACGAAGCAGCACAGTTGTTATCATCTTGAGTATCATATTCATTTAAAATCAAGTAGGCAACTCAAAGGTTAAGAGGTTTAATGTTCCTGAACTGTACAACTGAAGCACTATAGTCCACGTTATTGTTAGCAATTATTCAAAGTGCTTAGGGGTTTTTATTAGAAACTTCACTTTTCCTGAAGAAAGTCCCCCACAACTTTAGCCAGCGCTGCGGTGTGACCATTTAACAGCCAGACACTTTTGCATGAAGTGCATCACGAGGTGTTGTCATGACATAATTTGCTCCCAGCTATTTCTATGCTTTTAAATAGCCATCCTTGAACAATCTCCAATCTCTCTTAAGTGTTGACGCTATGTTTCTTTCCAGCGTGATTGAGAAAGTTTACGAAGCTCTCTATTCAGAGACTAATGTGATGGTCCTCGTGCATTCCTCCTACGGGAGGAACATTTCCAAGCACAAGAAGCAGACAGGCTTTACTAAAACAGGTAGCATACCAGTAGGCCAATTGGACTGGTTGATATAAACCATTATGGGTGGCATAATTTTCTGGTCAACCAATCAAGGGTTTTGGTGAACTGAGACAGCAACTTAGCTCCACAGTCCCCTCGCTTTTCAACAGCATGAGATGGTTTGGAGTCCATAGTCGAAACCTCTTTACTACTAGACAAGGAAGGACACCATCTCATATGGCTGAGATCCAGTTCCTTCAGTACGGATAAAATAAAGTGCAAAGAAAATGGGATAGAGATTAGAGGTGGAAGGACAGGAGTCACCCTTGCCAACATTATCCCTGATTTGCAGCTGTGCAGATGCTCCAGTGATGAAGCCATATAGGAATCATTTAACATGTACTCCTGGCCTGCGTGCAGAAACAATCTAGAAAACAGGTTGTGACCAACTCTTGCACAAAAACCCTCCAGAGCCCTGACACTGGCCCTGCTGAGGGTGAGGGTCAGAAGCACCAGACCCCAGTGGTCTTGGCAGTCCACAACAGTAGGGACAGCAGTGGGACCCCTTCATTCACCAGAAAAAGAAAAAAAAAAAAAAGAAAAAAGAAAAAAAAGAAAGAAAAAAAAAAAAGGAAAAAGTAGACATCTTTCCTTCTCTAACTAGCTGGTTCCCTGACCTCTGGCATAATCCCATCCTCCTTTGATTGACTCATAACCAGTTCAGCTTCGTCCAAGCCACAGCTGCGTCAAGGCACAGTGAGAGCCAATCAACCCTACCAGCTTCGTCTGTGTTTCATGACAGTTTAATCACTGAAGACTGTCTCTGTGTTGAAATATTTCCCCTTGGGGTTTCAGATAGCAAGATTATATCAAGGCAAAAGGAACCAAAAAGTGAAAAGGGCATTTGGTCTCATCCAAATCCTTTGGAGTTGATACAAAAACACCTTTCCCAACGCCTTTACAGCAAGCATGCAGACTAATAGGGAGCCCTTCACGTTGTGCAGTCATAGTGCCTCACAATTCAGCTGAAAAAGTGGCATTTTATGTTCCTCTTTTCGTTGACGGCAGTGATGACACCAGTTAGAGGATACACCAGTTAGAGGAAGGATTATCAGCCTCACCATTCATGCCAGCTGAAAAGGAAGGAAAAAAAAATACCACTGTGGCTTGATGGCAAATATATTATTCCCTGGGCCAGATTTCACTCTGGTGGCAATTAGGAATTAAGCTTCTCTGTAACTAGGCTGAGTGAGAAGAGGGTCAGAGGAACAATTTCTGTTCTCCCAGTGCCTGTTTCAGGTTGTAATTCTGAATACAGAGTGTTATATTTTCTCCCAAATCATATTTTTATACCATCTGATAGTATATGGATGATGTGACTCAAATTGCTCTGCTAAGATTTCCATCCCCACCCCACTCAAAAAAACGCCCCACACCCCCCCCCCCAAAAAAAAAAAAAAAAAAAGTGAAATGGAGAGAGAATAGAATTGAGCACTGAGCACTACTAACATGGTATCTGAGTGCTATCACCCTTCACTGTTTCTGCTGAAAATATCTAATCAAACCAATATTAATGTGTATGAAAAAACATCCAGTACACAAGTAACACTGCTGTTAGGAAAACATCTTTTTCAATGATGTTACAAAAATTATAGGTCGCTGCACCCACCAAAGTTATTTTAGCAGAACCATGTTGTTAGCACTGGAACTAAGCCATGTTTTCATAGTCAAATGGTAGGCCTTTTCTAAGGCTGTGCCCACCCGGCACAAAGCCCACTAAGTGCTTCATTGAAAAGGCTAAATGTAATTCACACTTCTCAGGCAATCGTTTTATTATTATCAGTATGAGTATTCACAAAGTAATTTTTAAAATCTCGGAAATAAAGCAGGCCAATATTGAAGAGCAATCATATTATGTGTCACATTGAAAAGCGTGTGATTTGGGGCTTTCACTTCCAATATATAATAGACCATACAACGAAATTAACATTTGTTACCTTACTCCATCCTTTCAATTGTATGCTTCTGACTTACAGTTTTGCAGGGAAAAAAAATCCACTTAAAAATAATAGAAATCAAGATTTCACCTTTTCATACTGAGACCTACTGTACACACATGTAATGTTTGTAAGTGGAATGGAGCCTTCAAGAGGTGACAGAGAAAATGTCAGTGCATGTCTTGGAAGTACAGCTAGAAAATTAAAGAGTATTGCATTTATGCAATCCTTTGAACCTGGTGGGCTGAAGTCACATACAAAGATGCCAATTTCGCTTCTGGAGCTGGGTTGTATTTAACTGAATTTAGGACCCCTCAGAATTCATGGAGTGTTTGTTTTTCAGTACCTGGTTTACATTAATCAAGACCAAAACACGGTGAAGAGATTCATGAAACCAGACTTTCCTAATCCACCACAAATTGATCCTGTTAGTCTATTAACCTAATAAATGGATAACCAGGAAAACAGTCACAGGGTCTTGCAGGATTATTTAGCTCAACTTTAGTAAAGATTTTTGTCACATTGGTGTGTATTCTTTGAGGAGGGACTGAGGAGACGTCAAAGGAATTGGGCTAGGGACGCCGAAGGAGATCCATCTTCAAGTACGTACAAGGCCTTTGCCAAGAAGAGGAACAACTGACCTCTATTTCTGTAGTGGCAAGAAGCATCAACACACTTTCATTGTATCAGGAAAGACTCAGGCTAGGTATTTCAGTAAAAGCCTTCTAACACTACAGATAGTGAAGCACTGAGATGTGCTGTCTGGCAAAGCAGTGAAGCACCGGATACTACAAACCTTATGAACTAGTTGGACAAATCTCTGGAGGACTGCATGGATACAGTGAGTTGGCCATCCAAGTCCCTTCCAGCCTTTTCCTTTGATTGTAGTGGATGTGGCATCATGTCCATGGGGACTTACTTGATGTAGGGTTTTTTGGGCTATCCTGAGAAAGCAGCACCAACAAATATTCAGCAGGATTACCCCTCCAGACATCCGACAGGGACAAGAACACCTTTGAGGGACAGGAATCTTGCTGTGCAGATGGGCTCTTGAATAGGTTCATTCTTCAGTCCTAGCCTACCACTGGAATTAAAGGCCAATTTTTCAGAGTTTTGTGCCATCATAAGTGACAAAACCTTTTCATTTTCCTTTTTATTATTTTTTAACATTGTAAATCATAATCCTATTGCCAGTCCCCAGGCTCAAATCAGGTTGCATATCTCACTGCCATTTCCAGATGAACACTTTTATCATGTAATCACTCAAAACTGTGTAATAGCAATTGTGCCTGTTTACAAGAGTGCATGCCAGGGAAAGTGGAGGGGCATAACTTGAAACATTCCCATTATTATTTATACAAATCTCAGGTTTCATGGCTGGGAACTATGGAATTTATACAGATAAATGGTAATGAGCCATCACTGAAAACATAGGTCCATAGTCCCTAGTATTGTGCATTAAGTGCCAATAGTACATTAAGCCTGACCCAGGAGGGGAAAGGTGGAGCCTGCCTTCTCAAGAGGGCTTACAATGTTAAAAGAATCTTGCAATCTAAGAAAGATCTTTCCAGCTAGACATGCCATTTTTCATTCTCATGCACACACAGATCAAGGGAAGGCCGTGGGTCCATGGCTCATAAAGCAGTTTTTAAAAACTTCTTAATCTCCTTTGCTTTTGGAAGTGCTAAGATCTAGTCTCCTTTACTTTGCCTTCTTTTATTTATGAACCTAAACCCTGTGTTGTTTTTTTTTTTTTTAGAAAAGGGGAAAAATTGCTTTGAAGTTAATTTTAGACATAGAAGCAAACCCTGACCACAAAAATGCTTTCAAAGGGTCACAGCACTGTCTGGAGATTGAGTTCTGACACTTCCTAATATTGGGGATAAGGCAAATTCATTTCACCTTGATGTGAGGTGTTGAATTTTCTGAAGTTTTATGGGTTAAAAATTGCGTCCTACAAAATTGAACTTTGGTAGGACTTTTTCCTCCAAGGATGACTCTGAGCTTGTATTCACCAGGAGCACATAGCTTTGCAGTTGTGGGGGTGAAGCACAGACAACATGGAGGTGGTTTCATCACCATATCCTCTAACCTTTTCCCAAGTGGTTACATGAATGCTGAACCTGTTGCAGGCTGGGCTGTGTTTCGTCCTATGTCCCTCTGCACTGGTGACTGCCAGGACTTTTTCAGTTGTCTTGGAGCAACAGCAGCACCTCAGGCCCAGATGGCTGCAGCCCAGAGTGGTTTGGTCTCCTCAAGCTTTTTGTTGGTTAGCAGTAGAAACAGTGCCACAACCGAAAAAATGGCTGGCTTCAAGTAGAAAGAAAGGTGAAAGCAAAAACAAAAGCAGAGGAGGTTGTGTAAGTCCTCAGATCCATCACAGCGTCACAGAACGGCTGATGTTGGCAGGGATCTCTGGAGGCCACCTGGTCCCACCACTGCTCCAGCAGGGCCACCCAGAGCAGGGTGCCCAGGGAGATGTCCAGGTGGCTTCTGAAGATCTCCAAGGAGGAGACCCCACAGCCTCTCTGGGCAATGTGTGCCAGTGTTTGGTCACCTATTATTCTTAAGCACTATCTCAGCCAGTATACATGTGTAGATATATGTATAAATGTATATATAATGTTAACCTCTACAAGGGTATTATTTGCAACAGTATTGACAATTTTTGGTTCCAGGTCCTAATACACTAGGGGTACAAATGCCCCTGCAGAACCAGACACCTCAAATCACTAGCCGCTTCTTCAAGTCTTGATCACTATTATTTAATATAAATTATGTGAGTTTTAGCTTAAAAAAAAAATGAACACCATCTCCTTCTTGGTGTATTTTTCAGCATTTCAATATCCATCTTTTGAAGACATCCTTAATAGCCTTAGCTGTGATGCTACCAAACATAAAATGAGTCATATTTCTTACCACAGCTTAGGAAGAAAAATACTCAGTATTACATGACAGATCTTAAAGCCTAACTGTAGAATAGGTTGAACATAGGTCTGTAGACTACAAATTTTAAGAACAAAATTTAAATGCCTTTACAGTGAAAATACAGTTCTTAAAACCCTATAATCTTCTGGCATTTTTCTGAGTTTAGTGAAAACATGGGAAGTGCTGGCACCCAATTCAGTGACTTGCTGAAAGTGAAGTATGACCTGCCCTACCTATGCCCAGAGTCCCCTCCCATCCTCTCCCCAGCCTGGGGAGTTTTTTTACCATAAAATCTCTCCTCTCACCTTCAAGTCACCTGCTCTGACTGACTTGACACAGCAGAAGGAAGGAAGGTTCTTTCCCTGGCTATCTCTCTGTTACAAAGAAAAGGAAAACCTCTAAAAACTCTCTTAAGCAAGGTTCATAAACTTCCAAAAATCCTGTTCATATTTTATTTTTCCACTGAACAGGTGGTTTTCAAAACACAAAGTTAACCGTGTGTCCCATAACCCTACAGCTCTCCACTCACTACCTGCTGGCAGCCTCCCTCCTTTGGGTGCTCCCCTCCATAATGCTGACATGCGGCCACACCACGGCACCTCCTCCAAAGGTGTGGCCCAGAATATTTTCCCTAAATGTGTAATTTACAGAAGCATTCTGGATTCCCTGGTCAGGCTCCCAAAAGGTTAATGGGATATTTGGCTACATAGGAAAGAGAAAGCATTCAAAGGAAATCCCAGTTGGCCCAGACTGTCGGAGACAGGCAAGTTCTTGGCAGACACTCCCAGCCTGAAGAGTATCCCATCTGGGTGGACTTCCCTCCTGGGACTTCCCAGGCACTCTGTGAATGACGCAGTAAAAAGAAGCATCACCATTTACATGCCACAATCTTTGCCCTGGGTGAGCAAGAGTGGCAGGACCACGGCAAACTGGGAGGACGGACACCTACTCCGGGATGAGAAATGCCCTGCGGTGCGCCAGTGTCTGCACAGAAGGAGAGCTGTGGTTTCTGGAGCTTCAGATGGGCACCCCAGGGTGGTGTGACTTACACTGGGAGAGGCTTTGATGTGTTGTGATTTGGTTGCCTTTGGCATGGTAACCCGTGTTATGGTGGTTCTGTATTTTCATTTGAAGGCGTATTAAAACATTTTGTTTTAAAGATCTATCAGATAAATGGTGGAGCAAGCCTTTGAGCACGGTGGTAGTGCATGCTTTAGGTTACTTTATCTCTGGGAACGGGCCAAAGTGGCTCAGTCTTTGTGTGTGTGCCTGTGTAATTAGCCCACAAATTCAAACACAAATAAAACTAAATAGGCAACGAATGTAAACAACCATCAGGGCCACGATATGCATCACTCTCAAAATATGATTCTTGTGCATTATCAAGACACATGGATTGTAAAAAGTCAGAGAAAGCTCAACTTGCATTTCAGTCATTGGGAAGAGCTGTGAGGGAGCAGGGATACTCCTTCACTTTGATACCTAGGAAGGCAAAGCAGAAAAGCAGCACCAGTGTCCATACACAATGGGGTAGCTAGGACGGTAAAACCAATGGCAGCGAGTAGGCAGTGGTGGAGAAGGGTGCCCACGGTTCACAGAGATTTCTGGCTGCCCCTCTAGAGTACCTCAGTCCAACCTTGGCCCATGGCCTGGCTTCAGGGCTTGCAGGTTGGGCAGTGCCTGCGACATACAAACATACACCTCCCTGCAGCCAGCAGGCCCCGGGCCTGCAGAGCAGCCTCCAGCGACTTCCCCCCAGCAGTTTTTCACTGCAATGTGGCAAGGTCACTGCCACAGATGCTGCTGTGGGGGGGAAGGCTTGTGTAAACCTCCTTCGGCCTTCCTGCTCCTCTGTCACCTAGCATGAACCAGCACAGGCCAGGGTGGTGCAAACACTGCCAGCAGCAGTCCCTGTTGCTGTCTCTGGACCATACCAGCATTACTAACAGTGGAAAAACTCAAGGGGGAAGCCTGGAGGGCAGTGTCCCCAGATACTTTCTGCGGATGCCTTCCCAGAATGAGGCAAGGGTTTCACAATATTCGATGGCCTGTTCCTTGCCTACCCCGATAAGGAGGTCAGAAGAGTCATAGCCAGACACTGCTGGCAGGCTTGGGCAATGTCACCTGCTGCTGGGAGATGCAAGGGAAATGCGTGGAAATACGATACTGTCAGAGATCTGTGGCTGTAATATTTATTTGTGCAGTTTGTGAAATGGAAGACATCCATCAGAAGATACTAAATAAAACAGAAATGTGTGGAAACTGTAAATGTTTCTGAGGACAACTTGTGTAAACCCTTGTTAAGTTTTATTGCAAAGAACAATAAACATCGCAGAAATTTCAAGCAGCTTTTATTATTGGCTCTAGCGCTATCTTTCCTCCAAAGAGTTGGTCAGGTCCTTCTGGGGAGAAGGACACACCATGTCTTCCCTAGCTGCTTCTCCCTCTGCTATTTTCATCCCCTTCATTTTGTTTTGCAGTGGGAGGTGCCACTTCTTTTTGGATGCCATCAAGAAAGGCACGAACACTTTCTAGACAGATAACTGTTTACTACTATGGTTACAGGTAAGGTGAAAGGGAGTTACAAATTCTGATGTTGACTCTCCTGGTGGGGAGCAGGTGATGGTGCTGCATGCGATGGGCTCTGGTGAGTTCCACTTGCAGTGCAGGTTCACCAGTCTGTCATGGGAAGAGGAGGTGAGTCCCTGACCATTTGGGTGGATCCCTGTTTTTCCACATACTCCATGTTTCCACAGCAGACTCTGTTTTCCAGCATCATGCCGGGTCCTGCACCTGGGGCGCAATAACCCCAAGCAGAGCTACAGACTGGGAGAGGAATGGTTGGAAAGCTGCCAGGCAGAGAAGGACCTGGGAGTGATGGTTGACAGTCGGCTGAATATGAGCCAGCAGTGTGCTCAGGTGGCCAAGAAGGCCAACAGCATCCTGGCTTGTATCAGGAACAGCGTGACCAGCAGGGCTAGGGAGGTGATCGTCCCCCTGTACTCAGCTCTGGTGAGGCCGCACCTCGAGTACTGTGTTCAGTTTTGGGCCCCTCGCTACAAGAAGGACATCGAGGTGCTTGAGCGGGTGCAGAGAAGGGCAACGAAGCTGGTGAGGGGCCTGGAGAACAAGTCCTACGAGGAGCGGCTGAGGGAGCTGGGCTTGTTCAGCCTGGAGAAGAGGAGGCTCAGGGGTGACCTTATCGCTCTTTTTAGGTACCTCAAGGGAGGCTGTAGCGAGGTGGGGGTTGGCCTGTTCTCCCACGTGCCTGGTGACAGGACGAGGGGGAATGGGTTTAAGTTGAGCCAGGGGAGTTTTAGGTTAGATGTTAGGAAGAACTTCTTCACTGAAAGGGTTGTGAGGCACTGGAACAGGCTGCCCAGGGAAGTGGTGGAGTCACCATCCCTGGAAGTCTTCAAAAGACGTTTAGATGTAGAGCTTAGGGATATGGTTTAGTGGAGGGCTGTTAGTGTTAGGTTGGAGGTTGGACTCGATGACCTTGAGGTCTCTTCCAACCTAGGAAATTCTGTGATTCTGTGATTCTATGAAGGCTAGAGAAGTCATTAAAGGACAGCCCCATCCTACTGGCCGGAGAAAGCCTGAAGCACAGAGAGGCTGGTACAGTCTCTCATGGGGAGATGGGGCTGGCAGCAGCTGTTCATTGCCCATTGAACATTTGAGTGATGCTATAGGACGCCCTAGAGAGTGTAAAGGGAATGCTGCTGAAATCCTTTTACATCCTGGCCTCTAACAACCCAGCTGCATACCATTTTTCTGTAGGAGGAGAACAGATTCCCTCTTTTAGTCTAGGAGTCAGTCCAGTTGAAATAACTGCCTTCTTTTTGTTAGGTATTTAGGTAAGAAACTAAAGAAAATGGTGTTGCAGCTGAATGCTCACGTTTTCCTTCTGTTCTTTTTGTAAATATGACATCAAGTCATTGTCTCCATAGGAGGTTCCCCTATTGGCAAAGCTTATGAAGAGAGAACCAAGTGCCCAAATGGCAAAGGTCACCACAGAGCCTCACACCTGCATTCAGCAAGAATTGATAATATTACAAATATTTTAAAACCTTCTCTCCTCAGACCTTCTGCTGATGTTGTGGTATTGTGTCATGGCCTCATGCTTGCCACTCAGTTCTGACTAGTTTTTCTTTCTTGTCAAATAACTTTTTCCCTATAATAAACTCTTCTGAGCTCCAGCACTGAAGAGGAAGGCAAGCTGGAAAAAAATAAATTAATGTGTCCTGTGTCTCCAGCTCTGATTGCACACCAGTCTGTTTGTCTGTCTGTTTGTCATTGGGGTGCGGGATACTGGCCAGGAGGGACCTGATGAGAGGTTACCTGAAGCCATCCCCACAGGCTCATGTCTCAACACAGATCTGGCTGCCAGTACGGAGGTAGCTTGCCATCTTTCCCCACTATCTACTATCCTAGTATCACACAATTTAGCAATGCTTAGTAAGTCAAGGTTGCATAGGGGCCAATTTATTGACAGACGTGTTTTATCTTAGGTTCTTATCTTGTTAATGGTGCTATCAGCTTTGCTGACTATAGATTGTTCAAGAAGCTTTATGGATGCTGTGCCATCAGAATAGTTGCTATTTGGTAATTTTAAATGATAGATATGATCAAGTCTTAATATCACAATGATGATACAAGTATGTTATTGCTCTGTGCATTATAATTTAAGTAAGATAGATTTCACCAACCCATCTACTAAATACTTTTGAAGTACAAATATTGACAGAAAGCTGACTACTCTCAAATGCCGCAAATTTGCCCAAAGTGTGTGTACCATTTACACTTAATTTCACAGCTACAAGTTGATTCCAAATCAGTGATCTGATTCTTTTTGTACCTGTGTTTGCAGAAGCCGTATGAACTGGTGCCTAAAGGAGATAAGGATGTATTAATGACATTTTACAAGTTCTTGTTGAGATTTTATTTCAGATTACGTGTACCACTTTGATTTCTCCCTTTCGTGAAGGAGTTTGAGGTGCTGCCTACAACCAGGCAGGGCTGGGTACTGTGGCCCTTGCAGTATGTTTCTGGTCCTGTTGTCCTGCATGCTAACTGGCATATGAGAATGAGCTGAATTAATGTATTTTCCATGGAAGTTCAAATAATTACCACAGCACAGCTTCATTTTAAAGCACACACAAGCCCAGATCACTTGGGTTAAAGCTACTGATCAAGATGCAGGCAAGAGCATAACTGGGCTCCTGGACTCTGACACACTGGCATTTGAGACCGTGCTGCTGCTGTCTCGGTGACGTGATTTCTCAACTCCACTGAATCACAGAGAGTTTCACCATTAGCTTTAGTGGTGCAAGATTATCACCTCCAGAATTACGTGAGAGGAATTATCCATATTTGCAGTGACATCACTGAGATCAGAATCTGGCCCTTGCTCTCTTTATTGGTGAAGTCACAGATTTAGAAGCAGAATCTTAAATTCTTCTAAAAGTTTCTCAAACTCCCACCCCTAGGCCCTTGCTTTCAGCACCACCCATTTCTCTGTGGAGCATCCCACCTTTCCCAGTGAGGATTTCAGCTCCTAGCCCTGCACCACCAAGCCCCAGATCCTCCCCTGAAAGTGTTCTCACCCCAGGCTAAGTCTACACCATCGCCCGCAGTGGAGCAAGCTGCCTTGTGCTGGCAGAGCTATGGTAACCCTCCGTATCCAGGCCCTTACTCCTTCATATCAAAGGCATCTGATCCTTTCAATGTGCTGAGGGGATGTTTTGAAAAAACGATGTGCTGTTTTTTCTCTTTTGAGGGCTATGGGGATATTCGTATCATATAATCCCAAGCACCCCATATAACACTTATGTCAGAGCACCAGTGACCTTGGCCACATAGGCAGTATTTCCTGCAGTGCACCTATGATAGGCTGCTGACAGCCGTCCTCTGGGAGCCTTCTCTTCCCAGTGACTGTTTGGAAAAGCCTACCTGCTTTGATTCATCACCTGCCCTGCGTGCCTCAAATTGCATTGTGCGTGTACCCACACACAGGCTCATCCCTTCTCCCCTTTCACCTCCTCCCCTCAGATCCAAATGCATCTGTGAGTCACTATGGGAAGTGCACCAGATGATCTCAAAGCTGTGGCACCAAGCATGAAGCACTGCAAAGACACCTCATGTGACGGTGGGGACTGGGCCAGCTACAGACTAGCTGGTCAGATATTCACATCTGGGTTCTTATCCTTTCCAGCAGTATCTCCTAGTAGTTATTTATTTATTTATTTATTTATTTATTTTTCATTTGGGTCTGGGGGGAGAGTTTGACATACATTTAATTTTTGAAGTGGTAAATAAAAATTTTCTTCTGCGATGTTATGTGATGTCTCTGAGTGAACAAAGAGCAAAGAACTGAATTGTCATCAGAGAGATGGAGGGTTTATTTATAGTTTAAAGGTTGATCTTAATCTACAGATGTACCTGGCATTGATTGCAATAGAGAGGTGCAATACGATCACAGAACAGAAGCATGAACTTTTGCTATTGGTGCTCTTGGTACACCATTAAAAGGAACAGGAAAACTCAGTCATTAAGGAAAAGTTTGCATCATAAATGCCAACAATATTTCGCTGTCCATGTGTGGATGCATGCATATATGTGCATGTGGACTTCTGGATTTAAATTGGCAGCAGCAGATGCTCCATTTGCGAGGAATAGTCACACCAGCCTCACATGTCAATGAATTTTGTGTGAACTTCATGTAACGAACTAGATCCACCTTACAGCACTGCATATGCACAGTGAGTCTCAGGTGACCGCTGTGCTCTGGCTTCATGTCTTTGTGGTCAGGGTTTTCTTCAACACTTGCTGAGGCAGGAAAAGCATCTCTTTCCATTTCTATACATTTTAAAGCAATGCTATAAATGATTTTTAATAACATAAATACTGTGCTGTATGGGAGTAGAGCTCTCATGATGCAGTTGAGGGCAGTAAATCCTATTTTCTACCAAGGTGAACAGGTTTTGCAGGCTGAACATGCCTGAAGGCAGCTGTACTCTACACACCCAATTTTTTACAAAACACAGCAAGACAGGTTCATGTCTGGTGTAATCCCTTCGCCTCCAGAGCATTTCCATCTTGGCAAATTTGCCTTAGAAGAAAGCAGCATGTTGCAGTTTCCCACTTGGGGGCCAGTTTCTCTTCTATTTATTCTAAACCACATTGACTTCTTGTTCTTGGACATTTTCTTCAGGTAGGCAGGAAGGTCAACTGCAAGCAGTCCAAGCAAGAAAATGATACAACTCTTCTTTTAGTTGAGAACTTGTACAAAAATCAGAGACGGTCAGGACGTAACACTATCATAGCACAGACCTCGTTAGCAGGCGCTGTATGGAAGTGGTTTTGGCTAGAATCACACAAAACAGCCATTTTCCCTGTGGCTTGGAGCTCCAGAGCCTTTCCACTCGCGCAGGCGATCTCTTGTGCATCGTAGGGTGGTGTGAGCCAGACCTGGAGCCTCACACTGCTTTCATGTGGTGGCCCTGGGTTTGGATTCAGTTTGGGATTCAGAGCGGTAGCTACAGCTTGATCCCCACAAAAACACGTCCCAGTTCGCTGCTGCTTCCCAGCGTCACGGCAGCACTGGTTCGCCACCGCGCCTCGCTGCTGGTACGCCCGGTCCAGCCGTGCCTCGCCACAGGAAACTAGCTGGTCCTGTTAAAGCTCTCCCCTCGCGCTGTCAACACGCAGGAACGAGCACAGAAACTCCTGCCTCCGTGTTGCTCAACGTGCGGGGAGTTTGAAAGGGTTTTTAGGTGAACGTGGAGCCAAAGTGTCTGTCTCCACCCTCTCGCGTTTTGCCAAAGAGGCAAAAAAAAAAAAAAAAACACCCGCCGTTGTTCTCCGATTTCAGTGTGTTGCTGGATGTGCGTGCATGCGTGCGCCTGGCAGGGTTTCTGCTACACAACACCTCCCAGTTTTAAGGGAAGAGGCTCTTTTCTGTGTGCACAATTGACTCAGAGACTTGTTTGTCCTGCAGGAAGAGTTGCAGGATTAAGTTTGAACGCTTAATACTTTGATATTTCGTGATGAAAAAACACATGCTGACACAGGGATTTTGGCAGGCTCAGCGTGTTCTTCTTTCTCTCCTTTTACGCACCTAGAAGCTGGGCATGATTGACAGACCGCAATTTCAGTCCTAAAAGCAGTCTCTCGAGGCTTAATCCAAAGAGCAACATAGACATCACAAGACCTCGTCCTGCTCTACTCAAAAATCAAGCAGCCGCTGCAGGTGTGAAGTTCACGGTGCTGACTTAGACTCCAAAGATCAAACTCACATCTGCGAAAGGCCTCAATGTGGCCAGCTGGAGCTGCCAGCAACAGAGGCGAGGAGGAGCGGTGCCCTTCTCCCAGGAGCAAAACGGTGCCCACACCAAGGAGTGGGGTGCCTGACTGAGGAATAAGGCAGGGGACTCAGCTGGTGTACACACATTTCCTGCCAGTGCCAGGAAAGGAGGCAGAGGTGCTGATAGCACCAGCCCAGGGCTCATGCAGGAAGACAGAGACCTGGACACCAGGGCTTGCTCAACTGGAGAAGGCTCAAGTTCACAGCTCCGACCTGATCATCTCAGGGGAGGAGGACCTGAGGAATGATAAAGCTCCAAAAGGGGCGGCACGGCATGCTTTCTGCCTGCATTTTGGAATCACAGATCAAAGCTTTGGTTCTCAGATTGCCCAGCACCCAACCAAACCTCTCCAGATGGCCTAGGGTCTGTTTCTTTCACACAGACACAAAGCTGAAAACATTTGTCTGTAAATCTTTTTGACATCAGCATTCTTGATACAATAAATAATAATTAGAGATAAAATATTTCTTCATGGAACTGGAGGAAAGAAATGAATCTGAAAAGCAGCCGTTGCCTGTTGCTCTCTAAGATGAGTGTGGTTGCTACAGGATTTCTTCTCTAAACCTTCCAGCAGGACATAGACTTGTAGAATCACAGAACAGCTTGGGTTGGAAGGGACCTAAAAGATCTCCCAGTTCCAACCCCCTGCCATGGGCAGGGACACCTCCCAGCAGACCAGGTTGCCCAGGGCCTCGTCCATCCTGGCCTTGAGCACCTCCAGGGATGGGGCATCCACACATGCTTGGCATGAGACAGCCCTGTAAACTCATGGCCTCTGTGGGGTAGGGGTAGGTATAATTCTCTCTTTGAGTTTCTCAGAAGAAAAAACATATACACATATTATACAATTGTGATTTTTCCTACTTATTTACCATTTTTTTAATCTTAGTAAATCCTTCTGTCTGGCATTCAAAACAAAAGTGTATCTAACACTCCATACTCAGAAATTACCTTTCCGTTCCTCAAAACACCGAAGGAAGCTAATGTTAACACAGTTGCCAAACTTGTGGAAAATACAGAAATGATTCTGTCTCAAAGTGAGTTTCATTTCAGAGAAAGTAATCGTTGTAATGACAACAAAAAGCGAATCCTCAAATTTTATCAAAAGGTTTTTACATTAGACTTAGTTAAGAGGTTAATGGCATAACCATCTACAATGAGGCAGGATCTTGCATTTCTTGGATGGATTGGGGTTTGTATCCCTCTGTAGGCTCCCCATAGCTGAGGTATGAGGAAGTCCAAGGGTGCACAGCTTTCCCACCAAGGTCCAGTGACATTAGCAGATCTTGAAGAGCAACAGGAAGCCTAAACTTCACTAACGTCAGCTGGTCATTAACCTGCTTTGTGTTAGGCTAGGAAACATTTTTGATGAGTTATCACTGATAGAAAACCGTCCTGTTATTGTAAACACTCTTTTGAGTTGCATTATTTCCATAGAGCCAACGAAACTTCAATGGCTTGCGGTGCAGGACGTGGCCACCCTGGATTTGACTGCAGTACTTTGTCCTCCTAATGGCCATCTTCTCTCTAAGGAAAGCACTGCATTCACCTTAAAAATGTAAATACTATTGGGAAAGTGAAGGAATGGCATCTGGTTTAAGAAACTATGGACTAAATAGAGTGGGCAATACTTTTTCATGCGGACTCTGATGGATCAAAAACACAGATCTGTCAACACTGAAGCTTTCCAGGAATGTCCCATTTCACCATTTTTTTTATTTTATTTTTTTCACACACAAAACTGACGAGAAATTTCCCTGAAAATCAAAATCTTTTGTGGTAACATTTTCAAAATTAAGGATTCAGTGTTTCTTTGCAAAACGACTTTTTGTTTTGAGATGCCTTTCAACTTTCTTTGAAACAAAATTGAAAACATTTTTTAAAATCTCAATTTCAAAATAAAACAGTTCATTTGGGGATCAAACAAAATATTTCATTTAAGTGGTCAGGAAGCTTTTTTATTATTTGGATCTGCTGATGAATCAGAAAAAATCTTTCTTTCCACAACTCTGATATATGCTGTGTTGAAGCTGCTTTGATATTTGATATTTATTACCTTAATCTTATTTGTGCCTTAGCATTACCGGGTATAATGGCTCCATCCTTGCCTGATGTTAGAAGTTTAAATGCTGTGGACCTGAACAGTGATGGGATGCAAGCTCATAGGGATCCCAAATACTGTTGACATAAACAAAGCAATTATGAAGGGAAGACCCTACTGCCACTGCTGACCTGGTAGATTAAAAAAAAAAAAAAGAGAATGTTCATCACAAAATGTCACAAAAGTCACAAAAGTCACAAAAGATGGGGATAAGTAAAGGATATAATAACAGAGAATCTTAATTACAGGAGACTCTGAATGTAGGAGAAAAATCAACTCAGAAATTGAGAGATCTTTTGGCATTCAAATTAACTTTAATTCTATTTCAGATGACAACTGAGAGCTGATGAACAAGGTGTCATATTTTAAATCACTAATTAAACTAGTCTTGAGCCAGAACCAATCTGATTTTATGTGTTTGTTTTTAGCAAACAGCACATGTTTGTGATTCGACTACACTGACTTGTGACTACAGGAAAGCCACCCGTCATCTGCATTTTACGAGTACATCTCTTTTTTTTATGCAAACACTGGGGAATGTTAGATTTTTTGTGGCTTATTTTCAGTGTATTAAGAAAAATACTGGGGGAGAGAGCAACTTAGCAAAGTCCAAATGTTAGGAAAGGAGCCAAAGTCTTTGGACCTCCAGTGTGCTCTGACAGCATCAAGGTTGTTCTTTCTGTCAAGGGTAGTTCCAGCCTTTGGAGCTGGAAATCTGCCTTTTCCTCTTGATTTCTTGGTTGTGGGCAGGAAGAGGGCAGGACAAGCCACAGGAGTGGCCAGTTCTAGGTTTGGATCCCGAAGCTGCCCTCACTAAGCTTCACAACTTTCACAATTTCAAGCATTTATTTCAGGGCCATTTGTATTTACACAATGAGATCTGAAAACCTACCAGCTGAGCCTTTAACTGTATCCCATCTTATCATGGGCCACTTTTTTCTCCATGGTAAATATATCAGATGTAGTGCGATCACTGTTAGAGTTGTTTCAGGCAATGCCACATAGAAGATACCTCATGTTCTGATATTAAGAAGGGCAGCGTATGACTTCAACAGGACACATTTTTAGGAAAGAGGCTTTAATTCTGGCTACACAAACAGTGTGAGTCTGTGCTTCAAGTGGTACAAAACACCTGTAATGGTGAACTCAGGTCCTGTAACCAGAGTTTCACACTCAGGTGTCTACAAGCTAATTCATACAGGCACCTGAACAAATGGTCTCAGAGCAGACATCCACAAGGGTCACAGGATATGAAAGAAGGTGTTGTTTTGTTTTTTGCTTCCAGTTTACTACATGTTTGGTTTCACTTCTCAGTTGGCCATAGCAACCTTCTCTCTACCTCCTTGTCATGGGAGGCATTTAAACTCTGAAGTTCTGCAGAACTGCTTTGGCTTGCCACGGAGAACCCACAAGAGGCTCAGATCCTGCTGGAGAGAGGGACATAATTTGGATGCATCTTCATCCAGCATCTCCATGTGGCTCCACCCAAGAGTGAAGGCATCCCCTACTGTTCTCTCTTTGCATCTTAGCACAGCTACATCCTGCTCGGGTGTGCACTTCAGCACGGCTAGATGTGTCAGGAAAGAGCTAGAGGGTCATCTAGGTGACTCTCTGCTGACCAAGGAGCTTTGCCAATGATGCTTTGTCCTTGTAGTGCAGGCAGCTCTGCTCAGGCACTTTGAGCAAGTGGAGGAATTCAGATGAAAGATGCCTGATTTGGAATTCTTGTCGAATTCCTCCCCGTTGCTGTGAAAGCTGCCTGTTTCAAGTTATCTGGTAAATACTTTTGTCATCATGACTAATGGCCTGCCAGAAGAAAAGGAAAAAGACATATAAAATGGAGCTGCATTCAGGGGTAGGTGGCCGTGCCCTGCTCCTCCAATTTCCTCGCAGGCAAACTGTGATGGCTCTCCTTTGTGAAGAAGCTCTTTGAAACTTCACATTCAAAACTCGCTGTTTTCCTTACAGTATTGTTTATACAGTGGTCATCTGGAAATGGTCTAAAGCTTTATTTGTGCCCAAGAAAAATAACACGAGCTTTATTTTAAAATGCATCTTTTGATCAAGAATGCAGCCAGCACCATTAGCAGAAAAGCAATTTAGTTAGATGGTAGCTGCTTGGAAACAAAGTTCTGCTCAGAGTTTTCCCTGGACAAAACCAGATCATACAAATAGGAGACCATACACACAGCTTTCCCACATAGAGCCTTCAAGGTACTCAGAAAGGATGTAGCTGCCACAGAGATATACACTGAGACACAAAGGGACTTGCCTCAAGCTGGAAATGAACCCCAGCTCCTCTGTGAGCCAGGCCACTGGCAGTCTGCTGTCCCTCTCTGCCCAACCTGCAAGAGGAGGAAGCTAAGAAAATCATTGTTTTCCCTGCATCACATCCAACACTTAAATTCCGCTCACTCTGACCTCTGGACATTAGGTATGGCTCATTCCAAAAGTCTTCTATCCAGAAGCTGTGCACATCCATACAGCATCACTGCTAATCTCTTTGCAGGGCTATGAGGTCCACGCTCATTCTGGAACAACCAACTTGCACTGTGGCTTTACTACTATTTCTTTTTTTTTTAACATCTCTCTCTTTTCATTTTCCTCATTGGTTTTGCAGCAATAATTGAGCCCCTTTGCTTTGTCTCTGAGGAGGGGAAACTCAATGACTGATAATTACTTTGCATGCCATTTAATGAAATTGAAGGAGCACAGTAAAATCCATAATCTAACTCTTCTAGCTTGTTAAACCCTAGTCCTGCCTATTTCACAGTGTTAATAATCAGACATAAATGGAAAAAGGTTAAAAGGATTCAGTGAATTTGTGACAAATGTGCCCTTTGTATATATGAATTCTGAGTAGTCTCTACTGGACACAGTTTTTTGGTTAATCTTGCTATGAATACCAAAATTACCTCCTTACTAGCAGGACTCATTGCTGTTATTACTGTGGCCCAGTGGAAAGGGCATTGACTTAGGTGCTAGGAGACATTGCTTCTCATCGAATCACTGCTACTGTCCTGCCATTTGTCCTACGACAAATTCCTGCATCGTTTTATCCCTCTGTTTCCTTTCCCAAATTGTGCTCTCTTGTGTACTGAGAGGTGAAGCACTGGAGTCAGAGAGCTCCCTATACATTCAGTGCCAGGTACAAGGGAGCCTGATCTCCATTAAGGTATTTTAGTCTTAATATCAATAATTTTAGTCTTAATACAAACAATACCAAGTAATTTAGTCAAATACCAACCAAATAAATGTTCAATGAAAAGAAGTTCCATCTAAAATTAATGAGCATACTCCAAATTAAGCATACTCCATGAAGAGTTTAAACTAGCTTTAACAAATGATGTTCTGGGAGTCTCAGATTATCTGTGCAGGAGGTGGTACATTCTGCCCAGCTTCCTCTACCTCTTAAATATGAAGGCCTTTAATAAATTCACACTGAACAAAAGTCAACATAGCTGATCCCATGCCTTCCAGTTTTACCATCCTTCCAGTCATCCCGCTTTCATATTGTCACTTTCCACACACTGCGGGATTTTGCACCAAAAATCAAGAACTCAGAGGGAGACATTATCATGGGGGAAGATTGAGAGACTGAGAGGTGATCCCAGGTTGCCTGGAGTGAAAGTATATGAATTCTGCAGCTATACTGAGAGAGAGAAATCAACGAGAAAATAAAAAAGTGGGGAGCAGGGCAGAAGAGAGGCAGCACTTTATTTATTAAGTGTCATCAATGTTTAAGGCATAAGGCAGAAATTCCTGAAGCAAGCAATTCATAGTTTAAGTGTTAAATTGTACCTTTAAGTGGAAAAAGCCCACACTGAGGCCAAAAAAACACTTACCAAGATTTCTCAAAATGTTTTCCAGCCTTGCTGGGGTCTGCCTTCCTCCTACCACTCTGGTGGAAAAGGAAGGTGTCTCAATAAATCACATCTTCTGTAGAGGCCAGTGTCACCCACATGGATACCCTCTGCTCCTTCCTTCACTGTCACTTCCCCACCAGAGCTTTGTCTCTGCAGTACTCCACACCCTGAGGAAAGAGTCAGAGAAATGTGGTGGGGCAAGACACAGCCAACCAGGAGAAGGAGAAAAACCATAATATCAACCCTGATGAAAAGGATCGAGGTTGGTTGGTAGCAGATAACATGAGCAAAAGCACTGTTAAGGGATTCCCATCATCCATGGCTAATCTGTCCTCTCTTCAGCTGGATATGTCATGTTGGTACTCACCTTTTCATCCACAAATGCCTACTCTTTTTGACAATATTGACCCTTGAGCATTGACACATTTGTGGGTGTTGGTTCTCTTTCCATGTTCACATGCCTGTAGCTGATGAAGTTTGGTCACTGCTGGCTGGAACTCAAGAATCAATGGCAAATTACAATAGTACATAACTTGGCTAAAGCATGGCAATGGCCTTTGGATCACAATCCCATCCTACAGTGCCTGGATACTTAAGGGCTTCTCCGAAGTGCAACAGCTCATGGGGTGGGACAAAAGTGTAAGAAAGAACTTGTATTCATGCCCTAGGGCCCAACCCACTTCACAGCTGTGCCATGGACAACTGCAGGCATCAGGCTGCTCTGTACCAACAACTTGCCATCCACCAGAAATAAAAAAGAAAGAAAGAAAAAATAAGTAAATAAAAAGAAGAAACAACAACAAACAGGGAAGAGTTATGGGTAATTCTGTTGTTAAGGTTGTGGAGTGGAAATGTGTCATGGAAAAATCTCTGAAGCACTCCAGTTGTCATTCGTGACTGTGGAGCCCATATGGGGCACGCCTTTTGTTATTTTACCTGTATTTGTATTGAAAAACTGATTTTTGTTATCATCTAAAAGCATTTTCATGCATTTCAAACAGAGGGAGAAAAGAGAAATGTGAGCCAGTAAGCTAAGAAAGCTGCAGAAAGGTAGTGAGCTCTCCAGACAGACAGAGTTCTTGGAAGCCTGCTCTCCTACCACAAAATGCAGATAAAATCTAGCTGAGGACAACCATATTTGGCCTAGTATAACCCCTACATTTAGAGTAAGACTCAGAAAGAAATATGTGGCTTTGCAGGCGCAGAGAGGTATAAGGCATCCACCCCAGAATGGGCCATTAGGCTGAAAAAGCTGCTGATTGGAGGTGTTTGTTTTCTCTGCCCATATTTTTCATACCAGAAAATGTAAGACTTTTAAAACCATTTTGTTGCCTTTTCAGAAAATACCAAGGTTATAATGTCTACCATGCCAGAGTATGAAACAAAAAGAAAATGAGAATTCACTTCTGGTTTACAGCTGTTGTCCCAATAGTTGTGTGTGCACCAATAAAGTATTACAATGGTCCAGAGAGACTTATTTGCCAAGCCACAAGCACATCATGCTCCAGAAATAAACAAGGGCCAAGAGAAGAAAAGTCAGTCTTGCTGGAACTATGTTATAAAAGCCTTCTTAGCTTGGTTTGAAACCAAACACACTATTGCCAACCTTGTGATACCGAAACACGAGTCTCCCACCCCTAAACCATGAAATTAAATATATATGCACTAGGTATTTTTATTTGCCTTCCACAAGCCCCAGTGCTCAAATGTACAACCTTTGCACTGCAATCACTAGGGCCGAGAATTTTCATTTGGAACAAAGGCTGAGATTACATGTAATTAAGTGACTCTGGGCACTGAACTTTAAGGAAAATAACCTTTGCAGAGTCTCTGTGAAGCGGTGAAAGATGGTAATAACGCAGTGAGAGGGACGACAAAAGAGAAAACACTGGGGCAAGGGACACAGGATGACAGTGAACGTGCAAAGTGGGGCTGGTGACAGCCTCAGCCAGCCCATGGCGAGCAGGATCCGTCCCAGGAGCCCTCCAAAGAGGCAGCAAATGCACAGACCTCCAGCCCCATTCTGCCGCAGCACGGAGGCACTCGGTCTGCAATTCCTCCGGGAAATCCCACTGAGATTTTTGGCTGGGGCTTCGGAACAACCGGAGAGGAAACTTCAGCGAGCCCTCCGCCTGTTTGGAGAGCACTTCAGAAGTTTATGCCGTGCTGACTGAACACTTCTGCAGTGCAAACACCAGCCGTCGGGCTCCTCGCCTATACGCACGGCCGCCGGGGTCTGCCAGTGGAAGGCAGCGCTGGGGTGTAAGGAGGTCCTGCCTGGCGCGGGAGCTGATTCCTCCCTTCTGCAGCTGCAGCCTGCAGTGCTTTCCTGACGGCTGGAAGGAATCTGTTGTTTTCTCTCAAGAGAGTTACTAATCTTTTCAGCTACATAAATACACTTCTATTATTGTCTGAGTAAATTGCCTTAGAAAACTGTTTCTTCAGGAAAAAAAGCTGAAATTTCTTAAAAGGAAAATGTCAGTATATTTTTCATAATTATTCCCGTGCATTTTTTCTACCATTGTTTATGGTAATATCTCGATAGTTAGGAACTAGCATATAAACTGACATTATCATACCTGTTTCAGGATCTGAACTCACCAAAACCCAAATAAAAAGTGAGAGTTGTTGTGCATCTCAATCTCCTTTGCTCCTCTGAAAATCCCACCTAGATTTCTCCCCAGATTGCTGCCTGCCTGCATTAGTTTGTTATTACAGCATTGCTCTTGGATGGGGAGCTCTGAGAAGAAAAAGATTATACAGCCCCACTGTCAGCACCACACTTTAGTGCTCACATCCAGCCTTTCACAGAAAGATTCCAGTTCAGCAAGATATTTATCCAAATGCCTAATTCTGCACGCAGCCGTCTGCACTCGCTCTGCCCCCTCCAGCATCAAAATGCTCAGAGGGGTTTGCTCTGGCAGGAAGAGGAACGAGGCCGTGTCTAGCCGATCCAGATATTAAGTGATCTGAAGCACTCATCATTTTGTTGAAACAAGGGCAGAAGCCCTGTGAGGGATCTGCTCTGTTTTGTACACACCATTAGGTGTTCCAACTGATATGACTGGACTTAGTAACTTCCAATACTTGAAACCAGGCAGCCTTTTGAATCATTTTTTTTTTCTTTTTTTAAATAATAATAAAAAAATGAACTATGTAACAGGCACTATCTAGATGTAATTTCCAAACAAATCCTCACTGTGATCTCACCGGGAGGTCTTCAAGGAGAATGCAGACAAGTCCAGAGAAGACGAGTTGAGATGCCTGTGAGTGTGGACACTGCAATAAAATATTCGGTCAGAAAAGAGCCCGTGTCTAAGCAGAGTGCATTGGAGAAACTGTAGGCAAATTCTTGCCTTATTCATATGATTAATTTTAGTATCTGGGCTCACACCTGAGGAGCAATACAGGCATTTAATGAATACAGCAAATCCATGCAGCTTGGACCCATTCTCCACAGTGTGTTTATTTATTATCGGAAGGCTAATAATAACATCCCAACAGCAATTCGCATGGAAAATTCCTACCCTTAGCTGCAGTTATTAAAATCGTAATAGTGGAAGAGACTATAAGAATTTTTGAGTCTGATCCTGAAATTACCTGCCCAAGCAGCAGTTTTACATACAGGATCCCATTCACGACCAGGGGGGCAGGAAGTTGCACACAATTCCCCAGAAGGTCATTTATTTGCAGAATTGCAGCCGGATGTGAAAATGATCAGTCTTCAGGCCCGCTTATGCTGCAGCCCTGGAGGTTTTCTCGCAAACATGGGATAGTTTGCCCTGCTGCAATCACAGCTCCTGGCAGAAACAGGCTGGCAAAATATCGGCTTTCCTTTGTTTATTTTCTGACGACTCAAACCTTCTTGGTTATAGAAAAAAAAAGCCCAGCTGTATAATCTTCTAGAGGCTCAAAAATCAGAAATCAGACAAAATAAAGTCCCCATTTCCTAGATTTTGTGATTTTTAAGCTCAGATCTGTATGCCAGGGCTCTCAGCACTGGTATTTAAATAACCGGGACTGCGATACCAGTTGAGGGGCTCCCAGCACTGCCAAAAGCACACCTCCCCCGGGTGGCAGTGGGAGCAGGCCTGGCCTGAGGTCAGTAACTTGTTCATCGTGCAGTCATCACAAGTGCTTCAGTTGCCTGTGGCAGCAGGATGCAAGGGGAAGAGAAGCAGGTGTGTTTTCATAGAGAGGACTGTACCTTTTTGTTTACAATCCTTTTTTTAAAAAAAAAAAACTTTATAATCTTATTTCTTTACCTGGAGATATATATATATATATTATCTTATACTTTTATATCTCACTTAAAGCTGTCACAAAGCCATTTGGTGAACAAACCAGGCAGCAGCAGCAGCAGCAGGGCACGCAGCAATAGCCTCTCTCTGTTCACCCCGGGAGCCTCCGAGCAGGGGGCTCTGACATCATTATACGTATTTCTCCTTCATGGGCCTGTTACTGCGCTTTTTGGCCACAGCATAAGATAGAAAAGTGCTTCAAGGTGTGCCATGCCTGTGGGAGAAGAGGGCCCCGTCCCTCGGCGGCAAAGGCACAGCGGGCAGGACCGGCGAGAGCAGCGCAAGATTCAGCCCTCCTGGCTTCCTTCCAAAAAAAACACTTGCAGAAAAACCTGGAATTACATATAAGTAAGGTCGCCTTTTGATATTACCACGTAATTTCCACTTCTGGCAAAGAGATTTGTGTCCGGGCTAATTTGGACACATTTTCCTCCACCGCACTGGCACCGCGATGTCATTTTGATAGAAGTCGCATTCATCGGGAGAGTCATGGCAACCCGCTCCGTCCAGCAGGGCTGTTTGTTGAGTCTCTCGGAAGGCTGTGCGAACAGATAAACATGCTACACATGAAGTACATTAGGTGGAGGTGAAATACAGATGATTATATTTAAGGGCTTACAATAGTCGTTAAGAGCTTCTAACCACAGGCCCTGGCAGGGCTGGTCCTAGGCTCTCAGTGCATGTCTTGGCTGCATCCTCAACCGACTTTCTGTTTCTATCCCTTGAAATGGGGCCAATCTTGTCAGTCTGGTGGCAAGGAAAAAAAAAAAAAAGGAAAAAAAAAAAAAAAGAAATCAACCCTGTTAATAGGATTATAAGATTTGGGGAATATAATGTTGTTGCAGATCATTTATTTTGAAAGCTGATTTCGTTTTAGTGAAAACAAGCTCAGCCCTGCACACTGGGGGTTTACAGCCATTATGCCAAACACAATCATTGCTGGTTTGAAAGATGTGATTGCTTTTTAATGTGGAAATTTCACAAGGTTACAAAAGAGGAAAAAATTAAACTCCTTTCTTATAACAAAGTCACTCTGGGATATGTGCTACAATGCCCTGACAATGTCCAGATACTCTGACCGCATTACACATCAGAAAGGTGGATGAGTGTGATTTACACCATTTCGCAATTGTTTTTTTTTTTCACGCAGCTGAAAAAGCCTAACAGTTTTGAGCGAAAATAAAAACAGTGCTTTGTAAAATGCATTCAGAATTGCACAAACACAGCCCAGGGGTCAAGGAAGTAGAGGGTGGATGAGGAAAGAGTACAGAGGGATAAATAAGGGGATAACATGATCTCCGTCTCCGTGCCCGGCAGCTCAGGACCACGGCGGTCGCCCACTTGGCATCCTGAAAGCTACGCTCATCCTTACCGCTGTGGATGATCCTTATATTTGTTAGACATCAGAATTAAAAAAAAAGAAAAAAAGAAAAAAATATAATCAGCATCCGTGGCCTTTTCAATAGCAATCTCCCAAAGGGCTTAAATATATTCTAGCAATAATGGCTAAGCCCCATTTTTCTGGGTGTTAGAAGATGTTCTGTCACCATCTCAGAAGAACCATTGTTGTGACAAAAGCCTCATGGCACAGCCTGGATGGGGCTTAGCAGGAAAACAGGCACTAGCAGGAACGTCCCAGTCAGAGGAATTCATCGGGAGGCACCAAAAGGAATGATTTTTTCCAATGTCCTCTTAAAATAATAATGAAAGGGGAGACCAGGCTGCCTCTTCTTCAGTTTGGGGGGTGGCAGGAATTTGCAGGCTCCCTTCTCCTTTGTAGTGAGGATGCTGCTTTTGATCTACAGCACAGGGACAGCTCTCCCCAAAGGCAGGGTGAGGGAGGGGGTAGGTCTGGAGGGAAGCACAAAGGATGGAGCTGAAGCACTGCCTCATAGCTGTGGATTGAAATGACATGTGCGCCGCGCAACCTTTTTCTTTTCAAAGCAATTTGCTATCATTATACTGCCCGTGCATTTCCAATACATGTCAGCCTGTTCTCTTTTAACTTGGCGGGAGGGGAAGGTGCTTTTATTGCAGGGCTCCTTGCAGAAGCTCGCCAGACATTGCTATTATTACATCTGCCGGGCACAGCACAGAATGATGTATGTTCATTAGAGGAATAGGGTTAGAGTAAAGCAAATTCGTTCAGTTCTAGTTAGAGACAGCTTGAGTGGGCTTGGAGATTTTCATATACAGAAATGCTCTGAATTTAAAAAGTAGCATGGTTTCTAACTCTGTAGCTGCAATTCAGCTTGTGGCTGGTGTCACTGAAATCATTTAGCTTTGTTTGCCTGGATTCTGTCAGCAGTGAAAATCCAGAAAACTGCTAGAACAACATCTATTAATAATTTCATAAAGTTGTAAATGACAAGATTCCCATTAATTCTTTCTAGTAGGATTCCTCTTCTGCTTTCACTCCTGTGCTTCTCTAGCTGTTAGGGGTCAATGTATGGCCGTATATCTGCATGTGTGGTAGGAAAGATAGGGTGATAACACTGATTACTTAATCAATAATTAGGATTACACTTCTTCAACCAGATGCCCTCTCACTCACGTGCCAAGAGATGGGGCTCATTATTGCTCTGCATGGCAGTGTGCCCAGGCTGACACACACGCTTGACACCGACAGGCAGCCTGCAGAGATTAATTTAGGCTCTGTTTCTGCTTTTCCACATATTAGTACAAGGAAAACTACACAGAGCAGAACAATGTAATTTTGGTTCCTCGTCTATTTTAACCTGGTGTTGGTTCAGCCCCAGACTGAGCCCTGCCTCCACCCGTCTTTTCCTTCTATTATTTCAGTGGGAAGTTGGTAGCTGGAAGGGCATTTTTGGTGGGGAAATGGCCAATTACAGCCACCTCTGGCCGTGTAGCTTTTGAGTTGGGATTCCTAATGTTACAGAGAAGCTTGGCAAATTCAGTTTCTTTGCAGAACTGTGAAGATGCCATCGGTCACCTCCTCCAAGGATGGCTGTGTCTGTGGGAGAGCAGAGCAGAAGTCCCATCCACTGAGACCCGTGACCCGAGAGCAGAACAAAACACCAGCAGACTATATAGGGACTGCACAATACAAAGCTTGAAGTCATCCTGAAAAACATGGTGAAGGAGCTGGCTTCTGAAAACAATAGCAACACCAGCGTGATGCCAATTTACCCCTGC
Source organism: Aythya marila (assembly GCF_965140915.1). NCBI lineage: Eukaryota > Metazoa > Chordata > Aves > Anseriformes > Anatidae > Aythya > Aythya marila. The sequence continues at coordinate 26,752,402 of NC_139043.1, forward strand.
CCTTTCCCATCTCAAGGCCACAGACAGGGTGCATGAGGAGGAAAGTGGTGCTGCAAGACGGTGGGGATGCCGGGGACACCTCCCTCTGTGTGGACAGCCCCACAGAGTGCTAGAGAAGGACTTGGGCAGCCAGGCCAAGAGTTGGGTTTGGGAGATGAGAGGGCCAGGATTCACTCCGGGGCCTGTCGTGGTCTCCTGAAGGAGTGCTGAACCGTGAGGAGCCTCTGCCTCACTCCCTCTCTGTTTTGCACAGAAGCCTGACTAACAAAATGAACAGCGCAGCTTGAAATGAGACCGCTGCACACAGGTTTTCTTCTGGCATGACAGGCTATCGCAGCCTTAATGGTAGGCTGCTAGACTAGAAGCAGTCTTTCATTGAGTTTGTCTTACTGAGAGGAAAAACTGCTTTGTGTAATAACTTTATGGTAAATGTTGGCAAAAGATTTGCACTGCATACTGAAAGAGAGACATTTCTGACCACAGCTCATGAACCACATTTATTTACTCTGGCATTTGTCCATTATTTGTTCATAGGCTTTCTGTCTCTGCTAAATGTGTTCCAATTTTGGGAGCTAAATCATTGCCAGTAGTTTCCAGGACATTCCGCTAGGCTAAGCAAAATTGCCCTAAGCAGTTGTCAGAAACCACTGGAGTAGTATTTTAAATACAGAGTATTTGAAGAAAATAAAATATACCAAGCGTCCTATCTGTCTGGATCCCGGATCTGGTGTGTTGTAAAAAGTTACAGAACAGAAGCAGAGGGCTTAAAGCGGGGCATGTCTTTCTTGAGCCATTTTCCATCATTTAATGAATCGATCTGATTTTAAAATGAGGTTAGCAATTTTAAAAATATATATTTATCAGCAGCTCTCCAGATAGAAATAATACTCCGCCTTCAATCTGGAAAATCCTAGTTATTTATGTCTTAATAAAAACGCATTACAAAATACCAGAGGAAAGCCATTGCTGTTAAAACTGACACTCAATTGCTATCAGATGGCATTACAAAAGTGTAAGTTTACAGCTTAGGCAGGATAATAATGTGGGAATTATTTTTCTGGAACATCCCCCAGATCCATCTGTTCACTGTTCTGTACCTGATAGAGATCACAATAACCAGACATATTACCTGCCTGGTCCACGGCCTAACAAAGACGTCAGAATAATCTCTAAAATAGTGAGTGACCAGCTTGAAGTATGAGTTTCCTTACCTTTCTCTGTTGTTGTTTTCCTCAGCCTTAATTACTGTAATTGCAGAGAGCCTTATTGTCCAAAAGAAAGCTCCGTGCACCTTTGGATGGTGTTGAATTCATGGCTGGAGCAGTACCCATTTGGCAAAGCCAAAGGTCCAGAGGCAGAGGGCCCAGGGGGCAGGAGGCTTGCCTTCTTGTGCTCTGGCATTACCTGCCTTTCATTGCCATCGTGCCCACTCTCTGCTGTGTGTGAGAGGTGTACAGTGACTATTTTCTCTTCATTTATCATATCCCTTTCTCCTTCTATCCATTTCAAAGAGAAACTGCCCCAGCTTTCCAATTTCTCCACTAGTGAGTCAGAGTAATTTCTGAGCTCGTTTCCAAACCCCTCTGCTTCTGCAGACGGAACAACCAGTCCCATCCACGCAGTGCCAGAGGAAGCTCTAGCAGTGCTTTACATAACAGCATTCTGCTATCCCATTCTTAATGCACCCCGTTATTTTGTCCAGGGGTTCAATCTACTGCTTCATATTAGTAGAGCATCCTCAATGAACTGCCAGCTAGGATTCCTAGGGCTCCCCTCTAAATCTGTATCTAAATGTAGGTCTCTGGAAAAAGATGTTCTTTGTTTTGTTTTGTTTTCAAGATTTATATAGAAATATTTTATCAACACTGAATTCCCGTTGTCATTTCATTACTCATTAGTCTGCTTGTAACCATGTGAATATTCTCAAAATGCTCTTTTCACAGGCTGAAAAAACAATGCTATGTCCACTGTTCATTTTTCATCATACTGCCCACTTGTACAGCAGGCATGGTAGTAACAGTAACATCGTAGTAGTAGTATAGTAAATGACACTGATCCTAGTAAATGGAGCATCTCAATGCTACTAAACCTTTGACTTTGTCAAAAGCTAGCCATTTAATCCCTATGTGAGTAATTGTTTATTCACTAGGTATAAAGACTGCTTTGCTTCCTGTGTTCAAGCCAGATTTGATTGATAGAAAGATTCAGCTTAACTTGCATGGTGGTTTGTTGTTTTCCATAACTTTGTGTGTGTTGTTAGAGGCTTACTGGAAGTCCAGGAGCATGGTGGGCTGGCTTGCCTCTGTCCACCACCCATGGGCATGGGTAAAAATTCAGAGATATTAGGGAGGTACAATTCATCTCTGCAAAATCTGCGTCGAGCCTTACCTGCACACATATTCCTGATCTTTTACCATTTTATTTTTAGGTGCCATTTGATGAATCTAATGGGAGCAAGTAAGAGTCCCACTGGTCCATAAATCTCAAATCATCCTGCATTTCTAAATACTGGAAGTCTAAGTCTACAATTTTTTCTACTCCCATCATTAATAAGGAAATGTAAATTTTATTCTATCACTTGGCACTAATAGGTTTGTACTGTATGGTAATGTGTTTGCTTTTCTTCTACCATTTGCTTCAGTGACACCTTTGTTTCACATTCTGTTATCATTACTACTACTAGAAAAGAGGAGGTGGAGAACAGATAACTTTCCAAAACCTTATGTAATAAAAATCTTTCATAGCTCACCCTTCAATTCCCATGAGCCCAAACAATGTTGCGATTCTCTTGAAGCCTTCAAGCTTCTGATATATTCAAATAAAAATATTCACTCTTCCTATTGAGATATTCAGCTACTCTGGCCTTTAAAAAGCCATCTTGACTTCCTAATTTTTCTCTTGCTAGTTCTATGCTAAAAGGCAGCACCATTATCATTCACTTGTGCATTAGAGGCTATTTTCTAACCAAAAAAAAAAAAATAGGACTACAGTGGGAAAGCAACGGCATCTGGAAAAATCAAACAATGTGAATTAATACATTCTTTGCAGGCTAGAGGAAGCAATGGAGTCAAGGAAGGCCTTTGGATGTTATGTTTTACAATACCTCTGGAGGCCCAGGTCCCACTGTAGGCTGTTTTCTTCCTGCCTTTGGACAAGCCGAAATTAACTGGTAATAACACACAATTAAAAGCGCATGTGCGTGTCTGTGATTGTGTGTGTGTCTTTGCTCTAATTCCTCTCATTCTGTGCATTTTAACTTTCAAAATTAGACAGCAGTGAAGAGGAGACAGACAGGTATACATAGCAGCCACATCAAACTCTTCGTGGGGCAGGGGGAACATTTGACACCTCCTTGTTCCAGTGCCCCCTGTCTGTTTTTAATTTCACTAAATCGCTCCCGTCTGGGGATTGTATATTTTCAGTGGCCTCTCCCAGCAATGCAGAGGTAGAGCATTAGTGTGCCAAACCCCAGCTATGCTCAAGTGTGGGGCTGCAACTTTATAGGAGAGCCGGCACACGAGGCAAGAGAGGAGTCAGCTCTCGGGACCAGCCATTAGCTGAACTCAACTTTCATTTGAAAGCGATGCCAAGGATCTCTCTTTCCCTTTTCCCTTTAGAGCTGTCTTCTGAGGGAAGGGGTAGGCAACCTGGGCAGCAAATTGGTCAATGGACATTTTGCATCCCTGCTTTCGAAGCGCAATTATGGGCTGTGTTTCTGAAAGGTCCCTCATTAGCAAGGGGATACTGAATAGGAGCTGCTGCTTGGGGAAAGAAGGATTTTGTTGGCTTGGGAAGGTTTGCCTGATGGTGAGAGTCAAGTGGGATCTGGTTCTGGGCACCTCCAGGGAAAAGGGGTAGTTTGGAAAGGCAATTTGAAGAGGACTTCTCTGGACAGCTGTAGGCACAGGGGAGCACAGGACACTCTTGTCCCTTGCCACTGAGAGCAGAGGAAGTTTGGCTGCTGGCCATGTTGGGAGAGAAGCTCAGGTCCAGCACTGAAAGCATGGGTAATCTTAGGAGGAGTCACCCAATAACAGGGAAAGTGAGTGACAAGGTAACAGTAAATAGGGAAAAAAGAAGAGCTTCTCAGTCACCTGCCCAAGGCTGAACATCATTGTCACAGGACACAGACCTGCAACCCTCCTCCTGCAAGCATTGCACACCAGCACTGAATAACAAGGAGGAATTTCAGTCAGTTATGCCTGAAGAGAAACCCATTCACACAGGCAAAGCCATTCCCCTGCTATTAGTTGGCACAGCTCCTGGACACCCCTCTGCCTGCACATGGGACAAAGCTGGGGGGAAGCACTGAGCGCTGAGTGTACAGATGTTTGGGGTGCCAGGGGGTCGCAGAGCTCTGCCTCAGGGAGCCAGGGGGCTGAAATGTTTCTTGGGATAGAGCTAGCCGAGGGACACCATGAACTCCTCTGGCCTGCTGGAGCTGCTCTTGCGAGAACCAGGGTTTGGCCTCAGTACAGCCGGGAAGCAGAGGTGGTGACAGGGTGCTTTGGGAAATGGCACCGTGCTGTTGCATGGCCCTGAGGACGCAATCAGTGACTTACTTGCAGCCTAGTGAGACAATGACAAGAGACAATACCTGAGCCTGCTCCGCTACAGCTCCAGTGCACGAAAGCCCACTTTTTTAAGATCTGAAGGATTTCTTTTTTTTCCCTTCCCTGCCCTCACTGAGCTCTCTGTGAATTGAGCATTACAGTGGCTTTGACTGTAACCATTATAATCATTTTCCAGTGCTAATGTTGTGGTTTTAATGAAAGGAAACAGCAAATGGGGTATCGACTCATATACACAAATCTGCACTTCATTTGCACAAAATAGCTTCTGGATGGCTTTCCTCCATGTTTTTGGTCAACACCACTCTTTTTGAGAAATGATCAATGTCTACAACTGTTTGCTCTTCCACAGATAAAGCAGATGCTATTCATTACTGCCTTTGCCATGCATATACTGCTCCTTTCCCCAGAGCAGCCACAGTGGGTCATGTGTTTATTTTTCTTTAAATCCTTTTGTTCTTAAATCACTACACTTTTGCTTTCGGGATATGATGAATGATTAATACTGTAGTAGCAGCATTATTGAATTAGGAAAGTCACTGGCAGCTTCCAAAATTATTGAGACACCCAACAAATAAATATAAACCACTTCTTTAGCGCTAGATATAGTGTGACGATGCAGAGATAAGCAGAGGCGATGCTGACATGAGCGCTTTTAGAGCTCACGGGCAGACTTGCAGCTACTGAAATTTAAATCATAACATAATAACAATGCAGATGCCTCAAACAATCCTGCATCAAAGTAACACAACTGCAATGAAAACAACGTCAAGGCAAACTCAGAGCTAACGTGGGCATTTGGAGGGAATTATTTTCTCTAAGTTATACGATCATAAAGAAAACAATTATTGGTGGTTTTATGGTCTGTATGTATTTAAAGAATAGCGATTTGGAGTCAGATGCTGAAAGGTAGGTGTTCAGCACCTCCCAGGGATTAGAGCCAACAGCATGAGCAGCAACACACCAGGAAAGAAGAGAGATTATGGATTGCTGGAGTAACCCTTTGTAGTCATCACTGGAATAGGGCTGGCTTGCAGGCAGAGTTGGCCCACTGTTTGCAGTGCTAGAGGAGCATATAACATGGTAAAAATCCAGTTAGATGAGAGTTTGTGTGAAATGGGAAAGCAGGATTAAGTTGTTTTCCTACATCTGTGCACTGAAGGTTCTCCTCAGGCTTCCTAATGAAGCCCATCAGGTTTATTCTGTGGCCCTGTCCCACGTGTGCTGCTTCTTCACAGCACCTTCATGTTGAGCAGAGAAGGGGGGTAGGGAAGACCAGTAACACCAGGTTCTTGGGTTAACTGGATGTGGCACCTCAATCCTGGTACCAGCCTTGAATTCCCAGGCAGCAATGGCCCTCTAGTTGCACCCCTCACATTAGAGCATCACCAGTGAAGTGATGGAAGCAGAGCCCAGAGCAGCCAACTTCCCACTGCCCCCATCAAAGTGACCATAGACACAGGAGGCATGACCACTCAGTGGCACAAGCAGTTGCCTTTAAACCTCCTGTAAGCAGAATATGCAGAAGTGGATGGCTGAATGGGCTTTGGGACAGTGAGGAACAAGCCCTGTATCTCCAGCTGTCTCAGTTTGTGGTCTGAAGGGAGAAACCTCTGTGGATATGGTACTGCGTGTTGTTTGACAGCAGTAACAATCACAGCTTTCCTCACCTGGGGCTGGCTCCAAGTGCACTGCAAAGCTCCGTCCCTGACTAACTCTTTTCCCTGAGGCTCTGTTTAGCATTTCTACGGGTATCACGAGACTCGGTTACTTAAGCGTACTCCTGAAAATATAGGGCCACTTTATTGAGTGATACAGTGCTATACACTTCCCTGGCCTTATTTATTTTATTTATTTTTTCAGCTACTTGTTCCATGTTAGAGCTGGGTAGAAAAAATGGTTCCTTTGAAGGGGGAAAGTTCTCATGGCTTCAGGAAGGTCCCTGTGCCTGTTCTACTTCAGCGTGCTACCAAGGCCTTTCAAACAAGGCATGCTGCCAGCCATATTTTCTTTTCCTGCTCAGAGCAGTAAACAGCCTGGGATTAAGTCTCACCGGAGCTGTTGGAGAACTGGGTAAAATGATTTCTCTGTAGGAACAAGAATAAAAGGCTGCTGTAGCCCGGGATCAGCTCGGTGTGTTGGAGGAGGGTGTGGTGCTTTGCTCATCTCCCCAGCTGAAGGTGTTTCACTCTGTGCAAGTAATGGCACGTCAGTCTGAGAGGAGACAGGGACTTCCACCTGCTCCTCCCAGCATGCTGAGCTAATTCCTGGACTACCAGCCCAGGCTCTTTCACTCTCTTGCCTAATGTTGTGTTGTTATGTACATGAGCTGGAGCTGCTCCAACCGGAGAAATTCTCCTTTTGAAACAGTCAGCAATGCCAAACCCACCTGGGCTGTGGGGTGCTGACTCTCACCTCCCTGGGTCAACTCAAAGGGACTACAGCCATACATGCAGTGTGCTGTTTGGGATCTGATTATCCCACCCGGGAACTTCTGGCTGCCCTGAGACAGCAAACAAGGGTCTCTTATTTCAACCAGAAACTTACTGAACCAGTGTTCAACTTCCTGTTGAAAGTTACGGGTCTGGCAAATCAGCATTTTCTGATTAGAGGACATTTTTTTCAGAAAGTTCTCAGCCATTTGTGTTCCATCTCACCCTTACTTGCAGATCTCCAGTAGGTTCCTCCACCTGTGCATCTTTGTTTTTCTAAGTTATATATAGGAGACCACTTTGGCCTTTCCACAGCATAAGCTGTCCTTTTATTTTCACCATGTGAAGGGTCAGCTTGTAGCTATGCTAACCGAGCTGTCACCCTAAAGAGAAGGTCTCTCTTCGTTCCCCATCACCAGGAGGAAGCAAATTACTGAAACCATGAGCAGGTGTTACACATATGCTATATCTCACCATCTGAGTGGGGGTACCTGATGTAGTATGGGGAGAAAATTGAAGGTTCCTTCCATCTGATTAAGTGAATCTGAGATGTGGGCAGAGCATGGGAACTATCATGGGAAGGGGTGGTATATGGCCCTACCCCCTCTAAAACCACAAAATCCATAAGAGAATCAATCAAAATCTTGCCCCATAACAGACCCATCTGCCTTTCTTTTATTTCCTCCCTTCACGTGGCAGAGCTTGTCTTTGGAAATCTCTGCTCTTCTGATGCTTGTATCAGAAAGAGGGGGATGGGGGCTGTCAGAGCAGGCAGAGCTCGGCGACGTTCCCTCCTCAGGCTCACTGCTGTTTTGATGCTCCAGCTAAAGAAAATCTCCGCCGATTTTTTTTGTGCTCAGAATGAAGCTTCCCACTGCTAGCCTTGGTAGATACAGAACATCCTGACTGGGCAAGAGCTCTTTATGGATATTTCTAGTGCTCAGAGGGAGAAGAGAGAAAAAAAAAAAAAAAGCAACAAACTACAGCAAGTTTACAGTAATTGCTTTAATGAGGCAAAGCCCTTTAGAATGCAAACACGCTCAACAATACACAAAGAAACAATCAAAAAGCAAGTGTTTTATACAGGCTGTTTTATAAGAAGGTAATAAAAACAATTGTATGGCACACTCAGTTGCATAAACAGGCTCACCATGGAAGGTGTTTGTGTGAGAGCAGGACTATGAATACTTAATTGCTTCCATTATTCTTATTTTCAGTACAAAATACTGCAATCAAAACTTAATCTGCAGCTTGATTTTTAAATAAAAAGGTTATATTCCAGTTCCATTGTTGTAAATATAATAAAACACAGTCTTTCTGTAAATGCTCTTTCATTTCTTACTGCTTCTAAGGAGGTATAAGAGTGGTTAATATCTACATCCCTGTCAATTTTAAGTCATTTTTCAAAGGCAGGATCATTATTTCTCTTCACGTAGAAGGTAGAAGACCAAAACGTTCAAAAGGTCTTCATTAATGACGTGACTAGAAGTCATGGAAGCCTTGGTGAGATCCTTCTGTGGCTGCCAATCCTCTTTGAACCAAGCCCTATAAGCAACACAGAATTCAGATTTATTTTCATTCGCACATCTCTTCTGACAAGCCCAGAGGAATACACAGAAAAACAATATAAGGAAAGGTGTTTGGGGACTTTAGTAAGTAGCAAAGTACAAAACTGAAAAAACGCCACCTGTTTTCTAGTACTTCTCAAGAGGGTAAATTAATCAGACAACAGGTTCATATGAGCTTGAATACAATCCAGTGTGTCTGGAACATTGTATTCTACATCTAGTGATTTTTATTTATTTTTTTTTAACATGTGCTGTTACACTTCTGTTTTAGTAGCATCTAGACCAGAGTAATTTTCAAATACTTAGACATAAGACCTCCTCTTTTTTTTTTTTTTTTTTTTTTTTTCTCTGACTTTTCACTTCAGGAAGAGATGCAGAACAGTCAAAAACCTGTTGTGTACATAAACTGAGTGATACATCTGAAAAGATTTAGGAACCGAGATTTTCTTGTACGATAAAATGAGTATCTGGATTAAAAATATATATATATTCATTAATGACATGTGCTCTCCACACCGAGCACATTGCTGTAAAATAACATAACAGAGTAATACCACAAAGACCAGAGTCATTCTTGTTGCAAACTGCTGTCTCTAGGAAAACAAAGATGGCTTCCGTTTTAAAACTAATAGCAAAGCATGACCTTAAACTTGATATTTGTTACTCAGACACATCTTAATTTACACATTTAGTTAAAAGAATCCTTGATATTAAGAAGTACTGCCAGTAGGCCTACAATAATTTCTAGCTTAGAAATTTTCTGACTGTTGGACTTCTGTTAGTGCTACAGACCATCTGACAAATAGGAAATGTCATTTTTATTTTCACCTTTCTCATCATTACATATAGCATTGTGCTGTCAGGAATCAAACAGCTACCATTGCACATTTCCAGCTCACAATTTCATCATCACACTTCACATCATCACTCTACATTATTAACACACAAAACAAGTTCACATGAAGAAAAAAATAAATAAAAATTAATAACTCAGAAGTTCAGACATACAGTCTGATATTTGGATGGTCCTGTGCAGTCCCAGGAGTTGGACTTGGTGATCCTTGTGGGTCCCTTCGAACTCCAGATATTCTCTGATTCTGTGGTTCTAAGCTCTCATTCTCCCTATCCCAGGGAAAATAAGTATTTTTAACAACCTTTCAACTCACTACAGTAGAGCTACTGCCCAAGAGAACAGAGGACATGTAACTAAGTTGATGAACATTTCAAACTGCCTATGACTTGCATGTGGAATATAGCCCTCTCTATAACCCAAATTTGATCATCTCAGAAGTCTTATGGCAAGATCAGCCTTTCCAGCCACTTATCTTCAGGGTGTCAAGGACACCAAGAACTGCTTGTTGACCTTTCAGCAAGGTACCTTACCCTCTTATTAGACATCAATCATGCTGGCATCCATCAATCTTCAACAATTAAAGGCAAGAGGATATACTAAAGAGGAATGCATGTATATGTATGTGAATGTATATATAAGAAGGAATTTTACATATTTATATGAAGGCATGAATGTACAGATTATAACCATATATATATAAGGAATATATATATATTAGGATGAATGCCTACACATATTTTAATAACAGATATATAGGTGTGTATGTGCATCTGCTGGCCAAAACCGCTTTGATGATTTAAAGCAAATATCTTGATACACTGAACAGCTTTTTTTAAGCAAGGAAAATTACAATTTCTAACTTTCCAGTATGTGTATCTCCTTAGTTTCTTCATGAAAAGAACCAATTGCCAAACAAAAATTATAAGCATACCATGATCCTATTAATCTCATTTCTCCTAACAAACAGTTTAATGATGGTATTCATGACTAAGATTTAAAAATAAATAATAAAATAAAAATAATAATTAGATGGGTGTCTTGGTTTAGATTACATATTATGCAGAAAGATCTAGCACATTAATCAGAAGTTTTCAGAAGCAGTCCAGACCATGCTTTCCTCTTAGTGTCAAATTCTTCATGGTTCAGAAAGCAAATCTGCAATCCAAAATCCAAACATGCCAAGACGATCTATAATGTGCTGCAGAAGTGGAATTGAAAAGACAAGTCATTCAGTCCAATGAGCTAGACGGGTGTCTGGAAGCATGCTGAATGTCATCTGCTAGCAAGAGCCATCAAGATCAAGGAGCCTAGCAGAGGCATATTGAAATGCTTCCAAAGTTACTCATGAGCTAACATCTGCCTACAAGGACAAGTGAAGAACAGCCAGGAACTACAGTGAGGAACTTCCAATACAGAGGTGCAATACTAACCAGCCCCCAAACTAATAAGAGAGGCTTGATGAGATGCCACAGTATGATTATCTGACTGATCCTGAATGCTTTGGCAAATGCTTTGGCTCTAAGGTCCTGATGTAAAACTTTTACTAATGCATATTTTTCATCACAATGGATTTTTCAAGTTTTCCTCTTCAATCCCTTGCCAGAGGTTGCTCATTATAGAAATCAGGCTACAGTGAAAGTAGACCCAGATAAGCCACACACTCTAGCATTGGCCCCCTTCTCTGTGAGGAAGCTGTTTGTATTTGGAGCTCAGCTGAGTTCCTGCACTGGCCTCTCTACAACTGCAGGATATCCACCTCTGTCACAATGCTCCATTATTACTTTGGGAAGGTAATTAGATGGGGAGGTATTACCTGGGGAGGTGTTACTTTGGAGCAGCCTGCTGTGATGCTGAATTTTTATTAAGGGCCTCAGAATGGCAATATTCATGATTTGTCATGCACTTAGAGATTTTAGAGAGGCAGTCTTAGAGATCTTCATGCACTAGTTTGGGCTTGGTTTCCATTGCTGGTAATATACATTAAATAGTAGGTAAAATATCATTTCCTGGAGGGGAACACAAAGTCAAAACAGGGTGCCTGATTTGGCACTGTGTGATATATCATCCTAATGGCTACATCTCAGATCCAGGTAAGAACTCTTCCTTACTGAAAGAGTCTGCACACTGATCAAACCTGTAGTGAGCATTTCACAAAGCATAGTGATCCAAGTCTTTGGAAGGTGTAAATGGGCACAGTACCTATGGTCAATCCCCATTTCCAACATGTAAGGCTCTAGATCTCCATTTCTGTTTTTATAATACCTGCATCAGTGAAGTTGCTTACTGAAGAAAAAAAAAAATGCTTCTAAGGCTGCTTCCTTAGAAGAAATGTTGCCCAAGAGCAGTTTACATCATATGCTATCTGGAAGCTATTCTGTGAAACATTGTACTAATTGCTTTTCCTGGACTCACACACTTATTAGTAGCAGCTAAAGTTAACAGATTGGAAGACTGCCTGAAGATGATGGATGGGTTTTCTCAGATTGTAGATTTCTGGTCATTTTCCATGGCAGCTGTAAATTTTAAAATAATATAAAATTAAGCAGTGGTAGAATAGAATTCACAAATATTACACAGCTACTGACTTGATCATTAATCATCCTAAATTAACATTAAAGTGTTATATATGATGAGTGAGATTCTGCCCTGGGGTGTATACAGAAGTTTCTCATTGATTACAAATGGGAAATGGCACGTGTACATGGACAAAGAATTTAACTAGCTGCTTGTTTGTTTTGATGGATTTATCTTTATTACAATTTAAAGGAGGTGGAGATATTTCTGTTTTACAAATTCCTTTTCATACTAGTGATCTGGAAGAAAATGATCGAGAGCCGTCATCTGATTTGTAGTCAATATCCCAATATCATCCCTGCTTATTTTTGAAGTTGGAAGAGCATCAATGACCTCCAGAGTTCAGGATTCACTTGGTCTGCCTGATGTCCAACTTTGAGATTGCTGCAGTCAAAAAGGAATCTGTTAACAAACAGAGTGAAGATTTTTGTCAACTGATATTCCCTATAGGCTAAAATAGCATATTTTCCTAGACTTTGTCCTAATTTACTCTGTTATTGTTTTAATGAAATCATATCTGTCTTCTTCAAATGACTTACTAGAGAGGAGCTGCCAGAGATATGCATGTAAAAACAAACAAGCAAAAACAAGGTCCATCTCCTTGTCCAGCAACCAAATCAGATTCAGATGAAGTCTTGCACTCAGATATAATGATTCCTCACTCTGAGCAGAATCTGTTATAAAATTCTGTATTAATTACACTGTATGTAGGCATACTTATGTCATACATGCAGTTAGTATTAATATATACTAGCTACAGGACTGAGTTTTCCAGCATTACTTAGTCTGACATTTTATGTCTTTCAGTCTCTATGTACAATACTATGGAGTAGTAACACTGAAAACAACTTATTTGAATGCCAGCTACAGAATACTGTTATCACTAGGTTGTTTTTCAGGGCTGATTTACTTCTGTTTATCTACAGGGTTTGGTAACAAATACATGTATTTTGGGGCTCTAGGTACATTAAACATACTGAATAGTCAAAGCTTGTAGAAGCTAATTTCCCTGTCATTGCATTATAGTTAAACTGGTTACGCACGTCTCGTTCAATTATGTAACTTGAAGAATACCAACAACATAGGTTCCCAATTTCAATAGTACGTATGCTGGTTTTAGCACTTAACAATGGATCAGCTTTTAGCATGAGACACTACGTGCATCATACTTTGAAATTCGGAGCCACAATTTAAAATGTAACATTTACTCTGTGTGTTGTTAATGGCCTTTCTTTTTGTAGTTTCTGGATGTATACTGTAATATTTTGCTCAAATCAAGATGAAGACTGGAAGTTAATTCACAATACATATACACAGGTAAGCATTGACACCACAAGAACCTCTACTGTTACCAGCCTAATCCAGTCAGTATTTAAGCAGGGGAAAAAAATGCTTAATACAAAAATGAACTAATTGCTGTTAATGAACTAATGAAAATGAACTAATTGTTGTTTCCCCCCACACACTTCCACCCCCACCCCCCCAATGTGGGGGAAGTGCCAGCTATACTATGAAGTCTTCTTTAATGGTACTTCTTTAATGATATCTATTATTGTATTAGGCGTATGTGGCAAGATTTTGGTAGCAGGGGGCTGCAGGGATGGCTTCTGAAAGCAGAGCCCAGCAGCTGCCCAATGTTAGATCAGAGCCAGCTCCAGCCAGCTCCAAGAGCGACCTTCTGATGATCAGAGCTGACCAGAGCTGCTACAGCATCTAGGAGAGAGGAGTGAGAAGCAGCCCCGCAGACCCCCAGGTCAATGCAGCAGGAGGGCAGGAGGTGCTCCAGGCACACAGCAGCAGTTCCCCTGTGGCTTGTGGAGAGACCCCTGGTGGAGCAGGCTGTCCCCCTGCAGCCCATGGGTCCCACATGGAGCAGATCTCCACGCTGCAGCCAGTGGAGGAGCCCCCGGTGGAGCATGTGAATTTGGCCTGGAGGAGGCTGCAGCCCATGGAAGGCCTCCACAGAAGCAGGCCCCGGGCCGGAGCTGCAACCCATGGAGAGGAGCCCACGCAGGAGCAGGGGGTCTGGGGGGAGCTGCTGCCCGTGGGGGACCAGTGCTGGAGCAGTTTGCTCCCGGGGGATGGACCCCATGGTACAGAGCCATGTGGGAGCAGTACTTGAAGAGCTGCTGCCTGTGGGCAGCTGCTGTGCAATCACCCCACATGGAGCAGGGGCAGAGAGTGACCGTGAAGAAGCGGCAGAGACAAAGCATCAGGGACTGACCACAGCCCCCGTTCCCCATTCCCCTGAGATGCTCAAGGGGAGGATAGGTAGAAGAGGGTAGATAGAGGGAAGGTGTCTTTACTTCACTGTTAGTTCTCACTGCACTAGTCTGTTATTAGTGAGCAATAAATCACATTAATCTCCTTTATGCTGAGTCTGTCTCAGCTGTGATGGTAACTGGTGAGTGATCTCCCTGTCCTTATCTCAACCCATGAGCCTTTTTTCATAATATTTTCTCCCCCTGTTCAACTGAGGAATGGGAGTGAGAGAGCATGGTGGAGCTGAGCTGCCCATCGGTGTGAAACCACCACAACTCTATGTGGGAGTCACTCTGATACTGCAGTGGTATATAAGGAAAAAGGAGAAAGGAAGGGTTAAATTAATATCCACAGAAACTGACATACTATTATGATTTTAGCATTGTGCAATAGAAATAAAGCACATATCAAATGGATTAAAAACTAGCTGACAGATCTCAAAAAACTAAGCATCAGCTGGGATTTGAGACTGTCTGAATGTTCCCAATGTTCCCTTGGGCTCTGTACAAGGCCTAATATTCTTTAGCAATTTCACCAATGGTCATGTAAACATATCCCTGAATACAATCTGTGAATGACACAAGTTTGGCAGGATAGCATACAGTGATGGAGACTGGGCAGTCAAACAGAAATCAGGGATGGTACAGGAAGGAGCCACAAAAATATTCAAAGGATAATTCCTTGCAGTAAAAATGATAAATAAATACATACATACATACATACATAAGAGTTTCTTCTGGTTTTGTTTGTTTGTTTTGTTTTGTTTTGTTTTGTTTTATCAGAAAGAAGATGGGGAGAGGTGAGTTGTATATATAAGTAACTCACAGGGGGAAACACCAAAAAAAGACTCTTCCATCTAGCCAAATAACCAGCGGCTGGAAACTTAAGCCAGATACACCAAAATTGAAAGTAAGGTGCCTTTTTTATAATAAAAGAGCTTATATTTTGGAAAACATTTTCCACAGATATGCCAGATACACTGTATGATCTCTTAAAAACAAGAGGAAGAAATGCTTTAGCCAAAAATGGTTGTTTTGTTGTTGTTGTTTTAATATAAGAATAACAGGAGATAGTGTAAAGACATCTAGACAGACAAGTTGATCATATTCTGTGTGTATGGTTTTACACAAATTTACCAGAGTCAACATTTCCTCATCTGTATTTAGTATAAAGAATGGAAAATTATCAGAATTTCTTTCCTATCCGTCTATGTAAGAATTCAAGCAAAATTCTGCAAGCTTATTTTACATTTGAATTCTAGCCTTTATTTGTTTCTTAACTCATGTTCAGTTACTTAAGCACTGTCTTCTAAGGAGGCAGGTTATCATTGTTTAGTCTTACCTTCAGGAATTTTATAAAAGAAAAGTTTATGAGACATTTAGAATGTGTAACAAAGTCTACAACACAAATTGTCATGCAACATGGCAAGTTGCTAGAGAGAATAGCCCTTATTTGTTAGCGACAAACCTGAGATAAAATACAGGGAAGAAATGCAACTAATCTTAGTTTAGCAGATATTAATAGACTAAACATGAAAATTCTACAACCACGTATTTTCTGAAATGCATGATGACATTAAATTGTGCCTGTGTTAATTTTAAAATAGTTAGAACTTCAGATATTTTCTGCTTCTATCAAATAACACTAATTAAGAACTGTTAGCATCCTCCCCCCTCTTCCACGTTGTAGTATATTATATCTCCCAGAAACTTGCAGAGCCAGCTACATTAGCAGCAACAGAGAGTAAATCCATTCAAAACAATGTGACTAAAAGCAGATTCTGTGTGTTTGCTTTTACGTGACTAGAACAAAAGGTCCCACTGCTGCTTTTACATCTAGATAGCATTTTAAAATGCATTCTGAAATTTTGGGAAAGTCAGATTACAATGTTTGTTTAACATCAGACCCTCTATTGTTCAGATGTAAGGTCACTGCAATGTCCAATCTGTGAAAACTTCAGTTTTTCTTTAGATATTAAAAAACAAACAAACAACAATAGCAAAAAACGACACTGAAATAATCCAAAAAGAGCTCAGGCTGCAGGAAAGAAGTCTGAAAAACAAACACTGTTAAAGCTTGGTGAGACACGATTATGTGGCTGACAATTACATATGATAACAATTAAAATGATCTGATTCCAACCACATGGCATCTTAATACAGCAAATCTCCAAGCAAATAACGTGTCACATAATAGGTTTTGATTGATGTTGTCAGCAGCCTTTTGAATGTTACAGATACCTTCCCATCAATGCCTCAGGAATCAGTGGAGACTACTGACCTCATCCTAAACTGAAAGTATTTGCATGTACCTAAATAATGTTTCTGGCTTTAACTGTTCCCTAACCTAAAATTCTTGGCTGGATGGATGATTTGATACATGCATACACGGTGTCCAGCTGCTTACTTCCAGTTGCAAATAACTCAGCTAATATACGCATTAGTGGTTTTAGCAAAAACCCTCGATGTTTTCTGAGAGGTCTTTAAGTTACCTGCCAGTATAGCTCTGCTCGGGTAAGTCTGATTACAAGCCAGCTGAAGCACTCCAAACAATTGCTGAAGTCCATGTGTTGGTTGGCAAAGGGGACCTAACCAGAAAGCATAAGGAGCTGCCAAGGAGCTGCCACTGAGCAGCATGAGCCTACTCTACTGCCGACTTTAATTTGCGTTAAAAAAATAGGGATGAGTTAATGATTGCTAAACCAACAAATCATCCTCCTATTGGAGGAGCCCCAGAGGACATTCTGTCTCCAGTGGTGATATAACCAGTAAGCAAACACATTGTCACATTGCCTAGAATGGGCATACAAAAAGCAGAGGGGATCTGACCAGGAATTTGGAGTATTTTCATGGTGCCAGTCTCCACACATGTTCTTGGCTTGGCCTCCTGCTCCTTATTTTCCTCTAGACCAGCATGTGGGCACAGCCCAAAAGCTACTCTTCAGATCTGTGATGCAAGTTTTATTGTTTCCTTCTGTATACTGTTAAGTAGGAAGAGAAACATAATGTCTTGAAAACGAATTGAGGAATAATACCATACATTTGTTAGAAGGATAGTTTTTGCTACCATTGTTGTTAAAAAAAAAAAAAAAAAAAAAAAGCTTTGTGTTTTGGCATCTAAGTCATGATTGCAACATCTCAGCTGGAAAAACAGCTGTCTCTTCTAACCATGGCTGTAATGAATACAGTTGTCCTGCTGTAGGCTGTGGAGATCTAGATTAAGAATGAAGGTTTAGTTAAGATATTGCAACAATTTTTTCAGTATTGTTGGTGGTCAGCAAAAACTTTATGTGCATTTACACCAGTTTCACTCTTCTGACAGAGCATGTTATCCAGTCACAATGCAAGGTCTTGCCTGTGTTTTAAATGTATGGGGTTTTATATCCAGTGCATTGTAACTTTTCCCATTATTTATAAGAGATCACACTAAAAAATCAAGAATTATAACAAATCACCCTAGAGATCAAGAAATAAATGAAGCAATAATCCTCACGGGCAGACTGCAATGCAGCAGTTACTCATGACACCTCAGACATAAATGTATTTCTGTTCTGAGTTAACAGTTCTGCAGAATACAGCACAGCTTTACCTAAATGGCCTTTCCCGTGAGTACTGGTCATTCCAATGCACGATGGAAGTCATCTACTTATGAAGGAAATATATTGGTTTTCCGACAGTAATGAGAGGAATTATCTAGAGCTTCCATGTTAAATTAGAATCACATATTGCTCCTCTGCAAGGAGAATTATGTTCATTCTCTTTACGCACCAGAACTGGCTAGCATCGCAGAAGAACAGATTTTCCAGAACAGTGGTGAAGCATCAGCTCATTCCAACACACTGTAGAAGACAAAAACTCCATACCCATATAGGTCTAAACTTTCAGCATGAATAAAGCAACCACATGCCTTGTCCTCAATTGCAGAGAATTGTCTCAAAAAAAAAAAAAAAATCACTGATGTCAATCAAGTCATGTGATACTTAGATTTTATAGAGGAAAGATCTCAACTTTGTGCAAGAACACATTAGACAGAATGTGCCAGGTCATTAATAGGCCATCACTAGAGCAATCAATAGAGCAGGTAAAAAGTCCAATCTGTATAAATACGCACATATCCATTCATCTGTAGAGATCTAGCCATAGACATATTCTCCAAAGAGAACAGTATGACAGTAAATAGTTCAGCTGATATATAATTTCAATCTCTGATGTCCAACACTGTGCATTCAAAGGCTACTTTGTAACCAAAATGCACCTCTTTGGAAATTATCTGTGTTGCTGAACTCTATGAGACAAGACATGAAATCTCACCAGTCATAAAGGAATGGGCCTCAAGCAGAACAGTATGCCAGCACAACATGGTCAGTGACTTGTCTGCATGCTGCATATCAGTCCATGGACCCTGGCTTGCCATTGTGCAAGTTCTCCTCAATCACTTGAAATGTTTTAGAGAGAACGGGAAAGAAGGAGCATCGTATAGGCTTCACACATTGGTCCAACCGAGAAGGGTGCAAAGGAAATATTTTTGTTCTACATGGCACCGTAGCAACTCATCTTCCCTTGTGCTGCTGAAGCATAAGAGGTGATTAGCATGGGAACAAGGCCTCTCATTTTCTTCATGCAGATTCTAATACAGAGGGACTTTGATCTTTAGGGGGACCTCGACCACAGTGTGAAATAATAATGATGATAACACAACAGTAATAATAGGTACAGATAGCAATAATGAACCTTGAACATGTATCCATTATAGACACATAAATATTCAGCTGTCTACAAGAGAAGAAGAGCACAGGTCATAGACTCTTTAGCTTCATTCCCTTCCTACACAGCCAAAAGTAGACACAGAAATTATTGAAATACATTTATTAATGTATTTCGTTTATTACTGGTAAGTAGTGTCTTTTCAAATTGGTATGATAGGAATGTGGTGAGTCAGGCTGCTAATTTATATCTGGGAGTTTATATAATATTAGGACAAAAACAAAACAAACAAAAAAATGAGCTATGAAAGAATCTACAAAAACAGCCAGAACAGCAAGGACTTTCTTTCAAAATGGGACAATAGAGGTTGTGACACATCTCAGTTTTATGCAGTGCTTAACATGTACCTACAAATCAATTGCAGGCCTCAATTTCTTATTCAACTGATTCTATGTATGACTTTTTTTTTTTTTTATAATAAAGGAGAAATACCCAACAACCATAGGCTGGGTAGCCTCTAGTCCAGCTTCCAAAGGCCACAGTAACTTAACCAGCCAACAGCCACACTTTACTGACACGTCCTTCACTGCTGCCCTCAGTAACAGGGTGGCAATAAATTGCAAGCTGTTAAATTGGCAAAGGGTTGGCCAGCAGCTTAGTCTTAGCATCATTTTTGCACAGCGTCCTATGGCCTCTACACCACTGCAAGATAGGAGTTGCATCCGTCCTAGTCCAGGCATGTCCCTACCACATGATGAAAACAATCCTGTGACAAAAATGTGTGTAAATCTCAGCCTTGTGACAGGCCGTGCTTGAACCTCCTCATCTATTCCCAAAATAATCGTTTTGTGAAGGAAGCACTTGCATTTTGATTAATGGATGTTCTTATCATGCCAGAGGTTATAGTGTATTAATTCCTTCATAAAAGAAGATGTAATCTTCTAGACCAAAGGGCTGGGATTGACACAAGGTATGTGGAGTACATATTTATGGAGTAAACACAATTATAATGTGTTGCCAGATGTAATGCACCAGAACTTGGCTTTGGAGATAAGTAGCAAGTCTAGCATTTTCCTGAACATGAATAGTGCCTTTCTGTCACAATGATTCATTCATGATAGCAAAAACCTATGTGATTCAGGTGTATGCAGGAAAGGAGCAGCCTTGCTTTGGGAAGTCAGCACTCTGAGAACAGAGGGGCAAAAACATGTTTGGGGCTAAAATTTTCAAGGTCATCAACAGTGAGATTTTTTGTAGGCATCATAGGAAGGGAATAGATAGAATGAAAGCAGAGAAGGTAGTGGTCAGGAGAAAGAATTCAGGGAAACTGAAAATTACCAGTGGGACTGCATGGTAGAAGTGAAATATCTCTGTCATTTTCTGATCAAAAGGAATCAGTTGAACTCCAAACTCAGTGAAAAGCAATGAGCTAGTGCTTCCAAGAGGGGTTGAAAACAGGGAGGTGGGGCTACTTGTATAGTTTAGCTTGGCATAATTTCATTTTTCACAAAAACATGGGGAGAATAACAATATCCTAAAACACTTCCAGGCGCTTATTAATTATTTTTCTCCCTTGGATTACAACACACACAAACATAAACAACCCTTTCGGTTATGCTGGTCTGCCGTTCTGTGCCGGCTTCCCGTTTGGAGCTAGTATGGAGCTGTCCCACTCTGTGTGTTGAAAGTCTCTCCCCTTGGAAATGCACTTGGACTGATGCCTCGAAGTGACATTTGAAACCTGCCCATGCTGCTTTGCCTTTTTTTTTTTTTTCCCCATTCTTGTTGTCAGACTCATCATGCTGAGTCATATCTGCAGCTAGATCACAATGATTATACTGAAATGTCAGCAGCTGCTCTTTTCACCCCCATATGGTGCCAGATTTAGGATGAGGTTTCCCTAATGCATAAACAATGACTATAATTGTGGTTTTTGACAATCAAGGTATCACAGAGATGTTATTTTGTTGTAAAAAAAAATGCATTTCCACAGTTGTAATGAAGGGATGGGTCACACTGACCCACATGTTTCTTTGTAGTTCACCCCAAAGAAAGTCTGTGACGTAAGTGAATCCCTGTCAGCATCGCTGTTGGTCATCAGATGTTGTTTGACAGGGAAAACAGCTAAAAGCTTTCTCATTTAATATCTTCCTAACCATGAGAACATGATTTGCTTAATTCCAGAGATGAGTGATGGGAAAAAAACTGGCTTTAACTCCTGTTTAACTGCAATATAATTTCCTTGTGGTCCTCAGATAGCTCTGTCTTCTCCCTTAGTGCTCCTTAAAGTTATCCGCTCTCTTTAAAAGTCAATTAAAAACAGCTGAGGTATCAGAGAAATAATAAACAAACAAACAAACAAACAAATAAGCTGGCAGAAGCTGTCAAAAGTAATGAAAACCCAGGGCTCTGTCTCTTCTTTTATTCATAGATATGCATCAAATATACCTGCACTATCTAGCAATGGTGGAGACAGATGACTGTGGAACTGTTGTCAGTGAGAGGTGAATCCAGTCCCAGCACCTCCAGTCTGTATT
This sequence comes from Aythya marila, assembly GCF_965140915.1. NCBI lineage: Eukaryota > Metazoa > Chordata > Aves > Anseriformes > Anatidae > Aythya > Aythya marila. Next base: position 26,773,902 of record NC_139043.1, read on the forward strand.
TTAATGGCACACAAAGCAATACAGAGATAAACAAAAGATAAACAAGTAGAAAACCCTGTAAGGGCAAAGGCAGGGTGAATATGCTGTATTATTGTTGAGGACTGGGAGAAGAGTCATTGAGGCTGATGGAAGTAACCACCACCCTTCATTTAAGATAACAGAGTCAAGGTAGTTCTTTGATGAGGTAATACAGGTTTCCAAGACAAAGCAGAAGTACACCCTAAATCTTGAACAATGTGGGCAGATGGTACTGCTGGTTACTGCATTGAGTAAGGATGTATTTGTGTGTATGTAGGTGCAAGAGAACAAGCCAGCTGAAACAGAAAGAAATAAAGCTTTAAGCACAGCAGCTGAAAGGAAGCTACCTAGGCATAAACGCCTAAAGGGAAACCTTATCTGGGGTGCTGAATTTAAAAAAAAAAAAAAATATATATATATATTATAAGCAAATATAAGCAAAGTTTGGTGGTTTGATTGCATCTGCAGTCAGAGAAACAGGAGTCTGCATATTGTGTGTAAGTAGGTAGAGCTGCATTCAAGAAAGACCTGACTCTATCAACATCTTAGCTCCCTAACCAGAACAAGGCTTGTGGCCGTCTGCGTCAAAGGACGGAGCATTACAGGTAGTGAAACAGACTAAAATAAAGACTACAGACAAGCCTACGCTGACCTGGGAAAGCTAAGGATGTTGTAATGAATTAAATCTTGTAGTAATGAATTAAATTCATTATGCTGTAATGAATCAAAAGCCACATGTTCAGAAATTATTACAAATGCAAAATGCTTTCACAGATAGCAACACTGACACTAGCAATATTTTTTCAGTAAAAGGAACTGTTCTGAAGGTTAAGCCAGCCCTCAGAAATGAGTCTGGGAAGATGCTAGTACTTTGCAGGATGAGAGGTTCAGGTCCAATGAGGCCAAATTGGGATGCCAGTTCCAGAGCGAGGTCCTTCTGAGATAACCATCTCCAGGCTCACTACGTGGGTGCTTAGGCCTTGTCCTTAAAAGTGGCTCACACAGCTAACACATAACTAGGTGCCTGCAGTCCTATCCTCTTCTTCCCCTAAAACAACCAAGGAGACTGGATTTTATGTACCCAGCGGTACATAAAATAGTAGATGGGTCTGAATATTTTGCTGGTTTCAGCCTTTCCTGGACAAGCCTCTCTTCTGAAACCCTCAGATGAGATGAAAACTAGTTGGACACATGATCACTGTGATGACCTCTGCAGTAACCCAAAGTGTACGTGCCCATGTACACTTATACTGTGTATAAATTACACAGTTATACTGCCCGTGTAGCATCAGGTAGTGCACATCCCCTCCTGGGCAGGAGTTCATCTGGATCTCTGTTGCTAAAACCATACAGCCCTTCTGCAGCTGTTACTGAAAAGCAACATTGCTCTTAATGGAAATTATCCTGATCCTTCAGAGCCTAGGCATGGAAGAAAATATGTAGGATGCCAAACATAAGTCTCAGCTGATTTTATTTATTTATTTTTTTTTACACACCTTTATTTTACCTGTGTGGCTGTTCTCTAGGTATCTTGTTTCATCCACTTGGATAAGATTCATCTGCTTAGATCAAGCTGTCAAAGAGATAGGCATCTAGGATGACTCCGTTTCATAGACTTCCCTTACAGTTATGGAGATACATGCTTATTTCCAGGAAACAACTCACCATATCTGAACAAATAAATCTGTTAGGTATCTCTGATAAATAGTACGGCCCATCTTTCTACCACCATTGACTGCAGTGGGGGCCTAGACTGCGAGTCAGTCTAAATGCTCTTCTTTGGGACAGCAGAAGTCAAGTGACACAAATACTGGTTCCTGTGTACTGGGACATGGTGCACCATCAAACCAGCATCTGTGGTATCCCAGATATGACTTTTCTTTGCCTGCCCACCATCACCTGCTTTTGCATTTGCATCTGTGTCACCATGGCTAGTGCAGACTTGGAGGGCCATTTGTTTGGATGCTGCTTGTGGAACTTTTCTTATGTGTGTCAAAAAGACGCTGCCAAAGGTAGTGAGCTTATAGGAGCAGAACATCGGAGAGCTCTCAGCAATGAGAGTGCTTCAGGGTCTGTTCTGCTTCAGTCTCATCTGCCTCAGTGTTTCATCTGGGGAGCAAACCTCACCTGGCTTCTTTCCATGAAGCAGCACAATGTGTCATTTGGTATTCCTCCACTGCAAAATGTGTCTGGTGGGGAAAAAAAAAATGCACTTGTGTCAGAAAGGTGTGGCTTGTTCTGGAGGTTAGAGTTGAGCACCATGGTTGTCTGAAAGAGGAGAAGTAAAAAATGAGAGCATTTTGAGCTGTCTGCCAGTCTATAAGGGGTAATAGAAGGTTGGTTTATTGTTCCTCCAGCATAATGTGCAAGGACGATTTGTAATGAGGTAGAATCCAGGGTAAATAGCTCTTGCTATAATACTTTGCCTTCAGATATCTTAAGAGGTAATCTGTGGCAGGTATGCCTGCTGCAAATCAGAGTCTATGTCTTTGCATTTAGAAGTCACTATTATTATGCTAAAGGGTGTATGCTTACATAGTTCAAGTATGGCATTTGGAAAGAAGTAATTTCACCTCAGAGTGGAAGTTGCCCTGAGGCACAAATCCTCAACAGTGAAATTTTGTACGTGTACTTTGACAAACGCATGCCCAGGGGGCAGGTGCCAAATTATGCCTTTGAAGCCATGGAAGCCTGGCTGTGGGAACCTAGAACCTTGAAGAGTTTCTCAAGAGAGAGGAAGCAGAGCCAGCTGGACTCATTTTCTATAGACAGAGATTTAATTGCTAGCTAGTAGCTACTGCATCAGAAAAGAAACCGTTTCGGGAACCTGGAACATGCTGCTGTGAAGCTCTTGTTAGAGAAGTCAGGTGGCAGCCTGACTGTGACCCATACATATCCCACTCTTTGCACGTTATTTTTAACACCAATATTTACTGTCACAGTAAAATGTGATCATCATTATAAGAAACAACACATAGCTGTCATTAATCAGCACCTAAGAACAAACTGCAAATATTCTGCTTTTGAGTGCAAGCCAGCTGAGCAAAGAACAATTTCTCTAGAGCTAATGCACATCAATTCAGCAGAATTCCAGAGATGAAATTAAATCTATGTAGTAAAATTGATGTACAGCTTCTTACGCAATAAGTGTTTTTGTATTTGTTTTTGTTTTTCCCAGCCTGGTGGTGGCTGGGCTCCATCCTCCCCATTCTCTGAGAGAGAACCTTGCAACCCCCAAGAGGCTGGCTCCTCTCTGTGGTGCCAGATACCCGTCTTCTGCTCCATAAACTCTTTTTTGACTTCATCCTTCTTCAGTGCTCACAGGTAGGTCCTACAAATTCCTTAACTCACACAGACAATACATGTGTTATTTTGTCTGTACACCAAAAGAGGTAGAAAATTGGACTAAAACATTGACCTAAGAATAGGAAGCATAGTGTGAAATAATAACTCAACATTACCGTGCTACTAAGATAAATGTTTCTGTAGCAAATTCATTACTCTATAAAAATAGCACTTATGATAATAATAAAAAAGTCCTACTGAGGGAAATTAACCTATGAAAGGGGGCTCAGGAGGGGTTGGATTATACCTTTATCACTACTCTGAGGTCAGAGCTAATTGGCAGACAACAAAGCTTATGAACCTGTAGTTGATTGCTGCCTTCTGCCTTTCTCCACTGACAGATGAGCACACCGCTCCCTCTATTACTCTTGTGATTTATTTTTACTTGTATGCAGATAAGATCAGTGCATCATTATGTTGGATTCTGTACCAACATGGAGCAAGAGCACCTCCACTATATAGCTTAGGATCTGGGCAGAGAATAGGGGTGGGGGTGAATAAAGGAAACATTTGTTCCTTCCCTTTTACATGGGGAATAAATGCTTTAATCCATAGAATATGCAGGTGCTTTGCTGATTTGGATCTAATAGATCAGACTCACAACCACGTTAATATATCTTCAAGCAACAGCCCTGCCATTGCATGCCAGACATTTTTTACTTCCCAAAATAACTGTTCCTGCAGAGTGCCCTGCATTGGGGAGCTGGTGATGGTTAAAAGCAATCCAGAAAAAAAGCAAAACCAAAAACCTCCCACATTTTGAATCAGATCAGTTCCCCTGCCAAGGATACAGTCTCATGGCAGCAGAGTTGGTTGTACTGGCTTGGTTTGCTGGTATAACTACGCTTTGGATCACATCGGCCTGTGTTTGCCCTGGGTAAGAGTGCACACAAGGACAGTCACTGCTGTTCAACTGAGACACAATAGCTTGTTAAATTGTCATAAACTGATCATAAGTCTGAGTCCCAACTGGCTTACCCGAGGTCACCCAGCAGTTTGAGACACACCCAGCGACTGAACAACATCTCCGGAGTCCAGCCTAGTGTCAAATACAATGGCACTTTTCCTCTCTAATTGCAACCAATTGTCACTGTCTTCTGGTGGGTGTAACCAGGAGAAAATGGACATGGGAATGAACTGGGACTGTCCAGTGGGACCTTCCAGCTTCAGCAGTGGCATGCTGGCAGAGCTTCACCAGGAAAACTGCCTGGTTCCACCAGGTCCCATCTCCCCAAAGACAACAAGCTGTTAGATATTGGTGAGTAACTCCAAGAAAGCTCCTGCGATCCATACAGGAATTGCTGCCACACCACACATTTCGAGGAGAGCGGACATGAGCTGCAGAAACAAGCAGCGTTTTTCACCCTAGGGAAGCTCACTCAATTCAATGCCTTCCTCTCCCGTGCAGCGGAGGGGCTGCGTGGTTAGCGCTATGCAGCGCGTAGCTCATTGCCATTCTAGAGCCAACATGGGAGATGTAAAAATGAAGTAGTGGGGCAAAGGGATGGAGTGCTGGAGGAACGCTGCTTTCCACAAGCTGTGTAAACCCTAATTAATAGACAAAGGGCTCTATTCTTTTCCTGTGTTTAACTCCACCCCTCTCTTCTCTTCCCTTTAACCATACCCTTTCTCACCCTCCAGTTTACAGTAGCATATACAGGGCCTGACGAAAGCCCACACAAATCAATGCCAACACTCCCATTGACTTCAATGGGCTTTGTAACAAGCAAAGAGAGAAGAGAATAGGTGATTATTTTTCCTTTCCAAATGACAAGTCCCTCCCCAAACAAAACAATCCATATAGTAGTCATAAGGGTTTTATATTGTGCAGTGCATGGGCATAATTACTCCAACCCTTTAAACAGCTAACAGCAGTTGGTCTCTTTTAATGCTTGGAAAATTATTTTAGACTTCATATCTACAAAACCAGATTTTTTTAGACTGTAAGTAGCTCGGGTCAGATCTCAGCAGTTGTTACCACCATACCTGCACTGACTTCCAAAAGGACAGTCAGTTTGCACATATAAAAGAACTGTCCCAGACTAGTACTTGCTGCACAGTCAAAATCATTTTGCTATCCACAAGTGGCTCTCTCAGAGCCATAAACCAACCCTGCTGTAGATGTTCAGCCAGTTATCTAGGCATGATCTTGATTAATGACTCACCTGGCACTTTGAATTCAAGCAGACTTCTGCCTACATAATCCTCATTGAACATGATTGCATGGGCACTGCGAGCACTGGGTGACTGTTCCCACTTCAGCACGTAGGTACCTTGTGGTCTCTGAGCCATGCATCTCTACAACACCCCTCAGAGGAGAGTGTGCCACCCTCCCACCTAGCAGCTGGGGAACCGAGCCATATGATTTCAAAGGTATCACCTCTCGAATCAAGTAACATGAGTCTGAAGGCCTAAGTGACTTCACAAAGTCATGCAAATGGAAAACCCAGTACAGAACCGGCCACTGAGCCCAGATCTCAGTCTTGCCTGGGGACTTCCCAGACTTTCTGTCCGTGTCTCCATAACATCCCCCTTTATCTTCCCTACCCTACAGCAGGGCAAGCAAAGATTTCTCCACCTCTTCTACTTGATTCATTGGTGTAAGGGCTTTACTGTGAAGTATAAAAGTCCTGAGGGTATTTTAAGAGTTATTTTCTTTTCCCTCATAGTTGCCTCCACAGTTTGTCTGCTTAACAAAAGGCTATGATATGGGAAAAAAAATCTAAGTTAGTGTGCTCTGTGCATCCAAATATCCTCATTCCAAAAAGCTGCATACTTCTTTGGCAACACTTGGACAGAAACGATCCAACTGTATTGAAGTTTAGGTAATATGCAAATTGCTCTTATTCAACATGGTGCATGGAATTCTATTTTTCTAATCCTTCAACTAAAATACAATTTGCGGCTGTTCTTCTTCTGTCTGCCTGATTAAACATCCTTGAAAAAACAAGCATGGGACTGCAATAAAGAAAAATAAAAAGGTTTCTTTTAATCAGTAATTAAGTAGCAATTAAGTACAATTATTACAATTTGTATCTAATTTCTAATATCTGTAGAAAGAACAGATGTAATTTATCCTCCAATAGTCAACAGTGTTTGGCTTAAGCAAAGCCACCTTACACTTTCTTTCCCATTTACAACAGGGAAGGACACTGCAGATGGTGAGCTAATGTGCCCTAGCCGAGGGGTGGGAATGTTCAGCTAAGGGGTAGGAGCTGCCCATGAAGATTTAAGTCAGTCGTCTGGGAGCATGTGAAAACACCCACATGGACAACATAAGGTTTTCTGATTGTCTTCAGTAGAGGAACCCTCCCTGTAGGTCAAGTGACAAAATTCTTCAGGATTTTAACTTGAAGTATGAGCTCTCACTTTGGGGTAGTTGGCACAGTAACCGTGTTCCGTGTTGCAAGAGACCTTTGCAGAATGCCCCCCACATGCATTTTGATATAAAATATGAAGAAAATTTGTCATTTTCACTTATGGTTATGGGAGGAGGATTCTTCATTAACAGGCCAGGAAAAATTACTTAGCTTACTGAGCTACTTAGTAAGTCACAGGAAAAAATACTCATCATAGACTCTAGATTAATTTCTTTAACTCCACAGTCTTTACATACTTAGGAAATACAAGCATCAGTTTGGACTGTCTGGAGTCAGCCAAAGCCAACATGACAACTTTCTGCCACAGATGCTTTCAAATAAAACTGTTACAAAATTTTATTTGGTGTCTAACCTTGTTTACAGTTCATCTGAGCCATGCATGACTTGATTGTAAAAAAATCGGTCTTCAGATACAGGCGATTACCACAGAGCTGTGTTCAGGTGATGGATGGCTATAAAAGCACCTTATAAAGTTGGGTGGTTTTTTTTGGAATCACACAGTGTAAAACAGACACTCTAACAGACCAGAAGCTTTACCATTTGTGTAACAATGGCAACTGCATACAACAGGCCTCTTGCAAAGGTAGCCTTGTCAATTTGGGTCAAGGAGAAGTAGTTACTGCACGTGGATGGGTCTAGAATGTCCTTCAAGCTCACCAGGCTGAACGTGTGCCCCGGCCTTATCCTGATGCCATCCCAGGGTAAGAGTCGCTCTTCCAAACATCGCTGCCACCTGGGGAAGGACATACCCAAGGGGATCTGCAATACCTTCCAGACAGGTCCCAGACCCGACAAATGAGGGCCAGGAAGCACTGTGGTGTGCACACAGCCCTCCCTCAATTCATGACCTACAAACACTTTGAAGTTCTACATGGTGCTAGTGTTAGCTCTGACCAGCTGACTCTAGAATGGCTTGGGACTTAAAAGGGCAAAAGAACCTGTTGGGATATTAAAACCTAGCTCGTTCAAGCAAGTGTTACTTCAGAGGACTAAACAGTTCTGTAGTTTCATGGCTGACAGACGCTGCATGCAGTACGTGGGATTAAGATTTCTTGCCCCTTGCATGAACAATGTAAATCTGTTGAAAAAAAATAAAAATGTTATGCAACAAAAGCCTTATGGTTTAAAACTGAAAATGATGGGGTTTGGGTGGAATGTACCACTAAAACCTGCCCATTTTAAAGTGGTAGCAAGGAGACAGATGCATATTCGAATGTTTCTCTTTTTAATTTTTCCAACACCTAATCTCTTAAATGACAGTAATCAGAAAAGAGGCATTCGAATTCTCTTGTGGGGAAGAGAAGGCGCCAGAGATGAAGCGATAACCATGCTGTGTCTCAAGCCGTTCTCATGAGACTTCGGCTATGTGTGAACCCAAATCAGAGAGGAGAATTGTAGGCGCTGAGTCTGCCAGAATCCAAACAGCAGACACACTTCTGCTCTCGTGGCACGAACCCAAACTGTGGACAACCTCAGTTTCAGAAAGCTTTGCACAATGTCGGGCTTGCTTATTCTGCTTTAGTTTACATAAAAAAATCTTTCTCACACACATATCCCTCAAAGCTAAAAGAACAATAAGATTGAGAAGTTAGTCATTCAAAAGGTAGAAAGTGCCAGACATGAGGTTACATATGCAACCCAAATTGAGTTCCTCATATGAGCTCATGATTAGACATGCTTTAATTACATGGACACATACACTTTTTTCCATGAGGACAACGATAACATAGGCTACATTTATTAGAGGAGCAAAGTCATAAGGAACAGCAGAATCGTATCATGTGCTGTGCTGGACAGTCTTAACAAAAGACACTTGGAGCAGTTTGTGTGACTGCTAAAGGAATGGACAGAGCAGCCCAGCTCTGCCCTGGATGCTGTGGAACTGCCCTGCTGAGGTGGCAACAGGTCCCTTCCCTCCACCGTGCAGTGAACTCTTGTACGGGCAGGTGAGGAGGAAAGGAGAAAGGGAAGGCAGCGGGCTGCGGCTGCAGCTGTGTGGTGGGTACCGCACCAAGGGAATCACTGACAAAAAGGGCTAGACTGCAGCCAAGGTTGCTCCCTAGCCTATGACCCGTTTTATTTTCTGTGGCAATCTGGTTCACATTATGAGTACAGTACTGACAAAGTTGGGTGGTTTTTTTTTCCTGATATTTTTGTTGGGGTGGGAGGGGAGGGCTGGTGGCAATTCCGTGGCTTTTGCCACCTCCTCTCTAAATATTTCTTTGTTCAGCCTTGCGCCTTTGAAACTTTACACCCAGGTCTAGCAATCTTTGCTTGTCTAGCCCTCTGAACAACATAGCCACTTGTCAGCCAGCGGGGACTCATCTAGGCCTAAATCTTTCTCCAGCAGAAGCCTCCCAAGCAGTCCTCACGACACCAGCGCCCCGAGTGCCGCAGCCCCTTTGGGCTGAGTTTTGCAGCCGCCCGCTGCCGAGCTCCGGGGCCGGGGCCGGTCGGTGGCGGGGCCAGGCTGAGGCGGGGCGGCCGCGGGCGAGGGAGGCGGCTCCCTCCCTGCCTCCCTGCCTCCCTGCCTCCCTCCTTCCCTGCCTCCTTCCCTGCTTCCCTCCCTCCCTCCCCGCCGCCTTGGCGGGCCGCCGCCGCCCGCCCGGCGCCAGGGGCGCGGGGCCGGGCCGTGCCCCCAGGTGCGCCTCTCGCCCGGCCCCGGCCGCGGGGTGCGGGCGCTGCCTTCCCCCCGGAGCCCTCCGGGAGCCCCCCGGGAGCCCCCCGGGCCGGGCACAGCCCCAGCCCCGGGTTTAAGCTCCTCGCAGCGGGATTAGGCTCTATCGGTGTCCGCCCGGCGGTGCTTTCGGCTGAGGGGGGATTCGTGAATCGATAAGGCGGCCGCACGCCTGGCTGCCCATGGAGAAGCCAAAAAATCCGTCCTCCCCCTCCTGCCCCCGTCCCCTTCGTTTCTCCTCCGTCCCCGGAGTTGTCTCGCCCTCCTCTAGCAAGGTGCCGCCGCGAAACGCATCGTTCCCGAAGCCAAACTGCTAATTGTAGGTTCATAAGGGGTAAAACCCCGTTGAAACGACGCGGTGAAAGAGCCCGAGCTGCCCGAATTTAGCGTGCCACCAAACGCGGCAGGGTCACCCCAAATGCGGTGTCCGGGGCGCGCTGCACAACCTGCCAGCCCCCGGCACTCGCCGGCCCCGGCTCTTCCTCAGCTAAAGTCAGCGAAATTAGGACTCATTTAAAGTTCCTGTGGCTGCCCGGCTCTCGGACCTGGGGGGTGTTGGCGGCCCCGGCCCCGTGTGCCCGATATCTCTGGCCTGACACGGCTGCAGGAGACCGAGGGGCGTGAAATGAGAGCTGGGAGAGCCCCGCACCTCGCATTCCCTCGGGCTGGAGCCGAGGAGCTGAGCGCAGCCTCGAATCACCATTCATTCCGATTTATAAATAATGTTTCTGGCTTTATTTTATTCAACGTTTAATTTTTTAAAAAATAACAATGATTAAAAATTAGGCTACGTGCTGGGTTATAGCCAGGCGCGTTGTCACTTCTCCTCGGGACCCCGGAAATATCTGAATGGACCAGGAGGGAAAATGAAGCGTTGCCCCTCGGTTAGTTAGGACGGCAGGACGGTGCCGTGGCTTCAGCATTTCAGGTTTTTAATTGCTCTGAAACGAGGAGCTGTTTCGCCAGAACCGACGCCTAAATGTTGGGAGCGATCACAGCGAGAGAGGATTTCGTCTGCCTTTTGGTATCCCCTCTGCCTCTCACAAGCACCGCGTTCCTGCGTCTGTCTGCACACACACACACACACACACACACACAAGGAAATTGTAGGTGGCTGCATATCTGCACACACGCGCACGTACATAAATTTCTCTAATATGTTTATATGTTCGGGGGCTGGAACCGCAGCAAAAGAAGTGTTCCCTGATTTAGAACACTTCCCAGGTGCTGCAAACACTGATGAACCAAAATCCTGATGGAGGAAATGAATAGTTCCTCCGCGCATACACACACACACACCCAAAAAAAAGAGGGAGAAAAAGAGAGAGAGAGAGAGGAAGAAAGGAGAGGAAAGGGGAACTCGATTTATTCTCATTTGTTTATCTCTAGATTTTTCCCCCTTTCTGCAAATTCATTTGAATAGCTTTCAAGCTGCAAAATGGAAATGTGGCTCCTGCCCTCTATTTCAGCAGCAGCGTCCTGGCAACAGAGCAATTTTCTATCATCAAGGATAAATGGCATCGAACAGAACATTCTGATAAAAAAGAAAAAAAGCTTTAGCCCAAGAAGCCCATGATTGCTGCCCTTCCTGTCTGTCATCCCTTTACAAAATCCTCTCCTCCAAACCTGAGCTGCATGCTGTCAGAGCTAATAATGTCTTCTAAAGAAAAGGGGAAGAAACAGCATTCATGCACAATGTTCCCATTTATTACATGGAGCGCTTATTTAAAAAAAAAAAAAAAAAAAATTGCAAATATCTTTGTTTGGTTCGCTGCAAATTAAAACCGAGCTGTGGGAAGTTACACGATGCAACAATTATTGGTGTCACAGCAGCGCATCAAACCCCGCGCCTCCATTGGTTGCTGCGCGCCTCTGTGTGTGTGCGTGCCACGCGGGGAATATCCCTGGCTATGGAAATAAATAAAAAATAAAATAATAATAATAAAAAAAATGAAATAAAAATCCCCTCGGCCCTCCAGGTAAGCCGGCGTCGTTCTGTCAGCGCACAGAGCGCGGCGCCACCGTCGGGGGGGGCAGCCCGGGCAGGGGGCCGCAGGTGGCGCGGGCGGCTCCTCGGGGAGGACGTTTCGAGGGGCTTCTTTATCAATTTATTTCATTATTTTTATTTATTTATTTATTTATTTATTTATTTATTTATTTTCCCGCGGGGGGCCGTTGGGGCCGTTAGGGCCGTTGGGGCGGTTGAGGCCCGGCGCCGCGCGCGCATGCCCCGCGCCGCGGTCACGTGCCGCGCGCCAAGGGCCCTGAGGAGAGGAGAGGCAACCGCCGCCCCCCCCCCCCCCCCCCATTCCCTCACACGCACCCCGCCGGGGGGGGGGCTCGCGGCGCTCCCGCTCCGCTCCCTCAGGGCAGGGGCCCCGCAGCCCCGGCCCGGGGCTCACCAAACCCAGCCCCCGAGTACAAACAGCGCCGTGGGGGCCCGGTGTTGTGCCCCCCTCGCTTTGGGCTCGGGGATTTTGAGCCCTCCCCCCCCCAGGCTCAGCCAGGGAGCCCAGCGCGGGGTCTGTGTGAAACTCGCCCTCCTCACGGGCCGTGGGTGAGAAATAGGCGAGGCACAAAGCACCAAGCACACAGACACTCGCTGGAAAGCAGCAGAGCCCTTTAAAACCCGGTTTAAAACCCGGTTTCCTATCGGAAACCACTCGAGCCCCTTACACCTCACCGTCCACGACGCGCTTTTTGCCCCGCTCTGGCACGCAGGCCGTTTGGTTTCCTTTTTCTCTCTTTTATTTTTATTATTTTTTTCTTCCAGAGGAACACAGCGAGCCGTGCCACCAGCAGTGGCACCGTTGCCATCCCCAGCCCGGGAAGCCCCCTTGGAAACAGCCGGCTCCTTCTCCCAGCCCGCTTCCCACCGCCGCTCGGCACTGACTGGAAGATTAATGAGGCTTTTTTAGCAACGCCTGTCATTTTGAGCTGTCGACACAACCAATTAATACTTTTAATTACCCCTACAAGGAAACTAACCAGAGCCTTCCTGATTCGATTTGGCCAACGCGTTTCGCCTCCCGTGAAACGAAGCGGGGGGGGGGGGGCTCCTTTGGGCGCCTTTACCTCGGTTTGGGCTTCCCCTGGAGGACGGGGAGATATTTATTTGGGGAGAGAAAAGAAGGAAATAAATTTGTTTTCGGTCCTTTAGCAACATTCGCCGCTGCCTCGGAGAAGCAGAGCCCCGGCTCGGGGCAGATCTCAGCGCTCCCCAGGTGGAAGTGGCCAAAAGCTGGGGGGGGAGCAGGGCGAAAAGAGGGGTTCAGCCCCAGCCTTCCCCCTCTGCACGAGTTTGCCAGGGCAATAAATGAGCACCCAGCCCCGGCAGCTTCCCCCTGACCCAGCTTCCGTGGGTGTCCCCCCCCTCCCCAGCTCCCAAAGCGGGCGGTGGGACGCAGGGAGCGGGGATTTGGGGTCCCACGGGCACCTCTCCGCCGGGAGAAGCCCCCCGAGCTGTGCCTCCTCTGCTCTCCTTTGTGTTATCTCTCGTGCTGCCCAGGCCTCGCCGAGTTCTGCCATAAAGGCGATGTCCCACATTAAAACAATATGAATTCGCGGATGGATCCTGAATATGAATGAGGTATGTGGTCGTACGGCTGCTTTTAAGCTGTACTTCTCCGAATATGGCTTTAATTAAATGTCTTCCGGCTCTAAAAGATTACATGTTGTGCAAAATATATCCTAGCATGAAATTTACTTCCACGATACGAAATTAGGTTACTTATAAATGTCTTCATTTAAAAAGGAAAATCGCTTCTCCTCGTTCTGGTTTCTGTTTTGTTGAGCAGAGAGCTCCAACGAGGAGAGAGGGCTGGGATAATATATTTATAGAGGCACGTGTAACAAAACCTGCCAGAAGCGGAGTGGGTGAGGGCTGCTCGCTCAAATGCAGACAATTCACAAAACAGGCAAGTTAATCCAGATCTGATTTGTTTCAGATCCAGCTGTCAGAAGCCCGGGATACCTCCCGCGTCTCAGGCTGCCCGTGCTGCCCCCTTCTCCCCCCCGCATGTGTGCAGGGCACCGGGGCTGGGGGCAAGCAGGTGGACGGCGGCGACCATCTCCACCCGCAAAAAAAAAAAAAAAAAAAAAATTAAAAATATAATAATAATAATAATAAATAAAATGAAATCGGTTCTTGGCAGGGCGGAGGTGGAGGGCAGAGCCGTGGTGAGCCTGGGATGAGCAAAGCGGGCTCCGCGGTTTGGCGGTGCCGGGGACATCGCGCTGGGTGCCAGGAGCTCTGCCCCTCCGGCCGCTGGGCGCAGGAGGAATTCAGGGCGCTGGAGGCGATGCTCTCTGCTCGCCTGCTCCTCTTTGCGCCCTCAGATACGGGATCTCGCCTAGATGAGTTTCTACAGGGAGATCAGATAATGGATCCCTCCGGATTACCTCTCTAAATTAACTTTTAGATTTGTTTTTATAGTCTGTTGAGACCCTGACAAAAGAGGCTATAGCTCGATGGAGATAGGAGATAAACATTTAAAGCAATCTCATTACACGGGAACGACTGAGGAACTCTCCTTGCAATCTACTCTAGATAACGAGGCTGCCTGAAGGAACAAGTAAAGCCGAGATATTTACTTCTTTTCCTATTAAATAAACCTCAATAACTGCATTGACTTTGCGCAGTGTTTACTACATTTCTATTCAATGCTTGGGTAAATGCATCCCTAAAGGTAGAGTAAATAATTGCACTGATCTCAACAAGGGAAATGTGTAGGCATCTGAAGTGTACTAAAAATAAACGGAGGCGAAACAGCCTGAAGAGAGGACATCGCGCTCGTTCGCTGCGATTAAAGCCTCTGCTTTCACTCGCCCGCACCGGGGGCTGCCGAGCGCGGCCGGGTGACACCGGGAGCCGGCTGCGGCTCGGCCCGGCACGGCTCGGCTCGGCTCGGCATGGCACGGCTCGGCATGGCACGGCTCGGCATGGCACGGCGTTTGGCTCGGGAGAGAAGGCGGCCGCGACCGCAGGAGAAATTGCAGCCTCTGTCCTGACTTAAAAGAGCCTCGAGTTTCCATCCGCCTCTCAGCCCTTCCAAGATGGGCACTTGAGAGCGGTGTTTTTTTTTTTTTATTTTTTTTCCTCTTTTTATGTTTTTGTTTAACTGGATGGCGTCTTCTTCTTCTGCCAGAAGCAAGGGGTTTTATTGTTGTTGTTGTTTTTTCTTCTTTCATTTGAAAAGAAAACAAAACAACAAAAGTCCCCGCTAAAACCAACATCTCTATTGCAGCAGCGCCCGAGCGGCCGGGGAAGCACGCCAGATAAAAGCCCGGCGGGCAGAGCTCTGCAAACCTGCGGCTGCCTTTAGGGGAGGCTCCCCCCGACCCCAAAAGGGGACGGGCCCCCGGCGGGCCCCGGCTGGCACGGGCAGGGCAGCAGCCCCCCGCGGAGGGGCGCGGAGCTCAAACCCAGCCCCTCGGGCTGCTCCCGGGGACCCCGAGTGAAGGGGACGGGGCTGGCCGTGTGCGCAGGGCGTGTGTAGGGGGACCCTTCCCCAATTTTTGGCTCAGGGATGTGGTTTGGGTGCGCACCTGGCCAGGTGCAGGGGGAGGCGGCCGGCCAGGCCCCCTGCCCCGGCTGCCGGGCTCCCGTCCCCAGCCGAGCAGCCCGAAGCCTAATTGCGTGTCAAGGCAGATATCTGCCCCCCCACCTCACCCCCCAAAACACACAGCTCCCCATCCCATCGGGGCGAGCAACCAACGACAACAACCAAACAAAACATTGCCCAAACAAAAAGCCCCGAGCCCCGGCTCTCCGCAGAGCCACACATTGAATGAATCTGCCTGTAAGGTTTTAATTACAGCGAAGCCTTCGCTACAAATCTGTACAAGAGACAGTGGCTGGTTCCCTCTGGATCCTTCCCCTTCTGACTCCCATTATTTTGACCCACGCTACAGCACAGAGAGCGGCGTGTGTGATCCAGCTGCGGGGCTGGGCTGGGGTTTACCCCCCCGCCCCCGCCTCCCTGCCACTTCCTTCACACTCGCGGTACGGAAAAGCCATCGACGCCTGCCTGTCTGTTATAATCCAGCGGCTGGAAAGCCGGAGGAGCCTCCGCTCCCGCTCTCTGCGCTGGCAGCGCTCTTATTCCCCAGCCTCTCCTCCAAACAGCTCGCTCGCAGCCTGGGGAGGTGCTCTCCTTGTGCTCGCCGCCCGGCTGCTGTCGAGGCGGCGGCGATGCGGCATGCTGGCCGTGTGTTTTGGGGGCAAACAGGCTTGAGAGAGAGGGAAAGGGAGAAAAAAAATCATAATAACCCCATCTGCGGATGCGGGGCGAGGCGTTTGGGTTTGGCCCCTCCGGGCTGCAAAAGACGCGGGGCAGCGCCCGGTGCAGTTCTGCGGGGGGGGGGGGGCGCTCCAAAAACCGGCTCGGCAGAGAAATGCCTCCGGGAGGGATGCTCCCTGGCTTTGCGCCCCTCCAGGGATTTCCCCACCGCCACCGCCACCACTTTACTGGGGACCTCGGCTCCGAGCGCCTCTCGCTCCCTTTGTTCCTTCGGTTCTGGTGCTAAAAAAATCAGGGGGCCAGGCACCCCCCGGCCACGCAGACAACTTTCAGCGTTTCCCCGTCCCTTTGAAAATCGAACAGCAAGGTCTGCCTCAGGCATGTGCGTGGGGTTCCCGCGGAAACAAAAAATAATAATAATAAAAAATAAAGGAAAGAAAAGCAACCGGCCGCGCTAACACCATTCCTGAAATCAGCTTCTCCCGGACTTTCCCGGCCACGCTGGGACAGCAAATGCTCTGCCTGGCTCTGATGTGAGCTGCGGGGGGGTCGGACGGGGGGACACACGCCGAGAGCATCCCTCAGCCCCGCGCACTCCCTGCGCGGCCGGGGACACCCCGAGGAGCGCGCTCCTGGGGAGCCTCGGCTGCTGAACGCCACCAGCCCCCCCCCCCCCCAAACAAACGAGCGGAGCGAGCCGAAAAAGGGGGATCCCCCTGCAGAGCCCCCCCGCACAAACACCAGAGCAGGACTTCGGGGGAAGGAGGGGATGGGAAATGAAAGGGGAATGTTTGTTTTCCCCTGTTGTTATTGTTGAACGCATGAATGAATGGATGAATGAATGAATGGAACAGAAGGTGCTCCGAGGCATATAGGAAGCCTCTGGCCGCTTATATTAACTTCCTATTATACCCTAAAAATAGAACCCCGTTTCCTGTTGTTCGTCAGCTCCTTCTGACTGTTGTGTCTGTTGTGTGACATCTCTCGGCTCACGAACGCGACTCCCAGGCACGCACACGCTCGGGGCTTTCTGCGAGCCTTACCCACAGCCCTGGTCAGGGCGGCGCGGCTCGCACCGCGACACGGGCGGCACGAAGTCACCGCGGCCCGGGGCACGGTGCCACGCGCGGTTCTCCACCCGTGACCGCGGAGCAGAGAGGGGCTGGGGGTGCAGAGGCCTCCGTGTCCTCCGGCTCGCTTTTGGGCACAAGAGGGGCCGGGGTGCGCCCCCCTCTCCCTATTTCACGAGTCACCCCCCAGCTCCGGTGCCTTCCAACCCCGCTGACCGAGGTCTGATTTCTCCAACCTGTGGCCGTCCCCCGACACCTGCTGCCTCCCCAGCAAGGCTTGGGCCTTCCATGGGGCCCCCACACACCCCTCCATCGCCCCCCACACCCCTCCCCGCGTCCCCGACCCCCTTATCCTCCGCCCCGAGGTGCGGTAAGAGAGGGGTGCAGGGCAGCGGAGCCGTGCCGAGCCGTGCTCCCCCTCCTCACAAGCACGGTCCCTTCGTGCCAGAGGCCACGAGGAAAACGGGCGGGGGATATTGGGGGGTGGGGGGGAGAGAAAAAGCAAAGACAACAATAAATATTGACAAGCAGCGTGACTCCTTGCAGCCGAGTCATTAACAGCGACCAATCAACGGCAGCTCCATAGCGGGAGATTTGCCTAATTAAATTGGGGGGAAATGAGAGGGGTGAGGCTGGATGGAGTCAACTGCCCCGCCGAAAGACGAGGATGCCTGAACGCGGCGGGGGACGGGCGCTCCCCGAGCGCATCCCTCCTCCGGTGTCCACCGGGAGGGGTCCGGGGGGGGCTCCCGGGGGACCCCCGCGGCCCCGGTGCGCGCCCCGCAGCGCAGGGAGCGCCCCCGGCACCCGAGCCGGGACCGGGTAGGGATGCGATGCGCTCACTGCCTGCGGCAGGAGCAGCCCCGGCAGGCTGTGCCTGCCTCCTCCTCCCCCTCCTCTCCTTTTTGTTTCCCGTCTCGGCCGCCTTTCTCCCTTCCTAGGTACCGCCGCAAAGCGGTCTCCGGTCGTGCCCAACTTTTCCCGATGCCCGGGTTAGCATCCATTACGCCGAGGGAGCTCTTTGGGAAGCAGAGAGCGACGTGTTGCCAGCACTCCCTAGCCCATTTTCTGACACCTTTTGTTACGCGTGCTCTTGCCGGTGGAGAAAATGCCAGTGTGTGTGCACCTGCGAAAAAACGCCTTCGTGATGTTAACAGCGAGCTGGAGGGTATAAAGCAATAAAACTGCCAAATGTACCTGTTCCCATGGAGCGCGCTACCTCCACCTATGAATAAAGAGTCCCAGTAGGAATTCTCTCCCTTCTCTTCCCCTTTCTCTATATTTTTATTCACTGTAGGTTTGTAAACGCCTGGATCGGGTTACCCTTTCGCGTGTTAAAGTGGAACTCTTGTTAAAAGCCGGAGAACAAGGCAAGACACTTACAACTGCATTCAGAGTTACTGAACCGACTCCAGAGGCTCAAGAAGTGAAACGGCGATGAGAGGGTGGGCGAGAGGGCACAGCGTGCCCGGCAGCCTCGACAAAAGACCCCGCGGATCCCTCTAAAACAAGCGAGCCGAGCTGAGCCCGGCTCCTGCCCCGCACCGCCCAAGGTCGCTTCGCGTCCCCGTCCTCCCCCGGGGACAGCGCGGGGCACCCCCGGGGGGCTGGCACCCACCCGCCCCGCTGGGCTGCGGGGCAGCCAGCAGCAGAAATGGATGAAGGAGAAAAGGAAACGGAGAAAAAATGTTAGTAATTAAAAAATAAAAATAAAACAACAGGCTGATAACAACAACAATAATAAAACCGCCCTAGAAATATTTCCCAAAGCGATGCGTTGGAAAATAATAACAATAATAATAAATAAATAAAAATCAGCGAAATCTAGAAACCAATCCCCTGGGATTGCCGCTGTGAGAGGCAGTGTCAGGACCTGTGAGTGGTCTGGGGGTTGCTCGGGGCTCACGGGGGTTTTGCGAGCGGCGGCTGCTGGTGCCGGTGCCGCTTTTCCGAGCCCGAAGCCTCCAGCCCCATCTCCCCGTCCGCAGAAACTTGCGGGTTTCTCGGGGCTCGGCGGGTTCCGCCGTGCCCTTCCTACCTCAGTCCTCTGCGGTGGGGTCTGCCTCTGGAGTTCATGCTTAGCTGGACGCCAGGAGATTTAAGCGAGGGAAAGGGAAAAAGGAGAGGGAGAGGGAGAGGGGGAGAGAGAGAGAGGGGAGAGAGAGAGGAGAGAGAGATCCTCCGCGGTGCTGGATCAAACTTAATGTCTTTCCCCAGTCCATCTTTGAAAGAGAAGTGGTAATACCACCTGGATGCTCGGATATAAATCCCCTTGCAAATAATAAATGGATTAATAATAACAAGGTATGAAGTTCTTTTTATAGAAAAAAGGAGAGAATTGAAACTAAATGCGGCAGTTAGACAACCATTTTGATAAGAGGATAATTGAGGCGACACTGGTGTATAATTAGAGGATAATTTATGCTATATCCACTTTTATTCCACCTCCCAAAATAAACCCAGTCCATAATCATTACAGGCAAATTGTTCTGAATTTTATAGCAGCAATTTGAACAAAGTACTGCAGTTAATCATGGGAGATTTTTGTGTATTCCTGATTAGAAGTCTAATTGCCTCCTTCCAGAAAGTAAAAATAACTGTAAAACGACTCTATTTTTATCATTAACAATGTTGACAATAAAATAAAATCAACCGGAATTGTAATCTAAAGACAAATTTAGGGCGAAGGCGCTTTTCCTTGGGTCGTTTATATCCTAATCAAGCTTTGCCAAAACCACTAACCGCACGTAGCCATTTGCATATATTTGAAAGCGATTACGGGAGCCGCTGCTTTCAGGCGGAAAAAATGCGCCGCTTCGCCGGAGCGGGCCCGGCCGCCGGCGGCGCGCAGAGCGAAAATACCGCGCAGGGGGGAGAAAAATGGGGGGGGGGCGCGGATTTGGGCTGGAGGGGGAGGAGGAGGGGGGCGAGCGGGGGCGCGCATCCCCTCGGCCCTCCCTCACCTCCCCCCTCCCCCCTTTGCGCGCAGGAGCGCGGGGCGCGCAAAGAGCGCGCAAAAGGAGGGGGGGGGGGTTGTGGCGCGCCCGGGGAGGATGCGCGGCGCGCCCCCGCGCGCAGCGGCGCGCGCCGGCGCGCCGTGTCGGTGACGTCAGGGGGCCGAGTGACCAATGGGGAGGCGCTGCCCTCCGGAGCCGAACCATTCGACTTGTGGCGTCCCTGCCCTGCGCGCCCAGGCGCGCCGGAGCCCAACTTTGGCAGAAGCCACCTTAAAAACCTCCGCCCGGGACTCCGCCAGCCCCCAAAAACACCCGTCGGGGGGAATGAGGAGCGGGGAGGAAAGGCGCCGGGAGTAGCCCTCCCTCCCCCCCCTCCCCGCTCGGCACACACCGCCCTCCCTCCCCTCTCCTCTCCTCTCTCTCCTCTCCTCCCCTCCCTCCCTCCCTCCCTCCCTCGGTTAACAAGGCCCCTCGCACCACGGCGCCTTAAAAAAATAAATCCCCGCCGCCTCCAGCCGTGCCGCGGTGGTGGCCGGGCAGGGCGGCCGCGGGCGGGGGGCGAGCCGGAGAGCGCCGCTCTCTGCCTCCCCGGCGTCGATGATGACCATGACCACGATGGCTGACGGGCTGGACGCGCAGGACTCCTCCAAGTCCGCCTTCATGGAGTTCGGGCAGCAGCAGCCGCCGCCGCAGCCGCCGCCGCCGCCCCACTCCCAGCAGAGCTCGCCGGCCATGGCCGGCGCCCACTACCCGCTGCACTGCCTGCACTCCGCCGCCGGCTCGCACCCGCACCACCAGCACCACCACCACAGCTCGCCCTACTCCGGCACCGCCGGCTCCTACAACCACCGCTCGCTGGCCGCCTACCCCTACGTGAGCCACTCGCAGCACAGCCCTTACCTCCAGTCCTACCACAACAGCAGCGCGGCCGGCCAGACGCGGGCGGACGATGCAGGTGAGCGGGGGGGGCCCGGCTCTCCCGGAGAATCCCCCCCCTGGCGGATCCCCTCCTAACCCCCCCGACCCCCGGGGCGCTCGCAGCAGGACGCGCGGAGCCCCCCGGGGCGTCCCCCTGCCCCCCGACGGCCGCGGTGCCCCCGGTGCGGGGCGGCGGAGCCCACCCGGTCCCCGTCGGGCGCCGGGCTCCGCTCGGCGAGGCTCGGCTGCGGCCGGCTGGAGGCAAAATTCCTGCTAACACCTGAGGAGTGAAAGTTTCCGGGCGAGTGGGTCGCATTCCGCTTTGCTTTGGGGCCGCCTGATTTATGGTGTTCTCTTTTTTTTTTCTTTCTTTTTTTTTTTTTTTTTTTTTCCTTTAAAATAATCCGGGAGCCGATCGTTTGTATGTATTCACCCGAAGGGGCAAGGCAGGGGGGCAGGGGGGGGAAGCATTGTTGGCAGTCTCGGGCTGCTGCTTCCCCGACCACCAAACTGGCGACTCGAAGTCGATGAGCCGGGGGAAAACCTGGATGGCCGGGGAAGCAGCAATCCCCCCGCCAAGCCGGCGCGGCGCTCCGTTGCTTATTTTCCTTACTATTTTTTTCTGATTATTCCTCTTATTTTTTCCCCTGGGAAGGGCGGCGTGCCCACCCTGCAAGGGGACCCCCGCGAGGAGCCGTGCTGATCCCGCAGCAGCCGCAGCGATGCTGCCGAAGCGGCTCCGAGGCAGGCTGCGGGGCTGCTAGGAGCCGTCCCGACCGAAAAAAAAAAAAAAAAAAAAAAAAAAAAACACGATTTTATAGCTAAAGGAGGGTCGTGCGGCTTTCCCGGCCGAGATTTCAACTGCGCTGTTTTGCTTGCAGATCAGCAAAAAACAACGGTGATCGAAAACGGTGAAATCAGATTCAATGGAAAAGGGAAAAAGATTCGGAAGCCTCGAACCATTTACTCTAGTCTACAACTTCAGGCTTTAAATCATCGCTTTCAGCAGACTCAGTACCTGGCACTTCCAGAGCGAGCTGAACTGGCAGCTTCATTAGGACTTACCCAGACACAGGTAATTACTGGGAATCCCAAATCACTGAAATCCGGCTCGAGCAATAAAGGCCAAGCACGGTGCGCTGGTCCCTAGGCGTTTTGGCCTCTGTACAGGAACGGTAGCAAAGGTAACGCACACGGCCCCGTATCTATCGCGATAGGACTTATTTAATGCACGACAGAGAAAACGGTCTTCTGCTGAAGTAACTGAACGTGCCCTTCCTTCCCTCAGCCGCCTGCTGAGCAAACGCTCCCCTTTTGATGTCACAAATAAAATTCTTAAATTGCCTATATTTTTTCGGATGAGACTAATTCCAGCACCGACGTGCAATTGCCCAGCTGTGGAAAGGAGAACAAAACAAAGGCGAGGAAGCCTTGGGCCTGATGTAGAGCTAAAAGAAAAGGAAAGCTGCATCGTAGCAACCTAGAGGTAGAGAGAAAGCAGGAACACGTTAGGAAATACCTGTAAAATCAATAGTTAATTCATCCTGGATGACTAACGCAAATGCAGTGGTTACCCTTGGGCAAAATGTACAGAAGGTGATAATAGATCTGAAGATCAAAGCAGCCGTGTACGAAATTATAGCAGGTTAAGCCATAGTTAAGTGTGGTTGGAGTAGCTGTGCCATTCTGCTAATTTAAGCCTGAAAGACACATGAGGCATTACAGACTTCCCGAGCTGGGGTTTGCGGAGGAGCGCACGGATAGATGGGATCAATTCGGGCAAAATGTAATCATGTGAATGTATGAGCTTAACAAATAACTTCGCTGTTTTATCATTGTCAGTGATAACAGCCGCTTCCAGCCAGCGATTTTTAAATGCTCGGCAAACATTAATCACGGAAATAGAGCTGATGGTCATACAAATGGGATTTTGGTCTATTTAGCAGGCACTCCTCTCCCTCTCTCTCCCTCTCCCTCTCATGTAGATTTACGGGCCCGATCCTGAATATGCAGACAGGCAGGCACCCCTGCCTATGCCCTACCATTACATCTGCAAAGTTTGCAAGGTCGAGAGACAACACATTCGGGAGTTGTCTTTGTTTGTTTGATTTCGGGACGTGTATTTATATATCTATACGTATGGCTCACATCTATAGCATCCCTAGCATAATAATCCTGACCTGCCACAGCGGGCCCGATCCTGGCACGCCTCTGTGAGGGCTGACTCCTTCCTCGGCACTTTTGCTGGGGTGGGAGCAGGATGGGACCCAGAGCAACCCTGATAGCCGATGGCTCTCTGAGAAAAGAGAATTTTCTTTCCCTTAAAACCGACTTTTAAAATAAAGCTGCAGTCCCGGCTCTGTTGTGCCTCCTCCCCTGTCACCTAAGCGAGGACGGTTTGGCCGTGCATGCTTTCGGATGCGCGGTTTCCGCGTCCAGATGCCCTTTGTCTCTTGGCTCCCCTCTCCTGGCACAAACCCGCACGAGTGCCTGTGGTTGACAACAGCGTGCCCAAACGAGCGAGTGACCCCCCCAAAACCCTGACCGGGGCACCCACGGGAAGGCATTAACACACGCGGGCACATGTAAAGCAGGAGGGCTCAGAGCACGGCCCCTACTCCAGCCTGATCAATCTGGCCTGCCCAGGCAAAATCACGCTCCGGCTTAAAACCTGCGTCCACCTCGCTTTCCAGCTCCGCTCTTCCTCTGCTGTTCTCTCCGGTCACATCCAGAGCCCAAGAGCAGCAGTAGCTCACCCTCCTCTCCCACTGCCCACCCCCAGCCTGACACCCGGATGGCGTGGACTCTCCAGACCCTCTCTCGGAGCAAAAACCACAGCCCCCGGGATCTTCCCTGCCGGGCCCTGGGTGCTCACGGCAGCCTAATATTTGCTGCGTTTTGCTTACAGGTGAAGATCTGGTTTCAGAACAAACGCTCCAAATTTAAGAAGCTGCTGAAGCAGGGCAGCAACCCCCACGAGAGCGACCCTCTGCCCGGCTCCGCTGCCCTGTCCCCTCGCTCGCCAGCCCTGCCTCCAGTCTGGGACGTTTCAGCTTCTGCCAAGGGAGTCAATATGCCTCCCAACAGCTACATGCCTGGCTATTCTCACTGGTATTCTTCTCCACATCAAGACACAATGCAGAGACCACAAATGATGTGAATTGTCCAAGAGAAATAATCTCCCAAGAACGCCTCGTCTCGACATGGCAAAAAGTTCCCCTGCTTTGCCAAGCCGTGCCAGCTAGCAGGCTCTGTGTGAACTTGTAGATGCGGCAAAGAGACAGAGTGGCTTTATTTTCTTTTTTTTTTTTTTTCCTTTTTTTTTTTTTTTTTAAAGTAACCTCAGCGATTGATCTCGACCAGAAAGACACAATTTTCATCCTGGCGCACAGAAGACACTTCTCTTTAGGATATTTTCATTTGGACTCCAAGGCACCAGCCTCTTTCTCTGTGGAGTATACGTCAAAACAAACTTTTTACTGACTTTGCCCACAAGAAGAACCTGAATCTACAGCGGCAGCCGTTTTTACTTGTTTAATGAGCTAAAGACATTACACGATGAAAGAGAGACTAGTCAAAGCTCCTTCATTTTTATTCACCAAATGTGGACTGGGGAAAAAGATGAAAAGAGAGAAGAAGGGATAAAAAAGAAAAAAAAAAAAAAAAAAAAGCGAAGAGGGGAAAAGAAGGAGAACTGCTTGACGATGAAAATAACGCTGCAAGCCCCGAACATTGCCACGCAGCGAAACCTGCATGCTTTCCCGCAGCGGAGCGGGCTGCGGCTTGGAGGCGAGCACCGGCTCCGCCGCCCAGAGCCCCTCGCACACGCGTGGGGCCACGGGGCCACGGGTGACACGGGCAGGAGGTGACACGGCCCCCCAGGTCCCCGGTCCCCAGCCCCGGGCAGCGGCAGGACAGACGGAGCCAGGGGCGGCTCAGCGCCGGCGTCCCCCCCCGCTCGTGAAGCCAGAGGGACCTTTCTCCCGAGCAACCTTTTTCTGTATATATTGTTGAATTTTAGTTGTACATATACTTTGTATGGTTTTGTCTTCTTTCATATATAGAGAGTAAAAGCCACAAAACGCCCGCCCGCCTCGCGTGTCTCTGCCGCGGCCCCGCGCAGCGCGGCAGCGCCCCGACCCCAATCCCAAACCGATCCTGACCCCAATCCCAAACCAATCGTGACCCCAATCCCAATCCCGACCCCAAAGCCGGTCCCGGTGCAGGCAGGGACCAGCCCAGCCCGCAGAAACCCCCGGCCGGTGCTGCGATCGCGCCGCTCCCTCCCGCTGCGCTTCCCCCCCGAGGACAGCTCTGCCTCGGAAGGTCGGAGAAGCAAAATTATTAGGAAAGGAGGCGCCCTCCTTTGTGTTTTTTTTTTTTTTTTCCTTTTCCTTTTTTTTTTTTTTTTTTTTTTTTCTTTTCGACAGCAGACAATGAAAGCCGAGGAATGCTTTGCAAAGCCTCGAAAGGTGCCTAGGCACACGCCACGCTGGCCAGCGAGCTCCAGCCCTCCTGGCTGGTGGCAAGCACGGCGACCACCGCAAATGCAAAGCCCTTTCCTCATCCGAGCTGGGTGCCCCATACTGCGAGAATTAATGGCTAGAGACCTGGGCATCCTGCAAATTATGAACCTTGAAACCACTGAGCCATTTATCAGAAGTCAATAGAGATCCTCAGAGTGCTCCGTATAATGACAGCTACACACAGTCGTGCAAAAGGACAGTCACTATAATTAGACACAAAGCAAAGACTACTTACCAATATACCAGTTTTTTGGGGGGTGTTTTTTTGTTTTTTTTTGAGCAACTTCCACGCTCAGTCAGTCTTCAGAGTGGTTTAAAACCGATCAGTCTTGTCATTTTCTACCATTCGTATTGTTACATTAGGAAAAATGTTTTCTTTTCTTTTTTTCCCCTTCCCACTGTGAAACTTTGGGTTCAGAGCTCCCCAGGATCAATTCTGAACAAAGCCTCCAGCTGCAGTGCCATCCAATTTGAAGCAGACATTGGGGACAATTTAAGGTTTTTATCCACAAGAAGGTTTTTTTCCATTCTCTTAAATGCAGCCATAATTAGAGTAATTTTTCATGTAGCCCGCTGATTACAGCGTTTTTACCGTCAAAGATAATTACCTGTAATTTTCTTCCACTTTTAATACTAAAAAGCCATCTTTATTTAGATTCAGGAACAGGAAAGGCGAAACAAAAGAGGAAAATTATTCTGTTATTCATACACAAATTGCAGAGACGTAGGGCCTAAAATTGAAAATTAACCAAAATTATAATGCTGAAAAGAATGGAAGAGGCTTCAGAAGTACAGCTGCTAGTGGGGCTCACTGAATTATTCAAATGACACTGGAGAGAAAGCTACCATACATTTAAACCAACAGCATCCTGCGCGGGGATGTGCGGGCGGGTGCGAGCGCCCTGCTCGCTCCGCATCAGCCCCGTTTACACGCGCACGCGGGCGCTGCCTTCGCGCCGGTTCCCCGGGCTCCCGCAGAACGGGGCTGGGGCTCGGGGGAGCCCCGGGGGCCGGTACCCGGGCCGAGCCGGGCCGAGCCGAGCCGAGCCGAGCCTGTTTGGCCCCCCGGCCCCCCCCCACCCCCCCACCCGCTCCGCTTTAACCCTTTCGGCACCGAGCAGGGGCTGGGGGAGGCCGAGGAGGGGCTCGCTGCTCCCCGTGGGCTGCCGCGGGGCAGCCCCCGGGTGCGTGGCGCCCACCCCACGCGCGATTCGGAGGGCAGGCTCAGGCGCTGCCCCGACAGCGAGCGAGCGAGCGAGCAGCTAATAAAGCAGCCCAATTAGCGTAGCGCAGTGGGAGAAGGTGACACGGGCGCCGGCGGGATGGGGAGCGAATGACAGCGGAGGCAGAGCCATCTCCCCCCCTCGCCCAGGGAGACTCTCATGAAACAGCGGCATCTATGGATGGAGCGGCGGCAGCTCCCCGCGCCTGCCTGCCAGCCGTGCCCAGCCGTGCCGAGCCGTGCCGAGCCGTGCCGGGGGCGCGGAGCACCGCAGGGCTGGGCGAGGCCGCCTCCCTGCCGCCGCTGCCCCCGCGGCACGGCTCGGCACGGCTCGGCACGGCTCGGCACGGCTCGGCACGGCTCGGTGCGCTGTCCCCGCCCCGCTGCGGGGCCAGCGCGTTTTTTCCGCCGGGCGCGGAGCCCCCGCGCAGCCCCTGCGGGAGCCCGGCCCGGCCCGGGGCCGCCCCCGCCGCCCCCCCGAGCCCCCCGCCGCCGCCCGAGGGGAGCGGAGCCGCGGAGCCGCCCGGCCCCGGCGGGGGAAAGGAGCAGGGAGGCAGCGACGCAAGAGAAAAAGCCGGAGCGTGCCTCGAAGGGAGGCGAGAAGCAGCCGCCAAGCAGCCCCAACCCGAGCCGAACCCCCAAACTTACCCCCTGCGCCAATCGGTTAGGCAAGGATCGGGGTCTAGGAACCTATACCGACCAGAAGCGGTGTAGGATATTTTTCTGAGTCTCAGGGCAGAAGCTCTTTCTCTATATTCTTGGTTGAGTGAGCACATCCAGGTGTGAAATTGTTTGCACACCCCAGCACCTCTTATATTGCCAGCAAAATTAGCTGTTATTACTGTCACTGTTTAGTGATGGTTAGCTTGATAAAAAAAAACTGCTGTAATCAAGACCTGGCGCATCTTTGCAAATTACAGATAATTGTAAACGTCCAGATTATGATAATAGCATCCTAATCCAGCCTGCAATATAATTATTACAGAGTGTTACATCTGAAACTGTCCAGTAGGGCTAATTCAGCCATTATTTAGACCCTATTTTTGCACTGCAAATGGGTTGCTGAGTTGAAAATGTACGATTGTAATTTCACGGGGCACTCAATGAGTAATGGTATAGGGAGAGAAAAATACAAAAGTGAAATGCGAACAGTAGCGATCAAATCAAACTCCGAAGGACAAAAGGCTGTTTGATTCATAGGGAACGAGAAGAGCGGGAATTAAGAAAAGAGCAAATCAGTGGTCTGCGGCGTTACGTGCCCAAACCTCGAGGAGTGCGAGGCTGCTGGCAGCCGGGGACTGATGCTCCGGGCTCCTGCCGGGACCATCCCGCCTGGCAGCGCGGATCTTCCCGGCCCAAGGCTCCCCGAAGGCTCCCCCAGCCCCAAACGCGGCCTCGCTCCTGCCCTGGACCCCCTCCCAGGTGCCCCAAGGCTCGGAACAGGCCCCGGGGGGAGCCCCAGGGCTGCTGCCGGGCGCGGGGGGCCGGTGCCGGGCACCCTCCGCGGAGAGGCGCGGAGCCTCTGCGCGCCCGCTGGCCCGGTCGTCAGGGGTCCTTAAGGAAATTAGCGCAGCCCCGGCTTAATTGGAATTAATTAGCCAAAAGAGCCTGGCTAACAGGACTACCTGCGGCTAGCGAGGTTAACTCCTTGGGCTGGTTCCCTCCTGATTAGCTTCCCTTAACCCCGGGCGCGGAGCGCGCAGACCCGCTCGGCGGGTGCATGCGAGGGGCTGCGCGCTGCTGCCCGAGGAGGGGGCGCAAGGGGGGACCGACCCCGGCCCCCTCTCCTCTCCCCGGGCAGCAGCAGCCCCTGGCAATCGATAAAAACGGTGCCGAGAAAGGGAAAGGGAAGCTCGGTGGGGAGCGCGAGGAGAAAGCCCTATGAAGGCGCGGCACGGTGCGCACGGAGGGGCTCCTGCAAAAGGCTCCCGGGGCGCAGGGAGGGCAGGGCACGGAGTCAGGGCAGGATCCGGCCCGGCGAGGCTCGCTGCTGCTGCTGCTCAGAGCCCGGGCTGAGGTTTAGGCAACCTCTCCGGGACTGCCGGCGGGAGGAGAGCGAGGAGCCACCGCCAGGCTCCTCCTTGCCAAGTGCTGAATCAGGCGCAGCTACTGGCCGGGACCGGCTCCCCGGGCCCTCACCTGGAGGGGAATAGGGAGGCCGAGGGGGCTCGGGAGTTTTTCCTGCGGCCTTAAAGGTCGAGTGCGTGGGGGATGTACACGCAGCCACCCGTGGCGTGGGCGTCGGGGTTTATCGGGTCGGTGTTTCTGGCAGATAAAACCATCGCTCAGCCTCCTAACTCGCGTGTAAATAGACGCACCGCAGAACAAAGAGCAGAAACATTTAATTGATGGAAGACAGATTCTCCCTAAAAAAAAAAAAAAAAAAAGGAGAGAGAGACAGAAAAGGAGGCTTAATGTAAACTCCTCAGTTCCTATTTTCACGGCTCTTGTCTGACCTATAAAACAGGTTATTATATTACTGCAGGCGACCGCTGAAACGCCCGAAAGCGAGAAGAGGGGTTTCTCCCCACCCCCCAGCCCGACTTTCCCCCAGCAATAGATCCCCTTTCCGTAATCCACAGCCGAACCACCTAAAAGTCTGTCAGTCGCAAAATTGCGTGGCAGAAAATCCCTAATGGATGCCACATGGGCGATGCTGCGATGCTCCCGCCGGCCGCGCCGTGGAGCGCCCGGAGCCCCGCGCAGGCACCGCGCACCGCGGGGGGAGCCGGAGGGGAGGGAGAGGGCGAAAGAAAAGCCCTAAAAAAAAGCGAGGAGGGCTGCTCGACGCCGTGACAGGTTGGAGGGGGTGGGTTTTTATCCCCGGGGATGGAGGGGGAGGGAAAGGGAACGGCTTCCCGAGGAGGCAGCACTCCCCCGGGTGGAGGCTCCTCCGTGCCGGGGGATGCGGAGATGCCCGGGCAGGGTACGGTGGGGGTCCCCTGGGGTTTATTCCCCTCTGTCCTCGGCTGGGTCAGCTCTGGGTGCGTGTGTTGGGGGGTCTGCCGAGGGTGGGAGAGCTCCAGGGGTGCGGGCAGTGTCAGGAGGCCTCGGGCCGGGGCAGCCGGGGCTGCAGTGTGTGTGTGTGCATGTGTGTGTGTGTGTGCGTGTGTCAGGCCCTGCGGCTCAGCCCTGGAGCCGCTCGGCACCCACAGGAATGTGGCTCCTCTCGGCTCCCCGAGCTGCCCCGGCTCCACATGGAAGTAGCCGCCAGGAAAAGAGAAGGGAGGGGAAGAGAGAGAGGGGGAAAAAAAAAGAAAAGAAAGAAAAAAAAAAAAAAAAAAAAAGCCCCGAGCCAGCAATCCGCCGAGCCCAAACCCAGCGTCAGACAAAGGACAGTTCATCCCATCCCCTTCCCGGGGAGGCCCGGACAAGCCAGGCTCCCTCCGGCCGCCGCCGGAGCCCCGGGGTGCGCCCGGCCGGGGGCAGGAGCCGGGGGGAGCGGGGCTGGCGGGGCCCGGAGCATCCCCGGGGGCTGGCGGCCGGACACCTCGCGTGTGCTCACCGGGTCTGGCTGCCCTCCCCCGGGACGCCGTGCCAGGCTCCTGCCCCTCTATATGAGAAGAAATATGAGGTGGAGAGGGGGCCACGGGGAAACCGAGCCGAGGCTGGAAGGGGGCGAGGGGAGCGGTGCCGGAGCCGGGGCTCCCCGGAGGGGCAAATCCCCAGCTCTGGCCGCATCCCGCTGCCCCGCAGCCCTTCCTGCGCTCCCTGCCCCTGCAGGTTACAAGAGCCCGGCAGCTCTTCAAAGGAAAGGGGCTGGGGGGGGTGGACCGACCTGGGGAAGAGACTTCCACCTCCTGTGTCCGAGCCTTTCCGCGAAGGGAAGGAATCGCAGGGAGGGGGGGAAGCTCTTACTGCAGGTTAAAAAAAAAAATAATAATAAATAAATTAATGCTTGGCTAGAGCGAAATGAAGAGAAGAACAGGAGAAAATGAAAAGGTCGAGCATTATTTTTTTTTTTCTTCTTCTTTTCGGGAGGTGGAAATTATAGCAGCAGAGACAAAGCCGAGCGTTTCGGCACCTCCACGGCCGCGGAAACTCCCCGCAACCTGGCGGGGGAAACGAGCAGGAGCCGCTGCCCGGAGCCGCCGTGGGGCTGCGGGAGAGGCCCCGGCTCCCCCCGGCTCCCCCCGGCTCCCCCCGGCAGGGCTGCCCGCTGCCCGGCACCGTGCCCGGCGGCACCCCCGCACCCTCCCCGGCTTTCAGGGCGAAGCTTTTAGCGAGCAGCCCGGTCTATTGTATTGCAAGGCGTTTAGCAACCCCCAGACCTGTTACAAAACAGCACCCCCGGGCTGCTTGCCTTGGGGGGGAGCGCACCGCACGCAGCACGGCGGCGGGAGCAAGCCCCCCGCAGGTAAGCGCACCGGGAGGGGGGACACACACATTTTCGGGTCCCCTCCAAGCCCTGAGGGCTCTGTCCCCGCCGAGCCCCGGTGGCCGGGAGCAGCTCGGAGCCCGGGCATCCTTCTCCGGGTGTTTTGTGCGTGCGGAGCCGGCCAAGTCCCTCCGCCAAGTCCCTCCTTCAGACGGACCCGCTGCGAGCGCCCCAGTCCGGCTTTTAATGGGAACGGGGGGAGCGGAGCCCTCGGTTTTCTCCTTTTCTCGTATTCAGCGGCTCCCTCGGACGGAGAGGCAATTTGTGTAATTAGCCGGGCTGTGGAGTGCGCGGCTCTCGACGCTAATTGCTCTCGGGGCGGCTGGAGGAGAGAGCCCCGCTTCCAGCTTCGCTTCGGCAGCACCCGCGACCCCATAAAAAACCCCACGGGCTGCGGGGAGCCGCGCCGCAACCCCTCGGTGGCGGGGGCCGCATCCTGCCCAGCCCCCGCGCCCTGCTCAGCACCCGCCGGCCTCGTCCCTCTCCGCAAAAACCCGGCCTTCTTTTTCCCTTTTTCCTCTTTTTTTTTTTTTTTTTGGTGTCCTTTCTCACCGGCAGAAGAAGGGGGGGAATTTGGAAACGCTTCTCGTGGTCGAAATAATTTTATTTTATTCAGAATATACAGTTTAATTCCTCTATCTACAATTATTTACAGGGTTAAAATAACATTGAAAAAAAGTCTCTGGAAAAGTTGAGGTCATAGATTTCAAGGCACCATTGATAGTGTCCACAGCTGAGCCAAAAAATGTCCGTATCGTATAAAAAAGGGTTTCCTTTGAAATGCAATAAGTTACATGCACAAGCTTTACACATTTTAATCTTTTGTTTGTTTGTTTGTTTGTTTCGTTTCCCTTTAAAAATTCCCCATATGCATTCCTTTCGTTATTATTCCTTAACAGTAAAACACAGGAGTCCAAGGAACAAATAATAATAATAATAATTAATAATAATAAAGGGTCAGGCTCTAATAAATTGTCCCAGAGGCCAGCGCTAACGGGTGCTGTAGGGAGCCGTGGGGTTGGAGGTGGGAGTTGATGGCGTTGGCACCGGGGTACCAGGAAGAGGAGCTCTCCAGGTAGCTGGATGCAGGGGACGGGTTGGAGTTTGGAGGGTGAGCGTGTGCGTGGGCATGGTGGCTGAGGGAGCGGGACGAGCCCTGAGGTTCCCAAACCGCAGGCGACTGGGGCGAGTTGCAGGCCATGGGGTCGCTGGAGCTGGGGCTGTGCTCCGGTGGCATCTCCCCGTTCTTCATGATCTTCTTGATCTTGGACCGCTTGTTCTGGAACCAGATTTTCACCTGGGAACGGGGGGGATGGGAGGAGAGAGGAGAGGGAGGAAAGCGACACCGTTACTGCCAGCCCGAGGATGGGAGCGCCGGGGGAGACCCTGCAGCCCCCTGGCCCCTCGACCCTGTCCTTCCCAGCTCCCCATCCCACCGTGCCGAGCCGTGCCAAGCCGTGTCAGACCGTGCTGAGCCGTGCCGAGCCGTGCCGAGCCGTGCCGTACCTGTGTCTGCGTGAGTCCCAGCGAGGCGGCCAGCTCGGCCCGCTCGGGCAGGGCGAGGTACTGAGTCTTCTGGAACCTCCTCTGCAACGCCGCCAGCTGAAAGCTGGAATAAATAGTCCGGGGTTTGCGCACTTTCTTTGGTTTGCCGTTCACCATCCTCACCTCGGGCTCCGCCACCTCCTTCTCTGCACGGGCGCAAGGGCGGGAGGGAGACAGACAGACAGACACACAGACAGACAAGACAGACACGCAGACGTTAAGGCGCGGGGCCCGGACACGACGGCGGCGGGGTCCCGCCCGCGGGCCGAGCCGAGCCGAGCCGGGCCAGGCCGGGCCGGGCAGCGGCGCCGGCCCGACGGGGCCCCCGCGGCTCCCCCCCGGGCTCCTCCCGCCGGGGCTCCGCCGGGGGGGGGCCGCTCCCTGCCCTCCGGGACCGACCCCCCCGGGGCTCCTCCGCCTCCTGCGGCCGCGCCGGGCGCCGGGGCTCCTCCGGGCCGGGCAGCCCCGGGCGGCGGCGGCGCCGAGCGGCCGGGAGCGCGGGGCCTCGCCCCCCACGCGTGGGGTTTGCGCGGATCCGGCCCCCGCAGCCCGGCCCCCGGCGGCGATCGCTTCCCCCGCACCTCCCCGAAGCCGCTCTGGTCCCCAGCCGAGCCCCCCCCCTCCCTCCATGCGCTCGGCTGGGGGCTCGCCGGTTTTATTAATTCCTCCCCCCTCCTTTATCTATTCCCTCCCCATCTCACAAAGCAGCAAAACGCTAAAAACGCGGTAAAAAAAAAGACTAAAAAACTTTAAAAAATCCTCCGGCTCTGCAGCCCTGCCGCCGCGGGGCTCCCCCCTCCCACTCTCCTCCCCCGCCCCTCGGAGCGCAGGGGGAAGGAAAAACTTTCTTTGCCACCGCGAAGCCGAGGCGGAGGCACACAACAAGGCTCGGCTCTTTTCCCCCTCTTCCTGCGGGGGGAAGGAGGAGGGAGGCAGCCGGGTTAGGGGGGGGCGGGCCGGGGCCGCTGCCCGACGGCTGCTTTCCCGGAGCACCACCAGCAGCAGCCCTTCCCGACGGGCTTCGTGCGCTTCGCATCGCGCGGGGTGGGCAGGAAAACTACACCCAGCCTTCCCCCTTTTAAAAAAATAGCATTTACTTTCTTTCTTTCTTTTTTTTTTTTTTTCTTTATTTCTTGTTCTTTCTTTCTTTTTTTTTTTCTCTATCTTTTTATTTCCTTTTTTTTTTTTCTTTCTATTTTACTTCTTTTTTCTTTCTTTCTTTCTTTTTTCATTTTCCTTTCTTTTTTCCCTTTTCCTTTCTTTTTCTTTTTATTTTTTCCCTTTTCTTTCTTTTTCTTTTTTTTTTTTTCCCTTCCCTCTCCTTGCAGCTGCATCCCCACCATCCCCAGGGCAAGGACGGGACGCTCTCCCCCCCCGGTGCTCCCCTCCGGCCGCCCCCCCGGAGCCCAGCTCTCACCTGGCTGGCTGCCGGAGCCCTGGACGCGGTTGTAAGCCCCGCTGTACTGGTGGTAGGGGCTGGCGTAGCTGTAGTCTGCATAGGCTTTGGCAGGATAGTTCCCGGCGGATCCGTTCATGCCGTGGTACTGGTACTGGTAGGGGTTGAGCGCTTTGCCGTAGGAAGCCGAGGTAGGCGAGCAGTAGCCGTGCGGGGCTCCCCCCGTCGGGCTGTAGTAGTCGGAATCCGTCGCCGAGGACTCGGGCAAAGTGGGAGACTCCTGGGACGGGTGGTGCATGGCTGCGGCGCTCTGGAAAGGAGCCTGGAAGTCGCCGGACCTGACGGTGGGGACCCTTCTGTCAAATACTCCTGTCATAGCTCGGAGCCGGCTGCGGGCTGGGGCTGCTGCTGGGGCTGCTCGGGGCTAAGCAGCCATGGCTGGGGGAGGAGGCTGCGGCGCTGTGTCTGTCTCCGGCAGACTGCTGGCTGGGGCGCAGCATAGGCTTGGTTAAATCCTTAATTGCGCTCTTACGCACAGCAGGGTGGATCGGGTTCCATTGGCCAGAGCAATCGGGAGCAGCGACACCCTAACTCGTCCAACTAGTTTAGCACAACAAAGCTTCGGCTTAAAAAAAAAAAAAAAAAAAAAGGAAAAAAAAAAAAAAAAGAAAAAAAAAAAGTCCCATTCAAGCTCTTTTAAAGTGAATACCAACAGCAACATCCGAGGCAGAGCGATGGGGAGGTTTCCGTCCCGTTCCCCCCCCCCCTCCCAGCACCGTGCAGCCTCCGAGGGGGCTCGGCCGGCCCCCGGCGCCCCCAGCCCGCAGCACCGGAGGGGGGGGAGAGTGGAGAAGCCCCCCCGGGCTGTGCTGCCTCGCTCCTCCCGGCCTCGCCGGTGGCTCGGGAGCAACCCGCCGGTCCCCGCTGCGATTTCGGCTCCGGTGGCGGTAATGGTTAGCGTCTAGCCTCAGCCGGCTTGCTCTTCCCCTCCTGGGGGACGTGGTCCGGAGTGTGTGCGTTAAGCGAAATAAACCCTCTAATAAACCCTCTTACCCCCCCCCCCCCCAAATAAATAAATAATAAAAAAAAAAAATCGGATTTTGGTTGCATCATTTCCTGCATCCCCACCGCCCCGGGCCGCCTGCAGGCAGGTCCGGCTCCGGTGGAGCCCAAATCCCCCATCGCACCTCCGCCACCGCCGTCGCAAGAGCTCGTTTGGGGGGTGGCAGCCCCCCAGAGAGGGGGGCAAGGGGGTCGCCCCCCTTTCCCTCGCCCCCCAAGCACCCCAAAACCCGTCCCGAGCAGCCGCAGCCGCCTCCTCCGAGCCCCGGCACCGGGGAGCGGCCGGGACGGCGCGAGCCGCGCTCCGGCTGTGCCCGGCCGCGGTGATTTCTATGGCAAAAAAAAAAAAAAAAAGGTTCGGATTTTACAAGACACTAAGGAAAACAAATAAAAGGCTGTTTTCAGTGACCTGGAGTTGTAGATTTTTTTTTTTTTTTTTTTCTGAAGCTGTTTACCCTCCAGATTTAGCCTGTTTGCTCACCGAAGATCTCGTAGCCAGCTGGGTAACACTTGTAACACAACCGTGCATGTTGTACTTGAACTCATTGTTTGCTTTGGAAATGTCCACAGCTCATATAAAATCACATTAAACAAATCCCTGAGCATTTCATTATATGATTCACTTAGGTCTATGGAAATACCCCCCCCCCCCTTTTCTTTTTTTTTTTTTTTTTTTCTCTAAAGAGAGGAACCGGAGCGGGACACGTTTACAACTGGGGAGGGGGGGAAGCGGGTTTATTAAAGCTCCCGATTTGCATCCAGTCGGAGAGATTTTGAGCAGATGAAGAGGGGGAGAGCGGGGGGAAGCCCATCGGTGCCATAAATTCCAGGGCACTGCTCTCCAACACGCCCGGGCAGGAAGGTGCCGCCTGAGCGCCGGGGAGAGGAGCGGGGCCGGCGGCAGCCGCTGCACCCAGCCCCGGGAAACGGGGGAATAATGAGGAATAAGGGGGAATGAGGGGGAATAATGGGGGATAATGGGGAATAAGGGAGAATGAGGGGAGAAGGGGTGCCCGCCGCGGCAGCTGGTGCTCTGCCTTTATTCAGAAGCAAAGGGAAAAAAAGTTTGGATGTTAAAAAGCAAGCGTGTGAGAGGGGGGAATCCGCCAGGTATACCCACAGCAGCCCCACGCGGATTTATTTTTTCGGAAGGCATCCGCAAGCCGCTGCCGTCCCCGCTCCCGCAACCCCTCGCGCCTTGCGGGACTCCTGCCCCCCGCCTCCGGCGCCCCGCACCCGATTTTCTGGACTTTCCGCCTGCTCTGTTTTTGCTGTTTTTCAGCTTTTTTTCCCCCAGCGGTTTTTATTTAACACATCCGGTGGGGCGAGCGCCTTCGCGGGGCAGGAGCCGGCGCCTGCCTTCCACCCCACAATACGCCCATTGTTTACCCGCACATGCTCGCCGCGCCGCCCCGGGCCCCCCCTTCCCCGTTCCGGGCCGAACCCCGGGGCCGAAACGGGCGGAGAAGGAGGGGGACACGGCGTGGGGGGGGGGGGACCTCGGAGCCTCCCCGTGGCCGTGCCAAGAGCGCCACGCCGCGGTCACGCGTGGGAGCGGCTCGGCAGCGCTACCTGCGGTGTGTGTCCCCCCCCCCCTCCGCCTTCCACCCCTCCGCCACCTCCCCAAAGCTCCGCCGCCGCCGCCGCCCCCTCGGGGCCCAGACTGAGCGGCGGCGGCGGGCGCGGAGCCGGGCGGCCCCGCCAGCGCCGGCCCCGGCGGGCACGGGCACCGGGGAGCGGGCCGGGGCGGCGGACAAGGCGGCGATTGTTCCCGGGGAGCCGAGCGGGGGCGGCCCCGGGAGGGGGGCGCCGAGCTGCCGCCGCCGGGAGGAGCGGGAGCACCCAGCCGGGCCGGCCCCGTGGGTTTTGGGGGGGTTTAAAAGGGGTTTTGGGGGGTTGGCTGCAAAGGAACGGGGCACCCCCGACGCCAGCCCTGCGTGGGGTGCCGTGAGACACCCAGCTCGGGAGCCCCGAGGGTTCGGGGTGGGTTTTGGGGAGGGTTTTACGGGGTGGGTTCCGTCCCCTCTCGCCCCTGGGAGCTTTGTCTCTCTCCAGCCGACGGGCGAAGTATTTCGGAGAAGACTCTCAGAGTTTTGGATGAAGTCTTCTCAATTGTTCAGAGAAAATCTTTTCGCTTTCTGGATAAAATATTCTAGGTTGGGCACCGAGTGTGTTTTTTTTTTTTTTTTTTTTTTTTTTTTTTTTTTTTTTCTGGAAACTGTATTTCCATGGAAATTGCTGGCAAAGAATGAAAGGAATTCTCCCTCCCCCCCCCCCCCCATTTTTCTTAAAAAAAAAAAAAAATAGCACACACACACAACCTCCACAGTGGGAATATGGATTAACTCTTGTTTTACAGCATCAGAAAATTGTGATTTCCGAAGAGCTTGGACAACCTGAGGGCTTTCCTGGAGCATTGGTTTAGGGCTTGCTAGGCTCGGGGAGATTGTTCAGAAAGGAAAGGTGAAGGGTCTGAGAGTCCTCGTGTTCAGCCTAAGGCTGGTAAAAAATTGCATCTGCTTCAAAGTAAAAATCTTGGTGTGTTCAGTATGGGGGAAAGGTAGATGGAGGCCAATGGCAAGAGCTAGCGGGCTGCCCAGAAGGATGTTCACAGGACAATGATAGAAGGGAAACATGCAGGAAGGGGTTTGGAATTAAAAGAATTGGGAGTGGGAGAAGAGAAATAAACCCAAAAGAAAATCCGGGCAGAGACCCTGGGACTTTCTGGTCAGATTTCAGTAGGTTTCTGCAGACCCTTGCTGGGTCAGGAGGCAGAAGAGGGGCATTTCCCCCCCGGCATGACGCACACTGCTCTGGGGAACTTGTGGCCCTTCAAAAAACAGGATTTTGGGGGCGCCCCGTTGAATGTCACCATTCATGCTGACGGAAGGATGCACATGTGAGCCTGGGCTCACAGTCCATGAGGTCTCCCAGGTGTTTTTGGGTGGACATTATTCCTGCCCTCCCATTAGAGCACTTGCCAGGCTCTGATGGCAGCCGCCGTGAGTGCCCAGGAGGCGCCGGGCCTGCAGCTGACCAGGCCGCGGGGCTCAGCCTGGCCTGCAAAGCACACCCCGCAGAAAGACCGCCACCTAAAATGTGTTAGGGATTGAATTTGCCCTTTAACAAACTCAGGGCGAATTGGGGCTGTCTCTTTTACTTGCCAAGGAGCTTATGCTTCCACTTATTTTTGCCCAAACTGCACCCCTGAATGGAGGAGCTGGGGCTCCATGTTAGCCTCAGCTGTATGGACTGTGTGGGGCAAGCTGATACTGAGGAGATGCAAGACCCCTGTCCCTCCTCTCCGGGGTCACTGAGGGGCTGCTTAGACATTTCTTGACATATCACAACCTTCCCAAGGCAGGGCATTGCCTTGCCACCATGGCCCAGCCCACGGCCTCCGCCTCCAGAATGGGAAATAGTTGGCAACCTCACCCACTGCCCGGCCTTTCTGACCTCCGTCCCTGTGACCTGGTGACATGGGAGCTCTCGCTCGATTCATCTTGGCACATACACGACCCATCTTTACAGGAAAGGAGACCTGCCCTGGGCTGGGCGGTGAGGAAAAGACCCTTGCAGGGCTTCTTCCTATTTCCAGCCCATGTGCTTCCACCGCGGTGTAACGCCACCGGCCTCTCTGAGGTCATGGAGGACAGCAGGGAAACGCTCCCAAGAAAATATTTGCACTAGCTGCCCTTCCTGAGCGGCTGCG
Source organism: Aythya marila (assembly GCF_965140915.1). Classification (NCBI taxonomy): domain Eukaryota; kingdom Metazoa; phylum Chordata; class Aves; order Anseriformes; family Anatidae; genus Aythya; species Aythya marila. Next base: position 26,812,350 of record NC_139043.1, read on the forward strand.
GTGCCACGGGCAGGTCTGGCATGGCTGTGACAGCGGCACGAGGGGAAGGGCAGATGGGGAAAGGACAAGGAGCTGAGGAGGAAAGGATCTTGGCCACCGAGGGTGCTGCCCTGCAGGCATGGGGCAGGCAGGAGGGGCAGGAGGAATGGCTTCAGGAAACCCGGCGTCCTGCGTGACTGGGCAGCTGGGCTGGATGACTGTAATGATCTTTTCAGGCCTTAAAATTTATTGCTGTAGCTTTCAGCTCCAAGTAGCCACAGGCGGTTGCTCCTCAAGGAAGAGGGCTGATTCATCTCCAGTACGGCAGCTCTCTCTGCTTATTCTCTCCCGCCTGTCACATCTCCTTCAGCCATAACTCACTTCTCGGTCCCTCAGATAGGAGCAGGGCTGCCTCTCTGCGGGACTTCAGATATTTAGATAAGTCTCTTTGCATCCTGATGCAGTAGGAATGCTTTCCCAGATCGCTGACATCCCTGTTAAAAGATGACTGACTGATCAAAGAATTTGAGGCGTAGCTTTCCAGGGCTGTAGTTTCCCTTTGGTCTGTTGTGGCTGGGGCAGAGCCGGGCAGGTTTGCTGGCAGAGAGGCTCATGAAAGCCCATGCACAACACGGCGTGTGGATCTTCCCTTGCAAGCCTCAGGAGTGTAGCTTACCACCTTGGTTTTGCTCATTTCATAATTATTTAATACTGTGTTATCCTACAGAGGTCAGCCAAACTTTCATAATTTAGACCTTGACAGATCTGCGGATGATGGCAGTGTTGGGAAAAGCTCTCAGAAAATCCTGTTCAGCTAATTCCGCATTTGGTGTGAGGTTCGAATGCCTGTGCAATCAGCACAAATCAGGCAACGTTAAAGCATACAAATCAATGCAGTAATAAACCGCAGCAATTAGGCTGCTCAGGCAGCGAAGACAAAAAGTGACATTCACAAGGGGCCAGGACACCTTGCAGGTTAAAGATCAAGCTAGAAAAAACACATCTCTTTTCGTACCGTTCTGTCTTCAGTACTCCCATCACATGACCTACCGGCCTCTCCTGTTCAGTTTATCAAAGTGTACTCATGTACACATATCTAGTAGATAATACGTATAATAAGTTTTACTAACTTGTGACTGTCATACAAAATATACTTCCTGTTCAGTTCCTTAGTACAGCTTTGCCTTTATTTATTTATTTATTTTAAAATAAATACACGCTAGACTTTCCCTGACTGCAATTTCAGGGCTGTATTATTTTATCTCCTTCCTTAACTTTTACGTCCTTCGCTGAAAAGCACGCTGCCATGTTCCAAACTTTGTCTCTTAAAAACATTCCTGTGCAGCACAGGGGAACCTTCTCCTCCTTCATCTTTCGCAGCCCGGGCTGCAGCTGCAGGCAGCCCTGCAGGGAAGCAGGACGTCAGTGGCTGTGTTGTCGTGCCGGCTGTTCAAGGGGCTCCATAAGGTCACCATCATGGTCATAAGCGTAGAGGAAAAGACTTTCCTTTCTCTGGTCTCCATGTTTGAATTACATCTTTGTCCCTGAAAGAGGCCCTGCTGGAAGAAGCATCAAGATGCTCTGCTTTAACACTCATTTTACATTCCTGTGAAGATCTTCATTTATTGGGAAAATGGAGGTTATTTTCTTCTTCAGCTCAGATTTCTTCATCACGATGTTCTCTAGTCAGTGACTGAAAAATAGCTCTTGGGGCTTTATCTTTTGTGCTTCCGTGAGCCTGCTAGTTCTTTTATTATTAGGAAAATGCCTTGATATGGGACTGAGAAATAAGGTGTTTTTCTTAAGAATCACTCACTATTTTGAGGCAGGCGAGTACTGTGAGGTAAAGTACTGCCTGGATGAACACCTACAGAAGGAAACAGATTTTCATTAAAGATCTTTAGCTGAAAATGCATTTGGACAAGGAACAAGATGCATTTGATTGATTAATTTATTTTTTATTTCTTCTTACAAAGAGGGTAAATTAATCTTTGGAAAAAACAAAAGGCCATGGTGGCTTCTTCATGACTTGTACTTTTTCATGAAGATGGACTCCCCTTCCAAGTGGGACCTTTCAGTCAAGCAGAGAATGAAAGAATGGCGCAGAAATTACTAAATAGAGTTGTATGACTTGTACTGTGCAGGAAATCAGAGCAAATGATTCCTGTGGTTCCTTCTTGCCTTCAAACCTGTATATTTTTAGTAATATTTTTGCCGGTTTTATATATATATTTTTTTTCTCATGTGCTGCCAAAAGAAGTATTCATGTGACATCCCTCTGATTTCAGACTCCCTCTGTATTAGAAATGATGGGCACATGATGATGCCCACGTTTGGATTTGGGACTTTTCATCTCTTGAAGGACCGGCAGTGAACCCAAGGGCTCTCTGCAACAAGGTGTGCGTGGCTTCCTCTTCCTTTTCCCTGCCTTCATGGGAGCCTACCTGTTGGTGAGGCTTACCTGGTATGAAACACAGACTTCATCCAGGTCCTGTTAACACCAGTAGAAAGGGTTTCAGTGGGGGTGGATGGATGTTTTGTGTGCCGATGCTCCTTCTGTCTCATCAACAGCTGGAAGCACATTGCTGTAGCTTCTGCCTTAGCCTCCCCATTTTGGTTCCTGAGCTTTAGACACCCATCAGCCTCCTGCCAGGGCTCCTCGCTTGCCGGCTCATTCTTCCCAGTCCTGCTGCTGTGATGGGTTTGGCATAAAATCTTTTATTCCTCTTGCACTTCTTACTGCTTGTAGGCAGACCAGAAATCCTCATTGTGCCTGCTGCTGCTCTGTGTCTCAAGGCACTTCAGGTCCAGAGGAGGTATCAGGAGGCTGGAGAGTAGAGAAAGCCATTTCTCCAATGCCTGTCCCAGGCTTTTTTGTGGTGGAGTACAAAAGCTGGCTATTACCCTTTCTGGCTTTGGAAAAAGAAGTTAGATAAAATGCAGAGATTACAGAGGGAGACAGTCATCTTGCAACAATTCTGGGCAACAAAATAATAGCTCTGGGCTGAGTGAAAGGATGGTGCAGTGTGATCCAAAGGTGCGCTGGTGCCAGCGTGAGGCTTTCCAGCCACATTCAAAAGAACTTCATGAAGCCCTTTGTGTTCTTACACATGTTGATGTAAAAGATGAAAACTTTCATAGTCCAAAGTGGCCAGGACCTCATTGCTGTGATCTTACGCAGGGTTTCGGGGGGGATAGCTATGGGTTTTTGCAGTCAGAATTTGCACTGAGGATCTCTGTCGAAGTCTGGCTCTTCTTCTAGTGAAAAGCTGGTTGGGAATGGCTACAGGTTGGAGTAGAGCAGAACTTCTTGACTGTTTAACATTTCATCTTTCCCCACTAGGACTTCAGAGAGTAACAGAGTGCCAAAATAAAAATGACAATCACATATTTCTGCAGGTTTTGTTTTCATAATTATGACATTATAGTGCTGTTTACTCAACCAATACAAGCCCCGTGCTCTTGGCAAATACTTACAATGTGTGTGCTCTGAATTTATTCTTTGCAAAGCAGACTTTACACGCCACAGATGAAAACACTTCAGCCTCATTTGAATAGGAAATAAAAGGGATTGCATTACTCTATTTCTTTGCAAGCTGGAAAAATAAATAAATAAGAGGCATTGTCCTCTTTCAGAGTTCAGATTTCATTTTCTTCAAATGAAGTTGTGGTGGTTAGATTTACAAAACCTCTATTCTTTTATTTTTATTTTATTTTATTTTTTACAGATCTGCAAATTTCCTATCTTTAAAGAGTTTGCACAGAGTCAAAAAGAAAACAATAGAAACAAAAATCTTCAAGCCGGAAATTCCAAGCTGGCATGAAAATGGCAAGAACGAGATGTGAACACTTCTTAGTACCAGCACAACCACCAGATTATTTCTAAATTCCTTTTCTCTGAAATTCTGTATTTTAGTTATCATGGCAAAACAGAGTATAAGGCAGAAAAGACAGTTGTAAATATTATCTTGAACTGCTTAAAGCTATATCTGAGGACATATAGACTATAATAGAAACACACAGAATTATTATTGTGTTTTACATTTTGGCATTTTTGCTAACTTCTATAATTATGTCATTTTGGTACATTAAAACAAACAGCAAGGAAATAGAAAATACTTCTTCCACAGCTGTGTTTACTACCTTAAATGTGTTTTTTTCTCAACTAGGCAACCAGTCTGAGATAAGAGGTTTCCCTGCTGTGTAACACAGCATAATCAGGAGCACACACAGTACCCACCTGGAGTATTCCAATGTACAAGAGTAGTGGAAAATTAAAGCAATAGAATGGAAAAGTCAATAGCTTTTTCCAGTGAGACACATTTGACATAGTAATAGACTTACTTTTTAAATATATGAACGTACAGAAGACCTCGGAGAGTTCCTTTCAGTGAAAATCCTGTTTATAGACAGAAAACAAGAATATCAAACCTCCTTTAAACAAATTCAAGTTTTATTTGAAAGACTTTAAAATGCATTTAACTATAATGTGAAACATTATTTTGCACTTTCTTTACTACTTTGGGGAGCATATTTCACACAAATGAAAGCTTAATCATTTATTCTACTCAAATGAAAATATTTTGTCAAAATTGCAAATATCTGAAAAATATTATCTAGTCAAAATTGACAGCATCTTCCAAGATCTCCTGAGGAGTTTTAATCTGCTTGAATATCCTCTTAGAAATTAATTGAACTTTTTCCTGGCACCATTTCTAGAACAGAACTAAGTTGCAAAATCATTGTAGGAAAATGTCTTTCAATTGGAATTAGCAATATTGCTTCCAATTTTCGGCCATTGGTGACATGAGGCAGCTACTTTTGATAAAATCTGGGCAATTTAGGTAGGACTTTATTTCACCGGAAAGACTGGTGGATCTTTTATAAACTTGCTTTGAATGATCAGTCATTATTTACTCTGAATGTTGCAGAAATAAAAAAAATCTGATAATTTTTTTCAGGTCATGTAAAACACATGTTTTGCTTGACCTGAAATTAAATGTTTTACTTCAGCTTTGAGTGTTTCTTTATGGCCCTTAGCTCCATATAAAGGAAATTAAAGAAATTTTTCAATCACAGAATGAAAATGTGTTTAAAAACATCAGTGTGGGATTTTTAAATTTCCACATTATTTTGTCTGTTTTCAGCATGGATTGTTGGAGAAAAAAAAATCTGAAATGAAGTCTCAGGATATTTCTGAGTAACCAAATGTACAGTTTTTGCTAGAAGACAACTTTGGCTGAAAGGAAGACATCTGAACCCACTCTGTTGTTTATACTTAATTGCTGAAAAGGGAGCGTCAGCCCCTAAAGTAGGTGCTTGGAAATATTCTTCTCACCAGATGAAATTTTAGGCAACCTCTTTTGTCTTTTCTGAGGGTTTTATATCTGAGTGTCAATGCAATCTGTTATGGCTGGTCAGGAAATTTCATTTACATGGGATGCAGCTCACCTAGGTGGCTTTGCTGCCTGTGCACACCCCATCAGTTCAGTGTGTGAGTCCTCACACTTAGGTAACCAAAGCATTCCCTGGCAAGCCTGCCACTCCGAGCAGTATGCCTGCATTCTCCCTGTGCTTCAGCCATGGTCCCAGCCCTTGGAAATCCCCAGTTTACCATGATGTGCTGCAGTCCAGCTGTTAAATGGGGCAGGGACAGGAGCCACCAGCTGAAGTTCCATGTCTCTATGCTGCAGCAGGTCCCACTGGCTGCTTGCCCTCATAGCATGCTGTTTCACACTTTACTATGTCCTTTGCAGCACTTGGCTTTAAATTGCACTTCAGAAGTGTTGTGCCCTGAGTTGCTAGCCAAGTCATGTCCTTGGTATTCTGCATGTGCACCTCTGGTGGGTTGGTCCCAGCCAGCAGCTAAGCATCCCCACAGCCCCCCCAGTGAGTGTGGCAGGGGCAAAATTGGAAGAGCAAAGCAAGAAAACTCATGGGTGAAGACAGAGACAGTTTGACAGGAGAAGGAAAGAGAAAAAAACAGCAAGTGAAGCAAAGGCAATCGCTCATCATGTCCTGCAGGCAGCCCGATGCCCAGCCAGGCTCCATGCAAAGGCCACTTTGGAAGACAACAGTCCCTGTGAGGTTGTTCCCTGACGTGCTTGAGAACTTCAAATTCCTGAGAAATTTCCTGCCAACTATTCAATTTGGATGTGACCAAGTTGCAAAATACACATCCTTCCTCAAAGGCTGTCAGAACTTCTTGGGACTTGTAGCCACCAGAAAGTAAAAAAATATAGAACAGATTTTTCTGACCTGTGATGCTGACAGCCCTTTCTTTAGGAGGGTGTGACAGGCACCATGATGTGGGTTTCCTCAAGGAGAGTAACTGAGTGAGAGTTTTTTTTTTCCTTTTCCTTCTCTTGGAAGAACCATGCCCATTTATTTAAGTGAACAATGATATGAGCCTTCCCATTCCATTTCAGAAGAAATGTGGAGTTATGATTACTTAAAAAAACACATTTTCTACAACACAAAGCGCTGTTCTGCTCATGGAGATATTTATAGAAGAAATTAACACAACTTCTTGATAAATCTGTTGGATTACAAAGTGATGTGGCTGGCAAATGCAGGTTCCCTTTTAAGCTGTTTGAGGATTTCTGTCATAACAAACATTGTCCCCAAATGCTGGCACCCTTTCCTCTAGCAAATTTTTGAGCAGTGCTGGAACACACTCTGATATGATTCCCTTTCATTTCTGACACCGTTATGTCATTTCGTGGATTCGCGCTGACAGCATTTCATTTCGACATCATTATAGCATCTCAACTGACTTTCCACACTGAGCACACCAAGCGAGTTTTGTGATGATACTATACTAAGAACAGTTAGAATAAATAGGTTATTAACACAATTGCTGGGAAAAAAAATGCTGAAAATAACTATTGTGAATGTGAGTGGGTTTCCTTTTTTTTTTTTTTTTTTCCCCAGCCATTGCAAATTTTGATGCTTTCTTTTTATTTTTAATTAGCTGAATATTCTGGGTAAGGTGAAGGTAGCCATGAGCTTCAGGTTGTAGTGTGTTGTTGGTGCACAGCAGTGCACCAAGTGAGCAGCACGCCCAGCACCCCAGCATCCCCTGTGACAGGGGGAAATACCATGGCGAAAGAAAAAAAAAAAAAAAGAAGCAAAAATCCCAAACCAAAAAATCCACAAACCAGCACATCTCTTTTTATGCCTCTCAGTGCTGTAGCTTACAGATTGATCACCTTGCAAGTCATGATATGATGTGGGGACACCAGTCCCACCTGTGGTGCTCTTGCAGTGACATTCAGCTCCCAATGCAGTGAACCTTGGGTGTATCAAAACGTACAGAGTTCAGAAAGTCTCCATGTGTTAGATCATACTTCCATAAGGGAGATGCTTTAATTCCATCGTCACACTTTTATAAACATCATCACACACAATTTTTTTTTTTTTTCTAATTGGAACATTTGTGTTGGCGAGAATATCCAGAGCATGCTTAAGAAGTGAGATAGATCAGCATATTCCCTGCCATTTTAAAATAGCCATCCTCTGCCTTGGTTACTGCATTTGGCACAACAAGCAGGGTCGGTCACTTCTTCACAATCTTTTGCAGGAGTGTGAACTGCCTGATATCTGTAGTATGTAAATACCTTGGTAGCATTTTTCCTCTGGTTAAACGAGGTAATGAATAGTATTACCTCCCCTGACTGAGATGGAGGGATGAAACAGAGCAGACTTGCTGGAGTCCAGATGCATGTCAGCTCCCTGGGCTCCCTCACCCATCCCACCAGTGCCTCTGCCTCTTTGTGGGTGTCCACACCTTCCCTTTGCTTATATGTGCCTGCTTGACAGTATCACGCTGTAATAAAGTTGCTGGTGGCCTGAAAATAGGGTGTAATTGAGAGTCAAAAAGTTCCTGATGTGGCAGGCAGGTGGGTCAGGGAGCAGGAGTGAGAGGAATCAGGTGGGCAAGCAGGGAGCTGGAATACTGCATCTCAAGACTGTGGCTGCATGTTTCTTTTCATATTTTAGTGAATCAAAAAGTCATCTGAGGGCAACTCTAAATCCTCTCGCTGAGATGAGCAATCCCAGCTAAATGCGTGGGTCTGGAGGTGCAGCAGACCAGGCCCGGTCTCAGCTGGGCAGGGCAGGGCCTTCAGGCATCCTTCAGACAGCGAGAGGCACCCGTGTGTGACAGGAACGTGGCAGATGTAGGGAAATATAACATCCCCTGCCACTTGGCTGGTGGGCAATCACATATTTTGTCATATGTGTTTCATGTTGAGCATCCTTCTGCTTGCCCAGGGATAAGACTTGGTGATCTGGACAGCCAAAGAGGTCCTCAGGCCTGAAAAGGGTTTTGGTGTTTCCACAAGCAAACAAGTGGGCAAACCTCTCTTCTTGCATCTCCCTTAGGCAAGGGAAGAACATCATTAATTACCGCATAATCTCAGGGTTTTCCCGTGGTAGCAAAGCTTGAGCAAGGAGAGATTCACGGGATGGAGCCCATCCTTTCCACCCCACGCAGGCTCCTCTCAGCTGCCTCACCCCAATGCAGCTGTGCAGCGCCCAGCCTCCAGAAAACCTGATTCATGGCTTTACCCACAGCCTGCTGCCAGCAAGCACAAGATTTCCATTGACTTCACTCCCTCAGAGGCCGGCCTCAGGGACTCAGAGCACGCTGCCAAAGGCCAGGTCTCTGCTGAAGCTCTCCAGGGTGTCCCATGTCACCAGGACTGGCGTCACGTTGCTGGTTGCCACCAGCGAGGATCCAGGCCCTCTGTGCAGTTTCGGGTGTGATGCCGTGAGCTGAATTCACCCCCGGTTCATCTTGGGCTTGTTCTCTAACTGGAAAAATGAGATTCTGTAATCGAGACTGTAGCTTTGTAGATACCAAAGGCAGTTTAAATTAATTAAGTTTGTGAAAAGATGGTTAAAAATAGCACCTAAAATGGTGTCTCAGGAGCTTTTGCTGATAAAAAATATGTCAGACTTTCCGGGAAACCCTACCTCTGGGATGGATGCCAAGAGAGGCTCGATTGCTACCATATTTTGACCTCGGATGGAACTTTCTAATTACATCACAAATATTATTATATCATGCAAATTAGGAAGCTGTTAACGTAGTCCAGGATGAAATAGCTGCAAAATAAAAGGCCGCAGTGACTTTTCGGAAAGTCTGAAAAGTTTTGAAGTGTAACTCCTCAATCCCGTCTCTTCAAATACCGAAGAGCAGATTCCCCACGGCAAAGAAAGCTGATTCCTTAAAGAAGCTGGCTCATCCAGGAGACATAATTTCTGCCCTCCTCTGCTGGCATCTTTTGTCATAATCTATTAACAATGATTTGTGTCCTGCTGAGAAAGCTGTGTTTGTATAATGCCATTGGCACTATCTTGGCTGAGACCAAGGGTGTTCTGGCTAGTTAGTCACAGCTATCAAATGCTTGAACTTCATTTTCACTCTTTTCTGGCTAAGCATCTTTAACAAATATTTTGCCTCGGGCTAGAAAAAGTCCTAAATAGTCAACAGCATTGTTTGCAGGACTGGACACGCATTTGCAGCCAGACGAATATGCCTGACGTGCTCTTGTGGTGGAAACACAATGACATCTGCTGGCCGCTTCGGATGGCTGTAGGAGTGCTTGCATGAGGCTTACAAAACAATCTGTGCAGATTCGCCTCTGCGAGGAAAGGGGATGTCATCACTCTGGGAGGCAGGATAATAAATCAGAAGAATATCTGTAAATACTCCAAGTCAAACAATGGAAACTGTGCAAGACATAAAATACAAGGTATTTTACTCATGCATTGTTTGTTTACTGTTATTTAAAAACAACAACCACCAAACAAACAAAACATTGGCCAAATCCTCAGATGGTGCAGGGTTTCTCTATTGTCTTTGGAATTGGCTGTCAGATGAAAAAAAGGAGTTAAAGCAACTTACACTGGGTGTAACCACAAGAAATCCACCAAGAACGTCCAAAATGCACACACGCACCTCCTCCACTGCTCTTGAACAAGAGATACGTGCAAGCACAGGTCTCTGATATCCCCAAATGACACAGTCCTGGTTTCTGCACCGCACTGCTATTACCGTGTTTTTCTCTTACCGTGACGCAATCTTTGTAAGTCTTGTGCAGAAAATTATACATAATATACCACAAACATACGGTTCTCCAGCAGTAAGGTGTTTCTCTTGCAAATAATGTTATTAAAATAAATAAAGGAGGCAACCAAAACATGTCTGTTTCTGAAAACGTGAATGCTAATGATAGGAGAGAGAATAGATTTCCCACCAGCTCACACTTTGTATGTTCGAAGTGTATTATTTTGAAATCCCTTGTCTTCCATCAGCCCTGCTCCTATAATTTTAGTTCTGTTGCCTCACCAAGATGATGCAGTTCAGCAGAACTGGCACCTTAGAAAATCATCATATTTGCTTTCTAAAACTGGTAGGCTGTGCCAATTTACCCAGCGAGAGGCACTAGGGTGGAAATATGACACAGCTAGGGTATCGGCATAGCATCCAGAAGAGGAGCATACTGTGCAGAAAGGAAGCTTTGGTTCCACTGGAAGTAGGCAAATCAATCCAGAGTTGAGGGGTGCAGCATGGACTAGACTCAGTCCAGGACTGTACAGGCTTCTAGGTGGTGAGAAGAAAATCTAAGCTGTCCAAAAAATGGCCAAATATTGTACCCTGGAGCAAGGTCAGCAAAGATGAGCTGTTACAAAGCTCTGCATTAAAAGCAGCCACCCTAACCCAGGATGACTGGAGGACAAGTTACATATAGATTTCACCAGGAAACAAGAACAGGCTCAAAATGGAGCATCACCTTGTTGGCTCCATTTATGATACAGGCAAGAAGTCTAAAGCTCTACAATTTTATATGTTTTTCTCTCACTTATATCCCTTACAGAGCAGAAAAGGGAATGTGAGCAAAGGGGTAGGGAACTGACCCTAATGTCACAACCCTACTGCTCAACAATGAGCTTTTCACAGTGCTGTTTTCAAGGAAAAAAAAAAAAAAAAAAGTGAAGGGAAGTGGAAGAAAAGACAAGGGGGTGTGAGAATAAAAGTCAAAATTCAGAAAGGAAAAAAATGATAAGGTGTAAGTAGTCCACTCTGTTGTTATAAAGAGTTGGTATTCCTCTGAGCAATAAAAAAAAAAATCAATGATAAAATAAAAATCTGACATTTCAGATATTACAGAAAGTTCTTACCAGACTATATACAGCATATTTATCCCTCTGTACATCAGAATTAGATATCTCCTGCTTGTCCCATTACAGGACTGCTTGTAATGGGACAACTGTGGGCTGAATTTCCCTCCTCAGACAATTTCAGTGTCAGAATGTGGCATTTGGTCCCTGACAAGCAGCATTCAGGATGCAGGACGAAACAGGAATGCGTGTATCTGCTAGGCTGCTCATCTGAATATGCCATCCTGGGTCTCGGTTCTGAATGGCGATATTGTACTGAGAGAAAAAAAATCAAGAGCTAGAAAATGTTTTCCATATTTTCTGATATGTGTAAGTTCTTTAAACAGAGCTATTATGGTTGGCGAACTTTCGTGTTAAGCACAGTGACACCTAATAATGAATAAAACAATAAATCAGATGCAGATTTCTGGTCTGCTGTCCTAAGCTACCACAGCACCCATGCCCTCTGTAAGTGTTCATGCATGTTACTGATTTTCTTGCTGCAGTAACCAAGATGTGGCCTGAATATGTGACACTGGTGTCCCGGGTTGGTGCTAACACAAACCTTAAGATGGCCTCTGCCTTTTACGTTTGCAGGTGGGCGTACATCTGTATGTCACTGAGGTCCACCTGATTATTGTCTTCCAGTGTTTGACCTCCACTTGCATTTCCCATGTACTTGGTTACATACAAAGTATTAAGAAAAAATATCTGGTCAGAGAATAAAGGTGTTTTTTTTTTTTTTTTTTTTTTTTTTTTTTTTTTTTTTTTTTTTTCTATTCAAACAAACAAAAAATAAAGTCTGCTGAATCTCTTGACCAGCAAGAGGCCAGTCAGTGGTAACTTTCGTTCTCCCTCTGAGATGCATTGCAGTGCCCGGGTTATTTGTTTTAAGGGATGCTGTGACGTCAAGCTGGGAGCTAAAGATAGTAATCGTAAACACATTTTTTTAACAAACCAAAGACTTGTGGAGATATGTCTATGTTTATCATTTTCGGTGGACAGAGGGGATTTTGGTGTCTCTTTATTACAAATAAACATCTTCCTCTAGGCCAGTGCATCTCAGACAATGCAGCCTTATGCTAGTGCATGGGAGTAGGGTGAGAAAATGATGAGAAATTCATTTCTTATCTGTGCTGTGCCTGTGTTGTGAGAATGATGAAATATGGAAAAGCAGATTAATACTCAAAAAATGTTCATGAATTCTCAGAAAATAAGTTGGAAGGGCTAAGCACCCTGATTAAAAATACAGATGGAAAAGCATTTGTCCTTAGGTGTGCCAGATGACGCTATGGGTATTTAGACAGAGTGGGGAAGAGACCTTTACATTATTATTTTTTTTTCTCTTGTTTTCAGTATGGAGGTCTGCTTGCATGTGGCTGTATAAATAGGCATTTTCTTCACATACGTGTGTACAGCTCAGCCAGAGAGCTCTGCATGCGTAGAGCTGCAGTCTCCATCTGGAGACGTTTTATGGGCAAGTTTTGGTTCTTCACCTTTGGGTGCCCACTTTGAGACACCCTGGAAGAACCCACTTTTCAGGAGCACAGAGACTTTAGGACGTCGAACTCAGCCAGCAGAAGCGATGAGCATCCTCTTTCCAGCCTTACAGCAACTTCTGGGAAGAGCGGAGACAAAACTCCTCTTGGACAGACAAACCATGGGAACTGAGAGCTCTGCTTTTGCAACTGACCTCTCCTTGGCCCTGGGTAAATGTCTTCATTTTCTTCAGCAAGCAGGCAAAACGGAGACACTTACCCACTGAGGAAGGGAAGATTACTAGGTAGTGAATGAACAAACTGTGGAACGGGTAAACAGCACAGCCATGCTAATTATTCTTAGCAGCTTTTAGTCCTTAAACATGCTTTTTCACCCTGTGGCAATGCTCGGCTGTCTTCCTCTGGTCCTGCAGCGTGGCGCAGTGCCGAGATGTGATTTACCACTGTCTGGAGTTGAAACGGATGGAAAACAAAGCTTTTTTGCTAAATGACCGACCACAAACAGCCATCTTTGACCCTTTCTCGTCCTCCTCCACCCTGAAAAGACCAACCAGAGAAAGGAATACGATGCATGTAAAATATCCCCAGACCTGTAAGCATCTCCCGGTAGGTGGTGTTCAAATGGCTTTTGACTATTTCAGCATATCTTTAGTTCTCTTTGATTCTTCTGAGGTTAAATGGGTGGTTACTGGCAGAATTATACAAATACAGCGTTCACAGCTCAGCAATCCTTGGATCCAGATTTGGAGTTCAATGTGGGTGGCATAGGAGTAAATGCCAATAAGAAGTCTAGGACAGGGTTTTTACTTACAGAAACTAAATGACTTGCTATAGAGCCTTTGCAAGCTGCTATTAAAGACGCAGAAGTATAGTTTGTAACTGCTAGAGTGTAAGAGGGAAACCTCATTTTTTGTAATGCTGTTTTATTTCCCCCCTTTAATGAACGTTTTAATCTTGCCTTAAGACATATTTCTGTTACTCAACGTCAGTCAGAGGCAATCAGCATCTTTCAAGTCTTTTTGCTGCTAGGGCTCTGCTGCTGGAACTTCTTTCAATTCATTTTAGGGTTAAGACTTCAAACCTCAATAACTACGTGCTCTCTTCATTGGGAGAACCTCGAGAGTGTCTGTACATAGATTTTACGAAGCTTGCCATATACTTTACACTGGTCTCGTGGGTAACTTATCACGCGATGACAAGGCATTGTCCGAAAAGTTTTTAATAAAAAGCCATCACTTTGACACAGCGTGGATTAATACAAAGTTAAGCAAAACCTCAAAAACAATACGAGCTATTGGCTAGAGCACTGAACTGAGAACCAGGAATGCCTGAAGTTATTGTCCTGTCTCTGCCACTGTCTTACTGGATGATGGGCGTGCAGTACGTCTCGGTTTCTCAAGTTTCCCATCCGTTGAACGGGGATGTAGGACCGGCAGGCAATCCTCACGTAGCTGAAGGCGCATTTTGAAATGCAAGCATGTAAAGCACTCGGTGAGCATCAAGTATACAAGTACAGGGTACAGTTTATATTGTGGGAACTACTGGCATGAGTTACCAGAAAGAAAGAAAGAAAAAAAAAATCACCAAATTATAAACCTTACAAAAATCTGATTACAAAGTAGAACAGGGAAGTATGGTTTCGGGGCGTTACTTCAGACCGCTACAATAACACAACAGTTTTATGTGCATTCATGCGTGCGTGTGCGTGTGCGTGTGTGGGCAAATGTGTGTGTGCTTGGAGGGATGTGGGGGTGTATGTATATGTGTATATGTATATATAAAAATAGGTGTATGCACATATAGGCACACGCTAACGGATCATGGTGCATCTCTTTTGCTTGCACAACAGCCATGTATCATACAGACAATAGCTGAGAGGAATCTACAGCACTTTCGGGCAGCAGGAAAAGGGATTTGTGTTCTAGAATCACAAAAGCAAATCTGGACTTTGCTTTATACTTTTTCCAATTAATCAGTAGTGTTAAGTATTTCCTAGTTCGGTAAGTAGAAGAGCTGAGCTCAGGATGAGACCATCATGTATATATATATACACGACAGATATATACAGGACAGTTGCAAACTGTCCTGCAGTCATTGCCATGACTGAGTTTTCAGGACAGTCATATCCCAGTGGATTTCACAGCAACTTGCGTACTAAACGCAGTCCTTCCCATGAAGGCTGAAAAGAAGGGGTATTATCCAAAGACCTGCTAAACCAAAGGACTTCAGACTTGCATGGATAATTTTGCCCCGGGCTCTGATGAGGTATAACAATTTTCCAAACATGTTGGAGATGCCTGTGGATTTTAGTGAACTTTGAAATCCAGCTCTTAAAGGAGCAGCTTTGCTCCCAGGGCATAACTTTGAAAACAGAATGCAGGAAGACAGTAAATGAGTCAGAGCAAAGCCCTCTGGAAGCTGTGAGGAGCACCATTTGATATGTGAAACTGAACAACAGAAAGGATAAAACTCCTTTAAAGAATTTCTGAAATATTGATCCCCTCCAGTACAGCTCATGGTGTGCTTGTGTTCGTCCATGCATAAAAACAAATGAAAAAGGATCCCTTGAACACAGTAAGACTTGCTAGATATTAATTCTGGAATATTTTTAAAGGTGAGTTTCATTCTGGGTATCCATTTCTTAAATGACCTGACATGTGAACCACAGACTGTACCCTAGACCTGGGTGGCATGCTCTGATTTCCCAGCGTGACCCAGGAAATGTTTGAATTTCAGCTCTCACAGAAAAATTGGCAGTCTCCAGAATGCTATTTTCAGCAGAAACCGCAGCAGCACATCACTGCACCATAAAACACTCTGCTTGGAAGACACATTGTCAAGGGATTTCAAATATTTATATTATTTTAATCTATTCCATTAATTATTGTAAAAGTGTTGTAGTGGATATCTGCTCAATAAAAGGATCAGGGGAATAAAGGATGCTGTGACACTTTGTAGCTGCTTTCCCCTGTTGGTGGAAAGTCTCATTTTTTCTTCTGAAGAGACTGTGGCCATCTTACCATCAAACATGTCAGCCTGAAATAGTCAACCTTTTTTTTTCTTTTTTTTTTTCTGCCCTTGCTTTTGCAGTTGAAGGGCTTTGTTCTTTCCATAGCACCTAGAGCTGCTCCACAGCATATAAGAAGAAGCCAACATTCAACAATTCAACATTTATTAGTAAAATAAAATCTCAGAGAAGTAGAAAGCAAATACGACTCTCACCAAACAGTGGGGAGTTTGTGATTGCTAACTTGTTTCTCAGGCCAAAAGCTGCTCTTGTGGCACCTTGTAAATAACTTTTGTTTTGGTTTAGGAGAAGCACAAAGCCATAACTCACAAATCAAACAGCAATAAAGTCATTATTAAAATCCATATTTCACAGATGTGATCATTTCAATAGCAAGAAATGCAGTGTGTCTTTTGATCGCTACCAATCCTGCCTTCAGGTGATTTGGGAGGGGGGTGGAGGGAGGAACTGATGAACAGTGATAGTGCTGTTACATGAAACAGGTTCAAGGAACCCTGACTATTTATGCTAAAGCTGCTTTTTTCATGTGGTATCCTACAGCTCCCTCCTGAATCCCAACCATTAATACCTGACGTTAAATCAACAAGCCACAAAGGAAAATCCTGGCTACCAAGAAATTAATCTCCAAATATTGCCTGATCCAGCAAAGAATCAAAACGGGGTGAATGGCCATGGTGATACCCCTCAGTCTGCAGCATGGTGATGACTTTTAGGTTGATCAATGTTTGGTGCTTGTCACTTTGGCCAATGTTTCCAGTGCTTGGTCAATGCTTGGTCAAATTGCCCTGCACAAACCGGATGCATGCGGAGCTCTATCAGAGGGCTAGGAAGAGTCTGAGATATGAAAAATGTTTTGCCAATAGCATATTGTTTATGCCCAAATGCTGAATGCTGTTGGGTTATGCATATTTCATTTTAAACGGCAGACAGCGATTGGGATTCTTCAGATGCTAAGAGCATTTTATAAGCTAATGCTAAGAGCATTTTATAAGCAAATGCTAAGAGCTTTTTATAAGAAAGCCTTGAAGCTGAAAACCCACAGCCTCTAAGGGAAACTCACATCTGAACCCTTGCTTTCACACTGAAGTAAAGCGACAAATCCAAACACCCTCAAAGTGCAACAAAACGCATGTTTGGGTTGCAATTTAGCATCTCAGCTCTCATTTCTGCTGCAAAGCGTGTGGCACAGCACAGCCCCGTGCGCCGCCCCTTGCCGATGCGGGCTGCTCGCAGCAGGAGGGCTCGGGCTCTCATGCTTGTGTGACAGGGCTCCTGCTTCACCCCTGGAGTGCAGATCCTTCCGAAAGATATGGGATTTTCAGCCGAGGTTGTTTTACTCAGTGGGGAGAGGGAGGAAAGAGAACACATGTTCCTCCCAGTCCCCTTTGCCACAGTACCGCTGCCAAAACTGCAGCAGCCACACAGAGTGCTGAGGAAACTTTTAAAACTTAATTAGGGAAGAAAGCAAACAAAATAATACTATAGTGTATTTACTTAGAGCTGCAGCGCTGCCAGAGAAACCACATAGCTTGCATTTGTAAGCTGTGCTGCTCATATAAAATACATTTAATTAAACCAGGAGACAGGACAACAAGCTTTCTTCTAGCTTTGTTTAAACACATGTTTATGTTGTGTTTTAAATTCCCCTTGGGTTAATGTGGAGCTGGGCTAAAAGCTTACGAGTGATGTCGGCTGGCAAGTTTTATTTCCTGAGTTTGGACTTGGGGGGCCCTGACTGAGCACCACCTGGGGCTCTCAGCACCCACGGAAGCAGCAGTACCAACGGGGGGCACCGGCCCTCCCCTCCTGACTTTAGGAGGTTAAACTCTTGTTTTGTATTCACACGCATGGTCTTTCCCTGCAGATTTCCAAAACAGTCATTTATTTGCTTTGGCCATCTTCTCCCTTGCTCTGTTCCCTCCCCCATTACAACCATCAACATAACAATTTCTGTGCTCTTTTTGTGCTCTTCTGGAAGGAATTTTAATGTATTTGTGGAAGCATCTTTGCAGGGCTTGAAGTTTTACAATGACTTATTAAGGAGCACAGGAAAACAAAGCTTTGCCAATGAATGGTGCACTCTTCGTATTGTCGTTGGAATAACAAAACATGCTATTTCAAACTGTAATTATGTGAATTAACAGGAGAATATTGCATATTTCATAGAATTTTAATGCAGTTGAACAAAACAATACACGTGGTAGAATAACCAAATGGATTAATAGTATGTTTGCCATAAAGACTCTTCATAAAAGGAAAAGACACCGAGCGATTCTAAATATTGACATTTTAAATTTCTGTTTGAATTTTCAAAAGTAGAAAGATTGTTTTACAACCCAGGCAATCTTTTGCGTACATACCTTGAATGTTGAAAACAGTAATAGTTTAAGGACAAAAAAAGATGAAAACACAGGTTCTTCGCAGTCCGTCACTCTTTCACAAGAGCTTATCTCAGAAACATTAGTGGCTCTGTGCTCAGGGGCAGGACTTGAGGCCTGGCTCTGAACTTCAGAGAAGAGAGCTACAGGGAGGAAAATGGGGAGATGGAGAACTTGAGGGTCCGTGTTTGAGCCTAGCACTCCTCCTTGGGATTAAAGGTGCCTAAATTTGTTTCACTGCAAAGCTCTGTTCACACACGTTCAAGTAGAAACTTGGTGGAGTTTGGCAGCTAAAGTCTCTAAAGGTTTCCAGTATACTTGGAATCTCTCAGGTCTGCAGGAGGCAAGCAGAGCTCAGGAAATTCTGCTTTGATTGTCAAAAAATGTGTTTTGGATGATACCAATTACGTGCTTTGGGTAAAAGAACAAGAAATCCTGTGATGAATGAGCAGCTCAGGCAGAAGCTTAACCAAGACAGAATCTCCTTTTAACATCGACACACCAGTTATTCAATTGACAGAAGCCCAGAAACAGCTGGCTCTGTCTCCCTTTGACAATCATAGTGTAGTTCATTTATTTCATAAGAAATAATTTCTGTTATTTGGTTTCATCCCACTGTGAGACACATACCTGAGTACCCGAGGCCATCCTGATGAGTTACATCAAGCAGCATTTATCACGGCACCTTTTTTCCTCCTTGAAATGGAGCTTTTGAACACAAACCATTTCTGTCCCACTCCCTGTGTCGTGCCCAGCCTGTTTGAGGAACCCTGGTCTCACCCAGGCCAGATTCACAGCGGACAGGCTGTTGCCTCCCCTGCAAACTGCAACCACAGCTGGTATCTTCACCGGTCGGGGTTTCTCCAAGTCCTGGGGAAACAGCCTGTCTATTTTCCATGTATACCCACCTGCACGTACAATTTTGAAGCAGGCTATCCCATGCTAGGACTCATCTCACTCCTGCTGAATCAAGGACAAAGCTCTACTCGACTTTGACAGGGGCAGAGTCATTCTGCGGAACTCCAATTATCAGGAGCTTTTTCTAAGTCATTTACGAAACCATTCATTTTGTAGTTGATTCCCACAAAGAGATAATTTTGCATCTTTATGAGGCACACTGGAAGATGCCACAAAATATCTAGCAGGCATTTAGCTGTCATAACAGATCTTTGGCTTGGCTTCTGAATCAGAAAAGTCTGCCTTGGTCTGCAATAGTATGCAAAAAGGAACAGTCTTGAATTTATTTGAATATTTAGAAGGCTTATTACAAACTTCACAGCTCTGAAGTAAGAGATGGAATTTGGTTGTGACCTGCACAATGAAAAGATAGGATGCATAGGACAGGACTGCATGGTTATTTTTGATCATGGCAGGAAATTAAACACCCCCGGGTTCTGTACTTTGACATTTAACCTACAGTCTAGAAAAGAAGATTGCAGATTATCCTGTTATTTTAACAGATGACAATATAGTTTTGTTTCATCCGGATTACCAGAGGTTCTGGAAAGGCATATCATGTCATTACACTCTATATTTAATCACTTATTTTGATTCACAAAGAGAACTCTTCTCGGGACGGTCTTGTTAATTTTTAAAATTACAGCAATTATAAGAGCTCAATAAATAGTTCAGCTTCATCTTCTCTAGTCAACACATTCCTGATAAAAGCAAAAAATAAACATGGAAAAGTTCCTCCAGTCTTCCTACCCTTGGAGATGGGACTGTAGCAAACAACATCACTACTCTGGCAGATTCAGAGGCTCAAAATCTGTCTTCCACTTTTTATTACTGGCTGCTGGTACAGAAGCAGTGCAGCACCTGGAGCAATGGGCTGGGACTTTGCAGCTATGCTGTACTACAACTCTTTTGTGCACCCTTGGGAAAAGGCTGAGATGCTACTCATGCAGTCCTAGCCATGGAAATAAATATTCGGTATATTGGCTAAACCACTTTGTCTGGCTTTGTGCTGCCCTGTAGCAGAGCTGGTATCACCTCCCCAAAAACAAAGGCACTACGGCACAGAGATATGCTGTTATCTTTGTAGGATCTGCTCCAGTTTTAGCATAACTAACACCGAGCCAGTGCTCATGAGCCCAACTGGACACTGAAGAATTCTTTATGGCTTATCTAAATCACAAACCGCAGTAGGGAAAAATTGTCTCCACTTGCTTAGGAGGGGCAGGATGTATCGCCTCCCTGAGGTGCCCATCCTTTGGTGCCAGGAGGTGCTGGAGACCTGTGGAAGGCAATGCAGATATCCCAGTGCCCACAGTGAGGCAGGACTACTGTCACTCCTCTCCTTCATGTTAGCTGAAACTGCAGCTGGACCCAAGCTGTTTATGGCATGGGTGTGCTATGTACAGATGGCTGAGAGTTCACCACATGGAGATGTCACGAATATAATACAAAAGATGGGCAAGATGTCTTTTGGTCCTTGTGGACAGAAAGACAAGATGTAAAAAAAAAAAATAAAAAAAATAATAATAATAATAATAATTGCAGATTACAGACTTCACTGAGGTATCCTTGTTAATATTTGAGCCACAAAGCAAGTGTCCAGCAGAGGGCTTAAGTAGGCCACTGAAGGACAAGGACTCCTAAACTCACACGAGATGGATGTAGCAAGACCGCTGTCAGTGTGTGCAGTGTGAGTGCTGGGGTCGTTATATGAAAAATATTTAAATGACTTCTGCAGATGAATGCACCCCGAGGTAACTCAGGGGAACTGCACCATTGCAAATACAACTGATATTACAAGTCAGTTTTTTAACTCTGGTTTTTCAAAAATGTGAAAATCCTGACGGACTCAGGTGTGAACGAAATGCATTAAGTTTAGAAATCCTTCCTAACATAAATATCTGCAGAAAATGCAGTTTGAGAATATAGCAAAACTGACTGAGGATTAGGCCTGCCCAGGGTACATCAGGGGCACTAGGAGAAAACTGCCAGTGAGGAAAACTGGAACTGTGAGAGCTTTCTGTTGCTTCAGCCACTTTTCAGTTAGTTACTGGGAACTTCAGTTTTCCTTCACTGAAGTGCCTGGGAGAATAAATAAACATCAAAAAATAGTAAGGAGTAATAGTTTGTACTCTTTTCTGTATTGCTTGGACATAATGACCCGGGCTTTTGACGAGGCAGTATATTTTTATTACATTTCTTGGTATCCTGGGGAAAGCTTAATGCTCCCTGGGCCTATGGAAATGTTTCCTTTTTGTTTTGAAGAGTCAATTATTTGAGCGGCTGGAAGGAGCTTAACAGGACGGTGTGATTAGGCCGGACTTCTGTCACTGCTGTTGCTGCCTGATTTTCAACCCCTTTTTTTCTTTTGTCAAAATATCTGTGACTGTTGAAGATTTTTCCACGTGGGTGGGTTGGATATGATGTTAAACAGCTGAAAAAACCGTATTGCGAGCTGCAGAGATGAAGCTTGCTCTGCATGTGGGAGGCAGCAGAAAGCGGGAGCTCGGAGATAACAGCGCGGCGGCATGAACCCTCAGCAGCCCCATGAAGGCGGGAGGGCTTCTTATCATAGCTCCCTCTGATACAAGCTTAATAACACAGATAGATTTAAGCTGATGAAGTTTGGTTTTAGTGGACTGCTTTATTGGCTCTGAATTCTGCCCGGGTGTAAAATGCAGTCTTCTTCTGCATTTCTTTCTGGTGGTAGCAGAGCTCGAACATGAGGGAAGGGCTCAGAGCTGTGCCAGGCTGGGTGTGAGGAGGAATGTCAGTGCCGTGAGGGTGGTCACACACTGAGACGGGTCTCCCGGAAAGGAGTGTGGTGGGTGCCCTGTGCCTGTCAGCACCCTGAGGACGTTTGGGCGATGCCCTCGGCGACACGTTTCAGCTTGCGGTCAGCCCTGAAGGGACCAGGCGATCCTCGTGTGCCCGTGTGCCCCTTCCAGTGACTTCTCACTCACACCACATCCCCTCCACCCCCTCCAGCCCCATTTATTCACCCGCCCTCCGCCCCCTTGCGACAGCGGCGCTTGCTCCGGCGGCCGGGCCCCGCCCGGTAGGAGGCCGGCAGCGGCTCCGCCTCACGGCCCGGCCGCCGCCGCCATGCCGGGAGGGCCGGGCGGCCCGCGGGGCCTCTACCGCCGGCTGCTGCGGCTGCACCGGGCGCTGCCGCCCGCCCTGCGGGAGCTGGGCGACCGCTACGTGAGGGAGGAGTTCAGGAGGCACAGGGCCGTGGGGCCGGCTGAGGCCCAGCGCTTCCTGCGGGAATGGGAGGCAAGTGCCTGAGGGGCGCCCCGTGGGCAGGGGGCGGCCCCGGGGGGCTGCTCTCCTCGTCCCGTGTGCGGGGAGCCGCCTGCACGCGGCTGTGTCCTCAGCTGTGTGCATATAAACGTATCGTCAGCTGTATGTGTGGATAAACGTAGCAGCTCTGTGCATATCAACATATAACCAGCTATGTATGCACATATGCGTATAGCTGACGATATGTTTGTAAGCATATAACCAGCTATATATGCATTATAAACGGCAGCCACGCAGCCGCACGTGTGATTTGCATATAATATGTTATTACAGATGTGTATGTATAGCTCCATATGCAGCTAATCGTATAAATACAGTTAATATGTATGTGTAAATAGCTCCCATGTGAGCTTTCAGGTCATTTTTGAGCAATGTTCTTCGCTTTGCAGAGTGGTTCCTAAGGCAGCAAGTCCTAAGTGAGTGTTGCCCCCCGTGACCCGGATGGCAGTGACGACAAGGCAGATAGCGCACGAGGAATTGGGACGAGACAGGCAGATAATGCCCAAGTAATTGGGATGGGACAGGCTTCATGGGACAGGAGGTGGCTCTCGAGGTGCTCCCTCCACGATCCTCAGCTCTAGCAGGTGCTAGCGCACTAATAGTCCCCAACAGACCTCTCTTCTGGGAGCTGGTTGGAATGGGCAGTGTGCAGGGCTTCAGACTGGGCAGCTGAAGAGTAACGGGGAGACACCTGGCCCAGCCATCTCTTCTGCTTTTAGCTACAGGGGTAGCTAAAATACAAGGGGCGAAGCAGCTCCGTTAGCCTTGCACTGGGGTGTCACGAGCAGGCAGGGAGAACGCTGCCTGGTTTTCTCTCCAGGGGAAATGAATAAATATATTTTAATTGCCTCTTGCCAACTGATAGATGCTGAAATCGGAAATTTTGTATCATTTTCTCAAATGGCTGATGCTATTATAATTCTCAGTTGCAGTTTATTTGATATTGCCAAAATGTTTCTGCATCACTGCCTCCAATTTTAATGAGCTAAAAAAACAAGTTGCACGTTAACTATTTTCGGTGCTAAAATCTTCTTTGAAATAGTTTTTTTTTTTTTTTTAAAGGAAGACAATGTTTAAATTGAAGAAGCATTAGCCATTTCTGTGAATGTGTTTCTCAAAAGTATTTTAAAAGTAGGTTACAGGGAAAACTGGGGAAAAAATAGATTACAAGGAAGAGAAGTGGAATTTTGAAACCTGGCATGCAGTGCTATTAGTTATGATATGTTCAAAGAAAGGAAGCTAATTTAATAACTATTTTGAGAGTGTCAGCGTAAAGAACTTTACAAGTATGTCTCTCTTTTAGCGAGATGCTAGCATGTAGTTAATGTGGCTCTTCTCATCTTTCCTTTAATCTTTTGTTTTGTTCTTGTTTTTTTTTTTTCTCCCTTAAATCATTATCTACTTCATGGGGGAAATCTGTAAATCAGACTTCCAGATTTTTGGCCTGCAGGAATCTCTGCCTCTCACAACATGCTGTGGTGTGCAGTACCTTGAAGACTTGAACTAGGAAGCTGAGGAAGGTAGCCTGTAGAATACTTGCTTTAGGTAAGAGAAAGATGCTCCACTTCATTTTGGAGTCCTCTTTCTGCCTTTCTTGGGCACCAGGACACTCTTTTTAAATTTTGATCAGAAATAGACTGGAGGCTCCAGAACAGTTCTTGCAAAACACAGCAGCGTACCTGTGAAGGCCCAGTTCTTGAAGGGTGTGTGTGTTGCTCACTCAGTGATGCTGAAGCTGTAACATGCTACTTCATGTAGATGAACCATTTTTGTATTTCTTGTCTACATATCTATTTTTATTAAAAAAAAAAGAAGAGTAAAACACAACAAAAAAAACCTTAAATCACTGCTACATTAATGCAAAATGTTTATATTTCATGTCCAGTTTTAACCATTTTTTTGGGGAAAAACAAAGTTACTGCTCAGATAACAGTATTTTGGCATATTGCATGCAAAGCTTTTTTTCTTCCTGATTAGCTTGTTCATTAAAGTACTCATGTACCTTAATGGTTGCAGTTCAGTGCTATAAATATTCAACTTCAATGGGAAAAGTTCTTTCCTCACATCTTTTTTTTTTTGCATGCATGCTATCTGGTACAAAGTGACACGTTGTCTGATGTTACAGAAAAATAGTATTTAGGAATTTATGTAAGGATAGTGCATCCTAATGTATATTCTTCATAGGATAGACCAGAAGTTGTGGATAGGATGATTGCACTGACATTTCTTGACTTTGAATGAGGACTCCAATATGATGTGTAATCTTAACAGGGGTACAGTCATTTTGAGTATACGTGCAGGGCGCAGAAACACAAGTAGAAGGTTAAAGAGAGATTTCTGAGATGAAGTTTAAACAGAAATGGAAAAAAAGAGGTGAAAAGACACCCAATTAATAATTGCCTTGGTGTGTGAATGATTCTAGAACAACTTGTCTGTGCCCTAATGTTGCTGCAGTGTCAGTTTCCATTAAAGGAGATGAGAAAGGATCTCCTTGTTTCGTACGTAGAAAAAGTGAGGGATTTATTGTTCTGTCCCAGTTTGGGCAGGTCACAAATGACATTTTTTATGGGGAATCTAAACTGACCGGTTTGAAATTACAAAATGGGGAAACTGTTCTTTGAATATTCTTGGAATAGTTCTTAAATAAGACTGGTAGAAATAGTCTGCAGGTACATAAAAAGTTATAAAAATAATAGAACAATACAAAAATTGCATTTTTCCTGTCGTTGCTGTTAGATTAATGCTTTGCCTCTTGAAACCCGCTGAGAAGTAGGAAGGGGAGATGCAAAGAAAGCAAGCTTTGTTTTTCAGGAATCATGGTTGTTCAAGTAGATTGAAATTAAGTATATAAATTATTAATATACGTTCCTTTCTATTTTCTAAATATTTAATATTTTAATTAAAATAATTGGTACTCATTTACAGGAGGTGGCTGATATAATTAGATTGATAGTGATTATTACCTTGGAATGCTATTGAATTAATGTTGACAGATATGGTAAGTGAATTCATTCAAGTCATCTAAATTGTGTGGTAGCTGATGAGAAAGCATACTTAAGAATAGGTAATATTAAGATAATATTGATTACTTCATTCCGGGTTACAAATGATAATGGTGTAGAATATTCAGCTAAGTAATTCAGGTAATCATTTGTTTTACATCATTTAGGTTAATTCTTCTTTTGAGTTGGAAATAGGTCATTTGTTACTTACCTTGTTAAAAAGTCTGACCCTGTAGGCTGGAAGGTCTGGACTTCCTGAGATGAGCAGAATCATCCTGCAGAATTACATGACATTTTCTCACATCAGAGAGATTGAATAAATTGCCTTTGAAATGCTTTGGCCTCTCTTGACTCAGAGAGCCTTTTCATAAGCTTTCAAATTAACTGCAACTGATTTGGGAGCTGGCATCTGCTGTTGTACGCTTGGAAGGAAGGTGACCATTTTTCATTCCTGGTAACATGTCCAGGCATTGTATTGGAAAAATGAAGGTGGAACTGTATCTTTCCACCTGGGGAGCTGGTCACTTAGCCTCTCAAGAATGGCTAATTTTTCTAGTCAGTATGATATCAGGTGTGATAAAAATAATTATCATTCATCAAATTTGTTTTCAACCTTCTCGCTTGCTGTGTTTGGTTTGCCTGGATGATTTGTGGCATGGACCCATAATGTCTCCCAGGACACAGCTGTCATGATGCATCTCTGTTGGTGGTTGGGTATACTGAAAGTTTTGCATCTTAATTCTTTCAGCTGGTGTGATCCTCCCTCCCCATTTTTGATCTGTGTTAAGCCTCTGGCACTGAAAAATACGTTAAGAAGCTGAAAAGAGAATTTGAAGAGCAAATATCCAAAGTTGGGTGGGTGGATGAGGAAGCTGTGGCCAGTACAGGAATCAGACAGGGATAGGAGTGGGACATGTGGGTTGCCTTTTCAGCAAATTTATAGGTTGCATAAGTCTGAAACTGCTGCTAACTTTCTGTATTCTGAGTTTCCTTGAAGTACATTATATAAGTGATCTTTTCTTTGCCTGACAAAGAAATACATTTTTTGGGGGAAGTGAAATATGACTTTAAGGTTTTTCCCATTTTATGACTTTAATAAAAACTGTGAAATAGGATTTAAGAGTAGTATTTCATTGTAACATTACCGGATACGTTGGAATTTGCTTTTAGTGATTTTTATGGCTATCTGGATGAAAACCTTCTTATTAAGAGTAAATTCCTACTGAGACTTACGTATTTAGCCCCCACTTAGGGTGTTCACTGGGTCTTAATTTGTAAGCACAAAATTGGAGACAATTTCCTTGATTCTCTGTGATATTTCTCAAAAAGCAGGAAGGAACTTCTCACTTTTCTGAGAGCTGGGTAGTTATGGCTGATGTGGGATTTGGGTATAGCTGGACACAGGGAATCAGCCCTGCTCTGCCTTACTGCCAGGGGTGTCCTGCTCTGGTGTCAGATGTGAAGCCTGCCTCTGTCAGATGGCCCTTGGGTGCAGCACCCATGATCTGGTGAGTGCCCTGAGCCAGCTTTCATGTGTAAAGCTCCTTTTGACCACAACTAAACCCAAAAATCCCTATAACAGAATTTCACGGTGAAGCATCCTTTTGATATTGTGGCTTTACTCTCATCCTTTCAGTGCTCCTTGCAATACAGGTTTAGAAGCAGGAGTGGGGACCTGCTCCTCTTCCATGGAAGCTGCAGAGAGCCTGGGAGCTGGACACAGCCAGAAGCAACATCTGAGCCATTGGGGTCTCATCAGACAGCCACGGCTGCCAGTCACTTCAGGTTATACCCCTTGCGTACACCAGTCACCTTAGGTTATAATAAATTAATTGTGAGGTGAATGCCACTGAAGTGATGGAACTTCATAGAAACGTTAGTGCTTTCAGATTCAAGGACATCAGGGGAAATTCTGTGTGTGCCTGCTCATGGACACTTTTAAAATGAATACAGCTTTGTGACAGTCAGCATGTGATTAGATCTCTAAATAAGAAACTAGCAATAATGTCAGACCCAGTAGAAACACAACCAGCAATGACATTTGCAGAATTGCTGTTTTTAAAAAGTAATTCAGGTTTCCATCTAGTGGCTGTATAAAATTCTGTCCAAGCTATGCGAGGCACAGCATATGCATAACCATGCTATGTAGCGTATCGTAGTACTTGTGTATGTGGTTAAAAATCAGGAAATAGCCTAAGGGCAAAAATTACATGCATAATAGCACATAACTCTGAGGGTCTCCTTATTTTTAAAATGAAGTTGTAGTGGTCAGGAATCAGTGATTTTAGTGGTGTGCACTCAGATCCCTGAGTAGTTTTTAATCTAACAGTTTATTTCATTGCTGTAAATTAACCTCGTTCTGCTTTTTCACAGTTCCTTGGCAGCCATTTCAAAAAGTTTAACTCAGTACAGGTCTACAGAAAAAAAAATAAGTCTTAAAAGTTGTCTGTAAGTTGTATGTGTACGAGTCTAGTTAGATTTCTTGTTTCCTCTATGACTTGAGAGAAGAGGAGATGGGTATTCAGATTATTTTGTCCTCATTTTGCTCTTCTAGCAGTGTCTGTTTTTCTTACATAAGTGTTTTACAGTAGAATTAAAAAAATCCTTATCAGTGTGGGCTTTCAGGTGGAGATGATAACAGGACAATTGATCGACAAATGACTTTGTAGTGGGTCAAACAGACAAACTGGCTATAAATTGGAATTGCAAATTTATCAGGAGTTCTGCTTGTTTGTATTTCACTGAGACCTTCCTTGCAGCATTTGTTTGGTACTTGTGTGAATATTGTCAGCTTGTAGTGTTTTGTAAGCATGGTAGGTGTTACCGTGTTTTCAATGCGTTTCCACTATCAACACTATAAACACTGCCAACTTTCCACAAGTGCTGTCAAGTACCATATTTTGTAATTACTGCAATAATATTATGAGTGCTGTAATTGCCTATACTGTATGGATGTGCTTTTCTGTTCTGTGTAGACACAAAATTGATATTTTTCTGTGAGTTAAAATGGAATCTGGAGCACATCTAAATAATTGTTGCAGAACTGTTTTTTTACCTTTCAGCATCATACTGAGGTATCTGCACAAGTGATACACAAACTGGAGGATTTTTAAAGCCCCAGATTTGTATATAGCATGTCTGAATATACAGCTAATGTGTTTGAACCCATTAAAGGGTCAAGGCTCTTTTATACAGTTCACTAATAGTAGTGTGAGTTAATCAACTGTGTTTTTGCAAGAAGCTCAACCTCAAATTTCAGCTTCATAATCTTGTGTTTAGCACCATTTTTATCTTTTTTTATTATTATTATTTATTTTTTGCTGGCTTTCATGATGCTGAAAGCTTTGGCTGTTTTAACGCTGAAGCTGATTCTGTCTACAGTTATATATCTCCTAATTGATATCCTAGTGATTATACTGCAACTCACTCCTTGGAATAAACTGAGCAGAAAAAATATCCTGAAATATTTTTATTTCCGTGCCTGTTAATTAAAAACTACATTTTTTGAAGGCTGTGATTTGAAAATCTTACTTAAGTCTGACAAAATGTTGGACTTGCTGGTTCTTAAAGGTTAATTCCAGAAGTAATGTTAATGGGATTTTTTTTTTTAATGAAATGATCATTATACTAGAAGTAAGTTGCAAGCAATCTTGCAAGTAGACTTAACTAAGTTTTATATCTTAAGGCTATGTGAGGAGTTTAATATGCTCTTGTTAATATGTTCCATTTTTTTGTTGTTATTCTTGCAAGGATGTTAGTGAACAACAGAGCAGAGTAACGTAAAAGACATCATGATGCCTTTTTTTTTTTTTTCTCTTAACTAGGTAAAGCTGTAGAATACCTTCTAAGATTGATCTTGCACCCATCTTCCAAGAATGACTAGCAACTGATCCATAAAATGTAGATGCTTATTCTCTTGCTACGTGGGAATTGCTGGACAACATGAAATGGATACACTAGTTTTATGCTTTTTTTTTTTTTTTTTCTTCCTGAATTATTCTGTTCTATAATTTAGAGGAAATGGGCAGATGATTAGGTCACTGCAGCGTTCTCTAATTTGTTTTCCCATTTTTCTGAGGCCTGGTAGGAGGGTGAGACTTGAGACATCCCCCCATCACCATTGTTTCTTTTGAGATGGCCTGACTGGAGGTATGGAACTGTGTTGCTGGTATGGGGTGAATCAGAGTGATTGGTTTATTTTCTGTAGACCACCAAATATCACTTAGCACATAATTGGTCTCTTGCCTTTTACAGTTGCATAGCGGAATTGAATTGAGTTTAAATATTAAATAAAAATATAATAAATATTTTAGTATTATATTTGCAGTTTTTCAGGGTTTGGCACTTTCAAGCTTCAGGCTGCAGTGCCCTTATAATGTAGTCAGCTGATTTTTGACTTTGTTGATACATCAGGAGTGAGTACCCTTCATAAGACTGCAGTTCTTGAAGTGTGCGCGTGATGGCAGCAAATACTCAAAT
Source organism: Aythya marila (assembly GCF_965140915.1). Classification (NCBI taxonomy): domain Eukaryota; kingdom Metazoa; phylum Chordata; class Aves; order Anseriformes; family Anatidae; genus Aythya; species Aythya marila. Next base: position 26,842,144 of record NC_139043.1, read on the forward strand.
TTATAAGGCGCGTTCCCATACCAGGAACAAGTAGGGCTTTGAATCTTCTGATACAAAGTTGAATTTTCACAGATTCCTTTCTTGTTAAAATGTGTTTTGAAATATGTATTCACTAAACCACTGCTGCAGATTTTGAGAAGGCTTTTTTATTTTAAAAATGTTCCGTGCTTTCCACCTGATGTAGCTATAGTTGTCTCTTGCGGTGCTTTCTGGTTTTGACTTGCATTGGTGTAGTTTGCTTCCCCAGCAGCAAAAGCTGTTACCAACCTGAGTAGTTTGCAATATTTAGTGACTCTCTGATCCCTTGTCACAGAAAAGGGGACCTATACCACCCTTTTATGCTTCAAAGTATTTGTCTGGCACGCTATTCTCTGGCTCCCTGTTGGTGCTGTAGTTTGCTTTTCTGGAGCCCGTGGTTGTTTTTCTCTACTTGAGAAATATCTTACCTCTCTGCAGTGATATCCCATGTAATGTGCTCCTACTCACCCTCTGTTACTCTCCCTCTGGTCTCTCATTTTGGTAGGATTTTCACTCAGATTGCTTTTCACAATTGGATTTGCAGTTGAGCCAAACCTGCTACAGAAAACCAGCCTGACATAAGCACCCTGAGCTAGCCTTTATGCAAAAAAAAAAAAAAAAAATCCTCATCATCTTCTAGAAACTTAGTAGACTGCCAGTGTGTGACAGTGTTAATACTTTTACAGCAGACATTGATGTGGTAAGAGTCCCTTTTTTCCTGGAGTTGGAAAGTTCTGGGAGTTCTTCGAACTATTTTTTCCTCATCATTTTGTGACTGAATGGTCCAATGCAATAGGTTTGCTTCTGTTGTTCCTCTTTAAGCCTTGATGGCACATTTATTACCTTAGATACTTACATTTTCCTGTACTCTTTAATAGATATATGGTTTTTTTTTGTACGCTCTGTAGCATTTTGTTTACTTTATTCCCTTGCCAGTTAGTATTTCCAAGTTCTCACCTCATAATCTAGACCACTACTAGGTTCTCCAGCAGGTGTCCTCTGCAGGATAACCATCCTGTTCTTGGCCTGCGGATCTGGTGTCAGATGTCCTACTTCAGTGACATCAAAGCACACCTTATCTCACTCCCGGGGTGTCGGGAAGGAGATGGACCTACACTGTAGCTTCCTGAACTGGTTCCATCCAACTGATCTGGCAACTGAGAAGAGTCATTAAAAATCCTCATCAGCCACAGTGAGCCACAGCATAGTGTGCCTGGAGGAGATGGAGCCTCAGTATGTAGGCACAAATCTTTTTTAATTAGTCTAGTTTATTTAAAGGATCCGCTGAGTGTTAAATTGATTATGTCTCTGGAAGTGTAGCCCAGTATGGGTATGGTCTTCACCTAAAAAATCAACCAACCAATCAAAAAAAAACAACCTAACAACAAAAAAAACCACCAAATTTTAGATTCTGTTGCAAAGTACATTGGTATTGCATGGTGTTTTTAAGAGTAGGAAGTTTTATTCAAAAGGTAAAATAATAAATATATATGTATATATATTTATTCCTGCTTTCATTCCTGGAAATGGCTGAAATGTTTAAACTGAATATTGGACTTTTTTCTTGTCCATTCCAGAATGCATACAGGCACGTGTCAGTGAAACACCGTGATATTTTAGACCAAGGAGCTGTAGTCTGACACAGATACAGGAACTGTGGCTTACAAGAAAAGTGTAGATCGGGTTTAGGCTGTGCTACAAGCACATTTGTGTATTCTGGTTCATGTGGAAATGACTTATCTTGCTCTGTGTATGTACTTTATTTACAGGAGTTTAAGTTTGGTTTAACGCTTAGAATTCAATATAAGGTGTACAGCAGAACAGGATATCCAGTTGTTTTCTTGACCTCTTGAATTTTTAAATCCAGTTGTTTGTTCTCAGTGTTCTCAGCATACTGGCAAGGTTTCTAACACCCGTTGTGGTGAGTCATTGTAAGGATTTGAGAGCCGTGATGTGAAGAGTTTTAATTAAATAACAAATACGTATTATGTCCTTAGTGGTTTTACAAGGATGAGATCTTGTGTAGCTGTGTTTTTTTTTTTTTTTTTTTTTTTTTTTTTTTTTTTTTCCCACCGGTTCTGCTGCTAATTGACTAGTGAAAAGAAATTTCATGGGTAGTGTTAAGGGTGTCACTCTGGTTCATGGCAATTCCACCATCATTGCATTATAACTGAAAGAAGTTACGTTGTTAAGAAGAAACATCGTGTCCTCAGTCAAGAAGGAAATGAAAGATACTTTGTGAATAATGTGAATGCTGATTTATTTACTTTGTCCTTGGTGAATCTGGTTTCTCTTGAGTGCCTGTCTGCCAGCAGATGCCACTCCAAAGCAGGAGACCAGTTTCCCAACATGGACCAGATAGAGGAAAGTAGTTGTGGTGGACCTTGTTTTTTCTTAGGAATATTGATGGCAGTTTGCCTGGTGCTGCCCTTGTTTTCCTTGATGAGAACAGCTTATGCTGTAAACAATTAAATATTTATCTTTTAGGAAGGAGCTGGTTAAAGTTTTGTTTCCTGCTGATGCATTAAATCCTGTGGCAGGGGAGATGGCAATACACAGAATAAGTTGCTTTTGGTCTTCAGCGTGGAGGTGTAGAGGTGTAGAGCACTGTTTTGGTTGAGTAGGTGGTGACCCAGGAGTCCTGGGACTCCAGGAGCATCTTTATGGAGGGGTTCTCTGTGGTACAAAGGTGCCTGTGCCGAGATTGCTGAAAGCCTGTAGCAAGGCAGGTGACTTAGAAGCCCAAGTCTCAATGAATTTCAGCAGGACATGTCCATATAAAACTTTAAGAGGCATATTGAAAAAAAAAACAGGCCAAGTTGTTAGTGTATCTGCCAAGAAAGTACTAGGAAGCAGTGCCCTAAAAATAAGGAATCCTAGGCAAGAGTACTCTTGTCCTTTCTAATTTTGGAAAGGGATTCTTCTTTGATGAGATGGCCTGGGTTGTGAATAATGCCATTTTGCCATCTCCAAACTGTAAACAAAAACACATGCACCATTTTTCTTTAGCAGCTGATGTTTGGATGTGGATAGAGGTTGTCATGTCCCTGCAGACACCTGCAGCAGAAGACTGATTTCACAATTGCTGGGAATTTAAACGTGGCTGAGAATGGCAGACCCCGGACTGAGGTGGTGGATGCCGTCCTTCCAGACTTGATCCATGGGGCTCCGTGACATTACCGTTTGGGTTCTCTAAAAGTTTAGCTAGAAAGGAGCCCGAGAACCTGCAGGATCTGAGTAGAGCATGTTCAGATGCAGCCTGCCCAGATGCAGCCCTCACCCGCTTGCTGCAGCCCTCGTGGTTGGTGTTAGAGCATCGATAGCCCTCGGCTGGCTGACAGAGCTGTAACTGCAAGGTGAAAGTTTGCCATTCTGCTTTGCTTCTTAAATTTTAACTTTCTGTGCAGGAGATGATTCAAAGCTAGGGTGTTTTAATGATCTTAAGTGTATGTTTTTCCAGTGGTAAACTTGATTTCTGTGGTCATTTGGATTTGATTTATTCTGAATGGAGAAGTAAATAAAAGCATGCTTAAAATGTTTTAGTCCAGTGGAGAGCCATGAAACAATTAAAATGCAAGGATTAAGTGAAAGGTCAGTATTGACAACTACAGGTCCTTCTCCTGAGTGTATGTTGTCTGATTCTGGATGAACAGCTATGAAGATGTTTTATAAGAAATGGGGAGATCAGGAATAGTGTTTCTGAGGTACTCTGTGACCGATGTGTCCATCAAGCTGTAGAGGTTGGCTCTATATCAAAGCTTAAGGTCTGAAATAGGATTTAACAAATTGATCGAGACAGGAATGGGACCACTGACTGTATTTAAAGTGATACTCTGCGATGCTCTGTGTGTGTGTAGTTTGAAAACCTATTCAAGGTATTTTTATCAGCATTCATTTAATAATTACTTCACCAATAACCTGTTTTCATAAAGGATAACATGGGCTTGGTTAGGGTTCTAAACCTTGCGCTTGAATTTGTTTAAGTTTTTCCAAATTTTCCATTCTGCATTTTGTTTAGTTCACATTGTCTTCAGGACAAAGTTTTTTTGTCTGACCTCATTTGGCATCGGAACCACCTTGCTTCTCCTTTTGAAGATACTTCCTGCAGCATGACCCAGTGTTGACTATTCCGTGTTAGGGGTGTTTTACACGCTGAATTTTCTAGGTGTTAACTTATTCCTTCCCTTAAGGATTTTCTCCCCCCTGTATTCGTGTGTTTGTGTGGTATATTTCAGGGGCTTGGTGCCTTACTTCTCTGAGTATTTCACGGTCATGCTCAGCAGCAAAGCATGTGGAAGTCAGGCGATGATTTCAGTGGCTCCTTCTGAAGCTCCAGCAATCTTTTCCGTGGGCAGCAGCGGCATTGTGCTGCCTGCTGTATGTGAGCTGCGGCCACCTGATTGGTAAGTTCAGTCACAAAATATTGGCCAATTTTGGCTTCCCTTCCCCCGAGTTCACCATGGCAGAGCTGTCTGGCATTGAGGACACTGTGGGTCGCTCAGGCTGGAAGATGGCCGGGTCAGCGGTGATGCCAGGGTGGTGAGTGAAGTCCGAGGGACAAATGAAGCGCACCAGGTTGGTGGCTGCCAGGGAATTACTGCAGGTATGCAGCAGTACCTGGAGGAAGCCAATTTGTCTGAAGAGCTTTTAGGCTAGTAAGGAAAACAGTCTTGAAATTACTGTAGTTTTGTTACGTATGTTGGATAAAATAAGCACCTTTCCAGTGTGCTGTGGCTTCTGGCACTGCTGGCTGAAATAGGGACAGAAGTTGGGATGGGATCTGTTAGGTGCTTCCTAGCTTTCTTGCTGTTTCATTTTACCTTTGCTAAATGGAATTGCTCCAAACTTCTGGTCTTAGTTACCGAATGTGTGCTTGACTCAATAATTTGCCTGTTGTGAAGACCGAGGGTACTTTTTGCAACAATGCTGCCTAGAGAGCAAACCTGAGGAATTTTGTTGGCGTGTTGCCATTGGCACTTGGAAGGTGCTGCTTCTGTTAAGGAATAAACAATTGGATAAGAGTTTGGGAAGACCTTGGAAAGTAGCTTTAGTTTCCAACTTCTTTTAAAAAATTGTTTTAGTGAGATCTGTCATATTTATCCATTAAATATGTGATTTTTTTTTCAGTTAATGAGATTAATTGCATGTAATATTTAAGCATTTAACAGCAGGAAGTCATTTCTGCTTTTGCTTCATAGCATTCAAATCTTTGATAGAACTTTGAAATGTTTTAGTTTTTTTTTGTGTGTGTGTGTGGCACAACCTTGGTGTAATTTAACTCTGGTAAGATTACAATTTTACCTGTGTTTTCTTATCTGAAGAGTTTACTTTTGGAAATGCATGTTGTTGTGGTGCTTATAGTACTTGTTTTTTGACATACAAACCATACTATTATATCTGTCCATGTGATTTTAGTTTGGTTTAGAGGACATGGAGAAGAGATTTGACTTAAAGCATAGTTTTCTGGTGTTAGCTGGGAAAATTGCTGAAGTTTCTGGAGTTTAAGCAAAATAAATTACAATGATAGCAATCAGAAAGCCGTAATTTAAATCAACATTCACAACAAAGTAGGGCTAAAGTACAAGCATAAACTCGGTACTCTCAAGGTACGCGGTCACTGGCACACATCAGCATCCTTTGTGGGGCAGCTAATTGCTTGTTTGCAGTCCAAGAACAACGTCCCTAAGAACTGAAATCGTGCTGTGTTCATTTTTGCTTAATCATTTGTTTAGTTTATGTGTAATGTGACGATGTTGATGTGTGTTGGCTGTGTGTTTCAATGATGTTTGGTATGCGCTAGTATGTGACATTTCATATTATGACACCAAAATCAGCCATACAAATTATGTGGGTTTTCAACATACAAACAATGAGGGTTACAGTGTTATTATGAAGCACAGCTCTGATGAAAAAACCTTTATGGCAGTTAGCAAGGACTTGGAAAACAGTGTTATACAGGACGCAAGTGCTGTCTTCATCGCTGTTAACTTCTTTTATTTTGTTTTCCATGTATCGTTTGTGCACTTATTTGCACAAATTCAAACTTTCAGAGCACAGCAACAGGTATAGGTAGGTTTAAATTAGGTGCACAAGTCTGTGTAGATTTTTTTTTGGTTTGAAAATCAATTCCCTGATATCAGAGACCTGGTTCCAGTTAATGTCTTTCATGGCATTACAGTTTGAGGATGCATTAGCTAAATTGATATCTACCAGGGCTTCACTTGAACGCATTCAGTAGTCTAACAGAAAGCATGCAACAGCATGTAATGGGTTTAATTGCAGTATGAACGAGCACTTTGAACTTGTTGTATTTGGCTTTGTCTTTTCTTTTCACCTTCAGATGTTCCCAATCTGTTGGGTTAGGTGACTTCTCAAGCCCTTTGTGCTATTCAGCATATCCCATTTCCTGATTAAAGCTTTTGGTACAGCAAAGGATCAGTGCACGTTACCTAGTTACTTGCCAAAGGTTTCCTTTCTCCTGAGTATTTTTTGTTTGTTTTCGTTTGTGACTAGATGCTTGTAGGCAGTGTTTGTGAGGGAAGATAGGATCCTAAAGCTATTTCAAATACATGTGATAATTTTGACAGCACTAGTGGCAGAACTTTCCTAGGGAAATTCAACACCCACCTGAGGAAATAAAACATTGTGGTGCTGGGTTCTGCGAAGAAAGGTGTTTTGCAAAGCTATTATTTTTAAAATCACTCCTATAGCAGGTATAACAAGCAGTTCAGTGAAGATAAGGAGATCTGTTTGGTGTTTTTTCTCATAAATGAATACAGTAGAATACAAATGATCCCACTGCTTTTCTGCCAAAGGAAAAAAAAGAAAAGGAAAATATGTACAAGGATATGCCTACAAACCTATATATTAGCTTTAAAGGGATTTTACATTTCTATAGCTTAAATCATATTTAACTAAATAAAATGTTTGGGTTTTATAACCATGTCTCAAATTGGTCTCTCAAAACAGCATTGACAGTGTGTTCATTCACTCTGGCTGAAATTCAGAAGGCAGCCAGTCTTTATCCTCACCCCCAAAACAAGTTGTCGAAGTGCAATCTATTAAACCGAAAACAAAACAGAACAAAAGGCCTTAAAAGATGTGTTGTCGTTGGTTCTTCCACCCCCTACCATCTCTCTTAAGCTTTATTTTAGGAGAGCTTGGCACTTTTTTTTTTGGTAGGGTATTAGGCAAATCCTCCTGACCGAGCCTGTGTTGTTGTAGTGATGCGATTTCATTTCTGATACGTACGTTCCTGAAGTTCATTTAGAGGTAAGCAGTGTGCAAAAGAAACATGAGAGCAATCGGTCTCCTAGTGTCTCTTTTTCATACCAGTGTTCTGTTTTGTTTTCAGTGTCGCCCTGCTTTAGGACATTAAAAGTAGATGTTAAGCCATGTTATGGAAAAAACCCGTAAGTTACCATCAGTGTGGTTCAAGGGTAAGCATCTCTGGTAGGTGATGTAAGTGTTATCCACGATTACCTTGCTGGTGGCTGTAGGTAACTTGTTTGAGTTTTTTGTGTTAGGTCTAGGTCTTGGTCTGGTGCTGTAGGAATCCTGTGCCTAAATTACAAAGCAGACACATTTAGTTGTCCAAAAGCCACCCTACAGAGTGGAGAGTGAGAACTACCTGCTTGTGAGCTTGAGATACACATCAGGCCTTCTTCTCCACTTTTTTCTTGATTAGTAAATAGAAATCATTGATGTATAAACAGATCAAAAATAATTCAAGTTTTTAATGTTAAAATAGCATTGAATTGCTTTAAGCAACTTTGGAGTAATTTAAAAGCCTTGCTAATATGAGTTGAGATAATTCTTTAATATTGAGAAGTCTTGAAACAAACTGGGACCTCTCACTATTTTAAATACTCTCTACCTAGTAGAAATCTTGAGGCAAGCTATTTATTCATATTATCACTGGATGACAACTAAAGATTTTTTTGTAGACTTACTATGTAGTCAGATTGAAAACTCTTCTCTTCCAGGTCGTCATACACAACAGAAGAAGGACATGCTTCCTAATACAGTACAAATAAAACAATGCAGCAGTTTGTCATTGGCACTAATGATAAAAGCATCTTGGTATCAGTGTGGAGAGAAATTTAAAGGGATGCAGATGTGCCACACCGAAACGAGTAAATGCTACCACTTAACTCAGAGCAGGGGTAGTTTATCTCAGGAATCTTTGACCCACAAGTAGAACTAATACACCTCACTTTCCATTCTTGCTATCTTACATACAGGCAGCCCCTTCCTGCTCTGAGTGTTAATACCTCTTCACCTGAAGCTGGAGAGCGTCGCGCTCAGCTGGGAAAGCACCAGAGAGCAGGACTAAGCCAGTGTGACCGATCTCCGCAGGGTGTATTTGCTTTCCTGAAAGGTTGCCCTGATGTTTTCTTGACTTTAGTGTTTTCACATTCTTCTTATTGTCTTTTCCTTTAAATGATAGAAGCAAATTGCTTTGTTTTCCAGTCGGACGGGTATTTTGGCTTGGTAGGGGACAGCCTTTGGTTGCACAGAGGAAAGGAGGAATACCAAGTGCGTGAGAATTTTTAGGAATAAGCAGGCAGCCTGAATTTTTGTCGTGAAGGATTAAGGTTTGGTAACTGAGTGTTCATTTCAAAGTAAATACAACTCTGAACGATTTGGCTTCCTTGATTTCCGTACCTTTCTTACTCCCCACCCTGTTTTCCCTCTCATCTGATAATTCAAAGCAAGCTCCCTTTAATAGTAGAAAAGCCTTTTACAGTGGCAGAAACAAGAAAGAAGTAGTAAGAGAAGATTTAGATGAGTTGAAGTATTCGTTGTATGAGAGATTATTGGAGAATGTTCAGGCATGAATTTGATATATATATTTGATTTTCAGAAGAACAGTACAGAAATATTTTATGGAAGAAAAGTACAGAATATTTTATGGAGTTTTTCAGAAGCACTTTTAAATTAGCTCTCCCTACAGTACTTTATTGAATTTTGAAACTTGTTCAGCAGATCAGGAGCTAGACTGTAATCCTTGTGGGTCTCTTCCAACTTGGAATATTATTCTATGATTCCACGATAAGTGAATTTTCCTTTTTCCTTTTGTACGTAATCCTTCCAGTCTTTTGCTCTTCCGTGACAGCTCAGCCCATACTTGCTGTAAAGTGAGAGGTGCTATAAAAATCCTCCTAATCAGAGCCATTGGGTAGAGGGATAAATAGATAGTGGATTGCAGATGATTACACAGGTTTTTTTCATTTTCCAGATTTGGGGCTCTGATGTAGTCAGTAGAGATGCGTACTCATTTATAGCTACTCTTAAACACGGCCATAGCACACTTGCTTTCTTCAGTAAACTTCTCTGGCTACTTCTGAAGCAGTTCAGAGGTTGTATTGAAATCTGCAGACTGCGAGTTAAAAACCCTGGTAGGTTGCATAGATTTGCAGGCTTTAGAATTTCTTGACCTCAAGAAACCAGAAAAAAAAAAAAAAAACACATCACTATCTTAGAATTATGTTTAGAAAGGCAACTTTTAATTTCTTTGATCTTTTTGTCTGCAGCTTCATATCAGGAGATTTTCTGGCTGCATTACATCGACCTGTTTTAAGAAAAGCAAAACAGAGTAAAGAATCTTTTATTGCAATTTTGAGAGCAGTACAGTTTAAAAAAAAAAAAAAAAAAGTGCTGTGATTTGTTCTATTGTGTGGAAGAGCATAGAAGGTTTTGTAAACGGTTTTATTAATTTCATTAAATGGTGGTAAGTTTATGTATATACGAAATGTATTTCTGGGCTAAAATGTGAACGTCATTTAGCATCTTTTGTTGCTCAGCAGCAAGAACTTTAAAAGAATATGCCTCAGGTCTAGCAGAGAGACTAGTGAGTTAATCTTTTTGCCTTTTATTAAATACATGCTAATTGCGTTAATAAACCTTTTTTACCACAAGTGTGAGTATACAGATACAAGCCAGTATGTTGTAGTTGTCTTAAATAACATCAGTTATATCAGTATGCATTTATTTTCATAGAAATACTGTATTAGTGCTATTCGAAAACAAGAAGGACTGAACTTTAACCAAATCATTGTGATTAACTAACGGAGTTATTTCTATAGAGTAGGATTTTAAAAGTGACTAGACTGGATGTCCAACTTGTCGAAGTAGCACCCTTATAGGAACTCAGCTGCATTTCCTAGCGGCAATATATTTCTTATTCCTGAAAGCTTGTGAGTCCACCTGTACTCAGGCTTTCTTTTATTGAAGGCTGGTTTCCTACACAGTGCTCTGTGAAGAGCACTCATTGAAACGTGTGTGTACACTTCTGCTGAAGAAGCAGGTAGATAAACTTGAAGGACTCTGCTTTAAGAGCTACTGCAGGGTGGTAGTTCCAGCCAGGCTGGGCTTGTGTCTGTCCGTAGTTATCAGAGGGACCACGGCAGGGCTGGCCAAGGAAATGAGCCTCTGGGACAGACTTTGACTCAGGATTATCTGTTGCCAAATTTGCTTTGCTAAATGAGGAGAGAGACCGGTGTGTTGCATGGGAACAGGGAACATAAAAAATGTTCTGTTGAAACTGGGGATGCTTCTGTCTGTCCTGAGGAATGGATCTGACTTTTATGCTAATGACCTTCTGGTTTGCTTATTAAATAGCACCCATGGTTTTTTACATAATTCGTTCAATCACATTATTTTTCTGCAGGTCCATTACAGTGAAAAATTCAGTGCACTTTCAGCAGGAAGGTTATTTGTGGTGTCATTGAAATCAGTGCAAGATTCCTATTTGCGGATTAAAATTTTGTTTATATCTGAGTTTTTCATCGTTAGTTTATTGAAAACTTTGGCTCTGATGAGTGTGCAAGACTATGAGCAATGGAAAAAATAAGAATGCTGAGTATCTTTTGTATGTGTCTGTACGACTGAAGTGCTTCACTGGGTATAAACGGAGTAGAAGAACATGCATGGTGAGTCTTTCAAGTGTCATCAGTTGGGATATGTAATCTTCTACATGTTCTTGGTTAGTATTTAGCAGTCTAGAAGCTAACGTGGTTGTCTTGGAAACAGGCTTTATTTTCCTTTTGCAAATATCTAGATGTGAAATCATTGTCTTCCTTGAAAATCTGGAAGTTATACTTCTCAAAGAAATAATAATAAAAAAAAAAAATCAGTTGTTTGTCTCCTGTTTAGAGAATTGGTACAGAAGTCTGTAGGTGATGTCTGTATTGTGTGCTTTAATTGTAGTGTGATTATGTTGCTAAAACAGTCTTACTTTAAAAAACCTAAAATGTCTCTACTCACTTGTTAAGCTGATGTTTGTGTTGGAATTACCTGCTGTAAACCACTCTGCCAGGATTTTCTAGGTCAATATTAAAATAGTAATATTACAGTATAACGGATGTATAGAACAAGTTACGTTCCTAAAGTATGTACTGAGACTATCACTTCAGGTCTTTTCCTTTACCCTGCTTTAAATTAGCTGCATGTGATAAATCCTTGACTTTTCTGTGAGTTTGTAGCATGAGATCTGCCAGACAAAACATCAGGAGTAGAAAAAAGTGCACAGGACAGCTCTGTTTAATGAGCCTGAGAGCTGCCACACGCAGCATTAAAAAATAAATCAAAATATAAACTGAGTCAGGGAATAACCATCTTTCAAATAGTTGAGGATTTATTAGGATTTGTTTAAAAATATGAAACCATGTTCTTGAAAGAAGTTTGACATTTCTGGTCTGTTGCTTATTTGTCCAGTCACAACAGCCTTAGGGCTTGTCGTATGTAACGCTGTAATTTCATCGTAATTCTTACAGATACGGTCTAGACTGAATAATTTGTTGTGTTTTGTCCTTCAGTTCAATGGCATTTTAACGTATTTCTCTTCAAGTATTTTTGTCTCCAAGTACCAACTTAAAAGCTTCTCAAACACTGGTTTATGCTTCAGAGAAGAATTTTATTACATAAGAGAAGATTTTTTGGCTTAGTAGGAGCTTACAGTTTGAATTTTGCAGCCTGTCCAAGGAAAGAAGACCACTGCAGGAGCGTGGCGAGCTGTTGGAACCCATTCACGCGACCGTCTCTTTTGGCTTACCTCCCATCTCTTGTTTCTGCTCCACTTCTTGTGCCGTATCTACATTGCAGCTTGAGCTCTTCTCAGAACTTAATCGGTCAATTCATTTTTTCTAAAGAGTTGTTTTTTCCTACCCAGTATGTGCTGAATTTTCCTCTCTCCTTCACTAGAATGAGCTCGAGCTTTCTATTTAAGGCCTGCGATGAAGCTTATTAATGTAAGTGGAATGGATCTCAAAGGCTGTGGTTGTGACCAGATGGTGCAAAAAGCTTTTAGTGACCTAGATTTTGGCCCTGAGGCACAGTACTTACATCGGTATTGTACATCCAGAAAGAAATGATTAATCACAGCTTGTTTTCCCACAAGTGACAGTGGAGTCACTCTGATGAACTGTAACAGTGTTGCATTCCTTTTTTCTTTTGCCTGAATAGAATTGGTATACGTGTATGTTTACCTTGATGGTCAAGCCACGGGCTTTCCACTTTTATCTCAAATTATGATCTCATAAGTCTTACATGTAAAAAGGATGTTAAAATTACATATTATTTAAGCTACAAGCAAAGCTGAGTTGGTCCTTGAACTTGTTTCACATTCCTCTCAACAAATGTCATTTCTTCCAGTTTAACAACATTAGTAAACTCTGTTCAAAAAGGAGTCTATTTATACCTTCCCGATCAAATAGTAATTCTCCATGCTGATTACTAGGTATTGCATAATTATGTTCTCTGGATCCATTTTAGCTGAACATTTTTTAATTTACTCCTTCCGAACTGCAAAGAAGCAACCAAAAAAAACCCCAACGAACCCCAAGACAGTTCAGTATAGTTGCAGTGTGTGCATCATTGTGTTGCTGTGGTCACCAGCCTTAACTTTTGGTTGATAATCACATATTCTAGCATCCTTCCCAAGTCTCCAGGGAAAACTTGGTGTTCTTAAAGTTCTCATGGCTTTTTTTTTTCCAGCTCAACTTTTAGGACACTTTTTTTCTGGCTGTTTCCAGTCATTACAACTGTAACTTTGTACTGGAGAAATCTGTTTTACCCCTGTGCATCAGAAATGGTGACATGGTCTTTCATCCTCAGAAATTAAAATACCACGGAATTCAAAGTTCTGTAAAGATAAGAAGGAACTGCAATTTTTGTCATGTGCTTCATGGTGTTGCTGAATTCAAGCAGCAGAGGTCTATGTATGAATGCAGGGAGGGTAAGCATATTATTTAGGACCTGTGTGAAGACAGCACTTGAGGAACATCCTCTTGCTTACCTGCTGCAGCCTGTGCTAGCCTTGGTGCTATGTCAGGTCTGCAGCTCCGTCTGCTTCAGCCCAGCCCCGCTGATGAAGGGCTGTGCTGGGGTTTTGGGGTGTGGGAAACTCTTCCTGATTTGGAAACCGGAGAACTCAGTGTAACTTAACACAACTCTTCCTTTTCTAGTAGATATTAAGCATTTTGTTGATGGATTTTGCAGTGTAATAAAGGAGATGCTAGAACAAGAAAACAAAAGGCAAAATGCTGATTTCTCTCATAAATAAGCTTGCCAGTAGTTCTGACTTGTTATAAATGTAACGGGTATATACTTAGTCATATTTTATGAAGATCAGCTTGTTTCTAGTGCTTCATTTAAATGTGATTTTAGAGGCTTTATTTTAGCCTCTGAATGTAAGTGCTGTCTGTGGCAATAGGACTGAAACATTTGGCCTCGAACCTTTTGGATGTTGCTGTTTTCCATGTTACGTGTGAAATCCCATGGCATTGCCCAGCAGGAGCAGCGTTAAGCCAGTGCTGAATGCTGGTGAACAGCTCCCTTTGCTAGGGGTTGCCTCTGGCCTGGTGTTACATAGTGGCTGCTCAGGTGGTTTAAATGCCTGACATTTCCAGCATCTGCCCACGACCGCGCTGGGTACCTGCCTGCCTTCGTTCTTCTTGTGCCCTTCTTACAGCAACTACTGCTTTGACTCTCCACATAAGGGACCCTGAGTGCTGCAGGGAATATGTCACTTTCTGGTATCATTCGAATACAACTGAGTATTTTAAAAAGCAGGAGGAGGGCTTACTCACCACCTTTTCTAGTAGATTCTCACTTTGTCTGAAGTCATCACGGCGTGTCCTTTACACAAAGACAGGTGATGTGAAGTTGTCTAATATATTCCTGTTAGAGGACGTGTGACTTAAAATAGCTGTTTATTCAGATCGACTAACTTATTTGAATGAGTAATTGTATTTGAATGAGTAACTATACAGTTTCTTAAAGTTTAATGGGATATTTTAAGTGGTTTTAAAGGGTGGAGTGTAGGTTGTTCCGGTTTTATGTGTACATGAGTGTATGAAAATCCATTGAAATAAGGCATTAAGCTGAGCTAATGTGTGGTAAATTTTTTCTGGTATTGCTCTTACATTTCTAACTATATTTACAGCTGCAAGTAAAATCACAGGAAAATGCTCTGGAGTTTCACGAAGTATATTCCCCATTTAAAATTCACTTCTGCGAAGACTTTCTTTTACTGTTAATTAATTACTTTAACAGAATACAAAACAAATACATTATTTTTTTTTAAGTAAAAACACAGTAAATCACCTGCAGCAATCTGCGCATATAATCATGCGTTCAGCATCTCTCTGTTAAGATGAGAACAGGTCGTTCCTTGCTGTGCTGTTTGTTCACATCATCATTTCTTCATGCCACAGTCCTGTCAGCATGTGTTTGGTTTTGCTCCTAGCAGCAGAACGAGAATTTGAAATGCTGTGATTTTGAGTTAACTCACGGTGACCGATGAGGGTGGCCTGCCAGGCCATGCTTGTTTTTCGATGTCACCTTGGGAAATCAGTTTAAAATAAGCTGATACCATTTTTCAGTGCCTGGCTGAGATGTTAAACAAACAGGGCACAGAGCAGCTGCTTCCTACCTGGCCCCAGTAATGCTGCTGTTTGATCAGTGCTGTCATTAGTTCGGCTGCAAGTGAAGATGGTTGTCTGGATGAAACAAAAACGTCAGCTTTATACTTTAACTGCTTATCACGTAGAAGGGAGATTAAAAATCTTTAGACCTTTTTAAGAGAAAATCTGGCAGCCAAATGAACCATACAGGTAGTTACTGTGAATAGGCATATCCATCCTGAATGTTTCTATCTTAATGAATGAAAGCCTTTCAGAGATTTTGGGAGTGGTTTAAGATGTAACGTACTACATGTTACACCTACCTTTGAGGAAGATGCTGAAGAAGATAGGAAAGACGATTGCAATTCTCCCAATGCAAACAAGCTCTTAACCCATTTAATCTTACAATTAAATCACAAATTCCTATCAACATTTCCTATCAACATATCAGATCTACCAGCAGGTACTGGGCAAGATGGCAGTCTGCACCTGGCAGTCAGGAATGGGGCTTTTCTTTTTTTGTGTGTGGTTGTCACTTTTATTTTTGTATCTAATTCTTTCTAAACTTTGGAAACAGCAAGGCTTACACCGTTTCTGTAATGTGTGGTATTTTAAAACTTCTGATGTTGCCTGTCCCATGCCCTTTTGATGAATTTGTGCATTCTGTGAAAGTTTATGAATCAGAAGAGGAACACCGCTTATTCACTTCAGGAAATTAATTTATTTTCAGAAAGAAAGGTTATTGATTACAGCAAATACTTGCTTTCTGAGTTTGTGTAGCAAACACAAGCTTATGTATTTAACAGTGACATAGGATTTTAAAGCAGGCTAATGGTTGGGCATCTGCCTTGCTTTGTTGCCTGCAAGGAGAGCTTCCATGTCCTCGTGTGTGTCATGGCAGTGCAGGGACCTGGCTGCCTGCACCCTGTGCTGCTCATAACCTGCTCTCAGCCTGGGACATTTGCTGCAAGGAGAGGGACTCCGAGTGTCTGTGACACCGATGGCCACATACCGTGAGATAAATAGTTGTCTTTTGACTGAAACCAGCAGGAGAGGTTGACTTGACTTGGGCTTGATTCTGGTCTTATTTGTTTCTGGTGGCAGTCATATACAAGGGGTAAGTCATATACAAGGCAAAAACATGGTGGATTTTGCTTTGGCTTGGTTTGATTTTTTTTTTTTTTTTTTTTTTTTTCATATAAATGCCTGATAGGGTACAGCAGGTTCAGACAAGGTATTGTGACTATCAGAGCTTCTTACACAAACAAACAGAAAACCAACCAACCTAAAAAAAAATCCTAAGGTGCAGAAGTAGTCCCTGACTGTCACTCTTTGCCATCCATGCAAGGGAGAACACCTCTGGTGCTGTGCATGTACTAAGTGTGGCTCTGCTGTGTTTGCAGGCTGTTTTTTTTTGTTTTTCAGCTTATTTCTGAACTTCATCTGAATTAAAGCTCATGTGCAGTTAGAAAAATGGTGCATCTTCTATACAGAAGCTGAATCTTAAATTACAGAACTACGTACCAGCAAGACATGTAGTGCCTTTCCACAGATCCCTGATATCAGAAAAAACTATGAATTTCTCAGAGCACAATAATGTGTAAACAACGAGGCATCCTGAGATTTGTTTGTTTCTCAGCTGGATTTGTAGATGGAGAAAATGAGCTATAGTGTGTATTTGTTCTGCTTCCAGCCTTTCTGTAAAGGCGGAAAGATATTTTCATGGGGGCATCATTGCCTTTTCGTAAAATGAGGTGAGAACCATTGTCTGTAATGAGCAAACAAAACCCCAGCATTTTTCAGGGTCCAGTTTTGAATTTTTGTTCTTTACACTTTAAATCGAAGTGAAGCCATAACTACTGTGGCTTTCTGGCATGTGCAGAAGATTTGTTCAGCTAGAGAATGAGTGGGGAAGAAGAGCCAGGGGTGACAGGTCCAGATGGGAGCCACTTTGGAGTGATGCAAAGCAGAGCCCATCATTAGGGGCAGTACTTGTATTATATATGTATTTTAAACTATCTACTTAAAATTGATCACAGATGTTAGAGATTTCTTAACTTTTCTTTCTAACAGAAAGTATACTTTTTTGTCATTTGGTGTAAATAGACTATTATAGAAGGTTATGTAAGAGTATGATACTATGGTAAAATGGTATTTAAAAAGTTGACATCCTGCACTTGTCATTTTTGTGACCTTTGTATTCTTTCTTTGTTAGAACTACGCGGCACTGATACGGCAACAAATTAATGAGGACAAACAAAATTCAAGAGAAAAGACTGTATTTGGCATCCAGCTCACAGAAGAAAAACTTAATGACTTCCGCGATGAGCAGATTGGGCAGCTGAAGGAACTGATGGATGAGGCTACCAAACCTCAAAAAGAAATAACAGTTTCTAAAGACTCAGAACACAAAAGCTAAAAAGGTTTTAAAGATTCTTTTAATTCATACGGAAGCATTTTGCAACTTCCCTTTCCAGCTGGGCTAGAATGTGATTTTTGTGGAATGACGGATGCTGCTATTGCTATAACTTATCTGAAGCTGATGTCTCTGGCTTCTTGTGCAAGAATGACTGCTAAAATGGAATCATAACACTTTTATGTTAATTACAGTTTTTTTTTTTTTTTCATTTTTTCTCCTAATGGAAGGTGGAGACTTAAAGAATTTGGTAACATTAAATTGACATTTTAAAAAATCAAAAGTTTTATTTTTAATTTAAGCACCCATAGAGCAAAACTTCTTTCCATTTGTACATCATCCTCTGCCATGATGGAAAAGATGCAATTAACATTTGTTTTCTGATGTGAATTCAGTAGACAATGAACAAAAGTGTGGTGCTAAAGAGTGAGTGTTTATTTCAACAGAAAGAAATGAGCAGTATTAGAAACACATAGAGCTGCTGAAATTGAAAGTTGGTTTTCTTCTTGAGCTGTATTGTGAAATTTGCTTTAAAATAAAAGGTATGATTCATTATTAAATTGACTTGTAAAGAGTTGCTGGTTTATGAAGGAAATTAGATATGAATAATAGCTTTCAAAAATAAACTTTTTTTTTTAAACACATTCATTAGTTGGTTGGTTTATAGTTAGAGTTCAAATAATCTTTATAAGCTCTGCATCCAATATTATTATATTATATTATCATATATAATATATTATATTGACCAAATTTATGGAGTCCTCAATCACTAAAATCACCTGGTTCATAATAATGTATAACAGACATCAGTTTTTTGGGGTAACGGGTAAGTCTTCATCAGGACAATGCATATCTATTGTAATACTCATATTATTGTAACTAAAAAAAATAACAAAAATCCTACTTTATCTGCTAAGAAGAAACAACCCCCTGTTCAAAAGACAGTTTTCATTTCATATTCCAAACCTAGTTTTATATTATTAGTTTTGTTCTATTTCTGGACCTTTCACTGTCTCCTTACCCGTGGAGCATTCGAGACAACATAATTTCTTGCTTCGTTGGGGATAACAGCTTTGACAAGTAAGCACATTTCCATCTGTCTCAAGTTGTAACAACATGCTGTTTGCCAAAGCTACACTCCTGGATCCCAACAGGGGGCAAATACGGGGAGCAGCCTGCTTCGGTTTCCCATACCTCTCTTCCCAGTTCTGAAGCCTTTGCTGGGATTTTAGCTTGCAGGTGGCTCGTATCTATTAAAAGATCAATTGCATGACTCTTGTATGCTTACAGACTACATCTTCCTGTGGCAGCCTCAGCCTCTGCTGTTTGTGCTGTAGGAACATTCTCTAGCATAATGGACAGGCTGTAGAGTTCCTAATCCAAACAGAGATTAAAGAGGTGAGATGACACCCAGGCTGTAGGGCTGGGGCTCACAAGTCTCAGGTGTTGGTGTTTCAGGCAGATTCTTGGGGAGAAGTGCAGCTCCCTTCTGGCCTGCTGCCTACTGAGATCTTGCCCAGTAGCAAAGTGGGAAGACGATGGGATGTGTGTGCAGGAAGCTTGAAAATTGTCTCTGATACTGCCATTTACACATAACTGAAGCTTTTTTTTTTTTTTTTTTTTTTTTTTTTTTTTTTTTTTAAATATATCAAAGGCTGTAAGAATCTAATCCATCTCCAGAATTTAGGGCAGAAAGATATATTCTGTTGCACTTATCTTCAGGTTTACAGTAACTAGTAGTTTTCCACAGTAGATCTACTGAATTTTAATATCAGAAATAGTGTTCATGTGTTTGGCAACATAGTTTGGTTCTGTTCCTCGATTGCTAGTCCATGACTCCACTTTCATGTAAGTATCCAGACTTTCAGATTTCTTTGGAATACTGCAATAGGGAGGACTGCGATTAACGTTTAATGAAACCAGTTAGAAAATACAGAAATAGAAACTACAACTTTTGTATCTGCTAGGTACCTTTGTACCTAGATAATGCACATTTCTAGAGGCTAAATTAATTTATAATGAAAATTGTTCTTTGGTATGAGAAATTTAAGCTTGTAATGAGATCTAAAGCGAGTTGATAAGGTAAACATCTGCAAGCTCACAGCCCATTTTCTAATAAATCTGACAAGTTTTTTCTTTCATTACCAATAAAAGCCAATATTTTGTACAGCGTTTGTATTTTTATTGTTTCAAACGACTCTTAGAAAAGCCAGAATTTCACGAGGGAACAAAATGTTTTTTAAGATTGCTGGCTTTAAGACAGCCAATGCTAACAGTAAGGCATGCTATGATCCAAGCAGCACTCAGACAAACACCAGGCATGGATGGCCTGCCAAGCAACACCAAGGATTAGTGAAATTATTTGATTTGTAAGTGTATGTATTAATGGTTGTTAGTTGAGGCAGGCAATGGACATCTCATGATGTCCATAGAGAGTGACAAAGATGATTGTTTATTTTATTTATTTATTTTTTTTTTAAGGTATAGGATATTTTTTGTAGGGAATTTAATTTTTTATTTGTGTAAATTATAAATTTCGGGAATTCTACACAATGGAAGGCATCCGTCAAAATTACCCCCAAACTACTAGCAGCTTGTGTTTTCGAGTGGCAAAATATTTGCTTAGGAAAAAGCTATCAATCACCTTCTGAAAAATATAATTAATTGTATTGAAAAAAGATGATGAAGAATAGTTACAGCCACATTAGAAATTAGTACAAAGTTTTAAGCTGTGCTGCGTGTGTAGTGGGATGGATTGCTTTTATGCAGCTGAAGATTGAAAAGCTGCTAGCACTCTTTTAAAAGGCCATTCAACTTATCCCTTAAGGAAGATCCTTTGAATTTTGGTGATCTTAAAGTCATTGGCTCTCTTGAGCTAAAAGAGTGACAAAATTCATTGGTTAAGTTGGCTAAACCTTGTCTGTAGTAAGACGTGATGGCCTGGCAACTGGTAGGAGCTGGCAGGAGATGAAAATGAAGGGAAGGTTGTGAGAGCTGAGAAAGACACATGGGCTGAGGTCATGCCAACAGGCAAACAGTCTTGAGAAATATGTCTTATTGAAAATTACCACACTTTTGATGTGCAAAATACAGCTATATATCTCAAAAAGAACAACAAAATAATGTCATTCCTCCAATGTTTTATTATTTCAGTGATGCGAGCTTATCCATTTATTAACTGGCTGCCCAGCAAGAACTGTTAAAACATGACTTTTCTTTCCTGAAAATAAATAAATAACATTGAAGAGAGAATTTATGAAGGAGTTACATTTCTCAGCTATTTGGAGTTACTTTAATCTTCTTGAATTAGTAGTGGGCTTTCCATTTCTTCATCTTGGATATGTATTTATGAGAGGCTGGTTCTCCACGGATGATTTAGTGGCCAAGTTTTCACTGTCTTCTAAGTAACGATGTTGAACAGTGAGTGAAGGAGTAATAATTAGATCTTACCCTGCCTGTTGTAATCTAGTCTATTTTTTACTCTATTAGCCAAGGTAATAGTGGAGGATCTCTCAGGCATGCTGTTGCCTGTAACATGTCTTAGGGACTACAGTTTTAATGCCCATAGACATCCCAAGAACATAATTTTTAGCATATATTTGATGAATGACTTGCTAGCTACTTCTTTCAGAGAAGCAACTGTGAGATCTGCCCTTGACAGGAATGTGATTTAATACAGTTGGATTGGCTAGAGCAGATTGATCTGATCCCTGTGGCTTTTGAATATACCAGAGGGTGCAGACTCCAGTTTGTGCCCAATTCAGTCACCTGCCCTAGCAATAGCTGTGTTTCTGTCTGGTTCTCCACAGATTCCTGAAAGCCCTCATACATACCTTTCATTTAAAGGAATTCACACAGCAGACGTTGCCTTTCCCTTAAATACTTTCTACCCATTTCAGAAACTGAAAGCGGTTTGAGCCTCAAAACCTGATCCACCTCCTTCCCATTCACGTCGCTGTGCTGGACCCAGCCCTGGTAGTGTTTGGTACCAAGCAGCCCCACGACGAGGAGTTCTGGTGCTGGAAATCCAGGCGTTTTGAACCACATCGGGAAGTTCTCAGTAAAGCCTGGCACAAATCAAATGATTCGACTTCTTCCAGTACGCTATGTATCCTTAGAGCATTATACATTTCTCATGCCACCCCTGCATTTTTCAATGGGTGATGGAATTCACCGAATGTGCGCTTAGAAAAGAAAGCAGTTTTCATTTCTCTGCCGGGTAAGGGGCTTTACACTTCTGGAATTGTCTTTCCATTTACATTTGCCCAACGATGGAATCTGGGTAACAGAAATACTTTCAAAGGTGCTGCCTCCCGAGGGAAAGTAACCCTTTTCATCATTAAAGTGCCAGAAAAGCTGCTGGTTTACAGTGCTTCCAAACAATCCATTAGGATAATATGAGTAATTTCAAATTGAGCCTTTTTTGACCAGGTGGTTTGTGTTTACTACCACCAGAAGCTGACAATATTTTCAGTGCAGGTATTTTTACATGGCTGGTGTTAGAAGTGACAATAATGGCATTTGAAAAAGATCTGCCCA
Organism: Aythya marila; assembly: GCF_965140915.1. Classification (NCBI taxonomy): domain Eukaryota; kingdom Metazoa; phylum Chordata; class Aves; order Anseriformes; family Anatidae; genus Aythya; species Aythya marila. Next base: position 26,864,023 of record NC_139043.1, read on the forward strand.
TGTTCACGGATTACATACCTGATGCAAAACCATGGCTTTGGTAGGAATTTATTCAGCATTTCAGTGGGTACAGCTCTGCCCTGGGAACAGCCTCAACAGTGCTGAGTTCTTCCAACTTTTCCAGTGATTTGTGCCTATTGATTAAAGCTCCTGAAGGTCACAGAATTGAAATTCATTTGGCTGCAACCATTATACAAAAATAACACAAAGTATTTGTTCATCAAAATCAAGCTGTAAGTCAACTTGAGTGACCAAGAATTGAAATGAGATTTTGCTGCTTGTAGCAGTGTTACAAGTAAATGCCAGGTGTTTCAACAAGCCCTGTTAGGTGATAGATGATCCAGCCAAGCCCATCCTTGTGCCTGGGGAGTTCACTCGGTTATCTGCTCCCTACCAATTTCAAAGCCAGTACTTGAGACTGTAAAACAAGAATCCCTTATTTAATAAGCTGACCTTGAGTTACTCAGTGTCTGCCAACGTGTTATAAATGCTGAGGAACGTAGAAACAAGTGTGCGTTGTTACTGTAAAGCCCTTAATAAGTAGTTTGTTGAAACACTGCCATTTGCAACACCATTTCCAGCAAAGCTGAGCCTTCTGTTTTATGCCAACTACACTTATGGAGGGTTGAAGTGGAAGCTAAATTGCTAAATCCTCTTTTAAGAGAGCTAACATATTTAACATTTTTCATTTCCGGAAGGTTACTATTTCTGTTTTGACTGGTAAAACATCCAGTACAGAATCTAAATGGCGGTACGCATTTATCATGGTAGATCAACAGCAAAAGTGGTAAAATATATACAGCCAAGTACGCTGTTGGGGTTGTAGAAAGGTAGGGTATCGCTTTGCTGTGGAGGAATAATGCACAGAACCAGTAGCACAGAAAGTCCAACAAGGCAATGAAAGCTCCCTTTGCTCAACCATTGTACAAGAGACCCACATCAGAAATGGATGGTGAGGTGGAGGAACCGGTGAGTAACCCAAGTGGGTGACAGCCTGGGGCAGGACCTTTCACCAGGCTCTGCCAACCAGACTGAGATTTAACTTGCCCACGGCTCTGTCAGCACCTTAAAGTCTGTGGTATGTGTCCCTGTTCTGGGTTGAGAGGGCTGCTAAAAGAGCCTGAATTCTCTCTTGGTACTGCAGAAAAGCATAAGGAGCTGTAGACTGATCCCATTTATCACAGTCCACGTTTCCTATTCAGAGAGGGATTCTTTCCCAGGACATTCTTTCTACTGTTTGAGTGCAGATTAACGGGATCATGCTGTCTGTCATCAGTGCTGTTACCTTTGATTATGCTCCAGTAAGTTAAACTTTTCAAAGCAGAAAAAAAATGCTGTTTTTCAAAGATCTATTTAAAGTTGATTTGAGAATTTGTATTTCTTTCTATTGATTTTTCTAATGCAAGTGCATGCTACCAAGTGGTAGGAAAATGGATCTGACCTAAATATCTTTAAATGAGAATTTCTAAGCCTCCTAGGACAAATCTTGCAATCCTTTATCACTGAAAAACTGAAAAAATATTTAGGAAGAACTGGTTTACAAACAGAAAGGTCTTCCAAGCACCTGTAGGTACTTTCCTGTAGAGAGGTGGGGCAGTCAGTGTAATCAAGACAGTTCTTGCATGCTTTCTCATCTCCATCACTTTGGGCAGCCCTTCCCTGCCCTAGCTGGCTTGTGTCACAGTACTGTGCTTTACCACATACGAGTCCTGCAGGGCTAAAAAAGTCCCCAGTGTGTCATTTCCAAGCCGCCGTGTCACACCATAGAGCTCAGGAAGGCCTCATGACCTCACTTGGCCCCTCACCCCTCTCCTCCATAGCCTGCTTGGCAAACTTCACAAGTGAGGTGGGGAACAACTCCACCTCTCATAGGTTAAAACCCAGCCTGCCTGTGAGACTATAGCATTGGGTTTGTAAAACTGAGGGAGGAAAGCACTTCCCATTGTTGCTGCAGAGGCTGGAGGTTGTGTAGTGTTGGCCACTGCTCCGGGCCCCTCAGATCATGCACAGGTCATGATCAGATGCCTACAGATAGCTGCGTGATGCTTTATAACATTCAGACCTACACGTATTTTCTCTATAATCCATTTTTAAAACAACTTGGCTATGAATTCTGGGACTTTACCTTCTAAATGGCTGTGGAAGAGTCTTCCCATGCTAGCCCACTATCTGAGGCAAAACCTACTGCAGAAACTACATGGCTGCGTAGTAAGGCACAAGTATATAGCTATTCCCTTTGGGTACACGATCAGTACGATACAATGACAGTGCATGAAGTCTGTACCCTTCTGTATTGCAGATCAAAGTGTGAAGTGTGCCTGATCATGTTGCTACACTAAGTAGATCATTGCAGTATTTGCTTAGGCACAGTTTCAAAAGCAGCTTGGAAACTTAAAAAAAAAAAAAAAAAAAAAAAAAAAAAGACACATCTTAAGCACAACAGATTGCCCCTTCAAAAAATATTACATCTATACCACTGAGTGAGACCCTGCCAGACTAAAGCTATGTTGATGTTATGGGATCCAAAGGCTGGAGCAGAGGCACAAGACATCGCTGACAGAGTGATCAAAGAGGTTTCAGAGCAGCATGGAGAATCACCCCTTTTGGTTGACAAGTGTTGAAGTCCTGTGCTGGAGGAACACATGGGAGGGCTGTGTGGCCCCATCCCTGACCTTTCAGATCCATGGCTGTCACCATGATCCCATTGCAGGACATACCTGAATCACCGTGCTGTCCCACCAGTCTGTGTGAGCCCAGAAGAAGCAATCTGCTAAATGAGGATGCTCCAGGATAAGCAAATCATATGGAATTACTGTTTGGGTTTTCTCTTACTTTCATCTGCTCACACTGGCTCTGCAAAGTGCCGTAGGCTGTCCTGGACAGTGCTGTCCTCCTAGCTATTTGTAAACATGTACTATAACCACCATGCACTGAGGGCAGTCAGGCTGACCACGTACTGCCTTTTGTGCTGACTGGCACTGATTTAAAGGACTCTCGGAGTGAAAAATAAACAGAATTGAGTGACAGGAATCACACTATAGGAATTTACTAATTTGAACCCTAGTCTTGAACTGCAATAGTGGTTTTATAAGATATCGGTATAAAAGCTCACTTCTGAGCTCATTGTATAGCTTAGTAAAATCTATGCAGTAAGGCAAAACAAACAAGGAATATTGACCTGGAATGCCAGGGGGTATTTGGAGTTGGAGGAAATCCTGTAAAAGCTGACCACATGTTATTAACATCCTGTGATGTTCTCTCAAAGCCAATTTCCAGCAGGTCTTTCCCTCTGTTTCTTTTTTAGCTCTCATTGCCCTACACTCCTATCAACTGGCAGTAAATTAAATTAGCCTTCCCCAAGCTGAGCCTGTTTTGCCTGTGTTGGTAACCAGTGAGTGATAGCCCTGTCTGTATGTTAACCCACGGGTGTTTTTCATCCTATTTCTCCCCCTGTCCTGCTCAGGAGGGGGAGTGAGCAAGCGGCTGGATGGGCATCAGCCAGGGTCACCAACCACACCTGGGCTACTAAGATAACCATAAAAAAGTTCCTGTAAGAACCTGAGGTGCTAGAAATCAGTGCCTGGGCTATACCGCAGAAAAAAAGAAAAAGACTTAGACAGTGAATAATGTCACTGCTTGTTCCTAAAGAGAGTGTGCGGAACAAGATGCGTGCACAGTTCTGTGGCTGTGTCACAGGGACGCTACGTGTGATTTGTAATCTCTTCTGGGTCTAACCACTGCCACATAGCCCCTTCTACTAAAACAAACAGATCACCGTGTAATTGGCTATGATGTAATCACTTGTAAGAGCAAAACTTTGTTTCCTGATGAAAGGGAACCGGGGAGAGCTATAAAGATGAAATACCAGTGCTACCAGTGGGATTCAGCTGCTGTTCTGCAGTAGCTTGATATGATTAACAGGATGCTATACAGCGTATTTCTGCAGCATGGATGCTTTGGGAATGCAAGGCATGATGCTTAGCCATGATTAAAAGCTAAACCACATGCTCTGGCTTCCTTCTAAAGCAGATTTCATTGGGATGTCACACCCCTGTAGCACCTCCATGGCCCAAAGGGTGCATCCCCATATGGGAGAGGGGACCCTTCCCATGTTGTGGGGAAGGGAACTCCTGGCACAGCACAGAAAGCCACTGGCAGAAATCCCAGTGTTATCTGCTGGGGCTGAAGCTGCTCAGCCTGGACAGGCTTTGTCCTCAGACGGCTGAGGTTTGGACTGCCAAGGGTTTGCCTCTTCTCCACCTCCGTGATATACCCGCAGTCAGCATTTATCTTCCCCTCGGGAAACCCTTTTGAAAGTACTTGGTGAAGTTGATCAGCTTGATGTGGTCAGGACAAGTGTCACAGCATAGCAGAGCCGCTCAGGATGGAAGGGACCTGGGGAGGTCTCCCCTCCAACCTCCTGCTCTGTACCTGGTCAGTCTTGAAAACCTCCCCAGATGGAGCCTACACAACTTCTTCCACCCACATAATGAACATTTCTCGCTTTATACAGAACTGGAACCTCTCTGGTTAAATTTCTGTCTGTCATTTCTTGTCTTACCACCACACACCACTGCAGAGAGCCTGCAAACCTTCTGCTCCATGGCACAGGGAGCCAGTGCCACACTGTCCTCTTTGGGACATTTGGGGAAGGCTGATCCCTCTCCCCTTCCCATATAGTGAGGGCTGAACCAGCACAGATCTAGAGTTTTAAAATTGATACAGTTTTACTACCATATCTGAAAATTCAGGAAACTCAGTGCCCAGCACACCACGTAAAAGATCACCTCCATCCAAATGAGCAGGGACCTCCAAGGTTTTTTTTTTTTTTTTTTTTTTTTTTTTTTTTTTTTTTTAATATAATGTAGAGGGCAACAGAAATGAGATTTTTTCTCATCTCTTTGTCCTGGGCTGCAAGTGAACCTTCTGGACTCTGCTGGTCCCAGGCTATGGTGAGATGAGCCTGCTGGCTCCTGCTGACTGGTGCTTTTCAGGGTGCCCCTTCAGCTCTGTGACATCCCCCATCTGCCTCTTTCAGACAGCACAGAGGAATAGGATCAAGCCTGAGGAAGGGAGCTGGTCACTAGAGATGTAGTCTCTGTACAAACAAAAAATTCCTGGGTATCCCTTTGCCAGTGGGTGGGACAGACAACACCTCCTTTTTGGCTGCAGAGCAAAGATCTTGTGATATTTTTGGTGTGCGACATACTTTGAAGCATTTAAATGTGCTCGTATGAGCAATTTATAGTGCTTGGCATCTTCCTATGAAATATTTATAGAGGCAATATATTCCAGTGAATTATACTGCTGGCCCATGCAGCTTGGATGATAAAAAAAGTCCATTGTAATCTGCAGAAAAGGAACTCATCAGCACCATGGAAATAAGATTTGTAACCAGCACCATCACTATCTGGAATCCAGGAAATAGGAAACCATCTTTCCTCCAATAAATCCCTGGTGCAGTGAAGGCGATGGCAAAGTTCATCTGTGCATGTGGAGCTGGGCTGGTGTTGGTCGTGCCAGCGAGGAAAATGGGTCAGTGCTGCAGAGCCAGCCAAAGCAAGGGCAGTGGCTGATGGAGAAAAAAAGCAAAGCCATAGGCAAATAACTTCACAACCCTCCCTGGTGGGAGATAGAAATCACAAAATCCGTAATGTCTGTCCAGAGGCGGGAACAATATTTCATTTGTTTAAAGGAGCCCTTTCCATTCCCTGGTCACACAGATAAATGCTGGTGCAGAAAAATACACAAATGAATGAGTTCTCATCAAAAACAGAATTGAGCCATGAAGCTGTGTTCATTATAGTAGTGATTTTCTCTTTTCTCTGCAGAACAGGACTCAAGGGATGCAAGATAGAAAGTCTCCGAATTAAAGTCCTCCTTGCCTATGGAGGTTTTATTTTTGTTCTTCCTCTGTGAGTTATTTTCCTTCCTTGAAAGTCAGTGCACAGCCAGGAGCCCCTGGCACGCTCCCTCTTAGGGAAAGGCACAGGCTGCAGGCTCCAGGCTCTTGCCATAGGTAGGTTTCCTTAGTCTGGAGGTTTTTCAAAACATTTTCATGTAAACTGAAAATAAGTCAAGCAGGTACATGTCAGAAGTCTCAAACAGTCAAGTTCACCCCATTTCTGATGTAAATACCCAAGTTAGAAACCATTCATCATCTGGAGGGGACAGGTGGGCCCAGTTTCCTCCAGTGCTGTAAGTGTGGATCTTTGGCCAAGGGGTGGCCATCCCTTGGCCACCTTGCCAAGTCCTTCTGCTGCTGTAGGACACACACTTGTGGACCAACAGGGTTAAATTGCTACCAGGAGGCTTCAGAGGAGCCGATGAGACATGTAGGGAAAAAAAACAAAAACAGCTGAATGGCTGAAGGTCCTGACCAGACAAGATCTGGGGCAGCAGACACCTACTTCTGGTGAGCACCCTCATCTGTCTGCTGAGAGGTGAGGTGCCTCTGTCTCCCCGTTAGCCACCACCTTGTCCCCGTTAACGTCTTTAGGAGGAGCTCTGAATCCTTTCCAAAGCCATTGCTGCTTTCCTTGAGCAACTCCTTTATCATACTAATTGTATAAGATTATAATCATTGGTAATTTTAACTAATTACTGAGGCAGTTGTTCCTTCTTTAATACTAAATTGATTCAGAGAGGGAGTTTCAATTGGAAGCCAAACCTATTACTCATGTTAAGCCCTCTGATGTGTTTACACTTTGCGTACTGAGGATTAACAGCAAGCTGGGAAACCTCCAGGGGCTCGCTCTTTTTGACCTGGGCACTTGCATTTTCTCTTGTCCCTGGGCCAAAACAAGAGATGTCACAGTGGCTTTCCTCCAGGAATGGGGTTTTGCTCAGCAAAGGGCTCCAGCACACCCAGGAAAGGACAACTTATTTTTTTGTCATATCAATCCTCTGCCCTCACCAGTCTGTGACAGCCAGCTCGCAGGTGGGGGGTTCTCGGGAGTCAGCACCTGGCATCATCAGTTTGTTCATCTCAAAGCAACACAAATGCAGATAAATGTGTGGGGTTTTAGAAAAAGAAAGTCAGTTTTCCATTGTTCAGAATTCCCCTACATTTTAATTAGAAAAAGGAGAATGACTGCAAATCCTAAATACCTTGGCCATCTAGACTCATGCCACAGTGCATGCAACAGCAAGGTGTTTGCTGAGGGTGAGACATCCCATCCCATCTCCCTCATCTGCGTTTTTGACAGGAGCCTGGACAAAAAATTTAGTCTGGATTTCCAGCTTTGGGCAGATGAAATTGGTCTCTTGCCCTGTTGCAGGACTTCCTTCCTTATGCAGGTCGAGGGCAGCAGGCTGGAGGATGGAATACTTTGAGCATCTGGATTATCAAGGAATAAGGCTGTCATTTTTCAGTGCAGAAAAGTCACCTTGTGGGTTGCCATTCTCCTGCTTTGTGGTATAACTTTAGCCTTGTTGAAACCAAACCTGTTTGGTGCCCTCACTGGTTGTCTGCATCTCAACCTTGTGTGGTTTGTAATGCTGGAAAACATCACCCTTTCCTCCTCCCCACTCACATCACAGTTTTCTCAATTGTTAATAACACAAAAGCATAAATGATGTTTCCTGCAAGCAGGCTGTTTACAAATAGGTGTGCAATAATTCCAGGATCATCCTTATTTCAGTGTAGCTTTATATGAATTTGTCTTCACATCTTTTGGACAGCTAATTCTTCTCTGAAACTGATATAGAAGCATGCAGTGATTCATCTCTGAAATAATAATCACTATACTGGCTGCACACAGTTTAATCTTCCAGCAAATAAAGAAGTGATTGAAACTTGCTATTATCAAACCAGATCAAGTTTGTTCAGAAGAAAAAAATCTGTTATTTTAGTACAAATTGGTATAATGAGCTGTCTCTGTGCTATTATCTCTGAGCATTAACTGGCTCTACTATGCAGGATAATACTCAGAATAATTATTACTTATCCACATGTACATACATTGAGTAATAAAATAATTAGACCTTTTAAAACAGAAGATAGAAAAGATTCCACTTACTGTAATTCTGACTTTCTGATTATAAGGTTGAAATAAATAATAGGTGATATTTTATCAGTGTGCCAAACCAGTAAGTGCTGTATTTGTAGATGTCAGTACAGACTGCACATAGGGTATACATTTTCTCAAACTCATGAATGAGCAGAGGTTTCAATAAGGATGTGGAGGATCTGAGCTCTTGAAATTCAGAGGTGGGCATGGGCTGCTGAGGGCAGCGAGCTCTGTCCACAGGCACGCTCCCAACCCCAAGGAGCTCCTTGTGGCCAGGAACCACGCTGGGCATGGGGCTGGTGTGGGACACTGCTGCAAAAGCTGACACCCTGGGGATCATTGGAGTCTCCTATCACATGGGTCCAAGCAAGGAGGGATTGACAGGGATTGCTTCAGGGGGTAATATTAAAGTGTTGCAATGGGGAGGTAACACTACTGAGAGCTTCACCTGCATGGCGACTGCTCCTTATTTCTAAGAGCCACATTTCTATATATCATCATTATATATAATTTCTCTATATTATCCTCTTTCCTTCACCCACACTCCCCAGTGAGCACCCTGACCAGAGCCATACGTTTGTTCTTGGCCCATGATTCATTTTGCTTCATCTGCAGTCTCGAGAGAGCAGCGTTTGGACATGCATATACCCTGTGCACTGGTCCTGAGGTATGGCAGTGGGTGTTATCCATTTCTTGAAGATAGTTGTTTTAAGGGGGGTTGCTTGTTTGCCTGTTTCTTTCAGGACACCAGGAATAACCGAACCACATCAGATAACGAAGATAAGCCAATTCATCTCATGCTCCCTTGCAAATCCCAGACACTGGGTTAATCACTCAGATGATTAAGAGCTCGAAGCAGACTGGTGGAAGGTTTTAATTCTGTTTGTTGAGAGCTGTAAACATAATTGATTTACATTTCTCTACAATAAGTTAATTTGAGAGAGTGTTCCCATTGTAAATAATATCAGATTCAAGGCTATATGCCTTACAAATCTCAGTGACTCCACTGGAGAAAATACAGTTCACTCCTTGCTGCAAAAGGATGAAAAGGATAAAGACTAATGACTGATAAATGTGGACTTCCTGGAAACAGAAAATTACCAAATCTGACAACTGCTATACATTAGCACTGTAACACAAGAAGCAACATGTTCCCTATTATCCTTGATAAGTTAATGGATCGGTGATGAAATTCAAATAAATAATGAAAAAAATCTTTGAAAACAGTCACTCGGGACTGGGGACCAGGACTGCAGATCAGGGACCATATATTCTCCCACTCTCCCTGCCACTTATAACTATCCTGCCTCTTGACACATCTCTGGATTACACTCCTAAGGATTTCTTTAACCTTAGAGAAAACCTCAAGTGCATTCTGAAGAAATACCGAGGAGAACGTGCTCGTCTGAACATCCCAAGGATTGCAGAAGCTTTGGAAGGCTGCCATAACTCTCCTGGAGGAGAAGAAAGGGAGAATGAACAAGTAGGAAAACACGTCTTCCCCTGACCCTACCTCAGAAACTATTTACAATGATACCTTTCACACTTTCTTCAGGTAGCTGGTCTATGGAGGGGTCAGGTGGAGATGGCCAACAATAATTTCTTTCAAGTTATCTCCTTGGAACTGTAACTTCTAGTAGTTTAAAGGCTTTTGACTTGTGTATTGTGAGAACAGCATTTCTTTTATGAAAAGCACATTCTCACAATTAACACTTTGCAAAAGTAATGATAACGCCACCAGTATCTACCCAAATCTGTTTCTTCTTACCACAAAGCAAGGTCTGAATTCACAGTAAGGCACCTTTTCCATACAGCCTGTTGTTCAATCTTAAAAGGGGATGGGGAGCAGAATGTGGCCCTCACTATCCACGAAGAAATGGTTGGCAACCTGCTACTGCACTTGGATGTGCACAAGTCAATGGGGCCGGATGGGATCCACCCGAGGGTACTGAGAGAACTGGCAGAGGAGCTGGCCAAGCCGCTTTCCATCATTTATCAGCAGTCCTGGCTATCGGGGGAGGTCCCAGTTGATTGGCGGCTAGCAAACATGATGCCCATCTACAAGAAGGGCCGGAGGGCAGACCCGGGGAACTATAGGCCTGTCAGTTTGACCTCAGTGCCAGGGAAGCTCATGGAGCAGATTGTCTTGAGAGTCATCACGTGGCACTTGCAAGGCAAGCAGGCGATCAGGCCCAGTCAGCATGGGTTTATGAAAGGTGGATGAGGGAAAGGCTGTGGATGTGGTCTACCTTGACTTCAGCAAGGGTTTTGACACCGTCTCCCACAGCATTCTCCTCAAGAAACTGGCTGCTCGTGGCTTGGACTGGCGCACACTTCGTTGGGTTAGAAACTGGCTGGATAGCCGGGCCCAAAGAGTGGTGGTGAATGGAGTCAAATCCAGTTGGAGGCCGGTCACTAGTGGCGTTCCCCAGGGCATGGTGCTGAGACCGGTCCTCTTTAATATCTTCATCGATGATTTGGATGAGGGCATTGAGTGCACCCTCAGTAAGTTCGCAGATGACACCAAGTTAGGTGCGTGTATCGATCTGCTCGAGGGTAGGAAGGCTCTGCAGGAGGATCTGGATAGGCTGCACCGATGGGCTGAGGTCAACTGCATGAAGTTCAATAAGGCCAAGTGCCGGGTCCTGCACCTGGGGCGCAATAACCCCAAGCAGAGCTAGAGACTGGGAGGGGAATGGTTGGAGAGCTGCCTGGTGGAGAAGGACCTGGGAGTATTGGTTGATAGTCGGCTGAATATGAGCCAGCAGTGTGCTCAGGTGGCCAAGAAGGCCAATGGCATCCTGGCTTGTATAAGAAACGGTGTGACCAGCAGGGCTAGGGAGGTGATCGTCCCCTTGTACTCGGCTCTGGTGAGGCCGCACCTTGAGTACTGTGTTCAGTTTTGGGCCCCTGGCTACAAGAAGGACATTGAGGTGCTCGAGCGAGTCCAGAGAAGGGCGATGAAGCTGGTGAGGGGTCTGGAGAACAAGTCCTATGAGGAGTGGCTGAGGGAGCTGGGCTTGTTCGGCCTGGAGAAGGGGAGGCTCAGGGGTGACCTTATCACACTCTACAGGTACCTTAAAGGAAGCTGTAGCGAGGTGGGGATTGGTCTATTTTCCCACGTGCCTGGTGACAGGACGAGGGGGAATGGGCTAAAGTTGCGCCAGGGGAGTTTTAGGTTGGATGTTAGGAAGAACTTCTTTACCGAAAGTGTTGTTAGACATTGGTACAGTCTGCCCAGGGAAGTGGTGGAGTCACCATCCCTGGAGGTCTTTAAAAGACGTTTAGATGTAGAGCTTAGGGATATTGTTTAGTGGAGGACTGGTTAGTGTTAAGTCAGAGGTTGGACTTGATGATCTTGAGGTCTCTTCCAACCTAGAAATTCAATGATTCTGTGATTCTGTGAAATGGTTATGGTTACTCTAAAATAAATTGTGTGAAATAAAGCTGAAAGATAACTGTGCACAGGGGACCTTGCTCATAGCAAAGGCTGATATAGATATTTGCCTGCCCTGAAGCAGGTGGAAAGTCTTGATTTGTTTTGGTGAACTGCAATGCACAGGGTCCATGTTCAACTATGGTGACTCTGTCATTGATAAATGGCTTCACTAAATTAAAGTTTTATGGGAACAGATATTTCAGGAAATATGTCACTGACATAAAAGTGAAAAAAAAAAACGTATGCCAGGGAGTAAATTACTTGTAGCAGTTGCAGGCATATACATGTAATGGTCTCTGGAAAACTGATCTGTGGAGTCAGGTTCTGGATATTTGAATGGAGCTGCTCAAGGACATCCTTGCTCTGATCTAGAGAGGTGTGTCTGTTACCTACAGTATTACATGCTGATTGTTTAAACAATATTTAGAAATCCTTTTTTTTTTTTTTTTTTTCCTTACTATGACAAGAACAAAGGCCAAAAATATTAAAGCTTTTGCAACATAGCTATTCATGCCCACTGCCCAAACGTGTATTTTGACAGGCAGCACTAACTGCATTTATTTTCTTATTGAAAGTCAGTAAATGAAGCCAAGCTGCCATTAGTTTTTAAGGTCATTATCTCTGAGCATTTCTGTTTTGAAGAACCTGGTATTAATTCTATTTTCCAGCACAATGACAATGGCTATGTCCTCCAAAAATGTATATATGTATCAAATTTGTTTTAAGGTAATTGCATTTTTCTCTAATCATGAGCTGAAGTAAGTAACCTGCAGGATACAAGCAATGCTGTATATTTAATAAAGTCTGAAGGAATAAATAATAGACCTTTTATGAGAGGTTACTCTTGAGTAAAGAACAGATATTAAAATGATTTCTTTATTTAATTTCTAAACAAATGGTAGCTATTGAAATTGGAACACATCCTTTTGACCTAATGCATTTCTATACTTTACAAACAGGACAGTGTTATGTTTTCTACTGCGAGAGAGTGCTATATAATTGATGTAAAAACAATATGAAAGAGGCTTTAATAAAAAAAAAATAATGATTTGATATAACCTGGGTCTTATTAATACAGTCTTTCTGGTATTTTGTGGCTGTTATTCCTGCACCCAACTTCTTCAACTCAGATTTTCATGGGAAATGGTGATTTATGTGATTATGAGAAACAATATTGCTTTAGTCTTTAAGAGACATCTACCTTTAGTATGGCTCCAGGCAAGATTTACAGACATGAACAGGATACTGCTATGTATTAGGATCCTTAATTGCACATCCTTAAGCTGATATCAATAAGCACTGGATATTAATCACTGGAAATTGCAATTTTCTGACAATAAGATCTCATTCAGATAGACCCACTGAATTAAGTGGGATTAAAATCTGTGCCTCATGTTAAAAATGCATTTACATCCGAATAGGGATGGATTGCAGCCTAACCATGTAACTATTTTATAGCCTTTCTTTCACCAGCCTGGACAAGCTTCCACTGCACTGGTATGCATGAAGTCAGTTGTTCTGAACCAGCAGTTTTCCAGATCATTGGACACTGACCAGGCATCAATTTGAGTCTTTAAGAAGATTTATTTTTAAAGATCTTTCAAAGCAGCAAATTCAACTGCCTTTAAAAATAATATAAGAAGCAGTTAAATTATATTGGAAAGCCTAATTTACAGTCTGTGGGAATTACTTACATTGCAAACTTAGAGGTGTGAACAAGTTTTTAAGCAGATCATTTAAGCAGATTTACAGGCATTTTTCACTTTTGTCTCCTGTACTGTGACAAGAAGCTTTTCTTCTAGCGAGGCACAAGAAGCTTAATGAAAACAGGACTGCCTTTAGGGAGAAATCCCTTATAGACCAGGACTCACAGGAAGGATGTCTGTAATTATTACTTTGCAAGGTATAGACCAGCAGAGAGAAAAAATCAAATAGTAACACTAATGGCATGACAGCAGGTGTTGAAGTCTACCTTTGTATGAATGAGATTAGTGAGAACAGCAACCTAAAACTCCGAGGGGAAACATCTAGCACTGAGAAAACCAGCACGCAGGCAGTGCACGATGAAATAAATTACGCTCAGCTTACAAGTATGGGGGTATGAAGTACTCTTCTGTTCCTCACTTCAAAATGAACTTGTTTTCAAAAAAGAACAAAAAGATTATTAAAAAAAAAAAAAAAGATGTTTTTTAAATGAAGCCTTCTACTTTGCTTCATATCAGGACAAACCCAAGGTACCACAGCATCGTTTGCAGCCTAAACAATGGTACCTCATTCACAGCATTCTTCATTGCTCTTATCTACACAGTGAAGAGAATCTGCACACATGCACACTGTGGCCAGAAGTACTGCCAGGCTAATGTGAACTACTGCTCTCTTTTCCTCTGCAAATCGTCCTACTGGTACCCGGGGGGCTGACTGGGGTACACCTCTATTCACCAGCATGGGGCATCTGTGATCCCCGATATAAACAGATAAGGGTATCTTCCATGCTGCATGACAAGTTTTGCTGTAATCAACACTGTTAAAACTGCATTACCCCGCCTTCATCATACAGTCCAAATTACTTACTCTACAGTATTTCAGAAATTGTTAAAATTTTAATTGACCAGTCAAGATACCCTTGTCAGGTTCTTGTCCTGTTATGGACTTCCTGTATGAGCTTGGCCAAGTTGCATTTCCTCTCTGTGTCTAACTGTTAAATTAGGACACTACTTGATACTGGGAGATAGGCTTAGGAAAATGTGGGAGATATTTTGGTGCTTTGGTAGTAGACACCAGGAATGCACCTAACATAGTCAAAAAAATATAGTTCATTTGCGATTGCACATCAGTGGAATAACACTGCCACTTTCTACTTTAAAGTATGTGAATGTACTGTATGAATTGTTAAGGCCTTGCTATAAAATAAGATGTTTCTGTTACAGCAAATTGTTTGGCTTTTAGTATTTTCCCTTAGTATTCATTATGCATTATAGTTTGTAAGTAGTTGTGATTATAGCTAATAAGCATCATTGTATTGTGTGTGGACAAATTAATTTGTTCTCTTTGTGCTGTACACAAGTAAAGTTTCAGTTAAATCACCTATGAGATATTTTAATCATGAGGCATGTGGATGACATCCCCAAGTGATGTAATTACATCAGTGAGGGATGTGATGAAGTCTTCTTCAGCGTTGCTGCCTACCTAACGGTATGAGACAGACACTCTTATACATTCTTCTACATTTTTTTTTTTTAAGTGGTGGCAATGGTTTCCATGAGTTTTGTTTATTTACTTTTTTTTCTCCTTGACTGAAACCTGAGAGTCTAGCCTTTCCTGTCAAGCACAGTGTCCTGGTGGGTTAAGGCAGCCTCTGACAACTATCTTCACGTGACAGAAGTGTCTCCATACAATAGGGTAAGAGCTTTCTGACTGAGGAAGAAAATGAAATTTTGGTTCTTTGAGAGCCAAAAATAAAAATAATTTTTTCTCCTGCCTTCTCCTGGCAAGAAACTTTAGAGTGCAAATAAGCCAAGACATGGACAAAAATTGTGTTCTTTTTTTTTTTTTTTTTTTTTTTTTTTGAGCAGGTAAGCCTTACCCACACTGTCTCAAGATTTTTGGTCATTTGGAAAACATTAGAAATCCAGAAAGAACAGCTTGTCTTGAAGGATTATATTGTTTCTGGCTTAATTTGAACTTGAAAATTCAGGGATGGAAATATTTTGCAAGAAAAAAAATGAATCCAACCCTTTCACACATCAGAACAAGCTTGGATTGAATTGAAGTTAGATTATGTTGTCATTTCCATATCTGAAAAATTTTGTTCCTCTTGAAAAGTAACATTACAACTCTCCAGCTTTTATAAGGGTAGCTCCCAACAGACAGAGCTGTGGCAACTGAGTGTGGTATGGAAAGCCCATGAATAAGGAAGACAACTCCCTTTGGTGATGGAATGGAGAATAATAACAAAGATCTGGGATCTTAACCTCACTGCTGAACAACACAGAGAAGATAACTATTGAAAAGACAGTAAGTTGTGTGCTGTAAGAGGTTATAAGAGTATGTGTGCAGAGCCAATAGACCTGGTAGCATCCAAATGCAAGCATTCTGTGGAAAGTCAGAAATAAGACCTTTTCCCAGCTGTCTGCCAGAGCTGGATGTCCTCAGTGTGGGCTGGAGTTTGGTTCCCATGGGTCCTGAAAAGCACCCAGTGCAACATCAGGACTGATATACAATGTGACAAGGTCATGTCTATGCTTTTAAACCTTGCAGAAGTCACCCAAATTTAAAAGAACAAAACAAAAAACTTGATGAAAGGCTTCTCTTTTCAGAAAGTTTAGGAGAACTGCAACAAATTATATAAATCAAGAGAAAAAAAATCCCACTCTTTCAGAGTATAATGAGTTGTTCAGTACTATGCCATGCATTTTGACGAGAACAAAGGTAAACACTCAAATTTGATATTAAATAAAAAAGTTTATCCTCAGCCACAGAAAGAGTTATTATTTACCTTCATGTCTTTCTCAAGTTTCTAGTGTTTCTTAATGACAATGAATTGAGACTTCTGTGCCTTCAAAGGTTTGTAGATGAAGCCTTTAGATGGAAAAGAAAACCTGACTGAGGATATCTCCTTTGAAATGTGTTTACGTTTTATTATTTTTCTCCCCCATTAGTTAAAGGAATGTAGATTGTTCTTTATATTTAACACAAATCTCTTGATAGCTTCTCATTTTTCACAATTTAAGCAAAGAATAAAGGGTTCTGAGTTCTCTGTTCTGCCCTGGAAATGTATTTCTCCTAATTTCCTTTATAAGTCATGGAGTTTTGCATCTCCTACACCATAAATTAATGCCTTCCATAAAATATATTCAGTTGCAAAATACTAAACACTTGCCTTTTGTAAAACTTTTGTTGTCTCATGTCTGGTTTTCTTACTTGCCTTGATGAACATGAGAAATGTAACCATCTGCCATGATCTATTTTATTCTGTAAGGGAGTGGGGGAGGAAAGCAGAGAAAATAAAGTGAGAGAAAAACAAAAATCATCACTGACCTATATATATATATTTTTTTTGGTGAGTATTATTTTGAAAGCAGGATATATTTGAGACACACTAGATTGGTTCTCATAACTAATAAACGTGTGACTGTGATACAAATGGGGCCAGTCACTTTGTTGATATAAGCAGTTCTCATGGTCAGATACCACATCTCTGCCAGTTTGTCCTCTGCTGCAGTGCTGCACAGCATCTCTGAACACAGAAAAAGTCCAAGCAGTTAGAGCAAAGGTGCATAAACTTCACAGAGCCATTAATTAGAGGCAAGTGTGGCATCACCTGGCTTTCCCAAAGAGAATGGAGGACCTGAGCCTGTCCTTGCCTTTTGCATGGTCCCACTGGGAGACCCTGTGCCCAAGGGATGCCTCCTGGGAGGACACAGGACAGCTGAGCCCACAGCTCCCACGTGGCACAAACCAGTAGCCTAGAGTAAGACTAGATCCCTACAGGATGGGGGGACAAAGCCATGGACTGGAGGGACAAAGCCAGCAGCTGATCTTCAGCACATGGAACAAGACCGTAAGTTAATGAAAATGTCCATGTTCCCTTGATATGCTGCCACTCAGGATTTTAATCAATACCTCAATTACTTCTTAGCACAGAAATTAACAAAGGCACACCTCTTACAATCTAATTCCACGGTATAGTCTTGAAATCCTCTAACAAGGTGCTAGTGCTCTCTGAACAAAGCAGGTTTTTTCATTGTTTACTCTTGTATTTGTTCAGCTATCCACTCCAAACAGCTCTAGACCTTCATCACTTGCAAAGTCCTGTTGCAAATGCTGCTTTCCAATGCCCCTTGTAATTTTATTTTCCAGATGGTTGCAGGACTCCCTGTGACACCCAAACCCTGTCTCGTGAAAGTGGACAGAGCTGCAAGTACTTTACATTTGGAAATGATGGAACATCTTTTCCATTTACCAGATGATGAGGCACCCACACTAAGAAGGAAATGGTTTGAAATACACAACTGCAGTAGCAAAGCATACACTACAGGCTGCTGCTTTGCAGTGGAGAATCATGCAGGTTATGAAAAGGAGACAATTTTAGCCGTATGGACCTAACAATGGCAACAATTTCATACATTCCCAGCATTGAAGTTTATTATGTGTGGGTTTAACAATGAGGGAGAAAGGAAAGTGAGAGAGCTAGAGTGGGAATCATTAACAGATTCACAAGCTGTTTAATGTGATACCACTAAAACGGTCTGAGGTGTTTATTACCCAGTCAGGTTTGATATTTCTTCCAGTGTTCTGATGAGCACGGCTTGGATCAGCAAAGTGCATTGGCTGAAACAGTTATGTCAGGTCCATCCTGGACTTCAGTGGGACCAGAGTTCAGCTCAGTTTTCACCATTTTTTTTCCTTAACTTTAAACTTTTTATGTTTTCCCTTATTTTGTAAAGCAGATCGTACTCAGCTCAGGCACCTTACTTCCATTAAGAAAGCACTGAGGTTGCTCTTTAATATAAATGCATGAGACTGTATTAATCTTCCACAAAGGTGGAAACTCCCCTGTTATGTCGCTTCCAGGAATTTCATTTATGTGCCTTAAAGAAGCTCCAAGGAAATGGAAGCTGCAGAAAACGGGAAAGTTTCTGAAGACAGCAAAGATACTCACAGATTTTTTGTCATCCTCTGTGTCTTGGCACAGTTATTGAAATATGAATTTGAGAAATATATAAGGCTTGGACACATCCCACCAAACTACAGGGCATGGTTATGTCTCCCCTTATAATTCAGTTTTGCAAGGATTTTGGAAGGAATGATATCATTGTGGTACCATTTTTTTTAGGGAACAAAACCATAGAAATATTCAGATTTATTTTTTTTTTGTTCCCTCTCTTTCTGACCAGAATTGTTACTTTCAGTGCCAAAGTGTGGTCCCCAGGTTATCATGCCTCCATGCAAGCGAGCTAAAGCAGCGAAAATCTCAGCTCAGAAAAACACAGAGAGAAGGAAAGCCTTGTGGTGGATTTGGTTTCCTTACTTGTCTCATGTGACTGGATAGTTGAGGCCCAGAGAAAGCACACTGGATGCTGGTCAGGAGGTATCTCATTCATGACTCAGGGTGGTACAAGCTCACCCAGTGCTGGTGGATGGATGTCGCTTATGGAGGCTATGGTTTGTAGGTTTAAACACTGGGCTACAGGCAGTCACAAAGTTCTTGTGGGGTTTCACCCACTTACCTGATCGGTGAATCTCATCTCAGAACGATGGGGTCATCATGGATGGGCACCTTCCATGAGCTGGTGAGGCCCACAGCATGCCTGTGAGACCACGCTACTTTCTCACTTTCTTAAAGCAATTCTACAAATGTTTCCCAAGCCAGCCACAGATCTGTAAGCTTCCCTACTAACAGAATAAGTTACAATGTCTTGACTTTTAACTCCTGCTCCTCCTCATTGCAAAGATCCCTCAAACTTTCCACCTGATCAGTCACCAATCAGGTATCCAGTACCTGTTACATGCTTGAAGAACCCCAAACCTTCACAAGTTTCTGGTGGGTTAAATTCTCTAAATTGCTGCAGACGAAATGGAGGGAGGGTCATTTTTTGATAACAGTCATCTGCTGCTAAGGCCTGCCTCTAAGTGGAGCCAAGCATCTTAACAAACAGTCCTCAATGCAGACCTGCAATTTCAATTACCACTCTTTTGTGGGAGTTTCACAGTGCGGTGAAATCTCATCTTCACAGTTCGCTGCCATCTCCTAACAGCTTGTAACAAAGCTTGGCCTGAAAAACATCAGTCGCAATGAAATCAGTGCTGAATGCTGGTTGCTGCTATTCACTTCCCCATCAACGGGAGCTGCACGACCTTCTTCTGGAAAGTGGCGGCAGGTCCTGACTGACCTGATCCATGAGAATGTGCCAAAGTTATTGCTGCTTGTCATATGCCTCACTGTGATTATAGCGATGCTTTGAGGGAGCAATGCTTTGATGGCTTTTACTTTTGACACCAGCAAGTTTTAGGAAGAGTTTTTTGGCCACGTGGTACTTGGAAAGAAGCAATGTTACAGACAAGACAGATGGGGTCAGAAGAGTTTGGGCGTTAGTATGGATCTGCGTGGGCACCTGAATTATTTTTCGTTCACCAGTTCAGGTGTAGGAATTACCCAAATGGGTCATAGCACTGAATAGTCTGATTCAGGACAGTAGTAGTAAGAAGGTGGGTCCCTACAAACCCCTCTGATTTCCTTCTCAGAAAATGTGTGGCTACCATACAGCTCTGGTACTCTGTGCCTTCCTGCTGGATTTGGGTATAGGATCATGTACCCAACCTTTAATCACATATGTCAGTTTTTTTAAACAAATATAGAAAGGTAGGAATTTTCAGGGACACATAGTTTTAAGGGTATTCAGAAACAAACAAACAAAAACCCAGCTATATCTGTCATCTTGGAAATTCTTTGTTCTTGTCTTCCATCTTTGAAACCATGTAGAGTTGTCTCTATACAGGACTGCAAGAGACCGAAACCATGCGACCTACTGGAAAACTCTGCAGTTCATTTTGTCATTGTAAGTCCCCAGAGAAAAAGGAAATAATCAAGGAAATCCATGGGACAAAACATTTTGTGAATATAACAGGAAAAAATGAACAGTGTTAAATACATAATGATTATTTTTGGCACTAGAAACTAAAATTTGGCTTTTAGAGTGGGAACAATGACAAGAGTTGAGAAATAAATTGATTTCATTAGCAATGCCTCTTACTAACTAAACAGCCTGTCTGGATTTGAGGGTACCAAGCACACTGAATAAACTGTAAACCACAGAGAGTTCTGTAATATATGTTATCATGAAAAATAGAAGCAAAGAATGTAAAAATTCTAGCCCTTTATTTATTTATTTATTTATTTATTTATTTATTGGGGGTGAAAATTCATGTTATATCAATGTAAATGTGCATGAGAAGGCTGAGGATTAGAATAGATTCATTAAATTGCCAGGTCTGAGCTGGACAGTCTGGCTTTCAGCTCCCAGTCTCCATTCAGACTGCTGCCCGGAGTCATGACACTCTGGTTGCACAGCTCATCACAGAAATTCCTGAGCAGCACCAGGGAGCAAAACTGGCCCAGACTGCAGATCCAACAAGTCTAGAACAGATCCTGAATAACTGTGCTAAAGGGAAAAACTGGAGCATACCTATTCATATTAAAAACTATTATGTCACATCTGTGCACTCTTTCACCACTACCTTCCTATCAACTGAATATCTATTGCTGGTTTTGTTCACTTTTGCCAACATGAAAGAACATGTATCAGTAACGTGCATACCCAGTATGTTGTTTTGATCCAAATGAAGGCATCACAGAGGATTTTTTCCAAAGGTTTTGTCTGTGTCATATGCTCTGATGATTTGTGTTCTTCACTGCCTCTGGTTTCTCTCAGCAGCAAACATTTTTCACATTTAAGTGGCTCCTGTCTTGCAGCATGATTATTTGCATTTCAGAAGAATCTAATTGACATCCCTGAAGTAAAAGATACAAGACTTAATGGAATCTACTTAATAATGTAAGTTAACAAAAATTCTCACTCATCTCCCAACTTCCCCATTATGTACGCAGCTCAGTAAAAGGACGTCAACATTAAATTAGAGAACAGTGATTGGCTCAGTGCTTGGTGGCAGGAACAGAGGATGTATCCACAGAGAATAATATCTTTAAATAAATTCTTGAATAAACCATTTGGTGTTTTGGGGAAAAAAAAAAAAAAAAAAAAAGTAGAAGAAAAAGGAAAAGAAAAGAGGAGAAACAAGATGGCACAGTCAGGTTGCAATGATCTGATCTGAAGATCTGATTTCAAGTCTCACCTGAATGCCCTGAGCGGGCACATTCTGGGTTTTGGCTCTCTGTCCAGTTCAGTGTTGTTCATGACAAAAACCCTCACAAAGATTTAGCGAAAGACTGTCTTTGTTCACAAGAACTTGGTCCAGCAAGGACCACACAGGGCATGGTGTCAACACTTTATTGTAGGTCAAGAGAGGGACAACACCTTGTGTCAGAAATGTCACTGTGACAGTAGAACGTCTGTCTTTTTGAGAGATGGAAACTGAGGGCATGCAGAAGGCTTGCAAGCCTGTTATCTGTGATTCCATGGGCAGTGCTCACGCTTTATTCCCTTTGATTCCCTTTGAGAACTTAGTCAACAAGTTTTCTAGTAACAGCAAGGAATATGTAACAAAAAAAGCTCAGTGAAGCAGGTGCATAATCACTTGGATGTGCCAGCACCCTGGGTTTATAGTAAAAAGAAACCAAAATATCCTCAAAGCTCCATACATTTTCCCTCTTCCAGGGACTTTTTCTTCCAGGAAATTTTATTTTGGTGATATATTCTTACCATCAATTGTAACGTGGAAGCAGTCAATCTAAAGATCCAACACAAACGGCCACAAGCTGTGGTGAAAGAAAACTATATTTCAACACATCGAGTGATATTTTGAGATGGTCTCTTGGGGAGTACATTACTAATGAGGTGAACCCACAGTGTTTACAAATAAAAATTTGTTTTCTGTAGCTCATCTGTTTCTGATGAGGCTGCTGTTCTGCTCTGAAGTATCACCAGAATGAAAAACTACCATCCTTCATATTTCTAAACTTCCTATGCAAGGTACTTAATTTTCTTGACTTGTATAACCACACTCAGTTTTCTAGTGCTTTGCATTTTAAGTAATTTAACAGGATAAATTTTATTTTAGTTTATAGAAAAAAAATGTTCCTAGCATGTTTAGATCTGTAATTTTAGGCTACCAAACACCAAGACCAAGGAGAAGATATTTTTTCACAGAGGAATCTTGACATTTCTTCCTATACTATATATTCTAGTGTCTTCTGAGCTGAATAGCTTCCAAGGGAATAAGAAAGAGTTTAAAGTACCAAATTTAAAGGCACACAGGGCTTTTATATGCCACACTGTGTATAGGAGTATGTTTTTATTTTTGTAAAATATGCCTTGGGTTTAGTGAATGAAGAATAATCCTGTAATAAATAAAGCTATGAGAGCTTTACTTTAGAAGTCACCTTCAGTGGTGTTTATATTTCCTTGAAAGATAGTGAAAAATTTCACTAAGTGGCAGAAATAATGGTAAATTGTATTCATGACATATTTATTAAATCTGGTTTACTTTCAAAAGGAAACATTCAAAGTCAAGCCCACCTGACTAGAGCATGAAACTTAGCCTAGCTATTAAACTTTACTGAGGAGGAGCCAAATTCCTTGGTTTCACACCATATTTTAAATGTGCCATCATCTCAAAATTCATTAGACCCCAATCCAGAGGTTAAGTATTCAATTGACAAACACACATTTGTATTCAGAAACTGCAGCAGCAAGAAAAAATGTTAAAAGCCTCATTTTTTCCACTTTGAAAGTGGAAAAATGATGCTATCATACAGCCAGATTGGGCACTACAGCCCTCCTTGAACACTGCTGATTTGGGATCTCAAGGAGATCATCGTGGACCCTGATCCCACTAGTTACACTGCAAATGGGAGGCATCATGTGCATTCAGGTCTCTTGTGGTTGAGAATCCCATCTAATGTCTGTGGTGTATGCGTGCCTGGGTAGGGCTCAGTTTGTAATACAGAGGCACCTGTACCGACTTTTTGACTCTGAGTTTGACTTCTGCCCAGCTAGAGAGACTGCACTATTTTCAGCCTAAAAGTTGTAAAAACCCTGAACTTCTTAAAGCAAATTGGAATCTTCTGATTAAAGAAAAGAGAGTGACCCAAAGCCTGTCGCTTTTACATATTTTACAGTGTACTAAAAGGTAAGTGTCCCTTGTCATCAAAGGACAAGAGAGGCATTTTTATCCCTGTGAGATGACCCAGTCACCTGTCACATATAGGAACAAATAATCCATGCTGTAAAGTGTAAAAGGAAAGATCTATCTGGAAGAAACAAGTATTAATGTGAGCTTTTAGCTCACCCCATAGCCTTACATCAAAGGTGTGTTATAAGTGACTCGAAGCCTCTGCCTTCAGAGTTTGAGAATATCCCACATTATTATCAGGAAAGTATTTTTAGTACATTTCCTGTAGGACATGCAGGGAAAGCCAATTAACCCTACTGGTTGATTACCAGAGTGCCAGCTCATGTGTTTAATTCAGGCTAGTCTTAAAGAAGGTGTCTCTCCAGAGGTGCCACTGAAAAGCTTCCTCTGCATTAAAGTTAAATGCAGTAGAAACCTCACCCTGAGTGCACAGGCAGGCCAAAACAAGAGCTCAAAGCCAGCTGGGGCCAAACTTTCCTCTTCAGAGACAGTCTCAGACCAACCACCCTGGCAGGACAAGCTCCTGCAGGCTGGGGAACCTCTGCCCACGACACCCACAGCGATGTCTGGGGCCAGGGCAGTTCTGGTGCCACTAAGTTACCTTGCTCCTGGTTGGGGCAGTGGGGCAGACATCGGCTACACATCCCTGTCCTCATCCTCCCAAGGGACCCCTGTGGCCCTGGACTCCAGGGAGCCCCTAGCCTGCATGACAGCCCAACACCTGAACCCTACACCTAAACCTTATTCCACATTGCCCATCTCTTTTTCTGCACTTTTTTCTTGCCTTATTTAAAAAAAAAAAAAAAAAAAAACACCACCTTGTAGAACTATGATTCATGACTTAGTATTAATAAATTCATGTGAGTAAATATTTGGTTCTCTTCAGCTCTGTGGAGAACAATTAGATGATGAACAGATTGTGACTAAGTACAATTAATAGTGCCAGAGTGTACCTTCACAGGGGAATAAATACAACAATTAGTGTCTTATTTTATCAGTTCTGTAGGATTGTTTCTAGCTATAATGGCATTCACCGAGCAGGCTAAGACTGCATACAAAACACCAGCTCCTCTGAAATTTTACAACTTCAAAAGAAAAATAACTACTTTGAAATCAAAACTTTTTTCTTGACTGGCGTAACTTCAGAGATGACCTATACTTTTTAGAAAGCTAGGGAATAGCTGATTAAGGAAATTTTTGAGCCCCAATGTGCTCAAGCCACTGGGCTGTGCTGGGAACCAGGAGGTGCTTGAGAGAGTGCAGCACTGTCCTGCCACAGCTGTGTGGCCTTCACACCAGCAGCTGGCTCTCATCTGCCTATGCATTATGTCTAATTTTAAATTACAAGGTCACACCATACCCTTCATATGAGATGACTTCTCTCAGCTGAAGCTTTTTAACTGTGTCTGAACCTGAGCAGCTCTTTTAGGGTATAGGAGGAGAGCTGACCTGGCCATGTACAATATCCAGCCAAATTCCACAAGAATAATTGCCTGAATTATTAGGATGGGCAAATGAGCTCTGAGAAATGGTTATATCATTTTCATTATAATTTCTCCCCTCCTCCTGCCTGCATTGTAGCTTTTTAGGTGGACATAGTCTGTGTTTGGCTAAGATGTTAATGACTGAAGCCAGACTCTTATACTGGAGGTATAACTTCAAAAGCAGGTTTCTACCTACATCAATAGGAACAGAGCTTATGTTGGTCAATAATACCATATTAGCTCTTGATACCAGTAAACTGCCTTTTGTTTTTGGAAATCAAGGCTCTCCTGGCTCTTTACTGAGACAGGAAAGTTAGAATCATTTCAGGGCTCTCCACAGCAACCTGACGCTGTCAGATGCACATGCTGCATTACTCAAATGGATCCACACTTTAAGTGCTCTTGCACTTTCCTGTGCATTGTTAGAACACTCAAGAAGTACTTCAAAGGTGCTATTGTTTTTCTAAAACATATCTGATTGTTAGCAGGAGAGCTGAGGTGTTCTATGCAAATGCTGCCTTTGAGATTTTGCTTTGACACTTAATAGGATTGTTTTGAACAAGGGGTAACCAGTACTTTGCTAACCTAACCGCAGTTCGCGTGTGGATAAACCCAGTGTCTCAGGGGGCAGGGGTGTTTTCAGCTGGGGACCATTGATACAAGTAGCCCCCAGCTGCAAAAGTAATGTCCCTGCCACTTATCCTGGCAAAAACCAGGCAGAACTGCACGGACCTGACCCCTTCCACGGGCCACCATCACAGTCTTGGTGATGATCCTTCTCTTCTTAGACACTGAATGTTGAAGGAGCACAGCATCAGGAAAACACCAGCTGCAATGTGAGCAAATAACAGAAAAAGCAATTTAAACAAACCACAAAAAAAGAAGGTTCCAGAACTACCACCAGAAGCAGAATGAGTTTATATGTATATTTTCTATACAGTATAATGGTTCATGCTGCAGGACCCAGTGATGACTAAAGCTAGCTTTGGGCCCTGCAAAAAAAAACACTCTTGAATTGTATGAAAGTATATTGTAACAAAGGTGGTATTAGAGACTGAAAGCTGTTGTTCAGCCAGAAAGGACCTTTTGTAATTTAAATTAGTCTAAATATGCTTGAAAAAAGTGTATATTAAAAAAAATAAAAAGAGTTTGGATTCTTTTCTTAAAGACACACAGAACTTCAGCTGATTTAGTTTAAAAATGCAGAGTTCCTTACGAGGCTATTTTCATGGAGGCAATCTTTTACAGCCCTCTTTCCTCCTCCAAATAAGCTTCTACAAATCTGTAGAATGGTTATTTTCAGCCCTATTTTCTGAAGTCATTACATATATTCTTTTCCTCATGAAGATTTACAGAAGTTTCAAAGCAGTGCATTTCTTGAACCTAAATTGACATAAGGTTTTATATTTCAGAAGAAATCCTAATAAATGGTGAAGATCTTTTATTTCCCACAATAAAAGAATTTTCTGCTGTTTTCCTGAGGCAGCATGCACACTACCAATGCTCTAGTCTTAAACCCCTTTGTCTATATCAATTTGCAAAAGAACTTTGCATTCTGCTTCAGCTCTCATTGACCAGAAAAAAAAGTAAAAAAAAATAATGTCTGCTTCAATTGTTTTTCCTTTCATCGATTCCAGCATGTTGATTAGATTTATAATGACTACAATGACTCTATAGACTAAGAGTGGACTTAATCTTAACAGAAAACTCAGACCAATACAGAAACTTATCACAAGCTGGTGTCTGTACCACTTTCCTGTAAAAGTCCTTCCCCAAAGTAAAACAGCTGTATTCCTTCCATCTGCCTTCAGCAAAGCAAGTCATCAATAGCCTGTAAGCAGATGCTTTATTAAACTTTACCCACAGAATGGAAGGAGCCCCAAAAGTATTCTTTCCTCCTTGGCACCTCAAGGCTTGCTGTGGTGGTTTCAGGTGTGTCTTGCATTTAGACATCTTTATTGGCTCAGGTAATGATAGAGCTAACTCACTTTAGTACAGACATAAAAAATGAAAATAAAAGAAAGGTAGATGAGATCAAGACTGTTTTCTGAGCCGCCCTACACCAAACATCCTGAATGCTTTGCCTATTCGTGGTAGCAATTCCCATTACCACCTGGTGAACTGGTCTTTCTCTTGCCAGAAATGACTTTGTGCTGTTGACCCAATGTACCTATGCATGAAATCATGAATTGCAGAGGTATTCTGCCCTGCCAGGGACTATAGAAGTAAACACTATAAAATTATAAGCTTCTGCTGAGCTGCTATTCTCTATTGTCAAACAGCCTTGGACAGCCAAGATTCATTTCGTTCCCCCAGGAACTACTATTATGCCAGTATAAATTCATTTGACTTCAGTGAAGTTGCTCTTCACTTACACGGACAAGAGATCAGACTGGGCCAATTGTCTTTAGCAATGGTTTTCTTTGTTGCTGGATAGATAGCATATCCAAAGTTTTATTTAATAAAACCAGCGTGCCTAACATAAACCAGACGGACTAAGGTTTGTTGACAAAATGGATAGAGTATTTTCAAGGACACTGATTCATGGTCTTCCAATGAAAAATAACATTTAACAGATTTATTGTTGCAAAAGCAGCTGAGAACTGGGGGAAGTTCTATTTACCTAATGTTATTTTTATAATTTTAAAAGCCTGTTGCACGGTATCAGAATACATCAGGCAAAAAAAAAAACTTTTGTATTTTACTGTTTTTTAAGATCACAGAATTGTGTAGGAAGGGAGGCCATTTCCTCCAACGCCCTGCTCCAAAGCAAGTTCAAGGTTGTATGGGCCATTTCTAGTTGGTCTTTGGATGTCTCCAAGTCTGGAGACTTCACAATTCTGGATGATGTACTCCTGTTCTTGACCACCCTTGTAGTGAATTTGTTTTTCCTGTATGCAACCGGCCTTCCCCTTTCTTCAGCTTGTGACTGTTGCCTCAACCATTTCTGAAAAATATAGATTAGCAAATATTGCCTTTGCTATCCACTGAAGAGAGAAGAAAGGAAGAGTCCTCCAAAGACAACGTGAGCTGAGGAGAAAGAAATCCTTGGGTTGCCTGTGAGAAGGAAGGTTTCAGCTCCAAGCAATTGTTTTGACTGAGTTTACCTCTGTCCTAAAGCTAGGACAGCTGAGCTGTTGTGACTTCTTGCTGAAAGAATTTTCCTCAGGGAAGAGCAGAGGGGTTTAAGGTGGGAGGGAATCATGTTTCCATTTCAGTGGTATCTCTGTAGTTTTGTTCTGTCTTCAACAAACAAAGATACAAGATGAAGCAAAACTAAGGTTAAAATTTATTGTGGAAGAAAATTCTGGAAAAAAAATTCATTTTAGGTCAATCAGGAAAAAATCCTCAAAAGAAAAAAAAAAAAAAAAAGTTAGTTTCCATTGTTAGCTTTAGCTACGTTCTCAGATTGTGTACATTAAAATAAAATGGTACCACTTCATCAGCAGTGCTATTTGGGGTCAAAAGATGGGGCAGGAGAGGTAATTGAAGTATCCTCCAATTTGTCACCAGATAAGGAGAAACAGCAGCTCTTCTCCCATCCTTTCTCCAGTTGACAAGGCTGAAGAACATTTTTTTCTCTTGATCAGTAATGCATCCACTCCCCACTGTGCTCTGCCAGGCTCTTGGGGGCTGGGACTAGGCTTACTCATGGGGTTCTTCTTTTAGAGGTTCTCTAAGGATTCTCCTTTGAGGGGGTTGTACAGCTCTCTGCCTCTGCAAGCTGGGGCAGACCAGAAGAGGCTGGGAGGCCGTGGAGTACCCAGGCTATAGTGCACATCACATCACTTTGGCTTTGGCTGATGAGCCTGGCTATTGTCAGTGGCACCTCTGGCAATTAGTTTTAAGAAGGCAAAATGGGATCTTCCCACAGCAAAGGGCTTCATGAGCCACATACTGTATGGGTTGTATTCTGATGCCAACTGCTAATATTACCCAAGCTGATTTTTGAAGCTAATATTGATTAGATCTCATTAGGTAAACAAACAAATGACATAGTACCTTTACAGTGAAAGCTTGATATTCTTCAGAAAGGCAGGGCATTAGTATGCCTGTTGTTTTCCTCTTTTTGAATACGATCTCTGAGCACTGGCAACATTAATCTAACATCTGAATCTAATATCCAAGCAATTTTAGTAGTCTTGATACTCTAGTAGCTCCATCTATCTAGAAGACAGGCACTTCCAAGGACTCCATTTGGGTTGGCAAAGATGCCTCTGTACAGAGCAAGCAGTGTGCAGATATGAAATGTTACATTAAAATATCCTTTCCCTGCTCTATTAAGGCAATTTCAGCCCTTGAATATCAAAGTTACATAAATGAGCAGAGCTCCAGGCCCTAGATGAACAGAAATTATTTCCACCATAAATAACACCGCACCTATCAGGGGACATGTGCATTCATACAGACAGGTACTTTGTAGCTGTCACCATTTTGTCTCTCCTTTGCAGTCCTGCTTGCCTTGCCTGGCACCACAGCCCATGAGAAACAACAGAAAGACCAGCAAATGCAAAAGGGTGGCTGCAATATTCGCAACAGCAAAGAAGTACAAAATATGTTCTACTTTCCTCAACATTAGTTCAGTCACTACTGGGTGTGTTTTAGTCCAACGGTCCCAATTCCTCCTCCTTTACCTCGCTCTTACACAGGCAGCTCTACTGATTTGGTGGATTGAAACTCCAAACTCCATCTGCTCAAACCTGCAGCAGAGGAGTGCAAGACACTGATAAAAGGAGAGGGTGAAATGCCTGCCATGTGGGAGTGCTACGTTTTGTGTCAACTTGATCAAAAGCAAACTCCTCCTCTAAAACATTTAATAATTATTAAAATACATTTTAATTACTTAGGAAGGGCTACAAAGGGCTTTGGAGAAACAAAAAACGTACAGAGAGAAGTGCCAGTTTTTAGAAGCACTTAGTGCTCTTGGAAACCCACGCGCTGCATGAATACTTTCAACACATATACATATAGATGTATTAATAGAGCTGGGAAAATTAGCATCTTTCCCTCTCTGGGGTTCTCACTGTATCAGTTTCCTGAACTTTGCCTGCAAGGCACCCTGACATTATGGGGACAGCACTATGAACAGAGCAGGGGAGGCCCAGCAGGTGAGGAGTTTGCTCGGCTGTGCACCAGGGGAGCCTCGCTGTGGCAGAGCAGTGAGGCAGCTGCTGTGCTGAGCACAGAGCCACACAGCTGAGCTGAAGGCAGCAGAGAGCTGGCAGAGCAAAAGGGTGTGCTCAGGTAACTCACAGACCTGTCCTGATATGTCCGAAGGAGCCTGGCTTTAAATTACTTGGGCATGCTGAGGATGGTGTTCTCTAAGGTCTGTGTGCTTTGCTGCACAGCTTGGGCAGTGTACTGCTGTCAGGGTAGATTTTATGGACTTGACCTTAATGTTAGATACTAAACCTCTCCTGGGAATGCTTCAGAAAGCAGAGCAGAAAGCCTGGCCCAAAGTATGCTGAAGAGGCAGCTGCATCAGCTTCTCCTACGTGAGAACTAGCAAGAAGACATGGCTAAACAGCCGGGCGTGCTGGGACTTTGAAAGAAGGTGAAAATTAATATAGGATACGGATCCACAGACAATCCCTTCTTACACAGCAGCATGCTTTTTTGTTTGTTTTGCTAGAGCACTCTACTGACCAAAAATGGAAATCTGATTAGGTTAAAAGCCTTTGCAAATTCAGCTGACATTTCTGACATTTTTGGAGACGGGGAAAAAAAAAAAAAAAAGAATTGAAAGAAAAGTAGGAAAAGACTGAACATCTTCTATTATCATTATTATTATTAATAATAATAATTATTATAAAATGATGTTGGTTATTTTTTACTTAAGGAAACAAACACTGGAAAAGAAAAAGTTTTCATGACTGCTGTCCCAGCTGGGATTCTTGCAAGCGGCATTCCCTCTCTGCAGCCTTGCTTCTTTGATGACAATAAAAAAGCAACTTACATAAAAGAAGGCATCATCTCTAAACTGCTAGCACATTCTGAAGTGGGTTGTATAACATTCCCTATAGTTAATATCAAAAGTGGGCTCATATTAGGTCAAATATGCATTCCCTGTTACTGTACTGAGCAATGCTTTCATCTGGGTATTTCAAGTGTTTTATAGGGAACATTCTTGTAGAAAGTTTAAGCACATTTTGGAACAAATTTAAATTGTACCCTATGTTAAAATATTGCTTTTTACCAGGTCACATGTACCAGAAATACTGGTGCTTACAAAGGGACAAAGAGTGACGTTGGCAGTGAGAGCAGTGGTTTAGAAAAAAGTTTAATTCACAAGTTGATAAAAATGTCTGTTTATGAACAATTTCAGTTTCAGAAGTATTCCTGAATTCACATCAAATCACACATTGAAATGTGAGCAGCAGCACTATGAAAGTCAAGGCATTTCTTTCATCATTTTTAAATACATCAGTTTGATTTTTTGTTCCCAAGGTATATAAAATTATTTTTAAATTTCCACCTCAAAATTGAAACAAAGCATTCAATTTGAGGTCGAACAAACTGTTTCTTCAACCTGGGCAAGCATTGTAGAGGCAGAGAGGAGGCTCCCTTTTGCACGACATAAAAATAAATTATTCATACAGTTTAAATACTACTTATCTATTATTTAGTGTAGCCCTGGTGTTTTGGTTTCACATTAGGCAGACAGCACAAAAGGGAGAAAAAAGAGCTGCATTTCTGTGAAGTGATCATATGGGTTCATCACGTTTGATATAATAATGAACAATATTTGTCTAATGACACGGTGTGCCACGGGTTGGTAGAGGAGAGCCCAAGTAATTAAAAGTGCTACATGGGAAAACAGGAGAGCTTTGCATTTTAACCATGGAGAAGGAGCACTTTGGAGTTCGTGAGGCTGGTTGCTGCTCTCTGTTATTTCTGCTGCCAGTCGCAGGCAGCTCTGCTGACAGGTGCCATTGATTTTTCTAAAATGCCAGAAGGCTGACTGCCGACTGCCTCGCCTCTGCTCCTCCAGAAAATGCATGGCACAGTCCTGAGGAGGAAAGGAAACAGCAATCCAAAACACAGGGATTCGACGTGTTCACTAAAGAGAAATTTCCCAAAAGCTTGCAGAAAGAGGGGGGTGCTTGTGGGGAAAACCTCAAAAAGATGAAAGCATAAACTGTCGGTATTCTGATTTCTACAGCGAGTCAAAAGAAAGAGAAATTTTAAGCAATGATCTGCTGAGATTTGTTTTTGTCTGATTTACAGATTGGAGAAAACAACCTGTATCCTTCTAAAAGCTCTGTTCCCCATGGAAATACGTACCAATAGAAGGGGAGCCGATCCCCAGATTCCCTGCCTATATGTGACTTTAATCCACAGTTGCTTTATTATCTCCCTCGCTTCTTCCACAGTTGAATTCAGCTCTCCACAAGTACTTTCATGCCAGGAAGCCAGGCATATTCAGAACAGAAATGCCTCGTTACATATTTTATGAGGGTCCTTAACCACATGCGTGGAAAATGTTTATTTTATAAGTGCGGAATTGTCCCCTGGGGATGTTTTGCTTCACAAATGAGCCTAATGAGCATTAGAGGAGCAGTTTTCTTCAGGAAAGTGGTAGATTTTTTCTTCCTTTAATTTTTTAATTACAGCCCTCAACCTGAAGGACTGGCACGAAACCCTGAGCAGAGCAGAGTCACATGCAGCACACCTTTCCCACCAGCACCCCCGCGGCACATACCCGCTGCACACCACAGGGGTGGTGTGGGGTGAGTGCTGGGATGCTTGGTGTCAGCACATACCTTGCTGCTGCCTGCAGCATCCCCCATCCCCCCTGCTCTTTGCCAGGGACTGTGCAGGTGTAGGGACATCAGCAGACATCCCCTGACATGAGCCCCATGCTCTGGTGTGGGGCATGCGGCAAAGGAGGGGTGTTGTGGCTCTTTGAATGCATCCCGGCACCCTGAGGAAGGGAATGGATGTATTGTCCATGCCACACAGCTCAAGGTTTTCTCACCAGGCAAGGTTATGAGCACAGATGGGAAAAGGTAAAACGGCAAAATGTGTACTTAAGGCTATGCTTCCTAGAGGAAACCCACCTCAGCTGGCTGGCAGGCTGTGCCCACTGCCAAAGGTGGTGATTGGTCCTCCCCTGCCCAGGAGCAAAGGAAACCTTCCTTTTCCCTCTCTATTTGCCTTCATTTTGTTCCTTCTGATTGAACACAGGAACAGTGTCTTATTTTACCATAGGGGATTATGTCATTTTCTTTCCTCCTCCTCCTCCTACTCAAGATTATTTGTTTAACATGCCTATAGTACACTATAGCTTTTCCTGATGATTAACATGCCTATAATATATTATAAATAGTTTTTCTTGGTGATACAGAAAGCTGACGAGCACCCAAAGGACAGCTGTCTCTCTCTCCTCAGAGAGAGTGGCACTTGCAGAGTGGTGAGGTGGGGAGCATCACCACCAAACCCCCAAAAGCAGTCTGGCTCCTTTGGCCAGGCACTGCTTGTCTCTTCAAACAGAAACCTCAGAGCAAACCTCATGCCATAGCTCTGAAAAAAAAACACAATAGCTTTCTCTTGATGCTCCCATTCATGCTGTGAGTGTTTTGGCACAGGCCATGTCACTCGTTGGTTTAGCTTGGGGGAAGTTGGTTAAAACTCTAAGGAAATGGCAACTACCACTGGACTGTCTTACATAACTCCAGGGTCTCCTATTGTCTCATATATATATATATATATATATATATATATATATTATTTTTCCCCCTGATAAAGTTTCTGTAGCAACTAAGACTCATTGGACTTAATAAAAAACCAATTCTCTTAATTTATCTCACTTTTTTTTTTTTTTTTTGTCCTTTTATTGAGAGTCACTGTTGCTTACAGTGGGTTTTCCTCATTGATAGGTTTCATTACACAGATTTTTAGATGATTATACCAATCTCTGTACCTATTGTTTTTAATGAAAATGGGTATTTTTAAACATCTACTGAAATAGCTGCTATTACCGAACGCTCAAGGCAAAACTGAAGAAAAAATATTGTTTTGAAGACTGTTCTTGATTTTTATGTTTGATTTACTGTGCTAGAAATGTACCAACTAAACTCAATGTGTAATAAATGGAGGCCCCAAAAGCTTTGGTCATGTACACGTACATCTGTGTGTATCTCTGCTTTATACACACACAGAGCCAGGATCACATGCAGCTGTGGCTGATGCTCTACTTGTGTAACTGACTTGATTTTTTTATGCTAGGGATGTGGAACTGCTGAGACAAAAGAGGACAGAAGTGAGTTTGCTCAGATGGGGACTGGAGGCCTGGCTTTCAAAGTAATGAAGCTCTTCTGCCAGTAAGAGCATGGAAAAGCAGCCCATGCCAGGAGGTAAGGATATGTGCACTGCACTAACAATCATCAGATTTTTGCCATGTAAGCCCATAAAAAGGCGTTTTGAAAATGGAAAGCTGGATCCAAACACAATTGCAATTTTTGCTGGTGCCTTGAGAGTCCTTTATACGGTGTATTTTTGAAAATAGCTCATTTTATCCTAGTTGGAGAGTGCGTTGCCCTGTGCTGACTTTGCTCAGTGCTCTTTGCAGAATGGATGTCTTTTTGTTTGGCAGTGGCTGGGAATACAGAACACACAGAATGGTTTAAATCGTGCCAGCTGCTAGCAATACCACGGTAATGTGAGTGCAGCTTACACCTGCAGAAGAAAAAAACCCCAGTGTTTCAAAGTGTTCCTATTTTCTTTTGTACTTCTGTCCCATTCCCTTTTGTGAATAAAGCATCATTTATTAGATGTCATAGACGAACTGGAAAAAAAGTCTGATTTCTGGCAGAAAAAAATGTGGTTTCCCAAGCTAAATAAACCTGGCTGAAGTCTACAGAAGAGTGCTTGGTGGGTCACAGATCCTCTGTGCAGATCCCATTTCCAGAGAGGCAGTTTATGTTGTGTCCATACTATTTTCCTAGCATTTTTCTTCTTAACTAATACCGACTGGGAGCATGTGTTTTCCTTGAGAAAAAATGGACTTTACTTTTCATAACATGCTCCTTTCTTTGCTAGGAGGCAGTTGCTGGCAACACTTCAATCACTTTTTACCGTGCTGTCCTTTGGCATGTAGGTCCTGCTGGGCCCCTCTGTTGGTGAAGAAGGTACCTCTTTAATATCAGAGACATCATATTTGAAATAATACAGGCTATTAGGCATTAGGAATGAAGAGGAGGCAGTTTTTTAAAGAACATTTGTTCCCCGTCTCAGAGGTAATTTTTTTTTCTTATAGGTGAAAATCCTTACAAAAAGGGCCATATATTAACAGTTCTATGTCTTAAGTGCCTGTTATCTTATTTCTAAGACCTCCCCTGCTGTGAAGCAGTTAATTTTGACATTGTCAGAGGTGACAACCCCTTTGAGCAATGAAAGACTTGATTCAGTGAAGCAATGGCATTACTTCGCTGCATAGCACCAAAGTGTGAATCTCAGGGTAAGACACATTTAACACAGCAGGAGCTCTTGATGGGATATTGGTTGGAAAAAGTGTTTGCATTGTCTAGAGAAGAAAAGGATTTGGGGGAAAAAAAAAAAAAAAAGTGAGGAGCATTAGGCAGTCAGGATTGCCTGTTACCTTCTGACCCCCTAGGTACTGTTTCTCCTGAGACCTGCAGTGACAGTATAAGCGCAGGATCTTAAAAACATTTTCATGCCATCTCTGATTTTCTTCTTATAATGCTAAAATCACTAAAATTTTACAAACCTGTTTTGCTCACCATTTGTTTTCATTTTTACCAAATCTCCATCATTTTGTGACTTAAGAGTGTGGCAAATGCACACTGTTAGTCTGTTAGCTGTAGAGAGGACTGTTTTGAGAAGACTTATGAAAATACCTTTCAAAGTCTGAAGGTTTGAAAGAGGCTAGTTCTCTCCTTGTTAATGAGATAAGCAGTTTTCTACCTTGCCATCTAATGTATTCCTACTGTTTTTTTTCTCTTCCCCCCCCCCCCCCCCCCCCCCCCTTTTTTTTTTCCACTTGTACTAGTGTTTCTCAAGGGATGGATACTCCCTTCCTCAAAGCTGACCCAGCCTTTCATCATCCTGCAGGCATCCATCCCTTCAGAATGAAGCAGCAGAACAGGAGCCCAAAGTCAGCGTTGAGACCTGTGACTCTTCTTTTAACTCTGGTCTGAATTTCACTTGCCTGATCACCACAAACTGGTACACTTTCCTGACAGGGGAGAGGTGGCTAGGGAGTCTTGGAGGAACAACAGCAAAGAACGTTGTGAACTCTGTGTTAACACCTTCTGTCTCCACCTTCTGTCTCTGTTTCTTAACGTAGGCTGTGACTTACAATAGAAAACAAGCAAAATAAACCTTAAGATTCCATCTTACCTTCATCAAGTCATCCACAGCATTCATGCTCAGCAAAGTCAATACAGAAACAAGCATCAGTGACAACATATAAAGGATAGATGAGGTGTCTGTAAGGAAGAGAGAAAAAAGAAAATAGACAAGAGGAGCAGGGGCAGCCAGAACTGATGAGAAGTTTCAGTTCAGTTGCCTGGATCCTGGGCATGTGACATCTATACACCTGGTTACACCCCTCATCTTCTATAGTAGGTCCTGGCTGACCTACCCGCTCCTGTTGCTTTATTTCTGAGTCTGTTCCATCACATCCTGGTGTTATTAAAGGCTCCAACCAGGTGCACAAGGCTATGCACAGGAACAGAAGTGAGGACAAGTACACACATACTGATAACAGCAGCTTCCCACATTTCTTCTTCCATAATCTGATCGTTACAGAAGTAATCGGAGGGTGTAGTACTCTCCATTTTGTAGATTCTTGCCAGTTTTGCAGACTGACACCATGTGGTACTATTGAAATTTCAAAAGATTTCCAGAGCTTTGCAAAGTTTCCCATCTGACAGGGAATACCTAAGCACTAGTTACCTGTAGGGTCCCAGGCAGTGAGAACAGAAAAAGACCTGCTAAAGATATGTTGCCTGACTGTCAACAGAGGACGTCTAAATACTACAGTCCTTGGATATCCTCTGCAGGACAGGAGATGCCCTGGTGCAAGGATCAGGCTGTGGAGGATCAGCAGCATGGAGGCAACTGGAAGAGAAGGACCTGTTGGGGTAACAAAGGCTCTGCAGGGAGTTTCCCCTGGCATCAGCTGCATTAATCCAACCACAGGTGATGCAGAGAGACCTTATTACCACAAAGAGCTTGTAAGCATATGCGTGGAAATGAATCCAGCTCCTTTCCCCTGGTACAGAGCACAAGGGCAGTCTGGGGCTCCCCCAAGTCTCACAAGGTTTTGGCTCTTGTCCTTCCCACTGCTCTGCAGTTCTGGTGGTCTCTTCCAAGGCAAGAAAAATAATGACTGATTGAACATTTTGCTCTTTTTAGCCCATAAACACCTGAGTTCAATGAGTTGGAGTTATCCACTCTTTTGAGATTTCAGGTCTAAAAAGGAAGGCAGAGAAAACACTTTGAAGGTGAACAATCCCCGGAGGGACTGGGTCTCTCTGACCTCTTCCCTTTGCTGATCCTGCTGGCACACAATTTTATAGAAAGGCACAAATGTGCTGGACAGAACAGAAGCTGCGTTTTCCAAACTTTCTCTGATGCTGGAGTTTTAGCTTAGCTTCTAGCTTTGGGCAGAGAGCAAGGACAGCCAGCTAGCAGCTAGGCAGGAAAGAGAAAAAGAGTGAGTCTCCAGGGATTACTTGCAACTGCAGACAGTTTTTCTTTCCCACCCTCTATTTCACCTCTCAGATACAAATGCAAGGAGGCAGCAGGTCACAGCAGCTTCTCAGCACATTAAGAAATCACAAGTACTTGGTTAACTCTGAGCTTCTCATACATGTGGGGATTTTGTGTCACATATGGGATCATGTGAAACGAGAGGGGTGAGTGCATTTTGTCCCATTTCTCCCTGCTCTGTAAGAAGCAGAAAGGCAGGCATGCCACTACAGTGATCATAGAATTAAGATAAAAAATGACACGGAACATAATTTTGCACTCAGTTGCAAATAAAAGTGGTTTGGCCCTTTCAATGCAAAATATGGTTCTAGCGAGTGTTGTGTTCAATAGTCATGTGCGTTCAGAAAAACAGTGAATCTGGCTCCAAAAGCTCAGTATTCTGTGAATGCCAATCAAGTGGTGGAAAGCAAGTGGCTTCATTTTATGGAGTTGTAGGTGACCTCGCCCCTGTGAACAAACTGCATCAGAGCTGTGTGCATTGTCCATCTCTGGCATGTATTTGAAAGAGAAAATGCCATTTCCAGGTGAATAGGAGAAGCCAGCAGAATTATACTCACATCCCAAATGTGTTCACAGGATTCCCCATAGGGGGCTATAAGTGCCAGGATAACAACCACAGTAGACGACAGAAATTGCCACGCTGGAGCACTGGCATGTGTGTCCCTAGACACAATCCAACTTCTCAAGTTTTCATCTGTAGACTGAGCAGAAACATCTAGGAAATAAGCAAACAAATGAACAAAACAATCTTTTTCACTGTCATTGTGCTTGCTTTCTGTATTGTCCCTGTGTTAAGGGATGTATTTTAGGGCAAAAACAAAGCTGAGAGTAGCTGTGGCTACTGCCCTGGGCTCTCTGCCCTGGGTGCATGGGGTCCGGCTGGTATATGGGCTTCTGAACTGGGAGAGCTCAGAGAAGGTACAGTTGGATCTCACTGGAGGAGATGGGAGGAATAAAGCTGATTTACAACCGGGGGCAACCCACACAACAACGTGACAGGACGAATCTTCCCCACAACACTGAGATACAAGAGATTTAAGCGTTGTGTGAAGCAGATTCACACACCATATTGACAACACACTGTAAGGATTAACAAAGGATCCAATCCATTCCTGGGTTTGTGGGCATGCATTGATACATGTATGCAGTTATTGTTGTTACAACCATTTTGAGCGTTGTTATTATTTTGTTCTTAAATTGGAAAACTGCATCCTCTGAGTTGGTGATGCTGAGCTTCTGGTGACCCTCAGCCCTGGCACACTGAAGACTTTTGCAGAAAAAGCAGATCTTTAAACAAAAGTCAGGGTCAATGATAGAGCATAATAACCTGTTTTTTGTATTGTGTTTCCCTGACAAGCTGTTCCGTGCCTTCAGAAGCATTCTCCTGGCTGTATCTGCTTTGTAAGTCTTCGCCTTCATTTCATTTTTCAGCCATTGTATTTAAACACTTTGGAGTTGGTCCCACATGGCGCTAGGCACTGCAACATGCTCAGCTAGTAAATGGCAAAGCACTTGAGTTCAATTCCAGGCAAAAGCAATGAGATTTCAGGCTGTTAGGGCATTTTGGCTCTTCGATATGTATTTCATAAAAAGCTGCACAGATTTGATTTCCTTTCCATTATTCATGTGCGCTAGAGACATGCTGCCTGTGGAAGCTTATAGGACAAAACTGTTCCCCCCCGATGTGCACAGCATAGGAAGAGTCCCCGGAGTGACAGAGGAATATGCAAGTAAAGGCTTGGCACTAACTTCAATTTTCTTTGTTTGTTCACACTAGAATAAATTGTGGTGGGCTAAGATGCTTTGGTGTTCTAAACAACAGTTTTAGGGCATCTTGGTAGAACTACTCATTCTTTTTATTTTCATTTATATATGCATTATATTTAAATATTATATAAATAAACAAAATATAAAATTGTATATAAACATTCATATACTATATACGTATACACGACATTTATTTATTTATTTATTTATCTATCTATCTATTGTTTGTTTGTTTGTTTCTCCGTAGAGACCCAGATCTCCTTTACCTGGGCAACAAGGAAGCCAAAGATATTTCTGTCCAGACAAGACAACTGAAAGGAGTGAAAAACACACGTTACTATGCTAGTTTCACAAATGTGAATGACAGTGGCCTGACAATGGGTGTGTAGTCACCTAAAGTAGCAGCAGCTCTTGGGGTTACATTTGAGACACGTCCTCACAAGGCTTGCATGGGTTATTTTGACTCTCATGGGCGCCATAGTCACCTGGGACTGCTTCCTGAACATTAGGAAGAACTTCAGGAGAAGATCTTGCAAGCCCCATTATCAATGAGGATTATCAAGGTGCCTTTCTTGCCACCTCTTTCCCTGTCTTTTTGCACAGACAAGAAATATTTTCTCTTCAGGACACCTGGAGTTTATACATTAAGGAGACAAAGAAGAGCTATGAAATAAAGCTGAGTGTGGTGATTCCTACAACAATCACTGACAATGTGGAAAGGGGGCTTTAGAGTACAGTGAACCACAGTTGTTTCAATGCATGGCAAGGCATCCATTTTCTCTTGCACAACACATGGAGTCTGTCCCTAGCTACCTACAAGAGTGTTACTGTCCCTCTGGGACATGGGTTTGCCAGATCATTTGTAGTTCAGAATAATATCTCTAAATTATGTTGCTTAAACATGGAGTAAATAGTTGAAATTTGTTACATAATATTTAAATTTCCATAAATCTTAGTTCACCAAATTCTCATTTCCTGCAGTTACCTGCAGCCCACTTCACTTGCAAAGTAATTCACATTAAGCAACATACTTGCAAAGTATTCGTATTTAGCAGGTCTGAAATCCAGGCCACTGTTAATTAGAAGTCAATCAATGAGCCTAAGATTAAGTGTTCAGTTCAGTTTATTAATATACAGAAGACAAACCTCTCCCTTGAAACCCCCTGGTTGATGGCCAGATGTATCCTGCTCCACCCTTCTATATGCGGTTACAAATTGTAGCCCTTTTCTGATTAGGGATCTGTACAAAGGGAAAGTTCAACTGTAAAGCATTCGTTTTTCAATATGAAAGTAAATGCGACAAGAGGAGTTATCATTTGCCACAGTTCTGGGAAAAGAAGATTTTCCTTGACTAATTTGAGCTTGGGCATCTTCACATCCCAATGAAGAATGATACGCTCTCATATATGTATTACATTTTGTACAGATATGACTATGAGACTAAGTACATAAACTACTAAAAGTAATTTAGAAAGTATCATTAGCAAGCCAGTACGAGCTGTCAACAAGATCTTGTCCAAGTTACACGCAGATAAATCTCCAGCTTCTTCTCAGCTTCTGGACCTCAAAA
The DNA here is from genome assembly GCF_965140915.1 of Aythya marila. Classification (NCBI taxonomy): domain Eukaryota; kingdom Metazoa; phylum Chordata; class Aves; order Anseriformes; family Anatidae; genus Aythya; species Aythya marila. The sequence goes on from NC_139043.1 coordinate 26,904,844, forward strand.
CAATGTACCAAGTAATTTATTTGTCATTATTTCCAACAACTTTATCTGCTCAAAGCATTATCATGACTTATTTCACTGTGAAACACTTGTATAAAGAAACATCAGGTCTTAGTTTTGCTTGTTAAAGCTTTCAGTAGCAACAAAAAATATGTTTTTATACATTGCTTATAATGTGACCAAATTCTGTTCTCTGATGTGCATGTGAAATTACAGATGCCACTATTTACTCTGTTCTGGCTTTACCTTCTGCCACAGTGAAAATCTGTATTTCCTAAGCCAGTCCAGCTCTCCTCCTTCAGTAAATGCTTAGTATTTTTAAGTCGTGACACTTGAGTCACACAGCCATCTAGACCAGGCACTCGGCTCATGAGGAAAACTGAGGAGGTTCAAAGATGTAGGCCTCACAAAGCCAGTAGGCTCTGTGTCTGTCCCAGAGATGACCTTGGCCTGTTATTTTAATCTTGGATGTTGAAGATTTCAACATATTTGGTGAAATTTGTTGATCTTTTTATTATCTGAGTCAGAAACACTTATTCATTCATTCATACAAATTCCCCAAATACCAAGTCAGGGGAGAGGACCAAAAGATTTTAATAACTATAGCTACACGACATCCTCTACTGTTGCAATGGCTGGTCAAAATCTATGAAAAGCATAAAAACAACAAAGACTGAATGTAAATCCTGCCATTTTCAAAAGCAACTGAAGCTTTTGTTGAGAAAAAAGCTTTAGCAAGCTGAGGTGTGGAAGCAATGCCACAGCTTCATCTAGAACAATTTGTAGTACCTGTAACAAAAGCAAATACATTTCTCATCAGATTAATCTACAAGAGTGGCAAGGCCTGGAAGCATTGTTCACATTAAAAGAAAATTACATTAGGGACCACTCAAGCAAATTAGAGATGCATATGCTCAAGTCATCTTCCAAGAATGCTGAAAGAGCTGGCTAATGTCAACCCGAGACCTCTCTCTATCCTCTTTGAAAGGACATGATGTTTGGGAGAGGGTTCTGATGAGGAGGAAAAGGCAAATGCTACATCTATTTTCAAGAAGGGCCAGAGGAGGGTCAGGGTATCTATAGACTTAACCCCAGGTTAACCTCTGGCTGTGGAGAGATATATCCAGGCACAGGACAGACAAGAAAGTGATCAGGAATATCCAACATTGATTTATTAAGGACAAATCATCTCTGACCAGCCTGATTTTCTTGTTGGCTCTGTGGATGAGGGAAGAGCAGTGGATGATATATACCTCAAACTTTACAAGATTTTTGACACAGTTTCCCAAAATATCCAAGCCAAACTGGTGAAGTAAGGCCTGGATAAGCGAATGGTTAATTGGGTGGAAAACTGGTAGGACTCTCAGATTCAACGAGTGGTGTTCAGCTAGACTCGATGTCCACCCAACAGCCAGTGACTGGTGGCATCCATCAGGGACTGCAGTCACATTTCTTACTCAGGTCATGGGCACTGCAATCAGTACTTTACAAATCCTCACATTTACTGTGGGCTTATATATATATATATATATATATATATATATATATGTACACACACAAAACATTTTACATAACAATTTTTTTATAAATCAATAATTTCACACTTGATTGAGAGATTTCCCCAAACCAACAGCCTTTCATCACTTCTCTGTGCTGAAATTTCTCTTATTGCACAAACAAAAAACAGGGTGGAAACAGCTAGTTACTGACAAGTATTTATTGCCTGTTCATAATATCTGAAATTATTGCCACGTTCTCATGCATAAAATGAGTCAGCACTGTTTTGACACTCTCATAAATATAAAGTATTATTTCTTGACCATGCTAAGCAGGGACAGGATGTATCCTGAGTGCTCAGCTAGTAATCTGATAAAGGGGAAGAATGTCTTTGTGTTCCTTGCTTATTCCCTCCTTGTTCTTTATTCCCAGGGGGGCAAGTGGTTATGATTCATAGTAAGCCATGGTAAAGCTACAATTCCTAGACAAGAGATCATTACTGTTAGCTGGTGAATACAAGATGAAATTGTCTCTGAAGACAAGAAACTGCTGAGGTTTCTGCCTCCACAGTTTTGCTGTGGTATTTTTGCTAATAGCTACACTTAACTTTTTTGAAGAAGGAAAAATATTTGCAGGTATCTGTAACTTTTTCACCTCTCATTCCAGTGTTTGTATCAAGTGCTTTATAAACTGCTACTGAAAGCACATTAAACAAGAAGATCCATCCTCTGAAGTAATAGTTTCTTTTTGCTTGAGTACCAATGGCAACTTCTAAGCCTTACTCCCTGCACAAATACCTTATTCTCTGTGCCACATTCATTTGATCAGGGACCTGAAAAAGTGCAGGAAATCTGCTGAATGCATCCAGGCAAAATTAGTGAGATATTTCAATTTTGCTGATGAATTCACAGGAAGGTCCTTATGGCTGGCTCACTATCCAGTTAGTTTTCAGCTGCATAACCATTTTCTTAGAGTAAGGCCAACACAACACTGAGCAGGCTGCTTAGGCTGTAAGTCCCCATCACTGGAGACTTAACAATAGTTTCTCAGGGACCATTTAGCTTTGCTTTAAACTGGACCAAACAATCTCTTAGGATCCTTTCAATCCTTTACCTTCATGAGTCTATTAAAAGATCTACCCCATTTACAACAAATGGTTTGGTCTAAGTCAGCAGTATAACCCAGCTGGCAGTGGCCCAAATGCAGAGAAAAATGTGCCTTTCTGTCCAGTCAGCCGTCTGTACTTGGTTCTATTTTTCTCCACCCTCTCTGTTTTCTGTGTCCCCTCGATGCTACCCTTTCTGCACAGTTGATATTTTTACCATTGTTCAAAATAGGAAAACACATATAAAACTCAATTTGCAAAAGATTAGAAAAGCAGCAAATAAACTATTTTGCTCTCCTTATTTTATGATCTGCTTGAAGGTGTGGTAGGGGAACTTAGAGCCATCCGATCACTAGGTAATATGTTGAGAAGGACCTGTAGGGATTTTCTTTTCTCTTATGAGGCATCATTTTTATCTGCTGTATTTTATATTTTTACTCAGAAGCATTTGTTATTGGTCTCAAACAGGTAAGGCATTAGGCAGGTTTCCTGCTATGGAGGAAATTGTCCCAAGTGCTGGTTTGTACATCTTCCTCATGTTATTGGGGCTAAATCAAATGCAGGTTCAGAAAGGAATTTTTCTGTATCTCAGACAGTTGGGGATCACTTGTGTGTGTTCCTGAGCTTCCATTTCCACAGTGGAAATTGCAGTTTCACCAAACATATTCTCTGATTTGGGGCCCTGGAGTGGTGCTGCCCCTGGTGCTGAGCTCCCAGCTGTGCTCTCGAGGCTGCAGGCAGCTGTGCCTGGATCCTGCCTGACCAAACCATCTCTCCTTCACCAGCATGTGCCCTCATCTGGGGTGATTCCCCATGCTCACAGTCCTGCCAGATGCAAAAGGGCATCCTGGCAATGCGCCTGCTGCTCTGAGTCACTCTGCCTGCACAAGTGGCATTGTGTCTTCCCAGGGAAAGATTTTAAACTAGTGGAAAACTGTGGTAATTCTATTTTCCCTTCCTTGTGCATCTAGCAAATATGCAGCAGGGTTCAAAGTCCACCCAGTACATGGTCCTGGGCTGCCTGCTGGAGGGGAGCTGGCTGGAGTGTGGACATTTTCCAAGATGACCTCCAGAGGTCCCTTCCACTCTCAGCCATTCTGTCCTCTCAAGGGCTTTCCCTCTGCTTTTCCCAGCTGAGTCCTTCTCCTCTGACAGCCCTTGGAGGGGCCTCTGAATCTGTGCACTGATGGGACTGAGGAGGTCAGCAGTGCTCACTTGCATGCATTGCTCCCCTGCCCGGTGCTGGGCCTTGGTGCTCAGGGGGCACTGGTCTCTCACCACAGGACCCAAGATGCCTGAAGATGAGAGAGTTGCCGAGAGGATGGCAATACCCTGTGAGGCAGGCTTTCCCTCTTTGGGGAGTTTGCCATCCTTGCTGGGCAACTTCAGCAGGTAGCCACAGAAACCCTGGTGATGTTGCCAGTGCTGACTGTGACTGCGTGTGACCTCTATATATTGCAGAGGCCGCAGGCTCTGTCCTCGCTGACTTCATCTGAGGCTCGTGCAGGCACACACGCAAGTTGTGCAGGCTCGAGTAGGACTGTGGTTGTGCTGGCCAAGTGTTGGCTTTGCGGAGAGCGACAGCTCTAGACGCTGAGCCAAGGCAGCCCCCTGCCAGTGCTGCTGTCCCTGCTGCCTGGCTGTGGGGTGCTGAGGCTCCCACTGAGTGGCCGTCCCGTGGCTGTGGACACAAAGAGCGTGCTGGGGCTGTGAGCAGTGCTGAAGGCTCCCAGTGCATTGCTGTGCCTTTTCTAACCACCTCCTTCAGGTACACTGGGCTAACTCTGGCTTTGTTTGGGATGGAGCCTTGGGACTCCGAGGTCCTAGGCAAGCCAGCTCTTTCCCCAGCGTTTGCTGACAGGATGCCAGAGCCCACCTTGGGCTTGAGCACTGGGCAAGTGAGGAGGACTTCAGGGCTTCCCTTCTCTTCTGCCTCACACATCCAACAGGGTGCAGACGCACATCCCATCCTGCCCCACTCACTTGTGTCTGCCCTGCCCCAGCTCCTGACAAGCCCTGGATGCAGCCTCTCAACCATGAGCTGCACGTGCTCCCCCTGCCCAGGGCCCTTTGTCCAAGGCTGCACCAAAGGCTGCCATCGCTGCTTCTCGGCCCACCAGGAGCCCTCCGGGAAGCCCTTGCCACCCCTCTCCCACCACGGTCTTGGGCTCTCCTTGTGTTCCCACTGCTAGCGCAAGGCACACTCGGCCATTCGGCATGTTTCTCTTGGCAGGACATGGCGTAGGGTGTTGAGGAATGCCTGGAGGAGAGCAGCCCTGCTGCGAGGGGCAGCAGCAGCCAGCTGCAGCAGGCAGAGCCAGCTGAGGCAGCGGCAGACAGCCTGTGCCCCATCTGCATGGACATCACGGACGCCGCCTATGTGGACCGGTGCTCCCACCGCTTCTGCTACACCTGCATCCGGCGCTGGGGCAGGCGGAACAGCACCTGCTCTCTCTGCAGGCAGAGGATTGAGCGGGTGATGCGCAGGCTGCCACAAGACCACGAGGAGCGCAGGGGTGGCTCATGTGCCCGCCGCTGGAGGAACGGAGACAGAGAGAGGGTGCACAGCAGATCCCCGTGGCAGTGCTATACCTCCCGCAGACAGCCCAGCAGCTGCGGCCCCTCAGCTGGGAGGAGAGGACCTGTGGAGCCCAACGCAGCTGCAGGGCCTGCAAATGGCACCTCCCAGCAGGCTCGTGCATGCAGGGCTCCTCGGGGGCCAACCCCACAGCGTGCAGGGAGTCACCCGGCCTGGACTGTGACTCCAGTCATCTTCCACCTCAGAATGGAAGCATCAGGAATGGTCCACATTGAATTCTTCCATGTCCAATAAATGCCCTTATACTTTTCTGGTTTTGTCTTTTTTCTTTTTTTTTTCTTTTTCTTTTGTTGTTTTCAAAACTGAAGAGCTACCTCCTCTACGGAAGGCTTTCCAGCTTTGTCTCCAGAGTGGGGGAAAGCCAGAGGGAAGCATTTTGTGGTGCATACAATGATTGCATGTAATGCATATGCCAACACAGAAGGCATGTCTGTCGTCCTCTTCCAGTCTCCCACTTCCCAGCACAAGCCCATGGCTATCCAAGCACTTTAGCCAGCATCCAGCTTGCAGGTCCTGAGGAGCTGCACCTTGTGCAGCTGCCAGGAATGCAGGCCATGCTGACAGCCCCATCCCTGTTGTGCACCCCAGCCTCAGCGGTACTTGAACAGGTACTTCGATGCTGGTGAAGACAGGAGACAGGAGTATTAAGTAAGAGCATTTCTCTGTCTGTGGGGGGACACTACCAGAGCCTGAGGAGGGATAAAGTTTCCAACAGATTCTTTCCCCTCTTTCTGCCATGAAGTTGATTTATTATTAATACTGAGGGCCTTACTGTTTAATTAAATAGCAGCTAGGTACAGAGGCATGGTGCCTCCTGAGCTGGCCTGCCCCACAGCAGCCTGGCGCAGAGCGAGGGTCAGGCAGAGCTGCAGGCCGTGTCACCACCAGGACATGTTCCGTGAGGAGAAAACAGCCTGAAAGGAGCAGCTGGAATGGGTGCCAGCACATCACCTGCTCTGAACCCTAAGATAATTAAAATTGAGAAATCTGGTTGATTTTCTAGGGAAATTTCTGGCATTCAAGAATATGATGTTATTAAAAGAAGATGCTCATAGAGGCCTTGTGAGGGCATTGGATCAAGAAGGTGCATTTCTGCAGAGGGATTGTACTTTTAGAAAACAATTCCTGCACTGAAAATGAGCAAAATTGGGATGACCCAACAATGACCATCTTGGGCAAGCTCTGACGCATCTCTCGTGACACAGCTGTCCCACTGAACGAGTGAGCCCACGTGGGCCCAGGAGCTCTGCTGTGGTTCATGCCACCACCCCTGCACACCTGAGCAACCAGGCAGCTCCGGCAGGCCAGATGCAGACAGTGTGCCTGTCATTTCAAAATCCCAGCTATTAAACATCTCACTTCCAAGCCAACGTGCCGCATGAAACCTGCCTGTAGGACAGACTCCGAAACCGTGCACAAAACCCACCTGCAGGGACAGGCTGGGCGTCAACAGCAGTGCAGCGCTGGAACATCACTGTCCCCAGCACAGACACATTCCAGGTGCCCAGGTCTTGCTCCAGCGTGATGCTAGGAGGTACCGGGGTCCACCCACTGGTCTGGGTGCCCAGCAGTCATTGCACTGCCCTGAAATCAGGGTGAAACTGAGAGATGGAGGGGAACTTCACTGAGTTGTCTGAGCCCTAGTGCCCCACCAGCTTTCAACATGATCTTCTCCCCAGCACATTCACAAGTCCCAGCTGACACATACCTGCAAAAGCCTCTTTATACCTCAAGGAGTAACCTGGAAGGTGTCAATTTGGTGTCACTTCAGTAACATTGTACCTCAACCTTGGTAGGTAGGCTTGGCAGGGTGGTATCTCAGTTTGCTCTGTGAAATGGTCAAGTTCTTGCAAAAGTCTCTCACCGACCATTGCTGGTTGCTGTGTGCCAGTAATCAGAAGACACTTTTGGACTGTTAATATGACTTAGGACTGGAAAAGATTGTCCAGGGCGGTGGTCATGTCTCCATCCCTGGAGATATTCAAATGGCATCAGGACATTGGTCCAGGGCAGCTGCTGGAGGGGAGCCTGCTGGAGTGCTGGTTACTTTCACAAGAATATGCTTCATATGGGGGAGCTCCAAAAGCCTGGGTGCTTTTGCTGAAGTATGTCTGAAAGGCTGTCTGATAGGATTTGAACAAGCCGCTGCTAAAGCAGCTGGGCCTGGTGGCTGACCCTTGCTGAAAGGCAATGCAGGCAAGCAAGCCTGGAATAGATACAGCAAGTCCTTCCTGAAAAAAAAAAAAAAAAAAAAAAAAAAAAAAAAACATATTTGTATGTAAAAAGCAGTATGAACATTGATATTTATGATGCATAAGCACATCTGACTATTCAGAAAAAAAAGGAAGGATCAATATTTAGGAAGAATACACATGCATTATTCAAAGTATATAGTGGAAATACAGAAAAGCTGCAAGTCTGCATGCCTATGTGGGGTTAAGGGTGACTACAATGGGAAATAGAAAAGCCCAGTTAAAATAATAGATATAAGGATCTGTGCAGGGAATCAAAATACTAAAGAAAAGACAAAAAAGAAAGTGACTTCTTCTGCTTTATTTAACATTCAGTCAGAAACCCAAGGGTTTGCAGAGATACATCCATAATTCACAACTCACGAGGATTGTTCAGGGAAGTTTTTATCTGCTCCTTGAGCAGGAAACACGATGCTAGTACAGGGTTACAAATAAGCCTATCAGATTGCTTCCTGTCTTCCAGTCTGCCTTGCAAGAACACAATTTTTCCAAGCTCTCCAAAGAATATTGGCTATTTTGAGAGATATTGTTCTTCACTCTGTATACCACTCAAAGGGATGGATATATTAAAGCAGTAGTACAGGATGGATGCTCAGAAAAAAAGTCCTTGAACAGGTATTCCTATTTGCTTTTGATATTGTCAGATGTGATCATCTTTAATTTTTCCAATATCCACAAGAGTTATTTTTCGTCTGTTTGCACAAGGCACGTTCTTGGTGTTAGCTAGAACTAGCATCTTGACCTGGGCTCTCTGAATGATCAGTGGAGGAAGAGGAGTAATTCATCCCATTTGAAGTAGGATGAACAGCTTTGTGAAAATATTGCCTGCCTTCCAGAAGCCCAGGAGAGAGGACTGCCTTTTGTTCTAGCAAGGGATGATGGCTTCTGGACAGCAGAAGCATCTTGTAGTGGTGACTTCTGTACTCAGCACCAGCCCCTGCCCCCAGGTGCAGCCACATCATCCACATGGGACGGCTGTCATAGGGTCATTCACAGATCCCCTGCCACTGTGCCAATGCTGGATTTAGGTGCCTGCTGAGGTAATAAAGGTTTAAGAGATCTGTGATTCAGATGGCCTGCTATGCAGAGCTGCCATGCTGTGCTTCCTAATACAAAAGCCTTACCTGCTAAACAAAAGAAAGAGTTTATCTTCTTTTTTAGTCCAAGTTTCTAAGTAATCCACTATCTCAAAGCATTAGATTTCAGACTTAGATTTCAGATTTAGATTTCATTGTGTCTGTCAAGGGGTGTTCTCACTGCTCACCATGCCAGGACCATCAAACAAAATGATACCAGCAATACACATCCCAGGGTTAAAAAAGTTCAGTGTTGCACAGGGATTAAAACAACGAATGAGTAGCAGACTGGTTTATGTACATACCATAACCCAAGGTCTTTTTTTTTGTGGTAGCACATGTTGATAATCCATGTGACAGCAGCTGTTTGTGGGTGTAGCTATCTGGGAGAGGTGCAAGACACAGCTGGGATATTTAGAACAGATATCTCAATATCCAAGGATATTTGCCAGACACAGGTGGACAAGGATATTTGGACGGTTACCCAGATTTCAACAGTATCCAGACAAAGATATGAAGCTGTCACCTCACACAGGATCTTCCATACCTACTCTATTCCCATGCACCAAGAGCAGGACTGACCCTGCTGCAGCACTGCCAATGGCTTCCTGAGGTTATTCTCATCTCCTTTGTGACAGGTGAGATCCTACTGTACAGAACAAGATGTATTGCTGCACAGTAATGCCATTTCCACCACTACAGGAGAACAACCCTGCACTAAATAGCTAGGTTCATATAGATTTTGGCATTGATCAGATAGGTCAAGCAGAAATTTGGTCTCATTAACTTGCAAAGAAGGCCCAAGGAAAAGCTACAGGAATGAATGAAATAACCCTTTACATAAACACATTTTCCACTTCTGTGCTTTTTCACAGTACATTTCCACCTTCAGGAAGTTCCCAGAGACAGCTACATTAATTGAAGGCCAAGAAAAGTCCATGCTCCTGCTTGGAGAAGCAATGCATTCTTCATCCACACAGAGGTAAAGCTTCATCCCCAGAAAGCCAGGGCAGGAACAGCACTGATGCAGAAGATGCCATGGAAAGTAGGTAAGCCCCGCCACCCTTTTACACCAACAAGCAGATGGATTTCCCATGTCCCCATTGAGCAAAGCCTGGTGTTGGCATTGAAGACACTTCATAGGGGACATGGTGTTCAGCTGGAGATGGTGAACAACATCCCAGTGGCAGAAACAAAGAAGCCAGATGGAGACAGTGATGGCATCAACCCAAATAACTTCTACATTTCCTTACTGCTATTCATCCACGTTCGGGTATGGTACTACGGTAAGAAATATGCAATTAATCTCAGCTTTTGCCAGACAGACCTCTAAGGAACACTCTGGTAACTGCATTAATTGATATGTCTAAACTTACTTATTAGATAGTTTCAGTGATGTATATCTGGAACGTGAAAATGATAGAACAGTTTATTTTCCCATATTTACAAAATAGAAGGTATTTGTGTCCCTCAAAGCCCATTTTATCATTGAGAATCAGCTTCTTTTGTTAATTCTTCTGTCAAAGGAATGCTTGCTCTAAAGATATTCTAATTACGTCTTTGTGATTAAGTTTGACACAAACATGCAAACTAACAGTAAGTACAGTTTGAAAAAGAAAACACAACAGACTCTCTCCCGATATAAATCCCTGTTACCCTTTCAGTTCCATTACTTTACAGCGTGCTCTGTCCTGTTGTTTCCAAACTACTCCACCAACACATTAATGTATTCAGTGATTTTATGGCCACTCCACTAGTACAAATATGTCCAATATTGCACACATATTGTCCTTTATCTCCTGGTTAGCACATTTTCTGTCATTTTTCTGTTTTCTTCTCTGCTGCTTCTTGTGTTTGGGAGGAGCTCCTTCTGAATAACTGCAGAGCTGCTTCCTTCTTTTCCTTGAAAGTCCTCCTTGATTAGGAGTTTTCCATAATAATGAAAAACATAAAACATCAAGATTGCCTGTGCAGGGTTACTGACGTCTTCCATGATGATTATAGCTGCCCACCAATTTTTTTGTCTCCAAGTTGTCTCAAGCCTTATGTTTTGGTCCTGGTTTCAAGGAACAGGGATTGATTTTTTCTTCAGTTTTTGTGCATAGAAGACCCTAAATTGTAATTTCTAAATGCAACAGCAATAAGAATAATATGTATTGTGAATAGGCTAAGAAGACTTAAGCTTTCACCAGTCACTGTACATAATATCTACAAACATGAATGAACTTGAAATGTGATAGTTCCTTTAGCAACAGAGTACTAATAAACAGCTACTGACTTAAGATTTTTTTTTTAAATAATATTAAGTGTGAAGTGCTGCACCTACAAATAGCTATGCTTTTAAACTGCCAACTTCACTGTAATGTAAGAATTTACTCTTTAGGTTTCCAGTGCCCATTTTTTGGTTAAACGTATTCATTTACATAATCACTTTTCCAATTCTGATGAGATTTTGTCTATTTCAGATATTGTTATGACTGACAACTTATTTTGGAAGATTATTTTCTACAGTCAGTAGATAATGTAACTGCCTTATTTTTGTAGCTTTATTATTTTGTTTCAACTCTGGATAGTGTACGTATTATATACATTTTTTAAAAATATAAATATATGTATTAAAAATTATTTATTTTGATGCCTTAAAACACCTTCTAAAGTGCTCACTTTTACACCCTGCCTTTTATATCTGAACAGTCCACATCCACATGACCCAATTTTACCTAAAGTCTTCAGGCTAAAAGAACAACAAACCAAACCAAAGAGAAAGAAAATAGCACTTTAAAAAAGAACAGAAACAACCATTATGCTTTAATGATGCAACATTGGTCAAATGTTGTAAAGAAAAGTAAAATGGAATACTCCTAATATTTTTTGTGCCTACAATTCATTTTAGCTTGGCAGATATGAAAAATCAATCTTGGCAGAAACACCCAAGGTCAAAGGTTCCCCAATTTATAGGCATACATTATGTGACTGAAAAACTTATTCCAGCTTTTGCCCAGGAACCTAGCTTTTGCTACCTCTGCTGTCTTTAAGCCAAATGGAAACTAGGTAAATGAACACCATTTTGAGACTAATGTTATTTCAGAAAAGATATCATTTTAGCTCTTAATGAAATAGTTTACCATTTCTTCCTAGCAAAAATGTTTTGAATTAATCAGAGAAATACACCTCCAATAATCTAATAAATTTTCAGTGTGCATGAGACATACGGGCAGAAAAAGGTGCTTTGCTTCTTTAACATTTCCAGGAAAAGGGCAGTTTTTCCTCTAAAAACAAACTTTCAAAAAAAAAAAAAAAAAAGATTTTTTTTCCTCTCTTTACAATATAGAAGCTTTACAGCTATTCACATTCTGCCACAGCACTTATTGGATAGATTTTAATAGATGTTCTGATAAAAAGCATCAAAGAGAGATTAAGCCTTTTTCAGAAAAAAAAAAAAAAAAAAAAAAAGAAGAAGAAAAATAAAAAGAAAAAAAAAAAAGCAAAGAACTACTGCTAAGTCTTAAACAAATAAAAAAGTCAAATATCTTAATGGTAGCTTCACATTAAAAGACTAGTATCTCTCTAAATACATATATTATATTTGATCTCATTAGTTTTAACACAAAATTTAACCCAGAGGTTGATAGTTCACTTAGCATATTATTATCCTGTTTGTTAATCGAGCATAAACAATGTGAGGTTTCATGGGTCTCTTTTGCTCAGTTTGATAGTGAAATAAGTATTTTATCTAAGACAATAGCTACTAAAATATAGGTAATTCTGCATTTTGGGGAGAGAGATTGTTCATACAGTTTTCCCACTACGATTTAACTCTTTCCTAGTAACAAAACAGGTAGTCTTTTAGAGCTTCAGATTTTTTTCAAAGTCCTTTCCAATCAGAGCAGTGTGCAGATTACACAATAAATTGCTTACTTATTAATTGCTTACTTACCCATACTCCACAGATGCTTGGCTTCCTTCTCTGGAAGGAAATCAGTCTCACCAAATGTCCTATACAATCAATGCAGACCAAAATGCACCCCATGGAGCTGTGTAGGACCCCTAATGTGGGACCCTACCCTAACCCCCTGTGAGATAGGAAGGGATGCTATGGTTTTGCTCCATCGTCAGCATCCACCTGGGATGCATTTCCAGAAGGCCTTTAAAGTGCACTTCCCAGATCTCCTCCCCTCTAACCTGGGACCCTGTTATTTTCACCTTTCTGCAGGATCAAACAGGCTGAGCTAGCTGTGCATGATTTTCTTTTATGTTTATTGCCACAGATAAAGTTGCTGTCTTTGTCTTACTTGAGAGAGAATGTCATGGCTTGTGAAAGTATCAGGCACCTGTGAGTAAAATCTGTGGAAATGTAACAAAACTTTGCAGTTGCAGCATGGAAGGAAAAACATACTCTTTCTGCTTTGGAAGGATCAGGACATCGAAAACACAGCAGTTCCAGTGGGTGTAATGAAACACCTCAGGGGATTATCCGTATGACTTGACACCTAGAGGAAACGCTGGATAATTGCCACCCACAATTTTGAAACGATGGATGACTAACAAATCCAACTGCCAGTCAAGGAGACAGTTTTGTGGGAAGGATGATTCATAAGAGAACAATATCACTTTTTCTTTCTTTTTTTTTTTTTTTTCTTTTTTTTTTTTTTTTTCTTTTTTCTTTTGCCTACTAATGAGGGTGGCAAAAACAGGCAAGTTAGTGGTTAATAGCTGAAATAACCCTGAACTACAAAAGACCATACATCTTTCCTGGCTCTTGCTTCTTTACCTCTCACCAGCAAGCACAGAAGCTTTGCAAGTCCTCAGTGGAGAGTACCACCAGCACTGTGCAAATATGAGGAGTGTTATGCCTCCCTGGTGTCTGGTGTTTTGCCTGGTCTCACAAGGACCCATATATATGGGGTTGATGGAGAGCACCTGAGGAGGACCTAGGGGTGTTGGCTGATGAGAAACTCAACATGAGCCAACAACTTTCTGTGCTTGCAGCCCAGAAAGCCAACTGTATCCTGGGCTGCATCAAAAGAAGCATGGACAGCAGGACAAGGGAGGGGATTCTCCCCCTCTGCTCTGCTCTCATGAGACCCCACCTGGAGCACTGCATTCAGCTTTGAGGCCCTCGGCACAAGGTCATGGATCTATCAGAATGAGTCCAGAGGAGGGCCACAAAGATGATCGGGTGTCTGGAGCACCTCTCCTATGAAGAAAGGCTGAGGGAGTTGGGGTTTTTCAGCCTGGAGAAAAAGAAGGTTCTAGGGAGACCTTGTACCAGCCTTCCAGTACCTAAAGGGGGCCTACAGGAAAGACGGGGAGGGACTCTGTGTCAGGGGATGTAGTGATAGAACAAGCAGTAATGACTTTGTAGTAAAAGAGGGGAGATTTAGATTAGATAGAAGGAAGAAATTCTTCACTCAGAGGATGGTTAGGCACAGGAACAGGGTGCCCAGAGAAGCTGTGGATGCCCTATCCCTGGAGGTGTTCAAGGCCAGGCTGGATGGGGCTTTGGGCAACCTGGTCTGGTGGGAGCTGTCCCTGCCTATGGCAGGGGGTTGGAACTGGGTGATCTTTAAAGTCCTTTCCAACCCAAACCATTCTATGATTCTGTGATATAGTTTTAGGATTCTATGATGCCCACATTTCTAAATTATTGCCCACATTTCTAAATACTAGGGTCAAAAGATGGAAACCTAAATCCATGTTTAATGCAGCAGTAAATTATACCCTATATTGCTGAGGGGACTTTTACCCAGAAAATCAAGCAACTCTTCAGAAGCAAGAAAATTTCCCCCAACTTTAGCAAGCTATAAATGAGATCTCTAATATAAGGTAGTTGTCCAGGTGAGAGAGCTGGCTCTTGAGGTGCCTATTTCTGCCTTGACTACAGAGAATTTGGATTAGAAGTTACATTAAATTCCTACTCTGTAGCAGAGAGAAATCCCACTCTCTCTAGCTCCCTTGTAGGCCTCGGGGTGCTTGAAGTGTTGGCTAGTACATTCAGCTGCTCCTGAGCAATAATGAACAGCAATATCTTTTAACCCGTTTGGTGTGAAGTATCATGTTGCAACAACAATATTCCATTTGATTCATGGTCACAGCCACAAGACTAGCTGTATCTTTGACCCCTTGCTGCAATCTCATTCAGAGGATCATTTTCAGGTGACAACCTGCCCTTCTGGCACTGCAGGATACAAAACTGTGCCTCTGCTAGCACACACCAACAAGGCTGTAAGGGACTTCTCTTTAGGATCCGTGGTCGATAAAAATGCTGTAAGACTTAATATGAGAAATACGTTCAGAAGGTCTTAAGAGTCATAGAAGATGGGTAAAATGGGAAAGGGCCTACACAACTCTGTTTTGCCTAACTCATGTCATATCCTTAAGGTTAAAGTAGGTCTTACTTTTTCCAAGCATTATCAGTCATGGGACACAGGGTTCTGCCTGCTTTCTTGCACAACAATTGCTGTGGATAAAGGAAAATAGGCTTTCTTGGTGCCTGTGTCCAGAGTCTGTGATGGTCTCATAGACTGACCCACACATCAGAAGGAAGATTAAACCAGGGCTGAAGGACAGCACTTAAGAGACCCTTATACCCATGAACTCTGGGAAGCACTGGATTCCTGAGTATGCTTAAAATTATCTAACACTAACTTAATTCTTAGAAGGCCAATAATGACAAATTAAGAGGAAAAAAACCTCCCCCATATGATTTCATTGATCATAAGTATATTAGTGATATCTCCTACATTTTTAGTTATATATATTTTTTCCTAGTCTTGGATCCCAGATTCTTGTATTTACCATCCCTCCTCCAAGTAAAATATGCAATCATCTCATAATTCAGGGAGAGAATGTGATTAGAATGGGAGACTGAGAACTTCATTTCAACTGATTTTCAGTTATCTCTGGTACACAACCAGATGCACACAACTTGTTATTGGATATAAACACTCTATTCATTTCCCTCTGCCAAAATTATTTGCATACCAGAAACAAGAAATCATATAGGAAAGTGGATCTCCTAAATAGATGCTTTAATTTTCATTTTGATGAAAAGCACCAAAGAACAACCAGAAGTGAAACTGTCAGCACTATACAAAATAAAGGATCTTGTTTGGAAGTTTCTGTATTTTTATCAAAGTAGAGGAGAGCTTTCATCAAATACACATTAGAATAAATTGCTCTCTGATCAGATTGTTACTCACTCCTGATGCAGAAACACAGATTCTCTGCAATTAACAATAAAATGTTTAAGAATATGGTTAAAATCACATTCTCATATTATATCCACATAAAGCATGGAGTAAGAAAATGTTTTCAGCTTTTAAGCATGGAGTAAATGTTATGGTGTTTCAAAACCTGAAATTAAGATTTAACAGAGTGATTTTGAAGCTAGCTATAGTTAATGCTTTATTAATGTTTTTACTCCCAGTGTATTTAAACTTATTTCTGTGAGTGGCAAACCATAACATTTCATTCTCGTATGTATTTTATTTTCAGCTAATTGTTTCTCATTATGCACACCCAAGAGCCATTCAAATATATGAATAAATTTGTGGTTAGCCCCCATCTATTTCAAGCAGCCCATATGCAAGGCCCACCCACCTGTTTGGCAGCACAATCTGTTTTGTAAATTCAGTGTGATGTGATATGGCAATTGCATAACCAGGAGTCAAGCTAGCACGACTGTCAGGATGGTGGGAGACGAGGGAGGAATGACTGAGTTACAAATAGCTGTCCTTGGTGTGGGGTTTTTTGGTTGTTTCAGTCTATTGCAGATCCTTCAAACCTGAAGTGCATTGAAAAGGTGACACAGGCAAGATCGGAAAACCTCTTTTAACTTTACTGTATCAAAGCTTGAAAGGTCCCTGGCATTCAGTCTAATGCACTTGAAGGAAATTGCAGCTCAAGGAAAATTTGAGTGTTTATCCTGTCTAAATTTAATCCAGTTAGTGCAAATCATATACTTTTTTTTTTTTTTTTTTGAAGTGGCATAGAAAATATTTCAGGATCTAACCATGGACATTTTCTGTTACCATAATTTTTTTCTTTTATTTATTTCAGTGCTTGAAGTAAAATTATCAGCTGAATGGACCATTTACCAGGTCATTTCCATGGTAATGTTGTCATTCTTAATACAAAGTGGGAGGCGTTGTACTGTTTCTAGCATCTACAGACTGATGACAGAAAAAAAAGGAGATGAGTGATTTAACTCCAAAGGAGGGCACTTTCACTTGGAAGGGACCCTTAACAATGAAATGCTTGCATTTGCCTATTAAAATCAGACAGCCTCTTTATACCATCCTTTCCATCCTTGTTATCATAAAAACAAGGATCTTCTGCTTTTACTGAGGTGCACTTGGAGCTAGCATAGGCACCATTAACCCTGTGGCTGCCTACAACACACACCAGATGTCAGCAGGACAGCAAAAAGAGCATTATGTCCCAATCCATATAAATTGCCTAGCTCAGCACTTCTCAGTCACCTGTTGTAGGGGAAGCAGATGTATGGATTGTGGCAGGACAGGTATTTTTATACCTTTTAGTAAACTGTGGATAAAATCTAACACGTTGTGAATACAGGACTGAGGTGTACTGCTAGCCTTCCCAGATGCTTGAGGGGTACCAGATTCTTCCTGGTACTGGGCTGTTCTCTCAAGGGAGCACACATCTCATCCCTTCTCCTCTCCCCTGGGTCCTGGTGGTGTTGGAACCAGCAGAAACTTGTATAAAACAAGGAAAGCCATTCTATGCACTGCTTGCATTTGTGGTCTGAAGATAATAAAGCTGTTTCCTTGTTGTACTGCTCTGAACAGCTTCTTAGAGAGTATCTTCAGTGCGGTGGGAGCCAGCTGGCTGGTTCATCGTAATGGCATGGTACAGAGGAAAATGCTCGATGTGAAAGTGTGCATCTGGGTGCATTCTGTATAGAGCAAAACACGGCCATCCAGCAAAAGGCACCATCAGACAGTAATGTTTTGCAGATATAATCTGTTAGGGTTTAAGAATCTATCCATTAACTTCAGTATCTGACCATGCAATGCCCCAGATGGTTTTATGTCCTTCCTCAATTGCTTTCGGCACTTTCCCTGGTAGTCATTGTATTTCCCAGACTGAATTATATTACACCAGTCACTGATTACTTGGGAGCTTTTTACCCCTCGGGGAAAATCATTGTTTGAACAGCTTCAATACTTAAAAATTAAAGTGAAGTTGAATGGTACATCTTTTATTAGAACATATGATTTAAAAAACAACACCTATGGATTTGGTTAAAATAAATTAACATGTGATTTTCAGAAGTGTTTTTGAGTGGAGGGTGGTACAGAGCAGTATGACTTTTTCATTTCATTAAGGGCTTATAGCTTTGCCAAAACGTGGGTAAGTTTGTGAACTTCTGATTTGTACAAGTTTCAGTCAAAATTCTCAGTTCTGATTTTGTTTGACAGGTCTTCTTTTGACAGGCAAAAGATAGGAAAGTATGGGGATCACACACTTTCATTTAGTATTTTAATTGCTGAGTCTAAATTTGGCAGTGTCTCCACCTTAATGGAACTTAATGGTACTGTAATTGCTCCGTGGTGTCACGTAGAATCGATTCCTGATTATGTTCAGGAATAGCACTTTCCTGTCTCAACTGAATTCAAACACAGAGACATTCCTGCCAGCAGAGAAATGTGCCACAAAACACCTCTTCATCATCCTTGATGATAAACATCGGCACTAATGTCTTGATAATAACTTTTTGTATTTTGCAACAAATATTTTCTTTATATTTTAGCACATTTGATTAAACTGCTCTCTGGAGCCTGAGAAGCAATTTTATATTTCTATTACTGTAATTAGCCTGCATATAATGTTAAAAATTATCTGTGCTAGAGAAATTTTTATCTTTATAACGTTGTATGTAAATCATGTTTTACTCTTCCGTATTTTTTTATTTTAACTGGAGTGGTTGCCTATAAAACCAGCTCTTCTAAATTAGCACCATTGTTTATAGAGGAATTGTCCCACAGCAAATGCACTGAGGTTTGTTCCACGATCAAGGGGAGCAGCAAATGTTAAAGTTCATAGCTACCAAAAGGAGACCTCTGACTCTGAAAAGTCCTAAAGTGTTGTTTACAAACATAGCAGACATTGGGTGGCTTGCCTGGGGGCACTGTGCTGAATCAAAACATCAGTCAGAAAAGGATTCAAGTACCTGAAAGCATCCTGAAATGAGAACGGTGTAGCATCAGTGGTGCCCTTGGTGTTGCACTATATGTAAACCTGCCCTCACTGGCTGCTGGGACACAAAGATCCAGGTAAAGGTGGCAAGGCTGGAGGATAAAACACCTGGACGCTTGGCTAGGAATAAAATGGCACCAGAGCACACTGAAGCTGGCCATCACGTATGAAGTGCTTCACATCCCGCAGTGATCTAGAGATGTGTTGGTTCATTTCAATAAGCCTAGTGACTGAGCTCAGTTGCCTCGTGTGTTGAGCGAATGAGTTAGAGCTGATCAAATACTCCAGGCTGAAATTGTCACTTGTGATGAAGCTAGCTGACAAAGATCCATTCTGGTGTGATGATCTGGGAGTCTTTTAGCACTCCCTGCTGTTTGACTTCTTGTTGAAGTATCTTTATTGTCTTATCTTTCCAAAATGAAGCCTTTTGTTCTCTCATAGGATGTTATCTGTCAATCATGCAAATTCTGTGCTGCCTTGGCGATTAGCTAGTTTTTGATCAGAACCCAAGAAATAAAGAGGCAAGCCCTACCATGAACTGAAAAGAGGAGGCTCAATTGGAATTATAGGTGAACGTTGGATATGTGACTCATGGCTTCAGTGCTAAAGGGCATTTTCAGCATAGTGCGATCAAGAGGCTGTCACTAAGGTGGAGCAGAAAAGATGAGGGGAAAATACGTGAGCTAATTTTTCCCCTGGCTTAAGAAGCACCACAAACCATCATTCAGAAGTTCTCTAAAGACCTAGAAGACATATGACTTTGCAGAATTCATTGGCTCCTTAGTATGGACATGGTTTTCTACCTCTGACTGCCTTGTTTCTGACATCTTTGCTCTTATGCCTCAGGACTTTTAATCCTGCTGCAACACAGGCATAAAAACTACAGTGTGACGTCTAGAGTCTGCCCTGTTAGGCATGACTTTGCTCTATAGAAGGGAGGATATTCATACAAATGAGGCAAATGGGATTAGTCCTGTTACATGAAAGCAGTTGAACACTTTGATCTAAGCCTAAGGCTTTCAATTGCTAATTTAGCTGTGTTATTGAGAAATTAGAGTTTCTGGATCCACAGGAAACTGGGGGTTACTGTCATGTGCCGATTTACCTCGTTGAATTTCCAGAGCCAAACTTAGTCTTGGCCCGAATGGACATAATTGAAGTGTCTTAAAAGAATGAAGAACAATTTATTTAAAATCAGATTTTAGGAGAGAATTAAGACAGATCAGTTCTAGTTCTACACCATGCAGGTATAGAACAGTATGCGGGGCTTTTTCACTTTTCACAACTATTTCAGTTTGTTTAGTGTTCTGGGTGAGTGGCAAACAAGTGAGCTGATAATTAGTTATTGTCTCTAATTCACTGGTGTATATATACAAACATTGTATGTATCTACAGAAAAAAAAAAAAAAGAAAAAAAAAAGAAAAAAAAATGTTTATTTTGCTTACTAGTTACAAGTATTTAACAATAAAAAATATTACAATAAACTGTACATTTACTCTAATCCTACCAACCATATTTTGATAGAGAAGGAATTCCTTACCGGTAAAGTTCCCCAGGGATTCATCAGCTGGATGACCCCCAGTCCAACCACTTGCAATCACATCCAGGAGATGCAATACTTTGCAGATGGTGACTCAGAGTGACATTCGTGGCCTTTTTTATTACTTCTATGGTATATAATGAGAACACCAAGACCTAGAGAATGTGAGTCCCACGGGATCCTCCTGCTTGGGTTTCTCTTTTTTAGGGCAGAGTGGAAAGTCTATACATTATCTCACAGCACATTTCTAGTGCGTGGCCGTTTGAAGTGGAGGACATTTCATTGGTACATTCTTGGACTGCAGTGCATTCATTGTAGTAGTTATCTCTCCTTCTTCTTACAGCAGATTTGAATCTTGTAAGAGATAATTAAACCCCCTGAAGCAGATCCTCTTATTTACAGCTCAGAGCTGCTTCTCACATTAGTTATGGAATAGTTCCTGCAGCAGCTAATCTTGAAGAAAAGTTAAGCCTACATTGGCACTGCACTGTACTCTACTCTACTCTTCACCCCTTTGACACACTTCAGGTACAGGGCAATAATCAGTGGCATGGAATTCAACAAGCACAAATGCTGGGTAATGCAGGGCAAATGCAAATTATTTTATTTCTCACCATCGGGAATGATCCTCACCATTGGAAAGAAAGTAACCATTTGCAAATATATCTGTAGATGACCTGCCAGTCTGACTGGTTTGTAGAAGACAGGCAAGGGTTAGTACAGCCAAATCCTTTCTATAGACCTTGTAAGCCTTTGAGAGAAAGAACTGTAAAGCACCTGAATTGTCAATACAAGATTGCCTCCATTCTTACTTTTAAAAGTTCTCACATGAATGGGGTGCTTCATAATGAAATAGCATGTTGTAAATAGTGCACAGCTTCTCCTGTTTCTGCACTGTAACATAATTGAAAGAACCAGACCATAGCCTGCAGCGACTTTGAGTTACAAAGACGTGTCAATGTGGGGGGACTGCTCCTGTGGGGCTGTACTTGCCATCATTTGCAAGAGGTGCATTGCAAACTTTCAGCCAAATGCTCTTTTATTCTTTTACATTTGTATTGCCACAAGCAATAGAAATTTCCTTGGAAATAAACCCCCATACAACCCCCAAAATAATATTGTACCTCACATTATTCTCTCTCTGAGCTAGGTCATTTCTGATAATTTAACAAGGTGAAACACAGTTATTGTTCTATGGAGCCTGGACCTACATTTTAATCCGCCCCCCCCCCCCCCAAAAAAAAAAAAAAAAAAGAAAAGAAAAAGAAATACAAACATATTTTACAACTCGTACGTGATTAATATTTATGTAGAACTTCTTGACATAGTTGCAAAGTGCCAAAGATACCAAATAGCTTAATTTATGGATAGTCATTATGTGGAAACAAACAGGACTTGCTCCACTGAAGGTGAATTTCCTTACTATTTGTGCCATTTAGACATAGCTTCTGTCTAAAAAGAATTTTTCGCTATACATCTTCCGCAGTAAATGTTACTGAGATTTAATCTTTATGAAAGCTTTTTGATGTTAGTCTTAGGAACAAAATGAAAAAGAGCAATGTATAGAAAAAGGAAAAAGTATGTCAGTACTCTCTTAGATGTATAGATTACAAGCTATGGATGGACAATTTTTGGACAACCCATCAAACATGCATTATAAATCCTTTTCCTTGGATTTTGCCATAAATGAAGAAGCATATAATTCAGTCATTGCCTGACTTTAGGTATAATAAAGGTACTGCCAACTCAAAATTAGTGATATTTTTGCTTTGTCTGGACAAAAAGCCTAGAGTCACATTGTTGGATTTTCTCTGTGTGGATTATTTAGTCCAATTCCTGATACAATAAATTGTACAAGTCCAAAATTAGAGCTGAATGAAAATCTGATCATTCATTTCATAATAATTCCTTGGGTTGGAAATGCTGCAATTCTGAAAAACACCTAAAAAAAGAAATGTTCCCCAGTGAAGTGGAGAGCTGAACAAGCAATAGCGGAGGCCAGACTAAATCCTTCCCTTGATAGGATGAAAACAATTAACTCCAGCTTCAATTTATATGCTGCACTGTAAATTAATAGACTCTGAAGATACAAAATGTCCTGCTGTTTTAAACAAAATATTTAACTTCTTCAGAATTGTCAATTTCCTTATGTTCCTAAAGGGAAATTTGGCCAAAACTAACTTGTTTATGCGAAAATTTTTGCTTTCAGCAGAAGGTATTTTTTCCAGTGGAAAACCTAAACTTTTTTCAGTTGGTTAAGGGTTTGTCTAGGGAAAAAGAATATCTTTACGTAAATTGCATTAATGAAAAATTTACAGCATTATATAGCAAGTTGGTGCATTTTATTTTATCTTTTGCTACGCTAAGTGATTTACCGTACTTTTATTGTGAAATTTTCTAAGTCTGATTTCTAAAGATTTTTTGTTTTAAGATTAGTTTTCTGGCAGAAAGCTGATCAGAAAGAGACAGAAGATCTGGGCATAATATTCATATAATTGCATTGTTTTCAATGCTATTATTTCTGTTGATATTTCCCATATTATTATTAAGAATATTAATAATAACAATAGCCATAATAGCAGCAATTAAATGTACCTGACATTTGGCAAATTTAATCTACTCCATATAAAGTGATTCTTAAGTAATAAT
This sequence comes from Aythya marila, assembly GCF_965140915.1. Classification (NCBI taxonomy): domain Eukaryota; kingdom Metazoa; phylum Chordata; class Aves; order Anseriformes; family Anatidae; genus Aythya; species Aythya marila. The sequence goes on from NC_139043.1 coordinate 26,927,784, forward strand.
GAGATGGACAAAAGAAACATTTAGAAGACCATCTGTTTATTTCAAATATTATCCAGACCACTTGACTCATCAAAATTGGTCCGGAAATATTATCAGAAAATACTCTGTTGTGCAATTTGCAGTCAGTCCTCAATGTGGCATCACCAGTAATTTAAGAACTTTTCTTAAGATAGCATAGCCCTTTTGTTTCTGAAAGTGCCAAGGAAGATAGAAGAACTTTTTGTAATTTAATGTTTCAAGTATGTGAAACTTTAATATTTTGATAAAAGACTTGGGGGAAAAAAAGGTTCTTATTTTATAAAAATTCCATTTCTTTAATAACAATTGTTTTGTAACAATTGATCAATATTGTTAATTTTACTAAAAACACTTTAAAATGTATTTTTTTTTCAAAGAATTTTAAGAAAAGAAATGATTCTTAGTAAACCTTACTGGGTTTATTGGTTTCAAATTTGATTTTTAGAAAACTTTTCCTTCCTTTATTTTTCTTCATTTGTCCATTAAGAAATGTGATTTTTCATAACGTAGAAAAAATATCTGTTTTTTGATTTTCAGAGTTTTCTGTTTCTTAAATTAAAAAGTCCCCCCCTCCAAAAAAAAAATAAATGTATACCCAGAGGCAAAAAAGTATATATAGCCATATATCTTAAGAAGTCAGTATCGAGACATTCAGTAAAGTAGACCAGCACTGAAATGCAGACTCCTAGGAGGAAAGATATTAACAATAACCTTATTATGTTTGTTTGCCTGAATGAGAAATACTCCCCATACTTTACTTTAATTGGTCTCAGAACATACATTTTCAGTTGAGAAACAACAAAATAATGTATATTTGATTTAAGAATTAATAAACCTATATTAGATGAGGAAAAAAATTAAAGCCTTTCATCAATAACAAGGAAAGTTAATGAATCAAGCTTAGCTTTGTGCACGTAAAGACTCTTTTACTATTAGGAGAAGAAATTTATTAAAAACATATACCTTTGCTATACTTGTCTTTTCTTTCCATAAAGCCCTCTCATCTTTTCAGGCCCCCTGTGCAGGCTCAGCTAAAACTGCATTGCTGTGCCACTGCCTTTAGCATTCCTCCCAGAAACAGACCGGGGACAGGCAAAAACCCAGCAGTTATTTGATGAAGCAATGGTATCTCTTGTGCTGGGTTCCTGGTCAGATAATGAAGTGCAGCTGAAATAATCTGATCCCCTTGCTGAGTCACTGCTGAGCCTTGCCTGGAGCTGAGGTGCTTGTCCAGAAGCTGTCTGAAATAACCCAGTAGGAGCAAGCCAAGCTGTTACATCCATCAGGATGGAGGCTTGGGAACTGTCAATGCGCTGTGTCAGGGCAGGAGGACAGTTCTCTAGACTGACTACTGCAAGGTTTGCAGTGCCTGTTTAATTACTCGCAAAGATACCCTTCTGTGTGACAGCCTGAAATCTCTCCTCTTCCCTGGGACTAATGAAACTTTCTGCATTCAGGAGGTTATTCATCTACAGACAGGACGGTGGGAAACTTGCCATGTATTTATTACTGTGGCTTAGAGCAAGTGGGTGATGGTAAAAATGTTAAAATCCTGCAGAGGCCAGCCAGCACATCGCCTCTGCTGCCCTCCAGCCTGGGCAAGCCTCTACTGTCACCGAGGCTGGCACCAAGCCCAGAACAGATGTTTGGGGAAACTCCTAGCAGAACGTGAATCAAGGACAGAGGAGAAAGTTTCTAGTGGCTGAGAAATGGGATGATTGATGCCATCTTCAGCAGTTTTGTGACTTGTCCCAATATTTGTTTACTACATTTTAACTGTTACCTCACAGCAATTCAGCTGGAACTGATGTGCACAAATATTCAAAAGTCAGCCTCTTGGAACAGCACATTAAATAGAAAAAGGCTTTTCTTAGAACATCCTTGATAAAGTTTTAATTCTTTAATTTGTTAGAACTATGTAGGAAGTCTGAGTAAATGTGGTGGTTTTACCATGCTAGGCAGCTAAATACCACACGCGCTCTCTCACTCCTCCTCCTTAGATGAGGAGGGGAAGAAGTAAAGAACAACTCATGGGTTGAGATAAGGATAATTTAATTAAAGGAAAAAAAATAAGGAAAGATTATTATTAACTAAACAATTTAACTGAAGGGGAAAAAAAAAAAGGGGGGGAGGAAACAAACAAACAAACAAACAAACAAACAAACAAACAAATAAATAAATAAATAAAAAGGTTATGTGGAAGTGCAGAGGAAAGAAATTACTCTCTATTTCCCACAAATGAGCGATGCTTGACCACATCCTTGCAGCAGGGCCTCAACGCACGTAGCCGGTGTTCGGAAGGAGAACCGACATTTTCATGAGAGCCCACCCTTCTGCTCTTCTTCCTGTTTCCACCTTTTATTGTTGAGTGTGACACCACATGGTATGGAATAGCCCTTTGGTTGGTTTAGGTCAGCTGCCCTGGTGATGTTTCTCTTCTCACTTTTTTGCCCACCCCTTAGGAGGGTTAGAGAGAGGCCCGATGCTGTGCCAGCACTGCTCAGCAGCAGACACAACACTGGTGTGATACCACTGCTGTTCTAGCTACAAGTGCAGAGCACAGCACTGTATGGGCTGCTGCAGGGAAAGTTAACATTCCAGCCAGACCCAGTACAGCAAGACATGAAAATCAAACAATTTCAGCATTAAACAGATTAAGACAGAATTTGGAAGAATGACCACATGGGAGTTAATCTCCAGGTTACATCTTTCTCCATGTTCTCATTTATCTTCACTGGCTTTGTCACCAGTAGATTTAACTTTCTACAACACCCTGTTTTCCATATTATTATTGTCTGACACATACCAGAAGAGTATAACACAACAGAGAGGAAAGTTCACAAGCCTTATGTCTGATTCTTAACATTTCCCTTTCTCATATCAAGAGTGTTAGGAATACTTTAAAACACACATGGCACATACACGCTTCTTTCTTTGTGCTTTAATTCCTTCCTCCCAAGTTACAAGCTTCCCCAGCATGTGCAATCTGGAAAAATGCTCCTCATCCTTCAGATTTCCTTTGGTGTCAGAAAGGCTTCTCCATGATCATCTCCTCTGCGTGGGCCAAGCAGAAGCCCACAGTGACTTTCAAGAAAGATAGAGAAAGACCAAGGACTTAGACAAACATTGCATGAAAGTATAAACAGGTCTTGCTAGAAGCCATATCTCATCAGCACTTTCCTCCACATCATGGTCAGGCTGTCAGAAACACCTTAGCCAGGTACCACAGCTTGCCATGGGCCCTGCAGTGTCCTGAGTGCCAAATAACTGCAGCTAATGGGAGAGCGCATGGCCTTTCCTCCTGCTCAGCTGAGGCAGAAAATAGACAGCAAGAAATGTCTGCCAGCCTTGATGCTCAAAGCCCTGCCACCTGACCATCCTTGTCCCACTTTATTATCACTTCTTCCTTATTTTCCTTGTAAGTGCAAATCATTTACTTTTTTTTTCCCCCACAATTTCTCCTTGTCCATGAGTTTGAGTCTGTACTTTTGAAAAGAATAAATCCACTAACAGCTTTATTTCAGCTGTCAGAGCTTTTATTGTGAAATATAAATAAAAAGTTCCAGAAGAGCACATTTTTACTTCTTTATAATGTGAGACAAAGCTGGAGTGAAAGAGATCTCACCCACTGGAAGGCAGAGCCCACACACTCATAATGATTCATTAAATCATCCATCGCACTTTCCTGAGAGAGTCCACAGAAAGTTATACAAAACAAACCAAAACCGCCATTCCCACTGAGCTGAGAAGCCAGTGTCTGGCCAGATGTCCCTCCTGCCTGTCCCTCAGCCAGCAAGCATCTCTCTGGCTGCTCCTGCTCTCCTCAGATCTGGCTGCTCACCAGTACAGGACACATCCCTACCATCTGCCTTCCAGCTGCCCCAGTGTGCCCCCAGCTCTCAGATGCCTGTTGCAGAGTAAAGGTCTCCTTTATGGCTTCACAAAGCAATTTGGGTTGGAAGGGACACCAAGGCTGTCTGGGACAACCCCTTGTTCTGTGGTCCAAAGAAAGGCTTTTGGTGTGTGAGCAGCAGAGGATAATAAGGTCTTTTGAAGCAGCAGGGGACTGTCAGCACCACTGGTGAACAGTGACCCTGGGAGCAAGCTGTGCTCCTACAATTGCATGGAAGACACATAAAGGCAATATGAAACAAAATACATCAAGAAGGATCTACAACCAGAAGCCAGGTTGCAGGAAAAAGCACTTTTTCTCTGTATCTTAACGCAAATATAAAATGCAACAGAGGGAGGATCCTTCAAGCTGTCCTACCTTTGCTCTGTCTCTCCCAGCCTACCCATTGCCAATGGCACTGCCACCCCTGTATGTGGCTGTCACCTGCTCCCGCCACCTCAGGTCCACAACAAGTGTCCTTTCCTTGTTGGGATGTTAAAGACTTCACTGAGAGCTGTCTCTTTCCATCCCTGGCCAAGGTATTTACTTGGGTCTTCACAGAGGTGTGGGAGAAGGCTGAGCCTGATGGATTCGACTACCAGCTGCTGCAAGTGGGCACAGACCCAGCTGAAGATCCAACCTGAAGAGAAAATTGTATGTGCTGGCAGTGGGACATTGCTTGGTCAGAGCTCATGCGGCTGTGAGACAATCACAAAAGAAGCAGACCAAGGAGACAATAAATCTTTTAAGCTACTTACTCTACTGCAAAATAAATATTTATTCAGTTTGAATGACCTGGTTTTGCTCCAGCAATCAAATGAGCCACACACTTGATCTGAACATTGTCACTATGTTATTGGACAGATACAGTCATCATGCTGACCCCTTCTTTTATTTTCTTTTACAAGACCACAATTAAACTCCCTGGCTTTCAGAGCTGGACAGCATTCAGGGATCCTGTGATAAGAAGAAGGAAAGCCATAAGAGAATTGATGGAGTTCTTCACTCACATCCACAGCCACAATGCTCCTCCATGCCAGCTAATCTGCACACAACTTCTTGCAGTAGATAATGCCACCGATACAGACAGAAAGTCAGCTTTTAGTACCAATCAAAGACACTGCCTTCTTCCCCTGGCCTTGAAGCTTATGAAAACGTTGCCTCTCCTCTTGAAACTCAGAGTTAATGTCAGTGTTTCAGCAGTGACACTATTACAGAGAACAAAGCAGTGTTTCCATCCTGGTTGCACGGATTTAATTTAGCTATACAGTACGTATTCCCATACAACTCTGCGGGCTCCTGCAAAGTCTGTAGGACTGATCCTGCTGGTAAGCCTTTCCTCCAGCAGCCTCAGCAGACCAACAGTGGACACATATACGAGCTCACTGATGGCAGTGAGCAGTACCCTGGCAAGCTCAGAAAGTTTTCATATGACAGAAACCCCTGTGTGAGGGTGTATGAACAACTCCCCTGAGACTGGAGGATCAACTCACCCTGATGTTTCCCTGTTGATGCTGACGTTTCTTTTTTCTTCAGGATTATCTAGCTGACATCCACAATTTCTTCTCCTGGACAGCTAACAGACACTCTGTCTCTGTGTGACCTTTAAGGAGTGCAGGCATGTTTTTGAGTAATATTTTAAGAGTACAGACTTGCAGCCAGGAGCAGGCTTGACTTTTACAGAGAGGTATCAAGCAAGTGGTTAAACTGGCTGGCTGGAACACAGTAATGATACATCAGGGAAAATTTTGCTGAAATTTGATTTGCCAAAGCTGCTCACCAAAACATCTCAGCTTGTCCAAATTTTTTTCTCTCCCCCTAGACCACTTGCTGGTTTTAAACTCTTTTCCTCTCTACCTCCAGGGGTGTGCAGAAGGGGCTGTGTCTGAGGGATACCAAGGAGGATCCTGGTAGCCCTTGCTGCCTCCTGCTACCCCCAGTTGCCTGGCAGCTGCCTTGGGAAAAGAGGGGCAGCAGCTCTGGTGACAAAGGAGGGGTGGAAGTGTCCGTGTGGATCTCTGGTGGACCAGGTGTCACTATTTGGACTTCTACTATCAACAGCAAAGCAGGGAAAAATGTGTCAGCACCATGTGATTTTTAACCAAAGAACTCTCCTTTGGTTTTCATTTTTGTTAAAAGTTGAGGAACATTAATAAAAAATTCAATTAAAAAAAAAAAAAAGGAGAACAACAAAAATATTAATAACAAAACAAACAAACAAACAAACAAAAAAACAAAAACAAAAACAAAAAACTCCTACAGCCACTTCATTTTTAAAATACAAAGTCCTGACCAGATCTCCAAGATGGATTATGTTAATCTGCAGCATTTAAAGGCCCACTAAAGAAAATGAGAGATGTCTGAGTGGATTTTTCTGATTCCTCATCCTTCTTCTGTGTGCTTTTGTGCTAAGTGGTGGTGCACTGAGCAGGAACAACAAAGGCATTAGAACAACTTTTGTAAAAGTCATGTTGTCCCATAGGGATGAAGATAAGGAGTAGAATGAAAAGCAACACACAGAGCAATGTAAATTTAGAACCTGACCTGATATTCAATTGAAATGGAAGCTTGGATGTTGAGCAGGAGTTACTGAATGTGCTTTCAAGTGTCCCATCACAACAGCACAGGATGTAAATTCTGAAAAGAAGAAAATCACCTTTAGGCTTTAATTGCAATAAAATATTTGCAGGCGCACATCACTGGTTAATGTTGAGCAAAAAAAAAAAAAAAAAAAAAAAAAAAAAAAAGCTCTTGAAAATGGCTGTCAGAGAAAATAATTTATAACATTGGAGTCACTGACTGTCCCTTGAAGCCTGAGCACACAGGACTGGGGAGTGCAGCCTGTACCTCAGAAAACAGGCATATTTGTACTGAATGTGTTGATAGCTTTGTGGGTGGATATTCAGAGAGGTATTTGTGCCCTTATGCAAGGTGTTCATAACCCCAGCAGGCAAGGAAGTTACCAAACACTGATAACTACTAAAGTTACTGATAACTGCTAAAGTTACTGAAGAGAACAGGCAAAACCAGGACCAACTGCAGGAAGAGAGGGAAGAAGGGACACGGGAGAACAAATAGATGCTCTTTGCTAGTGGGGATGGACAACCACCTCCTGGGCTGGCAGGGAGAGCACCAGCACCCAAGGGAGAAAGGCAGTTGCATGGGTCAGGTCCTGGGTGCTGTGGCCATGGAGTGTGGAGGTCGGGGCCTGTGGATTTCCCTGAAGATGGTGGGATTATGGCTAGGTGAAGAGCTCGTGGGCGGAGGTGCCCATGTCAGGCTACATCAGCACACCTTTTATCAGTGGTGTTTTAATAAGTGCCTGAGAACCACTGACAGATTTTTGTGAGGTTTTAGCTGCAGAGAAGGAAAGAAAAGGCAGAAGATGTAACTTTATTTTTCCTACTCAGATATTAAACTGCCCATGGAATTGACTTCTGAAAGACAAAAATTGTTTGCAGCTTCACAAGAACAACACCAAGGAGCTCCAGACATACCCACCTACCACAAGCTGTGTGTCCACCTCCTATCAGGACACTTGACAACTTCTATGTACAGTGTGTCCTGTTAAATTATGGAGAGGAATTACAAACTGTGAGGTAAGGCAACTCTACCACAGGTAAAAATGATTCCCGTTTAAGAAAGCAACTGGATTTTCTCAGTGTTTCACTAGCTTTTGAAATAAGGATTATTTCAGAGCAGAAATATCCAAGAGGACCTGTCTTATCCATGCCAGCCACTTATCTCAACTCTCCCTAATGTGCAGGGCCAGTGTCACAGAGTGTTCCTGAGACAGGCCCGTATATGACCTAGCTCCTACACATATATCTCACTATGGTGTTGAGTGGAAAATGAGGCAGATTTCCCCAGGAAAAAAAAAAAAAAAAAAAAGTCTCAGTTGCTTTGGGCAACCATCCCCACAGACAGATGTCCAATGGTTTTAGAAGCAGAACTGCAGCTTCTAGTCTCTCAGTTCTTCTCCATTAATCTTGATATCCTTCAGTGTTAAATCAATGATAAAATGTTTTAGGTGGGATCTAAATCTACTGAAGTAAAAGGAAAAATTAATTTTGATGACTTTTGGCTAAGCTCTGCTCTTTGCTCGCATGCCAGTTCTGTTGTTACTTTTTTATAAGATGCTTTTTGTGCATTGATGTTAAAAATATTTTTGAAAGATTCACAGACCCATTTTGGCAATGATGTTGCCCATAAACTGTATTGATGTGATGGAGAGTGTGAGACAGGGGAACATTTACTTTTATGGCAATTCACTTCCTACTTTATATACAAACACAATGAAAAAAGTTCCACTTATTTTATGTCTAAAAAAGGAAACTTTTTTAAGACAATTAACAAAAAATGTTCCATTTATTTAACACCCTTCAGAGATGCTGTTTGTATGCCTTTTCAATCCAAATTTAAATATGAGCTGACTTGCCTAAAATATTAATGTAATCTACAGCTATGAACAGGATAAGTACTTTGGGGGATATTAAACCTGAACTAGCAATTTGATGACAAAAGTTGAACTAAAATTGACATTATAAATGTACTCTTTTGTAGCAGTTTTAAGAAATGTGGAATATGTAAAAATATCACAGGTGTAATTGTTTGTCCTGAGGTACCATCCATATCTCTGCCTGAGACTTGTTAAATTATGCTCTATACAAATACAGTGAAAGAAAGGCCTTACCCTGGACTGTAAGTAACCTAAATTAGACAAACAAAGGCATTTAATATCTGTGTATTGCTATCTTCATTTTTTTCCAAATAAGGAATGAAGACAAAGGGATATTAAGAAGCAGAATAATCAATGTAGTTAGTGACTAGTCTGCCAAATGTAATCACGACAATATCTTTACAAAGTTCAGCTCATAAAGGATTTGTCCAAGGTTATACAGGAAGTCTGTGACAATGGATTATGAATACAGAGTCATTGGAATACATAAAGCACATAATTTTGAAAGACAGATACTGATAAATCACAGATAACAGTGATTCAGCACAGAGGATGCAGCTAAAACTTTGTGGCATCCAACCTTGGATGTTGGAGAGAACAGAAGAGATTGGTTGTTATTTGCAATTGTTCATCTCTGGAATAATGAGAGGCAAAGGGCAAGGTGTATGGATCCTTGGAAAGTCCCTGATAAGCTTCAGTCCTGCAGTGTAAGCTGAAACATCTTTGCGTTTCAAAAGAAGAGAAGGACAATTTTACTAAACTATGCAAATGAAACTATGTAAATACAGACTGCACATCTCCTGCTGATTTGTTGCTTCCTGGCCCATTCATTGCCTGAGTTGTTGGAATTGCCTCCTCCAGGAAGGAGGGCACTCTGGGACTTGAAAGGAGGGAATATGTAGCATTTGGCTATAGGGAAATTGGACTGGGATTTAGGGACAAGTAGATCCTGGGGACTGACTGCCTGTATTAAGGAGACTACTTCTGGAAACTACTGAGCACCTCTTGTAACATGCTGGGGACAAGCAGTTTCACTGATGTGCCCAGAAGTTTTACAGAAACTGAAGTTTTCATCATTTTGCACTGAATCTCAAACCATCTGCAGTTTAATACTACTAGTAGAAATTAAAGACAAGTTATGGCTATTCATCAGTGCTCCAATGACTGACACTGCTGCCTTAGTACACAGGCTGACATAGTCCAGGGTGAGCAATGCTCAAGAGCAGTTTGTCTCAAGCCCATGGCTAGGACTTCTGGAAATGGCAGTTCTTGACATGGAGATCAGCTGAGATGCTTTATTTTTCCTTCAAAGGCTCGTGGCTGCCCATCCTGCTCAGGATGCATGATGTTGAGGGTTGCTGCCAGAATACTGAGTGCCACGTTTATCTTGCATCCTCCAGGCAGCAAGAGAGCTGTCAGCCTCAAGCACACTCAGCAGGACTTGAGTGTTATAATGAGTGGAGAAGTCCCACTGAATGCGAGTCAGTTTGTAAGCCAAGTTATGAGGAGAGGCAAGGACGAAATGAACACTGAAGAGATACCAGAGTGTACATGACACTGGGAGCAGGCTGCTACCTTGTCGCTGTTGTCTGCAGAGCTTTCAGGGAAATGAGGCATAATTTTTTCCGTTGGGAGGTGAACAAGAGGCCCGTTGTTTAAATAAAACAGAGCATTGCATCCACCTGTGTTCAAAATGGCTGTGCTCTGGCTGCAGCAGGCCTGTAAGACTAGGGGTAATCAATCTGGAGTCATCCCTGACTGATGCCAGTCTGGGCACAGTTCCTCTGGCACAGCTGCCTATGGCAACTCAACCAGCAGAGATCTTGCTCCTTCATTAGAGATGCCCCCAGAATATCATAATCCAATAACAAGTAAGCTAAAGCTACTTTTTTGTCTTACTTTCACTCCACAGACCTGGTCCTGATGGACCTTCAGTCCACAACTTCTCTAGGACACTGGTCTGCAGGAGACAGTGCTTCAGATTCAGTCTTAAAATGCCAAGGAGGTCCTGGTTTTTAAGTCTGTAACAAGTGTAGATGGAACTTCACATCTGAAGTCTGATGACCTCTGGATAGTGTGTTTCTGAGGGTACAAAGCTGTGGGACTTCCTCGGTGAAGTCTCACTTAAACTGTATCCCAATTTTCAGAATATTTGTCATTGGCATGAACTGACTTCTCTTATTTCATTTAATTTCTTCATATTTTCTTACACACTTGGATGTTTGCAACATACCAAATGGAGGGAACAATCATTTGCACTCATATATCAGGACCCTGTCACATAAAAGTGCAAATTGACATGGATTTTCTATTTTTACTGCTAGTAAGACATGATTTTGAAGCAGTCTGAGGGCATCTTGAGCATTCATTCATTGCTTTATTCTCCCCCGCCTCTCTCCAAAAAAAACCCAAAGTTAATAAAAGTCAAGGCTCCAGAGTTCTGGAAAGCATTTTTTACTAAGGAGCCACATCTCCACTGCTGACGCATCCCTTTACCAGCCTCCAGGCCTGCAGGGGACCGAAGGATCCTCTTCCTTATGAATCTTGTTCTACCTCATTCTATTAGTTCTGCCAGAAGAAAATAACCAGCAATGGCAAAAAGAACAGAGCAATGTCATACTGAAGGAAAGTAACAACAACAAAACCACAACAGAACAAAATAATAATAATAAAAAAACAAAACAAAACAAAACAAAACAAAAAACAGAAATTGTCTTAGCAGACATTGCAGAATTTGTCTAAAAAGTTAAAGGGACATTAATTCAGACTCGCTGTTCTTATCATTAGGATTTTTCTTATGAAAGAAATATGATATTGCATTAAGACAATGAGAGCAATTTTAATTTTATTTTTAGTGCAGTCAATTGTACAACATGACATTTAGGTCCGGCTGCATAATATTGCTGGATTTACAGCTTCACCTTTACACATAGACTTTCTGCTTAATTTATATAAATGCAGACATGGTGGCTGTGAGAGCAGTGCTGCTTTCGAAATAATTATGTAAAGAAAGCAGGAATGCAATTTCTTTTTTCCTGTGAATTAAGTGAGGCTCCATTGTTCACCCTGACAAGTGTGAATTTAGGAATGTTTCATGGAGCCATAGTAGTGATGGGACATCTTGGCCCTGAAACAAAAGCCCCATGACAAGCACCTTGCCATGCTATCTGCCCTCTTTCTGTGTGATAAGGTTGCGGAGAAATGGTTTTTAATGGTTTTTGTTTGTTTGTTTTTCTCACCAATTTCTTCCCCTCTTCCCCCCCCCCCCCCCCCCTTTTTTTAACTTTTTTTCCAGATTCCCATTTATTCAGTACTATTAGGTATCATACAGTTAGGGCTTTCTGGGAACTAGAAGTGTCTACTTATAGATACTTGCTTCAGGACAAAGAGAATTTCCACTTTTTCTTTGCAATTATTTAACATATGATTTCTGTTATCAGCTGAGCAGGCAGGCTGCACTAATCCTTGTGTATATAGAAAGACCAAGCTTAGCTTAATTATGTGTTACAGATAAATTAAAAATGACACATCTGGAAACAAAATTTTGAAATGTACAGTTTGTTAGTTAAATAAAACATTTACATTTGTTCATTTTAACTAATGCCTTGCTGTGGCAAGATTTAGTCTGGCAAAGTGTATGATATATTTCAGCAAGCCAGGCCTCACATTTAGAATTAAGATTATGTTAGATTGCTTTGCTACCTCCCGAAGAATATTAAAATAAACTAAAAATCATATTTTAATGTTTTATTTTTTCTTTCCTCTGTGCTCTTAACATAATTATTATAAACATATATATTTCATATTATGAAATTTATGATTCGGACTGAAGTTATATCTTCTGCCTTCTAAGGCACAGGGGACTAAGAAGTTTCAACCCATATTGATGATAGAAGAAATGTGATCATATATTCTAGCCAAAAAAAAAAAAAAAAGTGCACTAACTGCCTTCTATGTCTTCAAAATTTGTTTTGCTAATGGCTGAAATACTGTGTAATTGTTACAGTACATAATACAGCAGGAAATAGAACATTTAGATGCATAAACATCATCTAAAGAAGTTAATGGAAATTCTGAAAAGGAGTGTAATCTTGTGAATTTATATATATATACTTTTTTTTTTTTTTTTCTTAGATGACTGTACAGGTATTCCTATCCCTTTTTGGGAAGTGAAGGATATTCCAGAAATTCCAGAACAGTGAATTTTCACTGGGACCAAATTGTTCTTTTCCGCCAGTTTTAAGGGTTAAATTCACACCTGTTTCTCCTTCCTGGCTGGAAGGAGCAATGCAATCTGCTTGGCTTCCTTGCCCAAAGAGCTTACACCCACTTACGGGACTCCGGTGATTGGATTCCTGGGTCTCTTGGGCGCTTCTGGTGAATTTACTGCAGACAGGAGAGGGAGACAGGGCAGTTTATGAATAGTAAGCTCGGTGCATTTGCTGTGGCTGTGATGTACTGTTGGTGAGGAGCAGATGTACCCAGTGCCTCAAGAACTCCACCTAATTGGATCTGTTTTTCCAGAACATCAGTTTGTTTATTGATCTTGGTAGTTCTCATTGTCAAACCATTTTAACATCACCTTTTAATGCATATTAACAATCAAATTTCCTGCACAGACAATCCTAGCAGAGACCATCCATTCTTCCACTGTTGGGGAAGACAGCACAGTCTTCTTCTGATTATATTTTCCTTATGGAAATGCAGAGGCACTGGCTTTGAAGAGTATGTGATTTGGCACACCATGGGAATTTGCCATGGATCTGTACAGGCCATCAGCTATGGAACATTGTCAAATGATTTTTTCTATTATTATTAATATTTTTTGGATAAAGTACAAAACCTTCTCACACTTTTCTTGTTTTTATTTTATTTTATTTTATTTTATTTTATTTTATTTTATTTTATTTTATTTTATTTTATTTTATTTTATTTTATTTTATTTTATTTCATTTCATTTCATTTCATTTCATTTTATTTTATTTTATTTTATTTTATTTATTTATTTTTCCCCTCAGTGGTTACTAAAAGACAAGAAAGAATTTGTTTGGAAATCTTTATTTCTGATCGGCTCACATAGCAACATAAAGCCTTTGGGTCCCTCTGGAAGTAGATTCTGCATTTCACATGGCAGGCAGGGCTAATGCAGACAAGTAAGAAAGCTGCTGTTCACAGTTGCCATCACTTAGAGCTATGATGTAGATCATATGTAACAGGAGTAACAAAATTGCTGCAGTAATGCTCCCCTTGGCTTATCCAAGACATTCCAGTCTAAAGTGTCAATGTTCTAAGTAAGCTGTCCTCAAGCATAGACTCATAGACACTTTGTGGTTGTTTCACAAGGCCCAGTGTTTTGCAGAACAAAGTTCTAAAGCATTGAGACTTTATATAAGAAAAAAATAATACAATTCCAGGAATCTCTTTTGCAAGAAAATATCCTCCAAGCTGAGTCCAGCTAGACTGCAGAAATGAGATCTACAGGTATTATCTATTGGTTTCTTTCTTGTTTCTGATTCTGCCTGGTGTCATCATCAATGAAACAGAAAGAAGATATCCAAGTTTCCCTGTAACTTGCATTTTTAAACAATGTTAAGCATCAAAACCTACTGCCAAGAACTTTGAATTTGCTGATAGATGCCGATGAGAGGAGCTGTTGGGAACATATTGGAAGCAGATGTACAGGACCTTTGCAAAGTATAGTATAGAAAATTATTGCTGGACTTCAAATTTTATATTGTAATAGTCACAAGAAAATGCTATTATTTTTTAACAAAAAAATATCTTCACAGAAAAACATCAACACAAAAAGTATTGACAATAAGACATCTGACATCATTAGAGGCTTTGGAAAAATTTTGAATGTAGAGTTTATGTCCCTTTGAGAAGTTTATACTTAAAAGAAATCCGAATTAAATATATTTTTTAAAAAAATTATTTGCTTTGTTTCTTTTATGTGTGCTTTTTTGTGTATTTTTTGCTTGTAAGAGTGAGTGTGGGAAAACATTGTCTATAAGCTGTCTCATAGCAAAGATGTCTGATAGTCATTCAGAAAATCATCACAGCATTAGATTTATAATCATCAGTACATTATACAGGTTAGCAAGCAAGCAGCAGACCTTTAAGAGCACAATAATTACATGAATTCTGATTAATTTATTCATATAAAATCAAATAGAAGAATCCTTTATGAACAGATCCTTTTCCTCCAGTCACATGCCATTCTGCCTGTGTTTTCCTTTTGCAAAATATATTTGTTTTAGTGACCCCACCAAACAACCTTCCAAAATTAATTACAGCACTCAAAATAACAAAATACATTTGTCTAAAGGTAGTCTGTAGCCTTCTAGTAGGCTTAATTCATGGTTGATTTCATTAAAAGTAATAGATGCATCAATCAGTTGACAGGTTATGAATGTTATTTTGTTTACATTTTTAATCTCAGAATATTGTAATCCTTTTTTTTTTTTTTTTTTTTTTTTTTTTTTTTTCCTTTCCTTGTTCCTTCAGGAAAGGCATAAATCACATTCTTATGTCCCTCTGTCTCACAGGATTAAGCAGATGAATGATGATCCCTACATTAACTAAATAATAGTGATATACCTTGCTATAGCAGCACGTGTCTTCTCAAGATGTGTGGGAAAAGCCTGAAAAAATCTGTCAGAGAAAAACCACAAGGATTTCAGTGGGGGATACTGTAGACACCCAGGCATGCATGCAACCTGAGGGGCAGGGGCAGCCTCGCTGACCTGGCTGTGAGTCAGGGTGGTAACTTCTCTGGTTTTACTTTGGGTTCTTAGCATCTCCCCTCTAGATTTCTGCACAATTTGCCTAGAAAATTTAGGGAGAAAAAGTCTGCTTCATGTTCAGCCTAACCAAAAAAAGAGTCCAGGAATAGTGGTAGGGCAGAAGTTTCAGTTAGTATCTAACATGCCACCAGAAGCAGAGATAAGACTGCAGCAGATATGTTTCACAAAATACGTGTCAAATGAAGCCACCAGCAAGTTCTGAGCTATCTCCAAGGCCATGAGCCTTTCTAGATCTCATCTTGCTTCCTTCAAGCAGGCATGGGACCCTCAACCTCTGTCTGCTGTGCATGGTGTGCAGAGAGTCTTTGTGGGGTTGTACAACTTGTGATAGAGCTGTGCCCATGTAAGGAGTCAGCACGTTCACAGATCTCACGCATTCAGCTACTCCACAGCTGGTTCAGGTACTCAAATTCCTGCTCCTACAGAGCTGTGTGTAGTTAATATCATACCGCTAACCTCTGCTGACATACGTTCCTCACAATTTTGACCTGAAAACTCTACGGGAAGAAGTGGTTTTGATGAAATTCCCAACATAATTGTTTTCTCTAAGGGAGAGGGTGAGAATTCACTGAGGCTTTAAATATGAAGATTCAGTCTCAAGTGTGTGACTATTCTTATTCCCAAATATATGTTAAAAAAAATAGGAATTACTGCAGCCCCTGTCTCTGTACTGTCTTTGCTGCAGGGTCTTTATAAATTTTAGATTTCTGGGATATCCTTGCTGCAGCCATAATTATGTTGACAGTGGTCCTCTGACACAGTTTCCCTCACATAGGGCTTTATCCCACAGCAATGGTGAACAGCCTGTGCTTGCAGCTTATGTTTCAGGAATTAGTGGAAATCATTCCATAACGAGCTGTAAGAGTTCTATGAGTTGAGGAATAATAGAGAATTGTTGTACTTATCCATATTGTCAGTCAGATGGGATTGAGTCTTCAGATGAACAGTGTGCTAATTCTTGCATAGTTTCTTCCTAAAAAGAGAACAGTTCTTAAAAGGTTGGAATATTTTCTTCTGTTTTGAAGGAAGATATGGGAAATATTTCTTAGACAATACAGCATTACTACTGTGGTGAGTGCTAATAAAAACAAACTCTATAGAGCCACAAGTACACTACTCATTCACCAAGCATGTACAAAATAGTAAGGAGAAGATTCAGAGCCATACTAAAATGTATTAAGATCTTCACATTTTCACAGTAACACACTTGCATAGCAGCAGAAACCATTTATAAAAATATAAATCACATCAGTTGACTGTTGTGCAAAACACCAAAACAAGCCTCTGAAAACAAGTCCGTTTTCAGAAATATGCCCTCCATAAACACCTCTCACACTGTTGGACTGGTTGTCCCACGGTAGCCATTTTTTGCAGAATTGTTGGGTTAAGACTTATCTTTTTATTGTTCTGTTATTAAAAAGTTATGCAACTGTAAACAACATGGTTTTATCAGAAAGGATGAAAATTTCTGCCTTTGGAAGTGAGGATCCAGGTTGACGATATTGAAAGCTCCAATTTGACTGACCAGACTGAGGACAACTCAAATTGCCCTTCAGCAGCCCTGTGCCTAAAGGGCCACCAGGAAAACTCAATGCCTGTGCCCAAGGCATCTCAGGAACTTGTAAGGTTTTTTCTGTATGTGAACACTGGACTGCTTCCAGGTATTCAAAAAGTATTTTGCTAATTTAATCTCTCCATTGCAGACCCAGCCAGGGGTTTGCCCTGTGCCAGGTGTGTAGAGATGAAATCTTGTTAAATGGAAGCTGTGAGGAAAACCTTCTCTCTGATCATGTGCATTTTTATAGCCCAGACATAATCCTGGTGATTACTCTTGACCACAACTATTGGTAATCTCTTAAAGCACCTGATGTCTAGTTAACACAATTTAGCTTCAGTGGTCCTCATTTGTGCACATGATATATTTGTGAATATGCTGATAAACACTGAAATTTCACCCAATGAATTGTCACTATGTGGAAAGTAGCTTTCTGTCAAATGAAATAAATTGTATTCTTGGTGCCTGATAATAAATGAAAGTTTAAAGAAGCTGATAATAGCGATTGCAGTAATTAAATCACAGACCTAAACAAATGAGAAATTAAACCCACTCATTTCCGCACCAGCTGTGCTCTATCTACAAACTTATCTACAAAAACAAATGTACTTGTCATTGGGCAAAACCAGACTGCACACATTCTGCTTAGCACTGCAGTTTTGTGTCAGAGATGTGTCTTTATAGGGAATAATGGAGACTCTCAGGCACAGATTTGCTGGGGATGTCAAAAAGACCAAAGACCACTTTTCCTCTCCTTCCCCCTAAGCCTTGCCTGGTTCAGCATATGTTCTGTGCCATCTGACACAGAAAAACGTGTGAAAACCCAGTGCAGCTCCCTGCCCTCTGCAACACACCTGGCTGCACCAACTACACCTCAGGAACAAAATTTGCTGCTGTATGGAGACAAACACACTCCAAGCTGGTTAATGGCCCAAAGCCACAGTGACAGCATGGAGTTATATAGCAGATAACTCCAGATGCTGCTCGATCACCTGTTCACATGTCCAGGCCAGCTGTATATGCTTAAAATATATGCATACTGATGAAAAATTCTAGTTAAGCCTGGTTAACTACCGCTCTCATCTATCTTGTAGCACAAGTGGCTGACTCACTGATGAAACTTTACAAGAAATCCCAGGAAAGCCTCTATAAAACCCTGCTAGAGAAACCTCACAGTTCCAGGAAAGTGATGGCTGTTATAACTTGTGATGGGTTGGCCCCAGCCAGAAGTTAAGCACTCATCAACTGCTTGTTCACTGCCCCCACAGCAGGATGCAGGGGAGAACTGGAAGACCAAAAGCAAGAAAAACTTGTGGATTAAGATATAAACAGTTTAAAAGTGAAGGGAAGAGAAAAAAATCACCAAGTGATGCCAAGGCGACCACTCACCACCTCCCACCAGCAGACTTGGTGCAGAGCATGGCATTATAAGCCTGGAATATCTCTGACATGTAAGAGAATATCCCTTGCATGGTGTGGAATATCCCTTTCACCAGTGGGTTTGTTGTCCTGGCTGTGCCCCCTCCCAAACCCTTTCCCACCTCCATCCTACTCACCATGGCAGGTAGCAGAGTAGGAACAAGAGAAAGCCTTGACTCTGTGCCACCACTGTTCAGCAGTAGCTAAAACATTGCTGTGTTATCAGCACTGTTCTGGTCAGAAATCCAAAACACAGCACCATATGGACCTCTGTGAAGAAAGTTAACACTATCCCAGCCAGATCCACTATAGCAAATTCCTCCTGTGCTCTCTGGTGGGGCCAGCATGCTTAGGGTGGGGGGTGGGGGGGGGTGGGGGTAAGTCCACTCCCATGGGAGCAAGCAGATTTAGGCTGTAGCTAATAGAAAAGCTGGGTGAGAGAAGGATTTTTTTTATGTGGAGAAGGAGTTTTTTATACCTGTGGTGTAGCACAGCTGTTATTCTGGTAGCAGGAGATAAATGTTAGGAGAATTTTATGGGCTAGTTTTGGTATATGGGCACCATTAATGTCTGAACATTTAGGGAGTAAACTCAACCCTACCCCTGGAGGTATCTAAAGATCTGTTCAGCATCTCCAGGGCAAAATATTTCTTTCTAGAATTACACAAATGAGTCAGTGGGGAACCAAGCCCTGCTTACCCTACTAGCCCCCACTTCAGGCAGGCTTACAGACAGGCTGCCAGAGCAGGGCAGGGGATAGGAAGGATAGTTACTTTAACTAGAGACCGAACAATGCAGTGTTTGGGTTGTTTTAGCTTTGTATCTCCTCCTCTGTCTGATAGCCTTGTCTCCCTGCACCTCCCATTAACAGTTGGTTCCTGGGCATGTTAAAGGTCTCTGGGTCCAACACAGCTCCCATCTCAAAAATCTCATTCTGTAGCATTTGCACTGACTTCTGTCCTCCCTGGAAACTCCAGGTTTCACAGAGCTGCTGGCTGCCCAGGGATTAAAGTCTGCTCCTCTCTGCTTTGAGTAGTTAAATCCCTGAGAGATGGCAGCCCAGACCAGAGAGGGAGAGACTGAAATAAACATCTTTTGTATAATGATAAAACTAAAAATGAGAATGAGCCTGAGAGAAGCTTGACAGCTGCAATTGCTGACAAAATGGATTTTTTCTCCTATTTATTTTCTTTTCTCTAATATATTCCTAGCACAGGCTATTGCTATTCAATAGTCAGAAGGCCAGACTGACTCATTAAATGGAGCCACAGCTCATTTCGAATTCTCTGGGCTACAAGAAACCGCTTCTTGCCCAAACAAGATCATGCAGGGCTGATTTTCCCCACACTGTGCAGTAAATGCCAACCCAATGACAGGCAAACCCCCAAGTCAGCATGTTCCACCACACGGTTTTGTTCGTGCCCTTGCACATTTTTGGCATGTTGGATAGCCAGACAGCTGGCAATGTCTGGTCTTCGGTTTGCTCACAGATCATTATTGCATTATCAGTCTCCCTCCATGTTCAGGTGCTTTTGTGTTGAAGAGGCACACAGAGATAAAAGCAGGTGGTGTTTAATCTCCAGGTGATAATTTCGGAGTGTGGCTGAGCTGTCCTGGAGAGGGGTTGTGACTGTGCACTGACATGCCAACAGCAGTGCCACGTGGGAACAGTATACCAAGACCTTCAGTGCCCTGTGCACCCCTTACATTTGACATGGGTACATGCCCATGTAAATAGGATATGACAGAACTCCCTCTGCTGCAGAGGGGCTCTGCTGTGAACAGAAAACAAGGACCAGGATGGCTTTCCCTCCCGCTCTCCTTCCCATAGGAAAAGCCCTGCAAATGAAAAGGGTCTGTGGCTTCAGCTGTTCTCTCCACACTTAGGTGCAACTCTGCTGAAGCAAATCCAGGAGATCGCTCCCAGATTAAATCAGGCTGGCCGATGAAAATCAGATCTGCTGGCCCTGAGACCCATTTATCCATTCTGAAGCACAGTTTCTTCCTTACCAAGGTATCCTTTCCCTGCTCTGTTTCAAACAGAGGAAAACTTGCAACTTAACGGAAGAAACACCAAAGCTGTTCTGCAGCATGTATCTCCATATTTCCAGGAAGATTCAGGTAGAAAAAAAAAAAAAGCATTTTTTTCTGTCTTTCCTTCCTCCTTATCCCTTCAAAAAAATGTTATTTTGATACTATTTCTCCCATTTCTAAAAAAGAAGCACAGACTGATATGTATTCTCTGTGAAAGGATATAGTCAGAGATATGTAATAGACAAAGCACAAAAACTGTTATTAAAGATTACTATGCTACACATACATTTTACTTTTTTTTTTTTTCCCCAACTAGTAGCTGCATCATTTATATTAGGTGACCCAAATGTCAATGCTGGCATGCTTTGTCGTGACTACACTTGCTGAAAGTACAGAGACTTTCAGAAACCAAGAGACCAAGGTCAGAAAGCCCAAATGAAGAAGTTTGTTCTAGTTTCTTTTTTTGTGACACTGAGGGACTGCTGTGTCCTGTCAAACACAGTGTTGTAAACCTAGCTTCTTCCCATATGTACATTCACAAGTAGTGGTGTTTCTTTGGCTGATCCTATTCAACTCAGCAGGACTGTTCCCATGAGCAAGTACCCACCTCATCAGCATCATTGTTGGAACATAATTAACAACTCTTTTTTCAAACTCCTGATGCTTTCTGAGTATGAAATAAGTCAAATTATTTAGAACATTTCAAATCTTTATTATATAGAGAATTTGTTAGCATTTTCAGAAAAATACAGATTCTATATAATTTTGTAAATGTTAAAAGACTAATAATGAACATCATTTAACATTAAACATTAATAGGTTCTATGTAAATTTTGTCTCATACAGATATTCATTTTATTGTATGGATTAAGTCTCCAATAAATTGGTTGCTCTGTGCATAATACTTGACATCACTCAGTATTCCCACAGGGACATCTATTAACTGTGTACATTAGTAGCAGTTGTGTATCTAAGAACCTCAAAGAACATCACAAGACTTTCTGTAGGCTTTGGAGCAGTATTATATATTTTTAAGCTGTCCAGAGCAGCTTTTTTTTCTCTCTTTTTTTTTTTTTTTTTTAATTATTTTTTTTTCTCCAACTCAAGTGCTGAATGAAGGAAACAGGCAGCCCTGCCAAGCACAGATAGTATTGACTCCTAACCTCCACCACCCACTAACCCCTGCTCCAGGCTCTGTCTTGTGGTGGTCTCACACTGAGCCTTATATCTCTTGAAAGAGGAGAGGGAGCTCAGCTATAGCAAGTGCAGAAAGGAGCCTGCAATCAGGGTATGAAAGCAGGTCACCTGTTGCAAAGCCTGGGAATAGGTGGCATTAGATACTTTTGATAAAGATACTGGGTGCTGCTCCACATGTCCAGAGGCCATCCCTCCATGTCCCTGTACCATTATGAGGCAGCTACAGGAGGTTTAACATGGAGAGAGACAATAGCTCTATTCACATGTCTGTCCCCTGGAAAAGCCCAGTGCTGTCCCCGACTTCACTCACATCTTATTGTAAGAACAAGACAAAACCTCTCTGAAGGTGAAGGGTCCTCTTCTGTGTATTTCCTTCTCTGCCTCCCAGTCCCTATCCAGGCCCGTCACAGCCTGGATCTATCGCTCTGTAAGGGTTAATGTAGGTTAAGGAATGCAATGCGCCCACTACTTCCCCTGACATCGCAAGTAGTAGGAAGAATTGCCTGTCTAAATCCTTGTCTGTACATCCTTGGCTGCTGAGGGATAATGGGAAGGAGACATTTGCTTTTTTCCAAGGTATTACAATTTTCTTTGGCCATCCATAAAATGTGCACTTCTGCTCCCTGACATGTCTTGCATATATAGGAATTACTTTCAATTGTCTTGCATAAGGCTTTCTAAATCTGATTACAGAACAAAGACCCTCAGAAAAAGTAGCTCAGGGTCAAGTTTTAACCCATGATCCATCTCTGACACTTGAAAGACGCTTTACTCTTGTAACAGCAAGTCATTGTTATTACTTTTACTTAGCATAAATGGCAATTCTTAAAAGCATTTGTTTTGATTCCCTAAATTTAAAATGTGGACACTGCCATGGTTTTTGTAGTACAGATAACATTAAAATATAACAATTGCCCTGTGATCCTTGAATCATTTTGTCTCAGCGTTTCTTATAAAAGCTTTGCAGTGCTTGGAAGAAGGAGACAGGGAGAGCTAATTGTATGCCAAGACAGCTTCTTAATCACTTATTCCAGCCAATAAAATAATTGATTCAACTTGGCAAGAGTCTCACACTCTAAATTTGCACCCAAAGTGAGTGATTAAGTGCTGTGCTTTCCCCTAGACATGTTGGCTTTCAGCTACAGCCAGCAAAATGGGCCGTGTTAGTTGGCTATACCCATCTCCCTTTCAGCCCAAGAGTACTGTATATTACAGCGCTGGTGACAGCACCGCCTAAAGAAATGGGAGCCAAGGGCACTGGCGAGGTAATCCTGACTGTGCCTCTAACTGAGAGTGCCTTAGCCCTGGGATCTGCAGAGTGCAGAGTGGATTTAGAGGCTTTACTTGCACTGGAAAGTCACAGCATGAGGGGAGGCTCTGCCACCATTCACCAGCTTGCACACAGGAGATGGTCATTGCAAATTTTTTTAAATGCCCTGGACAAGATGTTCCACTGAGAAACCCAAGGATGAAACCCATCCCCTTATGTGCCTGTGTCAGCTGCCGCTTTCTCCTGGAGGAGGAGAGGTGGTCACCAAGGCTGCAGCAGTCCTCAGCCTCTGCCTCCTCCACAGTGGGCAGCACTCTCCTCCTGAGGAGCCTTTGCATTTGGGACCAGGAGCAGGAGCAATCCTTTTTTTCAGCTGTATTTAACACAAGAGCAAAGAAAGGCCTTTCTTAGTGAAGTCTTATGGGGAAAGACTGAAGAAGTTGTCTTCCTACCCTGGAGAAGAGGAGGTTCAGTGGGGATGGCACCACAATATTCCAGCACTTAAAAGGCAGCTACAAAAAGGCTCTCTCTTCACAAGGAGATACATGGAAAGACAAGGGGCAATGGGTATTAGTTGCACTGGGGAGGTTTCATCCTGGTATAACAAATAAATTTTTCATAATGAACACAACCAATCACTGGTACAACCTCCTCAGGCACAGGGTAGAACCTCCGTAACTGGAGGTTTTCAAGGTGGGGTTGGATAGTGTGTTAGATAATCTTTATCTAGGCTCCTGTTTCCCATGTGAGGTTGGACATGATGATCTTTTGATATCTGTTACAACTTGGTGTCTTCTATTGGCTCTATGAAGTCAAAGTTGGAGTTTTCCAGGAGCACGCTTTTGTAAAACAAGGCTGAGAGCAGGTTCCTTCTTGCAACCTCAACCAAGAAACTGAGGCTACAGCTGGCCTCAAATCTCAGCTGGTGTCTCTGGAGATGGATGGGGCTGGTTGAGGGTGCTGGAGCTGCTGAGTTGAAGTGCTGCAGCATGGATGGAGCACTAAGAAATGCTGCAAGAAGATGCTTCAAAAGGCTCCTTCTCTGAAACACCACACCTCCGCTATGACCTGGCTGTGCAAAAAGAAACCAAAAAGCTAATCTTACATACAAGAGCTTGGTTTAGCACTGAACTGCTCTGTGGAGCACTAAACTAATTTAAGCCTGGTTTTGTAATATTTTCAAAACATCTCTTTGGAGAGTTTCAAGGAACTTGTAAGAGCCAGTGCTATGGTACACATGCACTTAAACAAGGTTTGTGAGACTGCTGGAGATACAGTTTCTTAATCATCCATTAACAAAATTAAAACCAGGACAATATTTCTCTCTGGTCAAGGAGCAAGCAGCTAGTAACCACTACGGCTGTAAGCCTCCATTAGCTCTGCTCGAGCTATCTTGAAGGGACCAATTAAATCCCTTTCCCTTTAGGTGCACTGGTGCTGTAGAGTGACATTATTAGCTCTGGTAAATGATTTCTTCTTGGTAATGAAGGTAGAGATATGGAAAGGGAAAAGAAAAGAAGAGCAGGAAGCGATGCAGCTCTACTGTGCACCACAGCTGTAGAGAGAAGGGACTCCTGGGCCTCCGCTGAGAGCCATGAAGCTACTGCCACTTCCACCAGCCAGCCACTGGGCCACCCAGAGGTTTTTCTCTAAGTAGCTGCTGGTAAACCAACTTCATAGCCTGCTTTATTTTTCGTCCGCCTCCGAATATCAACAGGACAGAAGCTGGCCAAGCTTTAACGCCAATGAGGCAACACAGACAAAATGTAAGGGCATGCACCATTGGTGATGTAGCACAGCTCCTACAGCTGCATGACAAGAAGCATTGCCACTGCTGCCTGCCCACTTCTAGACATCCCCTTTCCCAGAAAGCCTCCTTCTTTCCTTCTCCCACACTCCCAGTCAATATTTAACCTGCACATTTGGTTCGGAGTGAAAGCAATAACACAGTCACCCAATTACTGGTTAATTCTCTCCATTCTTTCCTAACTGCTGCTGGGAAAGGAGAGACATAAATCTTACTCTCCTGCCAAACAAGTTGAACAATAAGCATCAGGGCCTGGGAGTAGGGTGGGGGTTTCCCCAAAGCAAGGTAAAATATTGTCTTCCCATTATGGCTGCAGCAATTCAATCCGGGCTTGAAGGTAATGAAAGAGCTTCATTCATTTAATCAGATATTGATTGATTGCTATAATATACTATGTCAACAATTGCTGCAAGGGAACAAGAGCTTGCTGCAATAAATCAGATTCCAGCCAACTCTGTTAGAAGAAGTAAAAATTATGTCAATATACTAGATGTTTGACACTGGTGGTGTGCCAGAATTGTCCATCATTAATTTCCAGTACTGATAAATATTTTGTTTATGAAGCCCAGCACTATATGTTTGCAAGAGTTAACAATGCTAAAGTTGTGCTTCTGCATTGTCACCTTTCATAATTTAAAACCCTTAATATGTCTTTATTTTGCATACTTAATACAGAGTACAAGAGCTAAAACACAATCTTTAAAAAAATATATATATATAATTATGAATAAAACTTCATAGAGTGTTTTTGCTGTATTTGAATTATCTGAGATCAGTTCTTGGCTCTGCCATAACTTTTGGGTACAAATCTATTCCCATCTACTCATTCTGTTGTCTACCAAGCAAGCGTGCATAATTGCAGTAATCCATTCATTTCCCCTTGTGCCTATTTACATTATGATTTATTTGTCCTTTTTTTTTTTTTATGTATGTACAAACGTATATAAAACTTTGAATTTTCAATCCTTATTACTCTAAAGAATTGTTGCAACGTATACGGATATAAACAGTAATAACCAAAGGGTTTTAATACAAATTTAAGGGGAAATGAAACAAATGAGAACATGAATCTGTATCTGCTGTTGTCCTGTGAAACACATTATTTTTAAAAAATGTTATGTTTTCACATATTTTCTGAAGTGATTGAAAGTAAAGATATGAAAACATTATAAGAAATATTTAATCACTTATTTTTAGGTTTACTAAATAATTTTGTAATTATTTTTGAAAATATAGTTATTTTAAATAAACTCTAAATACTCCACATTTTTATGAATAAGCATAAGTCACCCTTTCAGTTCTATGAACCAAAATTTCTTTTTAAAAATTTATCAATTGAGGTATCAATTGTGAAACTTCACTTTTACTTAGTAACACTTGGATGTGTTTATTTTGCATTTAAGCCTATGCAGCTATAGGTTTGATCAGGCAGAACTCTTTTCAGCTCAGTGGCTGGAACCAGATAAGAACTGTGGGCATCTGCATAGCACTCTAGCCCTGTCACTATCTGATGTAGAAGAAATAAGCCACACTGAATCTATTATTTTTCCAATATAGGTTCCTTTACAAATTCATATTAATTGTTTTTCTCTGGAAATTGGTTTCCAAAGGAGCAGAGGTTAAGAATCCCACATTTTGAATCAAAATTATAACAGCAGTGTGGGGCAAATGTTTTCTCTCTGGAAATATGGCTCTTGGTAAATGCATAAAGTCAGTTCCCATGGCCATGAAATTGTCCCCATCTACATTTCAGAAATGTTCTTACACAACAATTCCTGTGTTTGAGAATATCTTGACTTTCTATGAGTGAAACTAATGTGGTATCTTGAAAACTCTAATTCTTGCATTACTTGCTCAATTGCATTGGTTTAATTATTATTGCTCAGTTGAAGAGAAGTGCTAAGAGAGAGACATCAATCAGACATCAAGAGCCAGTGCTGATTTCCTCAGTGTAGAAAAATAAGGAGATGTGGATTTAGTATCTAATTATTTAGTTCAAAAAGTAGGTCCTAGGAAGCCCAGACACATCCCTGAACGACAACAGCTGGACTTGTCATTACTACCTTTGTCTGAAAACAAACCATAAATTTCTTTCTCCTGAGGCTTCCTGTAGCATTCCAGGTCTTTCCTGGTCTAAATATCACCAATATCACCCTGGAAACATTGGCTCTGAGCAGTTCTTGGATGTGTTTGGTGCTCTGTTAGAAGCAGCAGGCTCTAGGTTAATGCAAGGCAGGGTCATGTCCTGATGGACCAGCACACTGTGTTAGCTGCACAAGGCTGATGGACATATCAGAGAGCAATGGATGGTCTGTTTTTCAGCTGGCTTTCTCTCTCTCTCTTTCTTTCTAACAGCTTTTAAAAATAATACATCTCCATGCAGTTTTAAGAGATTTTAAATTTCCATTTTTTTTCCCAGACACCTCCAACTGAACTGAAAAGTGTCTGTCTATATGATCTTGTTAGCAGAAATTGTTATGCACATCAGGACAAACCTAAGCCCATGTTAAAGAAGAATCTATTCGTCAACTGAAAAAAAAAAAAAAAGTAAATAAAAAACAACAAGCAACAACAACAACAAAAACCACAACACATGATTTGCTACAAAACATAGAATTAAATAAAGTTTTTGAGTGGGAGTGGATTACATGCATTACTAATCTGCAACCCTATGAAAGTCTGAGGAAAAAAAAATCAAGCAGTATATGAAGCACTCAGATATCAATATTTGTTTGACTGCCAGAGGAGAGCAAGTACCATCAGCCAAGGAGATGCATTTCTTGAATTACAGCACTTTTCATTAGCTAATACCCAGGAGGATTCCTTTGGATGTGCAGAAAAGCTATCCATGACCACATGAGAGCAGAGAATCAGAAAGAATAAAAACTACATGACCACAGTAAAATGTTGACTCCTGGATAACCCGTGTTCACTTTCAGATGAAGAAGGCTGTTTCCAAATCAGAGAGGAAATAATGCATGGTGGTGCTAAAACTTTTCCCTTGAACCATAATTGATTCATTTCTGCAATATATTATTTATAAAAAACAAACATGGTTTTTGCCATTTACTGCTTGCAAGTGCCATGCTCATTTTTCCTTCAGTAAAGTTAGATATGATTTATCTCAGACTCTTAGAGGGGAAAATGATGCTTCCTCTGAATGTACAGATAGCACACATTCTGTGCCGCCTGCATTATAAACCGTGGGCACAGTACTTCAGAGTGAGATGGAGCATGATGCTGAACATGCTGAACCTGTCAATAGGCATTATGTTAAGAGGCTAGGAGGACGTAATGATTGATAATCCAGTTATTTGCCATCTTCCCTGGTTCCTAAACACTACTATTTGGCAGAACTGAGGCCTGAGGAGGAATTTGAAATAGCAAAAGCTGCCTTTTGCTATTTCCAAATACCTTTCCAAAGAGCCTTTCCAAAACAGTCATCTCTGAGACATAGGGAAAAGAGGATGTGAGGTAAAGAAGCAAGAAGGTAAATGTCACTTACTGATTAAAGAGACAGGGCAATGAATGCAGATGTGAAGGAACATTGTAACTTAGGATTTAGAGATGAAAATGAGGAGCTCAAATTTCATCAAAACCATTTATACGTCATGGGACTGCGTGACTCAGAGCCTTTTTGTTACATTCCCCAAGTTACTCTGTTTTTGGCTGTAATCACAAACTTGGGCAATAGTGATTCAGTGCTTATTCTAATATGAGTTGCATCTTTTCTCTCACATAGGTTGTATTATCCATGCATATTTAAATTAAATCAGTGATTTCCATCAAATTCGTTGGTCCAGAATAGGAAAATGTGGTTATTTCCCCTTCAAAACTCAGGTTATTTTGCTGATTCATTTTCAGGGAATATTTATAACATTTTTGGGGAGTGATCTTTCCACATGGATTTGTTTAACATAATGCTCATCTGCTGAATCAATTCATATTTCCAAGAGCCATCTTGCACTTCAACACAGCAATTTGGGCTTGTACTTTTCCATTTGTGGTATTAAATAATCATTATAATGCCTCAAAGGATAAGCAAATATTATACTGCATATAGCAAATTCAAAACATATGGTATTATAGACAAGGGAATAAACTTCTAAAAACATAAAATATGAACCATAGCATTTTCCAAATGCAAACTAATCCTTAGCCAAAGTAGAAACTTGTTGTAATTAATGTTAATAGTTTTGAGCATGACAACAGCCATTCACAGCAATCAAAGGCAAGTGAAATATTGGTTACCTGACTCACTTTCCTGGGAGAGAAACATTGAGCAAGCTGATTCAAATACAAATTACTTTTCAGATCATATACTAATGTAAAATCATGGCTGGAAAAACTAGGAAACTCTTATACTTTTCTAACTCTCCTCATCCTTTTATGATACCAAGTAGTCTAAACAGCTGCAAATTCTTTGCTATGAAGTTGGAAAAATATGTAGTTTTAAAATGCAAGTATTCTGTTCCACACTGCTGAGAGGTTGTTGTTGTTGCTGTTTTTTATTCTAATTGTTTATTTTCACCAAGAAATGGGAGAGGGAGGTTATACTGGTAACTTGTTGCTGTTTATTTTTTGAGCATACCCTCAGTTCTCAGAAATGTCAATTAGACAATGTAGGAAAGGAATGATAAGAAAGTCTCTGTTGTATTCAGGGCATTGAGCAGTTCAGCAGGAGCTACAATTTCTTGTCAGTCTATGTCATAGGAGCATTATTAAGCACAGAAACAGGTGGCAAAGCATCTATCACCTCCTTACTTGAAAAATATATGCTGAGAATTGTATTCCATACACACATACAAACTTAATGATTGCAAAGCTTTCTGATCCTTATATTTAATAAAAAAATGAACAGTTCCATCAGTTACCACAGGAGTTCTTTTCCTTCCAAAGAATAATGATTACATTTTCAGGACAAAAACTTCTTAAGTTAGAATAAAACAAATGACAATTGTGGATTAGAATTCCCCCAGTCAATATAGCACATATTGCATTTTTCTAGTTATTTTTAATTAACAGTGTATCAGTATAACATTCTGTTTTACAATTAATAGAATTTAACAAAAACAAGTTCCCTACATCATCCAAATGAAATCCAGGTAGCACAAATTATGCATAAAGAAAACCACAAAAAGTATTAGAATTGTTGCCTGCATTATTAAACCTCCAGAATGGCTTTTACTGTATGAGTACATGTGCATGTGTGTGAGGAAAAGGAATTCGTCTGAGGGACTCAGCTGGGAGATGATAGCTTCTGAAAGCATGGCAATTCAGTTGCTTCTATCCATCTGGACATAATCCGCATGAAGCAAGCCATCGTTGGGCATCTGAAGCATTTTTCTGAAAACAGGAACAAAAAAAAAAAAAAAAAAAAAAAAAGAATAAGAAAAAAATCCAAACAGTATGTAAAACAATTATTGTTCACTCCTGTACAGGCAGATATGATCAGTTTATGCTACAGGGAATATGCTGGGGAACAGAATGTTTGAATACTACACAAGAGGTGAATTCAACTTGTTTTAAAGACATTTTAAATGATTCATTTTGCAGGAAAGATTTTATTGACATATTTCATTGTGACATTTTATTTCATTGCATGCTTCTTTTCTCTGGAGCCAATGGTTTCAGAACTTTACAGTAAGAGACACACAGACTAAGATTACATTGACTGTTCATTCTAAACCACTTTTTTTTTTTTCTTACAAGTTTCTAGAGTCATCAGGTAGTAAGATGAAAGCTGTCATGTTTTATTGTTGGATTTTATATATATATATTTTTTTTAATATCATCTAAAACCTTTTTTTCTTTCTGGAATAACTAAATATAACTATATTTTTCTTTCAATTGATTTTGCTAATTTAAATAACTTATATTGAAACAACAACAACAAAGAAATAAAATAGAAACAGAGAGAAGGAAAGAGAGAAAGGAGGAAGGGAGGAAGGGAGGGAGGGAGGGAGGAAGGGAGGGAGGGAGGGAGGGAGGGAAGAAGGAAGGAAGGAAGGAAGGAAGGAAGGAAGGAAGGAAGGAAGGAATTGAACACCCCTCCTTGAATTTTAGGCTGGGATTTGGCTTGTGAGCAGATTATATGGATGGGATGGAGAAAATATCAACCATGCAAAAAGATAACATGACTGAGAGATGCTCCCATCCCATAGCCTAATAGTCAGCACTGATGAATAGAGCTAAGATCCAAACAAGGAGCTGCAGTTTTTCTGTGACAGGAAGGGAGAGAAGCTGTGTGTTATTTCCCACTTCCAGCAAAAATTATTTAACAGCTAGTTTTCTCATTCTCCTTCTCATCTTCCAGTGCCTTCATTTTCCATCATGTCTTGATGTATCCAAGCTGAACACAAACCTTTTCACCCCTGTCATTTGCATATTTATTTTGGATTGTATCATGTTTATTTATGATTTTATCACATAAGAAAAAAAAACAATACATAAAACCTTATCTACCTGTATGTCTGCCAGGAAGATGTTTTTTTTTGGCTTGTTTATAGCCAGCTCAGTGTTAGGCCTGGCACAACGTGCCACAAGGATAGAGGCACTCCATGAGCATCCTTTCACACCATGAAGTGAGCCGGTGTCTGACAGGACACACCGTACTGTACATCAACTGCATTATTTCTGAATCATCTGTCAGTGGAAGTCCCAAGGGTGAGCTCACACTAAACAGGAATACTGTTGAGAAAGAGACACATAAGGGAACACTTCACCTCATATTGGGGGAAATAATGAGCGATGGACTTCTGCAGACTTCTCAGCTTTGGGAACAGTGTAAATCACTAGGAATTAGTCTGATCAGGGAATGTGCTGGCTGAAAGACGTGCAGAATCCACCTTGAAGCCAAACTAGAGTGTGAAATACCTAAAGGGCTCTCTGCTTCCATGCATAGTCATTAATTAACCAGACTTGACAGTTTTAGTGGAAATTAGGAGTCATTTTATTTGTCCTCTTTGTCCAAAATGTTTCTTTCCCTGAGACTTAAGCATGTTTCATCTGTATTCTTTGGTATTATGTGGCTCTCTCTAGAGAGCACAGAGCCGGGGATGTTCCGTGGTCCAAATTCCCACATTTGCATATGTTTCTGTCATTTGTCATTATAACAGCCCCCCCCCACCTTTTTTTTTTTTTTTTTTTTTTTTTTTTTTTTTGTGCCAACTCTTGCTCAAAAGCAATTTAAACATCTCTAGCTTGGCCAGTCCAATTCTGCACCTGCACATGGGTGGTAGCTAACATTAATACCAATTTCCATCCCTCATTAATTGTGATAAGCCACATGGAAATGCTGCTTCTCCAGCAGCATCACATTTGATATTTTCCTAAGAGATTCTTTTGTGTTAAGAAAGCTATTTTCCTACTTTTGCCAGCTCAACAGCTGCAATAAATTCATGTTTTCAGTGTCACCTTTCTCATCTTAATTTTGACCATGGTCCTGATCCTTGGCCAGGTGATCCCTAGACTTGATAAGACCATCCCTGGATGTCATCAAACATGGCAATAATTTTCACTTAGTATGAAATTTATCTTTTTTGCATGAAGCAGCCCTTCCCCCACTGGACACACACATTTGGCTGCAACTAACTGAAGGCAGTTTTCATAATTCACGGTGTCTAGCTTCCGCTTCTGAATTTGAGCTTCTTTGTTATGTTATTCCAGGAGCTAACCCAACATTTTGCCTGTTCACAGTTTTCAATCAAATGCCATACCCAATAATTTCAACAGTAATGAGTCACATTCCATACCAAATCATATTAAATTATTATATCATGATCAGAGATAAAAGGGAGTCATTTGCATTTTAGTGGGGTACTGATTTTTCAGACAATTATGTTGAAAGAAATTGGATGTCAACATTCCTTTAGCTCGGGCTAAATCGCTGGCCTATGTTACGTCTTGGACTTTATATTTTTATGGTTAGTACATTTCTGTATATGTTAGTATAGGTGTAAACATTGCATTAATCTATGTAATTATTCTAAAACTTAATCTTAGGACATAGGTGTTCATAGGGGGCTAGCACAAAAACCTGCCACGCAACATGACATTGCCTTATCATGCTGAACTTTTGGCACTGTGCCTGCAGTGGCATACAACATCTCTGATGCTGGGGTACCCTTGAATATGGCCTCAACAGCCTTTTCAAATCCATCTTCCATATGATTCTTCACCTTTCCTGCATAGAACACAGCTTTTTGGGGAGTAAAAGCTTCAGTGATAGATAATATACTGGCCTGTTTGCATAACTTATAAAGACAGCATAACAAAGACACAGGCCAGTAAATCCTCATCCCTCAAATGTTCATTCCTGTTTTCTGCAGTTTTGTAAGATGTTCCTATTGCCATGTTTCAAAAGCTGTGTGTGAAATTTAAATGCAAAGCTGTTTACCTTAACTATGACTTTGTCTTTTATTGCTGATCCAAAGTCCTGTCTGCCTGGGGCAGTTGTCAAGGACAGTAACTTTGCTATTTTTGAGGGAGGTCTTTGGAAATTTATTTGGCAACCACTTGTTGTGTTCAGAGTAGGCCCTTACCATATGAACTCCTCACCTAACCCACTTACTGGGTTGCTTGCTCCTTTCCCAGCTGTTAACCATGTAATTTGGCCTGCAGTGCCATTGCAGTACCATTCTGCTTTTTCTGGGTTTTTAATATGACTCTTTTTGACTACTCAGATTTCTTGTTGTTGCTCATGTCTACACTCTTTGAATTTCTGTTGTGCTTTCTTTACTTTGTGAAGCAGCTCAGTCTTCTTCACTGAAGAGCACTTATAGCATGGTAAATCTGTGATGAATAGGCATAGGCCTTTTACTCAGCAGATAAGGACTCTTCAACAAGTGGCAGATAGGTGTTCTCCCTACTTCTGTCATCCACAATTGAAAAAAAATAATATAGCAAGACCTTGACCTTGTCCACAGTTTAAACTTAGGTGAGAGGTCTCAAAGAGACACAGCTAAATGTCTATCATCATTATATGGATGATAACCCAGCTAATGTTTTCACTTGGTGAAAA
Organism: Aythya marila; assembly: GCF_965140915.1. Lineage (NCBI taxonomy): Eukaryota > Metazoa > Chordata > Aves > Anseriformes > Anatidae > Aythya > Aythya marila. The sequence goes on from NC_139043.1 coordinate 26,961,263, forward strand.
CACCAACAATATTTTGCCATAATAGAACTGCCTGGCTTGTAATGCTGGGCATGCGCACTATGCTAAAAATCATGTGGGATTGTCTTTCTGTCTCTCAGAAAATCAACATCCAGATACATCTCGGAAATCTCCTGTGCATGCACTCTCCTGTGCCACCAGCACACTGCCCAACTATTTCCATACTGTGGAAGTAAAGAACCATTGCTGTTGCTGACATTTCCCTTGGTGCCAAAGCCAGTGAGGGAACAACACTTATGTTGCCATAACGGCTTGTTCAGCTGGCAATTTCTTTTGCTGCTCTTGTACAATTTTTCCAGGCTATCCAGTTTCACAGACTGTAAAAGGAACTGAGACGTACATGTCCCTGCTGTAGGCCCCAGAACCTTTCCTTGAACTGATGGCTAGCAAATTTCTCATATGGAATTTTACAGATATGAGGATCCTCATATGAGAAACTGCTCATACAAAGAGGAGAACACAATTTTTATACCTTTAAAATTCTATTTTCAGAAGCTGGTAAGTAAAGACATCAGTTAAGTAGAGGACTATCACATTGGCAATTGATAGCCACAGATACTCCAACCTACCATGACACCAAAGTTAGCACATAGAAAGTTTGTTTTGATATTCTTTGGTAGCTCCTTAGTTCATGTGGTTTATGGGATAAAATTTTATTTTTGCGGATTTTGCAGTTTATTTGGCCAAGTTTTATGGATGTAGTCCAACCAGTTTATTTCAGATAAAAATTTTGTCCATTCTTCTTCAGCAAAGAAATTCTGGTGCTCATAAATCATTTCTTTCACATTTGCTGCCTCCCAGGACTCTTCTGTTTTTTTTCTTATTTTATCTCTTTTCTCTAAAGTAAAAAAAAAAAAAAAAAAGCTATGAATTTCAAGGCAAAAATGACTTGTTAATGCACCCTAGATTTCATTAATCATTCAGAAGGCAGGAAAAGCCAGGAATTGGAAATGTGACCTTAGATCTGTTCCTTTCACTGTGCATGTTCTGTGTCATTAGCTGTGTGGTCACATACTTTTCTTAATACAGCACAGTAATTTAATTGAGCTTCCCAGATTACTAGGTGTGTGGGGATATGGTACCAATTACTATTTGCTGTGTGCTCCATCTCTCCTGGACGTATGTATATTATTCCGGAAACCTGGTCATTTTCTGCACGCCTTCCTGGGCAGCTCCTGCCTGAGCACTTTTGGTTGTGCTTAATAAGTGTCCCTACACTTGAAAAAAATCTGACAACAAAAAGAGAAAAATGCAAGGGATGGGGCAGAGGAGGAAATAATCTCAATCTTCACTTTGGTCATCTGTTCAAGGGACACTGATTATGTGACCCCTAATGGAGAAATTTCATCCTGGGATTGCGTTCAAAGCTCTTTCTGGGTTTGTAGCCTTCTTGATAAGAGCAGCTTTATCCATTTTACAATGTAGCATCCAGCTACAATACAGATGTCCATGTAACAGTTTGCTATATACAACATAGCTATAATAAGTACAGGATGACAGGGAGCTTGCTGAAGACAAACATACTGATGGCCTCAAAACATTTTTGCTTAATGCCTATTTTTACAGGAAAGCAAGTGAGGAAATGTTTCACACACATCTTCATGCAGCTCATGAAAGTCACCCAGGGCAGCTGGAGAACAACCAGTCCAAAATCCTGCTTCTACACCACCTTATCTCAGTGTGATTCTGGTATATGAGGAATTCATACAACTTAGCTTTTAGGTCCCAAACTGGAAAGAATTGTGCTTTAAAATATCATTGAAAGTAATCAAGACTAAAATATTTCCTCTTAATAGAGAGAAAACTCTCATGAGCTCCAAGCTGGAGAAAGAACCTGCCTAATCCTGCTATTACCAGTAACATGCCTGGTGTTTTACTTCTTTGCAGAAAACCAGCAACTGCACTGTCAAGCATCAACACATTCTGATGACTAATTTTAGGCTTTTAGAGATGTAGTTTGGCAAGGGTTAAAAGTCTTCTGAACAAACCCTAACAAGCACTGAGAGTGTCAACATAAGACCCAGCAAAGGCACTGTTATCTTTCCAGTTCCTGCAGGCCTGTCAGTGGTATCTAACAGGCTTCATCTCAAGGTCCCCTTGGCCTATCCTCTCCTAGCCCTGCTGCTGTTCTCCGAACTCACACCACATCCTCACTGAGCAGCCCTTTTGAGTTTGTTGTCTTCCGACTTTCTGTTTTAGACAGGTTTTCCAGACTGTCATGTGTTGAATTCTCATCTGTGTAAAAAATTAATGAAAGCATCATTACTTCTTCAGATTCTTACCTTGTTGCTACCAGATTCCAAGAGGAATAATCTAAGATCTAGACTAGAAAGTGATTTGCTAGCAATGGCAGAAACTTATGATGAAAAAGCAGACCACAACCAGTAAAATTTATATTTAAAATGAGGAGGTATATTCCTAGGAATGTTGTATTAATTTTAGTAGTGTTCTTCATGTGCTTACAAGGTGCTTAAGTCTGTATAATTACCAACTTTTCTTACCTTTTTTCAAATTATTAGTAATTACACAGTATTTCATTCATGTTTTATTATAAGCAATACTGCAATTTACCTGCTAGTATGACCCCATTGAGTGTTTTTTATCTATTATCTTTTTGACAGCCTTGGTTGCATGCTTTAAAAGAGTGATTTATTTATTTTTTTGTTAGTTATGTTCATTTGAAAGCCCTTACTGAAGGCAGCAATTGGCTAACTTGGCTAATTGGCTAATTTTTCCATAACACCCAGAGTCATATCCCTCTTGCTATCTCCACTGTGGTGGACAGGATATGGAAACTACTTCAGGTTAAAAGAAGTCCAGTGCTTTCTTTGATTAAATCCTCTCTAGCTCCTCCACCAGATATCTACTTGTGCAGCAAAAGTAGCTTTCTGTACATGATGCTTGAAATGCATCATCCCTTACTTTTGTCTGTGTACCAGTAAAGCCAGTGGTGGGCAAGCAAGCTTCTGACTTCTACTGTGCAGTAAAGTAAAAAACATCCTGTTGTCTGTCTCCAAAGTAGAGAGGTAGGCATTGAAAATATGGACATCAGTAATTGACCTACATGTCAAAGGCTGTAAATCATCACCACATGAAATCCTACAGGGTGAATCACTCAGGCTCAGAGGAGTCTGTAGGATCACCACAAGGCTCAGCTAGGTTCTGGGAGATAGACCTGCCAGGGATTCACTGAGCCACCAGTTTAATCCCTTCCTTTTTTTGTGTTTCATCTAGTTGCCACCATCAGAAATAATGTCAAAGGAGAATAAGAAAGTCCATGTTTTAGCAGATGCTCCCTTCCAGTATATATTAACCTCTCCGTGAGTCTCTCTCTAAAGAAACAAAATCTTTTATTCTGTATACAGTTTCTTTTCCTGTGTTCACTGCTGCACTATTTTGTGGTAGTTTCAAGGGTTGTGGTTGACCTCTTTAATGTCCTTGCTCTCGTCTGGATTGTAAAAGGATAAATGCCAAGGAAGAGTATTACATTTTGACTAAAATGTTAAAATACCATTTTAAATGTTCAGACCCTGAAATTATGTGAGTGTTCTTGATACACATTCTCTGGGATCAGTTAACAATGCTTTCAATAATTAGTTGTAATTTTCTCTCTAATGTTATTGACCATGAAGATTAGCAGCTGATAGGTAATACAAAATCTAATGTATATTTTTAAATATGCATAATTTCACAGACATGTTTAATCTGTGGTTTAGAGAGTTAAAAACCCACATATGATACATTTTTGCTAAATTGGCTAGAGAAGCAATACCTCAGAAACATGATTAATGTTTTATGTAGAACATTACCAAGGGAAGCACTAACAGCTTAGAAATGTCTAAAGGTAGGGATTAACTGAACAAATGATGTCCTGTCGACAGGCTGCCAGCATGCATGCACTGGTGTGGCCAGCCGCAAGCTGAGCTAGGGGCACAGGAAGCACAGGAGCTTCTGATTTTTAATTCTCTTTGCTGCAAGCTTACTCTCACATCTGTCTTTGAAACCATGACATCTTGGACTACAATCTGCCCTGGCGTAGTTCAGCAGAGTCTTTTTAATGAGAAATGTTTAAGTATGGGTCATTCTGGAAAGGGGCTTGTATCATTTAATCACCTGCTTGCACAGTAAATGTGATATTGCAAATCAATCAATAAATACAAAATAAAATAAAATAAAAAGTAAAAAAGATTATTGTAGTTTTACATTATTTTGCTTTTTCATCATTAATTGGGAACAAACCATTCGGACTCTCCTCTCACAGGGATGGTCAGAGGCACATAGCAGGTGAGGCTTCCTGGGGTAACAGGAGCAGCCCTGGCTCCCACTGCCTGCAGGACCTGGCTCCCTGCAGCTGGAAAAGAGGGCAAATGCTGGAGAAGTTTAAAATCGGAAGTGGTATGACACTAGGAGGTCAATTAGCAATGTCACTTAACCACTCTGTAGTACTTTGTAGTACATTGTAGTACATTGGCATGCTGCCAATGGTCCAGCTCAGACTGAAAGATTGCTTGGCAATGATTTTGGGAAGCTTTGGCAGAAGAAGAGCTTGGTTATTTGTGCTACTCTTTGCATTTCTCCATTCCCATTGTGGTTATGGGATCTTTTCATATTGTGAGCTGTACCACAAAGAGTGGGAGAAAATACACCTAGAGACAGTTGGCTGGAGAGGTCCTTCTCATTGAGATCTGAGTCTGCCAAGGAAGTCTATCTTCCCATTAAACTCATAGGCTGCTGCCCATCACTGTTCCTAAAATCACCTGCTTTGCTTGCCAACTAGAATGTGCTGCTAATTTCCAGCCTAACTTTATCAATTAGCAGTATATTGTTATTAAGAAAAAAAAATAGGAATAGATTTCATAATTTACATGAAATACGTTCTCCATGCATGAAGATATTCTCTCTTCAGAGTCAGATATCTCTGCATCTGGACTGGAAGACTCAAATTTTTATAGCTATTTTGTTGCCTTGAACAACATGTAGAGGCTTACTGGGATTTTTAGAAGCACCGAGGAACTGAAACCCTTTTGCAAATCTCGAGTAGCCCACTGCTTGTTGTTTCTGAAGCCTAAATGGACTTATAAACCTGGCTTTAATGCCATGCACCAGCATGGAAAGCAAAATATCTCCTGGACTGCTGGGCACCAAGTTTCATCTGCATCCCAGAGAAACATTTCAAACCTGTTTGATGCAGAACCAAATGTGCTCCTTTCACCTGCAAAAGCAAGTTTACAGGCTGTGACACTTAGGGAGGCATGACAGTGAGTTGATCTAGTATGAAAAGTAAAAGTTGTAACAAAACTACTCAGGTTACAAAAAGCTATCATGGACTGAGAATGAGTTTAGCTTTCCAGTCATTGTACTTCTGCAAGTCTATGTACTTGAAGAGACTTTGCCTAACATTTAAATGTCTGAATATTTTCTAAAATTTTAATGCTTTGCCACTAAAATATTGGCATTGATATGAATCTTAACACTGGGGACTGGAGCTGAGCCATACTAGGTATAAGTCTCATTACAGATGTTTTGGCACTGAGTAGCCTCAAGGTTTCCCTGTAATATAACTGCATAAGCTCTTCAAGGAAGTTGCACTGGGAGCTATTGCGAATGGTGAAAAATGGCCAAAAAGTGGATGTGGTTAGTGCTTATGAAAACAAAACGAAGCAAAACAAAACACTGAGGGAAAAAGAAGCTCCACGATCTCAGAAAATTGCCTAAGTTTTGAACTGATGTCAGTACAGAACGAGCAGTTTATGCCTTACCACTCCAATTTAATGACTGCCAGGAGCATCTAGCACTTCAGTACCTGCTGAATTGTAGTAGAGATTTCTGGCTCTTCTTACCAAGTCGAGGCTCTGCAATTTAAACACATCCCCTGGGGGTGGATGTGCAGGCAGTGCCCACCCTGGCCATGAGGCAATTTCCTGAGGACAAATTCCTGGAAGAACTGTGTGGGTGCAAAGGATCTTCATCCCCTCCTCTCTGGTTTCTGGGGGCACCCCATGACTGCCAGCGAGTCCTTCCCTCCTAATTGCTTAACACCCAGTTACCACACTCGTAAATCTCTGCATGGCTCATGTGGGGGTGTTGTGTCCCAGTGGCATCAGATGGGACTTTGGTTACTGCTTCACCCTACACGAGGTGGGAGGAGGAGGTGCAAAATGTGGCTGTATGAATCAGCCCAGATGGGCTTGTCTCCTTTAACATCTTTAACATCACTTGTCTAAAGGCTAGGGATCCAGTCTGAGCCAAGCACACAGGCACCACTCACTGTCATCAGTAAAGGAAAAAGGGGAACCAATTACTTGTTAACAGGCGCAGGACTGATCTGGTCTTCCTGTGTATGTATGTCTTTGCTGATGAGAGAGGAAGACCAGACAGCTCTCTCACAAGCTGTTAAAGTTTTTAGAAATGTAGCTGTATGATATGGATCCCACCTTCATCGGTAGCAATTAATGCCAGTAGGACATTTAGGTCCTTGCTTGACCTCTGTACTCATCCCCAGTAGTACAAAAGGTCTCCCTGAGATATGCATAGCAGAGGAGGATTGCTCCTTACAGCAGCATCACTACCCATACCAAGGCCAGCACAGCTGGGAAGTCTTCCCCAATTTCATTAAAAGACAAAAAATATCCATTTGTAGTTGAAAACTCTGTAACAGTTTTTCAACTAGGTGTGAGAACTACTGAAGACATATAGGGGTGTGTGTGACCTGTGCTGGTTAGGCCAAGGGGCAAATGCCAACACCATTTGCATTCCTAGTTCCATGCTAAATAGATGCAGGAACCATGGGGCATCTTGCAGGAAATTACAAAATTTTCAGATTAGTTTCACAGACTTGTGAATTTAGAATTTTTAAGTAAGATTTAAATAAGCACCTGGGAAATCATATGGGCATCCACACCTACAAAATTCAGTGTATCAATAGGAGCTGATGCCAAGTTTATTGATCTCCCCTCACTTTCATTTTCTAAAGTACAAAACTAACCATTTAAACATAATAAATATTTCTAAAATTCATAAATTAAGCAGACAGTAAATATCTTTTTCCTCTGGTCAGCTATATTCTAACCTATGTTTGTCTTTGTTCACATTCAATCTGCCATAAACCACATTTGCAATAAATTATTATATGGCAGATTTATTAGCTTTATTGGACTTTTGTTACCAGAGAGGCTACTACTCATTAATATTTCAGCATCTGGGACCTTTTTATTGGGTTTCTTTTTTTCTTCCAAACTGTAAAATATTGTCTTACAAATATATTTTTTTTCCAATATTTTATTTCTTTGCATTTACTTTCTCTCCCCAACTCCACTGCATCAAGTAATTTAAATAGTGCTTTCTGCATTTATGCATTACTATAGAAGTAATTTATATTTATTTGTTGGTAGCATAGATACCAGAAGATGTCTGTGTGATACCAACTTGTATTGCATCAGCGACATCTTGCTGAAATGCCCCAAAATGAAATGGAAAATTACATGCTTTTTGTTTCACCTTTAGTGAAGATGATTAAATTTCTAATATAACTGCAATGTGCATTAATACACATGAAACTTCTGCCAAATAATTTTAATTGATTTTACTCTTTCTTAAGAGGATTTTTTTTTCAATTAACAGAAATGTGTCTTTTCCTAATTCAGAAATTACATCCCTTCAGGTTAAAAAAAATAAATCCCAATTTAATAGACTTAAATGGAAGAAACTAAAATGCAGTGAAGGCAAAATATCAGCAAACCAGTAAGACCTACAGCAAGACGACTTAAGCTTTGTCCCCACGAGACAATGTAATGCTTGACAGAATATTTCAGAAGACCTGGCTGACATGATGATAACACCATTTCCAGGCCTTGATTGAACCACTCAGCAGGGTTTCAAGGCCTTGCTATGATTACATGAAGCAAGGAGGTCTGGAAGATATTAGGTAACTTAAAATCGAGACCATCTTGAAAACACTTTAGCTTGAATTTGCAAGATCACTGAGCAGCTCCTCCAGAATGAGCAGCATCCTGTGAGGCACCTTGCAGAAGACAAATGGATCATTTTCTGCTCTGCACGTGGGGTGGAGGCCTGTAGGTTTGTTGTTTTCTACTCTACTCTTTTCTTCCCAGTGCTGCTTTTTCCTAAGTGAGTGTTTGCTTCGCACCAATGTCTTGAGGTGACAACAGCACACAACATGGATTCCCAGTCTCCCCTGCAAATGTTCTTTCTTTCACCCATGGGGAGAGAAAACTCTTCATTCAGCTTCTCATCTATTGCTTTCCCAAAATTATGCCTGTGGCAAGCTGTGTGTTTTCCGTGTGTATTTTCACTGCAATATTTACTATTGTCCTTATTCTTGCCTGAGGACAGATCAAGGATGTTACCCAACAATAGGTACATTATAAACAACACCTCTTGCTCCATGGTTTTAAATAGACACATACCCAGAAAAAGAGGGTACCTTCTTGCTGAGCCTCCCTCATTAAAAGACATCAGAAACACTTTGGTAAATCCCTAAATTCCAGTTAGAAAGCTGCAGGGACCACCTTGAAAAGCAAAATAAGTACCTCATTGTTTGGCTGCAGCTATTCCTGGATTAAGGTTGTAGCAATCAAGCTGCCAGAGAGCAAACAGCAATAAGGCAAACACTGTCCTGACTCCCATATGTCCACTGCACAAAATTAAATTCCAGCTCTGGATGGTTAGCACTGAATGGCGAGAAATCCTCTCCATCTACATCCTCAGTGGACCCATTAGCTGGCACAACATCTCTCTCCTTGTCAGTGCTGTGCCCACTGCACGACTGCAGGAGAAGCAGGACTGCCCAGAGCAGCATGCAATAAATGGCACTTTTTGCACCAAAAAAAACAGGGTGTGAGAAGCACTGCTCTAGTGTAAGAAGGAGTGGAGTGCAGAATCTCACACCTTGTACCCTTGTGTGCTCTGGCTTGGTTCAGGAAACAGAGGAAAAAAAGGAAAAAAAAAAAAAAGCATAAAACGGAGTACAAACAAGAACAATTTGAGGGGGCCTAAGGACATATCTGATGGCTGTAGAGTCCCCTTTATCAGATAGCTTCAGGGAGTGCTTTATCCCCATCGCCAACATGCTGCAAAATAAAGCACAAGAGCCTCCAGAGAGCCGTCAGCTAATAATAAAATTGCTAACTATAATCATACAGCAAGAGGAAGGGGATTATTTTATAACATAAAAGTGTTTTGCAATATTAAAAATATTCATTTTTAAAAGGCTTCTTCCTGCGGGGAGTTAGCTGCTGCACAGGCGTTTGCAAGAGAGCACAAGCCTGTGTTTGCTGCCGAAGTCAGCAGAGACAACGTTGCTCACAAATAACAGGACCTTCAGGAAGAGCACTGGAGTAGAAGCTTGGAAGGTTCAAATAGGTTAAAATCAAGTCCCTCTGATGGCATTTTTGTGAGACAACTCTCCAGATGAAGTGATCTGAACTTCTGCTACTGTTATTAAAATGCGGGAGTAATTGTTTCCCTTTCACTTCAAATACCCTTCACTGGCTGTGTAAACACTGCAAATGTTGTCTTTATGAAACACGTTTTTGACAGCCTCTTAATTATAATAATTAAAAACTGTTTACAAAGTCAGATGAAAAGAAGGGTGAGCCAGATCGGCCTGTGACTTTCCCCGCCTAAAGGTTCTTGGTGGCAGAGCTGGAAATAGTTTCTGACTACGAAAGAGTCTTACCTCTGCAGCAGCAACAGCCTCGGCCTGATGGAGCATTTTGTGTCTGCAGCAGATTCCAACATATTATGTTGTCGTGCCCACGGTGGTACAAATGACCTCAAGCTTTGAATAAAATACGCTGGCTGGCGTATCTATTTAAATGATTAAGCAATGAGTTAGGGACAAATCTCCCCTGTCATTTCTGTGTCTGCCTGCTGTGCCGAGTACACAAAGAAAACATCAAGACATCAGTATGAGATGCATTTTCAGTCTGGGAGCTTTTAGGTAAATTACAGGGTTCTGCAGAATTTCATTCCCCATTAGGATTGACTAGTGTTAAAGTGGAAAAGGAAAGATCCCTTGTACCTTTTTCCCCTCTGTGAATCTGCACGCTATGTTTAAGCAGAATGCTCTATCTAATTGAGGATAATTGCTCTGTAAAACCAAGCCTGCCATTTCCCTTTTGTGGCAATCCAGTTTTATTCCGCCATTACCATGTGCAAAGTACAGAGCTGCTGTGATATTTTGTGGCTAGTTCAAAATGCTGAGAGGACATCCCTTGTTCTGATCCACAGAGACATAGAAAACAAACAAACAAAAATAATAATTAAAAAAAAAAAATGAAGAGGGGAAAGAGGGGAACAGTTTACCTTCATCTCTAAGCCCAAGGAAGCTTTCCTTTTGCTGAAGCGTGGCACTGCAGGGATCAGACTATTTCAGCGGTGTTCAGCTCCTTTGCCACACTAAACACAGATTAGCTGTGGGGACATTTGAGGAATCTGGTTATAACCACTGCATAATATTTGTAAATTAAGAAAAAAAAATATTTTAACATTTAACATTTTCTTTTTTATCCACTACAAGCTGTCCAGTGTGTGTTGATGCTTATATGTGAGAGAAAACAAAAGACTTTGGATGAACATTTCTCAAGTGTCTAGAGAGGTTCACCAGCCATTACAAGAGAATACCTCAGAAGAGAATGTAGTGGTTGGGTTGGAAAAATCAGCACAACCAACTCCAGAAAATAGTTTAAAAAGCAAAAATCCTACCACCCTGGTCAACATGCACTGTTTGATGCATAAGGGCTTTAACCTTTCATAGAATCACAGACCAGATTGGGTTGGAAGGGACATTGAAGATCACCTTAATCCAACCTGCTGCCATAAGCAGGGATGCCACCCACTGGGTCAGGTTGGCCAAGGCCCCATCCAGCCTGGCCTTGAACACCTCCAGGGATGGGGCACCCACAGCTCTGGGCAGTCTGTGCCAGTGCCTCACCACTCTTCTTCACCACCAGGCCTGAAAAACTTCAACCTGTGCTCAAAGGCTGTATTCTGACTCCTCACCCCAGTAAGTCCCTTCTAACACAGAAAAGCACAGCTGGTGGATGCTCACAGCTTTTAGCACCCCCATGCTCAGGGGACATCAGCTCCAGGTCAGGCATTTGCTACCTGCAGCAACACCACGGACAGAAAGACAGTGCAGAGCTCTCCTGTCCTCCTTTAAATCTTTTCCAGTCACTTCCCACTGCTAGAAAAGTATTTAGGTCTCAGTGAGAAGTCTTCTGAGTATAGGTTTCAACATCCTGCAGGAGACATTTTGCAAAGAACAAGGAATACTTGCCCAGCTTCTAAGCACCAGTGAGACTCAACTTCAAACTTTTCAGTGAAACTCGCTTCCCAAAAATAAAACCCCATACCTGGAGAGTTTCCCAATGGCAATGTGGGCTAAAAAAAACTTCTCCAATGGGAAGAACTTGCATTCTGCTTGACAGCTTGACTAATCTTGACTGATGTCTCTTACAGCTGCAAAACTAATAGCACCACAGACAGACAGGTGGAAAGAGGGCTTTTATCAAGGCCTTCAGCTCTGAAATCAGATTTCAGACCAGCAGTTGCTGACAAACACTTTCCTTGATGGAAGAAGGTATCATCATTTTCTCATTTCTGACTGAAAAAAAAAATAGTCCCAGGAGCTCTTTCTCTCTTCATTGTCAAGTCCTCATGAAGCACTGGGGTGTCTCTTTGCTCCAGTAGGCTGTCTGTCCTGCATGCTAAGAACCTTTTCCTAGCAATACACCTCTGTTAAATCAATGAAAGTGTTGCCTGAATGAGTATCTGGCCTTGTAGATGCTAAGCTGAGTGGAGAGATCCGTACATGATTGATTTCTCAAGCCTTTCAGCATCTGAGCATCCTGTTCCTGAGCCCTCTGCTCAAGGCCTGAGCCAAAAGGCAATTACGTGCAATCTCATCAGCGCTCAATGGGAGGAAATAACTCCCTCCTGTTGCAATGTATGATGATGATGCTCACTCAGGGTATGTGACTTGTCCACTGCTCTTGCAGCAGGTGGCCATTTATGATTTTCTGAGGTGTTCTTCAGCAGTGCTATTGTTCAGAAATTACCTTCCCTCCTTGCACAAGTGTTTTTGGTGTTGGCCTTCAAATTGGCTGGTCCTGAGCTTCACTGCATGCACACCAGGGTCACATCACATTTAATGTTTCTCTTTGTGTTTGGTCAGTTACCCTGCCCTGCAGAGCTGTAGGACACCTCAGAGATACCTCCTGGCAAACAGAGGTGCCATGGTCACACCACAGAGAAAGATACAATGCCTGTGGGGAAAAAAGCAGTTTGCCTCCTTTGCAAAGATTGAGTTGAAACGGTGGTGGAGAGCATCTGTGAGGAATCAGCAGCTGGAACCTGCTGTGCCGCTGTGAATGCATGTTGGAAGACCAACAAGAGGACAGGGCAGGGAAGTGCAGGCAGAAGATGGAGGTTCTCTGGAAGGCAGAAGAGGGCAATGCTTTGCTGAGGGAATTTTTCAAGCCCTGTTGGCCTATTTCTGAGGTGTTTTGGGTTTATGTGGCAAGGTGTTGGTAGCAGGAGGGCTGCAGGGGGGGCCTCTGTGAGCAGAGCCCAGCAGCTGCCCCATGTCAGATCAGGGCCAGCTCCAGCCGACTCCAAAGGGACCTGCTGCTAGCCAGAGCAGAGCCAGGGAGCGATGCTGGGTGAGCCTCTGGGAGAGCAGAGTTAAGAAAGGGGAAAAAAACTGCTGTGCAACAGAGTCTACTGACTGTGAAGGGTCACCTGAGGTTACTTTTTGTTCGGACAGGAGGAATTATTTGGCCATTGCCAGAACCTTTTTCTTCATCATGTCAGTCCTGCTGTAAGTGGATGTGAACAGGAACACGGGCAGAAACCGCAGCCACCTCTGGCTGCTCTGTGTAGCCTACAGGGCTTAGACCCTGCACTTTGGAAGTTATCCACAGCCTCCAAGGCAACAACTGCCCTCCCTCCCAATACAAACAAAGTCTGAGTTAATTATTCATTGCAGCTTGAGCCATTTTAATAATTGAGCATGAAAGCCTAGGAAAAAAAAATCAACAACAACAAAACCTAATGCTGTTGGTACCTTTCCTAACCACCAGGCTTGCCAAACAGAGGAGTTTGTGTTGAGGGGAGATGATTCGTCTCCTGCTTGCGCAGCAAAGTTGTCAGAGAAGCTGTGTACCGGATTGGTAACCAGTCTGCTTCTGTCAAGCGATCCATGCTGCTGCATCCTACACAGCACTCAGGGAAAGAGATCAAATCTCTCTGTTTCCAAAAGTCTCCTGAGGGTGCATCTGCCCACTGCCTCAAGGTGAGTGCAAACTCAGACACAGCACTGTTGTAGATCAGCATCTCTCTGTCACAGACATACGCTCTGAATTGGACTTGTACACTCACAGTCCTGATTTACTGGGCTGAAGGGGTAGCCTGCAGCACAGTTTTTACCTAAACACCAGTTCCCAAGTAGCTTTCTGCAGTCTGGATGGGTTTGATAGCTTTCCTCAGCCCTCCTACAGCTTTCTAGTTCTGCACTTCTCACCCCTGTGTCTCCTGCACTCTTACATGCTGCTGGGGGAGTAAAGGAGAGACACCCACCTGCAGATCCAGGTTTCCACAGACAGCTAGCATGTCTTGCTCAACATGTCACTTCCCATTACCCACAGCATGTTTTACATTACCAACAAGTTATAGATTTGGCTTGCACTGTACATCTGGGCTGCCTGTGAGTGGTTTTCAACAAACCTCGTTTTTGCAATGTTAATGCTATTTTAATTGCTAATACTTTGGCATGGCTTCCAGTGCATTGTCATGAGAGGAAGAAAAGCCAGGGAGTTGATATTTATACTACAGCTAAGCACTGTATCCCATTTTCTCATCACTCGGTTTTGTTTTCCAAGTAGGACAACAAACAGAATACCTGCTCATTCATCATTTCCTTTTTATACCTTGGCTTAGGCCCTGTGGTTACAGAGGCATTTGCTACTATTTCTATTTGGAGTGCAAAACAGCGGTGCCTGGAGTGTGTGGGAAACACAAATTTTGGATGTTACAGCTTGTGTATCTCACTTCTCATCATGTCAGAGAATCATAAACTCATCTAGGTAGGAAAACACCTTCAAGATCATGTGTACTTCCAGGAAGAGTCTGGCTCCCTCTTCTATATCTCCCTCTTCTGTAACTGAAGAGAAGAGTAAGGCCCCATCATAACAAGCCCTTACAAAACCTGGCCTCCTCACCTCTCCTTGCCCTTTGTGTGCTGCAGCCCACACCTGTCCTGATGCCCTTCACTGCACTTTCTCCATTGTGGCAATGTCTGTCTCACACTGGGGATCCCAAAACTGGACCCGGTGCCACACACTTGGTCTCAGGGGAAGAAAGAGGAAGAATCACTCCCCTGGACCTGGTGGCTACACGCTGCCTTAGAAGGTGGTCCACAGTGTGGTTGGCTTTCATTGCTGAATAAGAGACCACAGTGAGCACTTGCAGTGTATTTACCACCATGTCCTCTCTGCAAGGCTGCATGCTGTCCAGCCAGCCTCAGCCTCTGCAGCTGGATGGGACCTTTCCATCCTTGGTGAAGGATTTTGCTTCTGTCTTTGTTGAACTTCTTGAGAGTTCAGTCCACCTCCAGTCTCTCGAGGGCTCTCCAAAGCAGATTGCCTTTTCTGCTGCTACCTTTCTGCACTGATCCTGGTGCCTACCCAGAGATGTGCATGAGCTGCCCTACACTGCAAAACATTAATGCTGTTCTGAAGGCTTGCTTCAGCAAAATGAGTGCTCACCTCACCAAACCCAGTCACGTCATCATTATTGACCCTGCACTGTAAACTGTGATAATCTTAGCTTCACTAAGTTTTCAGCACTGTTTTGTCACCCTGACAGACAAATTAAAAGGAAGAAAGTCTATTTGTCATCAAAACTGTTGGCACTGCAACAAGGTGTCACCTTACTTCAGAGGTAGCACTTGAAGAGGAGCCGCCAGGCAAAGGTCCCTGGAAGCTCGCTGAATCCTTATGCTCACCATAGGAAAGCTGAGGACCTCAACGCTCTGCCTGAAGTCATGCAAAGTGTGAGAGTGTGAGTGCTCTGAGAGCAGAACACAGCTCAAACCTGCTCAACAATAAGAGCTAAATGAGTATTCAGGCTCTAGCTGTCCTTGGTTTAAAACCTATCTCTCTTACTTGCGTATATAATACACGACCTATAACTATTATATACGCAATCGTCATGTTGCAAACTGTGGCCAGTCTGACTCTATACAGCAACAACTAACACTTTAAGTCCATGCATTGCACGAACAGCCATAGCTATCTTAGTGCAAAACTTTGATTTGTGATGCTGCTTAATGATCTTCTCCCCCCCCCCCATCTGTCTGTCTGTTGCTGCTTCAAGTTCATGCTCCTTCATTTTGGATGGTAACAGTGTGATCTGATAATCAAATGACAGACCTCTGCAATCAGCTTGGTGGAAACTTCCATTCAAATATTCATTTACTGACGTATTCAGTCTTCAGCAACTCAATTATTAGTTTCATTAAGGTTATTTAAATGCAGATGTGAGCTAGAGCAAGAGCGTGGAAGACAATCATTTCACACTCTAAAAGAAGCATGACTTATGCAAAGCTCATAAAACCCAACTGAAGCAAATCAGACCCCTGCACATTATCTGCTGCCAGAACAGGATAAGAAGTTGTGATGTCTGCTCAAACTATAGAGACTATCTGTGGTGTGGCGCATCGGTCATGGTCATTGCTTTGACCCAAGAGGCCTCCAAAGGGCATTGTGGTGGTTGCACTGAGGGTGATGTGCCACAGACTAGACCAGCAGCAGGCAGAGACCCAAACCCCAAGTGAGGGCTAGTAAGCACCAAGAAACTCCTGAGAGCAGACAGCTAGAGCAAAATCATTGCAAAATTTCAGAAAAGGGAGAGATGAAGGACTTAATTTTAAAAACTGTGACTTCCTTTTATCTTTCAATATCATGTAGGAAATGGCAGAGAATGTCTGGGTCTGCTAAAGCTAACTTTTTGTACATTTTACCCCTTTTCCAATCCATATTCTGATCCCTTTAGGAAGCATGAGGGATGCTTCCTAAAACACATTCAGAAATTTCCTCCTTGGTGTCAGAGAAGGTGAGAGCCTCCCTTTTGGTTGCAGTTGTGGTTATGTTGTGGTACAACTCAAAAGGTCCCGGTCTGTTGACAGCATTGTGTTCTCCATTAGTTATGCTATTTTTCTTATCTCTTTGACTCATAAAATAAACAGAACAAGAAGTAAGAGAACATGCAGTCAGCCCAATGTTATGTTATCTTTTTTCCAACCAGTCCTGTTGAGTCATGGAGGACATATAAGCCCTTGGCAGAAACAGCTATAAATCTATTTGATGAGCAGCTGCTTGGCTGCTTTTATCTGCTTGTTTTATCATTTGGTAATCAATGACAGATTTTAGCTTTGATCTGAGTTAGAAAGAAATAAAAAAAGACACTTTTCTCCAGTAAAAGCACTACTTCAAATTGTAGGTGATTTTAAAATGTGAAAGGATATAAAGTAAACCAAGATCTTCAGGACTGAAGAAAAAGTCTTCTCTTAACCAGCTCATGCCTTTAACTTAAAATATATCAATTAAAAAAAAATCTGAGCATAATATAAAGATATGTATGGTTGAAGATCATTTTATTCTGTGATTTGAAGTTCTTTTAATAAGTCAAAGTAAATCCAAAGGAAAGCTGGTGAAACTTCCAGACAGTGAGATGTTTGTACATCTGCAGTATATCTGTGTCTACCAGCTCCCTGACTTTGCTGAGCTCAGTTCTGATTCAGCAGGTATTGGCTTCAGTTCCAAGTCTGGAAATTGAAAGATTCTGCTATTGAGAGAATTAGCCAGTTGTAGGAGAGATTATTTGACTGGAAATGAACCTTTAAAGTTCATTTTGAATTCTCTTATTAGCTGTGTAAAAAATGCTAAAAGGACTTTGTGATATTATTTCTACTAATGGTTCCATCAGTGACTAATGGCCTTGTTTAGATCCTGTTACAAATTCCCCATAATGCTAATATGCAAACTGCTTGATGACACTGTGCCCTCCATTTGCTACTTTTTTTGGTATATGTATTGCCTGTATGAACAAACGTCTTTCACCAAAATTACCTAGGGAGACATTTCAGATCATTTATACCTCATATCATCAGGGGAAAGACATATGATAGAAACATCAGTTGTGTCCAGCACACATTGGCTCATAAATGTCCCTTTTCTCTGCCAGCCCTACAAGAAACTCAGAAATCCGCATGAAGACAGATGCACCACTCCTTCATCTCATCAATTAAATGCCAATAACGCTGCATGATGCTGATTGCTGACTTCTCTCTTTTTTGGAAGAAAAACCAGATTCACTATGTGAAAGGACTAACAAAGGACAAAAACCCATTTTAACCACAACCTCTCTTCCACACTTCTGCGGCCCTGGGAATTTCAAAGGCTTTATTTAGCATTTCTTTGAGACAGATAAATATTACCACAAAGTGGTGACTAGAATTTTCATTTTATAGAAAATTTCACTGTTTCAATATTTTCATTTTGAAGTGGAGCAAAACAGCACAGGGAAGTTTCCATGAAAAATAACTGAGGAAAAGGCTGGGTGGAAGGCAGCTCAAATAAAATGGTCCAATTTTTCTTCTCTTCCCCCCTCCCATGTGAGATTCATCATATTGAGAAATGACAGTCATTTCAAAAAAAAAAAAAAAAAAAAGAGTTTAAACCATCACATTAATAAAATTAAATTCTTCTCTGCATGAATGTTCATCTTTGACTAAATAGTATTATAGTATTTTTTACAATGAGGAAATATGACACTAGGGAAAATTATCCATGACATGGTGCAATAGGATGGGCTGCTGGAGGAATGTTAATGTACTGGAGGAGAATGAAAGAGGCCAGGAGTCTTCTCAACTTTTTCTCTCATGTAACTGTCTTTGGCTGCAGCCTCTTTTCTCCATATCTTCTGCACCTGTTTAAGAAACCATCAGGTGTAAAGCACTGGTAGTCTGGCAGAGCATGGCCAAGAGCCCAGGTCTGCTGGGGAATCCAAAGACAGAAATTACAGCCTGTGACCAGTCAGAAGGAATAGGTGGGAAAAAGATTCCAGAATTGGTCCTATGTATTTGTGGCCTCCACTGAGCTCTGGTAAGAGTGGTAAGTGCTCGCTGCCCCTCAGATCTTGATTAAAAAGAAAAGTGTTTTTCCTCATTTATTGATGATGAATATGAAATGAAATGAACAGCTACCCAGCATGGCTGTTTGAAGAAGCATCACACACTAAATTTAAAAAGGAGAAATTACAGAAAAAAAAATCAAGTTGTGTAGGGATTGCACCTTTGGTTGGGCAGGAAGAGACAAGTCTCCATTTGTGTTCCTCTTTTCTAAAATCTTTAGATGTGGACTCAATGTCACCGTTGAATGGGATGAGAGCAACAAGCAGACACAAATGTGTACATGGTACAGTGAGTGCAATATCAAACTGCACTAAGGTGATTTGGCAAGTGCACCTGCCTTGTTGTGCCCATTAGTGCTTAGGTCTCCGTTTTGTGAGGATAATATTTTCATCACCCTTTCTAGAATAAATCTCTGAAGTCTTACCAGCCAGATCTTTAGTTGATTTAAGTTACTGTGATCCTTTGAAGTCCACAAGGAAACACCAATTTATAGCTGCCAAGGGCCTGGCCCAGGGTTTCTAAATGAGAATAAACATTTTAATTACATATGGAAAAGCCATTAATTCCAGATTGCATTGAGAGCCAATGGTTATAATTGAATCATAGCTTTCCACTCATGACAGCCTATGACATCAGCAGATTATTTAATTATAGCTTTCTTTCTCAGCCTAGGGTTATATATTATTGCTCTCTGGAAAACTAGATGAAATTAATTAAGAAATAAGGTGTTAGACATTATCTCAAGATGAATGGAACCCCTCTGAGAAAGTATTCAGATATTGTTGAATGTCTTTCAAGAAAACCCTGATGAAATCAGAAGCACCAAGATCACAAGTGAGCTGGGGCGTGCCCAGTGGCAAGATCATTTGAATAGTCCCCCATTTATCTCCAGTCTGTCCCTACAGCCCAATTCCCAGTGAAACACCTGAGGGACTACACAAAGTTGTTAGTATGAATTTGTCTGTTCAGCCTGATGGTTTTGTCAAGATACTGGCATTCAGCAAATACTTTTGTCCCCAACATCTCTGTAACATGCCCACATGAAACCTTAAATAGGTGTTGGTGTGTCACACCAAAAAGCAACAGTCACACTTTCCTGTTTGTGTTTTAGTACCCCCTTGTGATTGTCGAAACAACGATGTGACAGACGCTTTGCCTAAGTAGTAGCACACTATACCTTGGAGCATCTCTCCCAGGAAAACCAATCTCTCTTCTCTAGACCAAAGCTAATGCAAAAGTCTCCCATCACCCATCAAAACTGTCCCTGCCACTTACAAAGCATAACCAAAAACTTTAAAAGCTGCTAGCTGAGTAAAAGCATCTTTGCACACAGGAACTAAAGGTTGCATTAAAGAAAACATCACCTCATGCAGTATTTACTAGGAAGAAAACAAGGCCCTCTTTTTTAGCACCCTTTTGTTCTTTCCCTCATGCTACAGGGGAACAGTTGTCTTGCAGGTTTTGTTCCCATTTACAGGTCTCCAAAAACAGAACATTTAAGCTTTCAAGACTCCCAGCAGATGTTTAACAAGTTCAGTCGAACTGAAGTCTGTGCTCCAGCCTGGAGCACAATATTGGTTGACAGCAGAGGCCTGCAGGTGGGACATTACCTGACACCACAAAAAGCTTCTAGCAACGATCAAAATGAGCTGTCTGCAGGAAGCAAGGGGAAGGGGTAGCAAGCAGTGAAGAATACATCAACCTTCAAAAATTATGGCTGAATGAAGCACTTTCTCCTGGCCTAGGGGCCCTTGTAAATCCAAAATTGCCTGCTCTGGTAATCTGCAGTCCTGGCTCTCTGTACCCCAGCTATGTGTTTTATCCAAACTGGTGGGGTCTGTATGGAGGCAATAGGGGAGATCAGAAGCCTCGAATTTATGTCATTGCTATTTTTTTTCCCCTATATCAACACTGTGAATTTAGTATATACTAGTTTAGTACATACCATACTAGTATAAAGGATGTTATAAAAAAATAGTCCTGGTAAAGGACCATGATGGGCTGACCTTGACAAGCTGCCAGATTCCTACCAGCTGCTTTTACTCCTCCTCCTCAGCTGGACATGGGAAGAAAATAGGATAAAAAAGCTCTTAGGTTGAGGAAGAGAGGGATCACTTGCCATTTACCATCATGGGCAAAACAGACTCAGCTTGAGTTACATTTAATTTATTTCTAACTAAAATAGAGTAGAATTATGAGAAAAGAAAAATGACAAAAACTAGAACACCCCCAAGCCCTTTTTCACAGGCTTGACTTCATTCCTTTGTTACCAGCACTTCTGTCTAACCTCTTCTTGAGCAGTACAGGGAGATAGGGAATGGCAGCTTCAGTCAGTTCTTAACAGTTCATCCCTGCCACTTTCTCCTCCTCACGCTTTTCCCCAGCTTCAGTGTGGGTCTTCTCCATGGGCTACAGTCCTTCAGGATAAACCTGCTCCAGCACAGTCTCCACCACAGGCTGCAGGGGAACCTGTTCCAGCACCTGGAAAACATCTTCCCTCTCCTTCTCTGACCTTGGTATTCACAGGGCTGCTGCTTCTTACAATCCTCTCTGTCTGTCCCTCCCTGGGAAAGCCTCACTGGGCAGTGGAAAGCCCCACCCCACCAGACTGACACTTGCACCCCCCCGTGAGTCTGATGTGTTTTATATATTTTTTTTTGCCATCCTGTCTGTAGCAGGGTTTCCAAACTCTGTGTTGTTCCCAGAAATGTGTCATCCTATCTAAATAACAGAATAATTAAAAGCTCCAAAGTTCTAAATGTGGCCCTAGACAAAACTTTTCACTGTCACAAAGACTGTGTGGCTAAGGATGTTGATCCTTTGCTTAAAGACTACCTTCAGGGAACAAGTACAAAGGAACTGACACAGGTAAAATAGCCCAGGGAGACACTTTTTATGTCTGAATTGCTGTAGTTGATATGCTGAAAACAGGGAAACAGAGAGGAAAATAGAAGTGGAGTGTCTATCTTTTGTTTTTTTGTTCTAATTCTGTTTTGAAAGCAAGCTTCCTCAGCCCCATCAATTCCTGTCTAATGAGACAGACTACCCCTTCTTCAAAGTATCCTAGAACAATATTAAGCATGGGAAAATTAGGAATGTCTTTTAGAAGAACTAAAACACCGACAGGCATCCAAATGGTCTCTCCTGTTTCCCTTTCTCCCTTTCCACCTGCATGCATATATCTCAGGGGCGTCTTTTGCAAAGGACTGTCCTGGTGGTATTGAAAATGGAATAGGCTTATGCTCCAAGATCTGTTTGCAAAACAGCTTCTGCAAGTTAAATAATTGATGCTGTAATAGAGCTGATGAAAGTATACTCCATACAACTACACGGGTTGTACTGTGCGTGTCAGACATGGACCCTCACCCACCTCTGCCTAGGCACACTGCCTGTTTCCTGCCTAATGCTCTAATTCTTCTTTACTTTGTGAGAATATACTCTGATAGTAACTTCAGATCTTCATGGGGAAAAACACGAGCTCTTCTCCCATTGTTCTTTGCTTCAGTTTAAAGTGCTTGGCGAGCACTATATTTTCTGTACACAGAAAGGTCTCTCAGACAGTTTGTTGCAGGGCTAGTCTACACTGTAGCTCTGAGACACTAAGATGCTTCTCAACTCCCTCTCTGAAGTGCCTGCATGACATAATTGCTTATTTACAAGACTTTTTTTTTTTTTTTTTTTCCTGGCATATATAATACAGCAAAATAATGCTTAACTACAATAAAAGATAGCTATTTTTCCGCTCTTTCTGTTTAAGTACTGTTTGAGTAGACACTGTGATACGGCATTATGAGCATTGTGGAAGACATCACTTTCAAGGAGCTGGTAACCTTGGGCAAGCCAGCTCTGCTCTACTGGACCTTTTGTTTAGGTCTTGTGAGGCCCACATGTCAGCAGGAGCAGCCGCTGCAAGGCAACTGATGGAATGCCCTGTGCTGGCCTGCACTGCTCACTGGTAGATGTTATGAAAGCGATAATATCCCTACCTGTCAGGAGAAGATACATGGCTTTGTTTGTAGCAGAAAAAACAAAACAAAACAAAACAAAAGTAGCACTGTACAGGGGGATGAGGAATCTCTGTATGGACAGGATCTCTGCAGCGTGCTGTGGGAAATGCATCCAGGATCTGTCCAGTGCTGCATGAAAGCAGGGTTCCCTGCATCTGAAGGGATATAAGATTTGCTTCCTCTCTTTATTCTACCTAATTAAAACAGCTATTTTATTACAGCATCTGTTGCTGTGCCTTTCGTATTAAAACACATAAAGAATCCTGCACCACCAGCCCCCATCACTCCGATGCAGAACAGATACCTGAAGGTATTCCTGCACAATATCATGCCAGAGATTAATCAGACTCTCATCTATCTCTGTTATTCTCATATTAAAATCTTACAGAGATGATGTCATGTTTTGAAGACAAATTCTAAGACTTATCATTAACAGGAATAGGAGGAGTGTTGTCTGCAGTTAGGGTCATTTTACAGGAAGAATATCTGTGGGGATGAAAGAACAATACATCTCTTGCTGGGACTGTGCTCCTCCTCACATGAATGTGTGAAGCTTTGCATCCCCATGGAGACTCAGTCCTGCCTTCCTTCCTGAAGCTGAAGTCACTGATGGACAGCCCCATCTGTGGTGAGAAGCTGCTGCCCTCGGATTTATTCCTCCTTCACTCCTACCCTCTGGCCTCCCATAAACTGCCTCCCCTGAGCCACAAGGCGATCACCTCCCTGCCCTGCCTCTTCCCAAAATATCACTGTCTTCCTTGGGAATGGTCTATGCCTCATGTCATCCCAAGAAGAGTGTGCCTTCAGTCCTGCTGAAGACAAAACATCTTTTGTGGAGAGTTTTCAACAAGTCCCTCAGTCTACGTCTAGAAATTGGATTTATGAATGGCTTGTCATATTGCTTATCTTGCTTTATCTTGCTCACACTCTGTTACTGTGCTGCCTGGTGCTCAATATGTCAATCCCTTGTCTGGAACAGATCAACACACTGCTATAAACTCCTGGCATCAGTTACCACTTTCCCTCTCAAGACTACACGTTTCCCCATCCAAAAGGTTTTTCTGCCTCAAATCCATAAATATTGTTTCTTTCAAAATGGGACTACATGCACTAAATAATACTTATAAAGTAGTGAAATAAGTAATTTTAAATAGTCATTGCTCAACACTGTTATATCTGGTATTATGAATGAAGCAAAGTGATTCCTGTCTATAGTGCATAAAGCACTTTGTACACTGTTAGAAGACTTTCATGACATGTTTTAGAGAGGGCAGAGATCTTTACATTTCTATGTCTATTTGGGGGGAAATAAATTGCAAGTTATACAAAAATAACAAACTTAATATAAACTAAAACTAAAAACCTCTCTGCAGAGACTGACTTCTCTAAATAAGATCTCTACAATGAAGTTCTTCTGTAGGTAAAGTAACCTCTATAAACAAAATTGCTTCTGGGAATATCTCACAAGTAATAGGTTGTGAGGATGAAAATGATTCTAGATAGGGGACTAGGTCTGACATGTAACATAAACTCTCCTAGGTTCTGTTATATAGACCTGGCTTTCATCTTGCTAGAGCAGTCTCACCCTTGATGGAAGTGCCTCACGCTCTCCTTGTACAGAGAGCACAGGTGTGTGGCAGTGAGAAGCCAGGACCTTGAGATGGAAGTCATATCAGCTAGCTCATTAGAAATGCCCATGGATATAGCTGTAAGACCCACCTCTTTCAAAAGTAGAGACATCTCACTTGGAGCAGAAGAGAGGCATCTCATGGCCCTGAGCAGATTTCTGTCTTCCAAATTGATTAAATACTTTTTTGCATTAAAGTGAACAAAAGGAGATTTCGTGGTCCTCTACCATTCAATGAACAACTGCACGTCATTGCACATCACACTACTGAAGTCATGCTATTTAAGGCACCATCATTTCTTTCAGAACACGGAGATAATGCCCAATAAAATCTCTCCAGAAACCCATAAAATGATTCTTTGAAGGAAGCGCTCACAGTTATTCAAGCCTATTTGTCTTGGGGAATTTCTTTCTAATTTTTTCATATCACGTACAGCTGTAATCCAGAAATTCTCAATTCAATCTTCTGTTTAATTGTTTTTCTGAACTTATACATTTAGAGTAAACTGAGATCTCTGATGCAGTTCTGAGGCAACTGAAGAGAATACTCTGCTCAAGTTGACAGGGTTGTGCAAATGTAAATTGTCATAAATTAGACCCACTGCTTGTTTTCCTTTGGTTTCTAAAGACTAGTTTAACAAATCTTGTCACATAAGTACCTTCTAGCACTGATATACTGAAAAAAGTTTCACTAATCTTAAATCTAGGCCATTTAAATGATAAAAATCAAACCTCTGAGACTTTCAGCTCACAAACCTGCGTTCATTTTCCAACAACTCATTTCATCTGTGTTTCATTATGAGTTCGCAAAATTAAAATTAAAATCCTTTCCCAGCAATCTTACTTTTCCTGCTTTCTTTGTCAGCAGCAGCTTTTGTCTCAAGGTGCTATCTCACTTGGTACCATAATGTTTTGGTGGTAACAGTGGTAAAAAAATGCCACTCAAAAGACGAAAAACAAAATATTTTTTGCCTTAGTTTCATAATATCACCTTCAGAATGAGCAAGCAAAATTCTCAGCATATGGCAAGAATCTCCTCTTCTGATCTACAGAGAAACCAGTTTTCATGAAATAAAAAATGCTTTTAAAAAGCTTTCTGATATAAAGTTGCTTCAATCCTCCAAGCACTACTTCTCCTTCCCCAGTGGACAAACGGAGAATGAAGGCTTCATTATGCCAATGATTACTGAACACATCTTCTTTCTAGAACAGCGTATACCGCACAGAATATAGCAATTACAGTGAGGCTGAGGACTGTACATATCCTTAAAAAGGGGTGTGTGAACGCACCCAAGTGGAACCAAAAGCCCAAGTGAAGGTATACTGCTGCTTGTAAACAAGAGCATACAGATCATTAAGTCTTCTTCCTGTGTCTTCAGAGCCTAAGGGACCAAAGTTATCTGTACCAGGATTAGTCCAAGCTCTCACGTGTAAGGCTGTGAACACTGACAGAAAGGAACTGGATTCTCCTAGGATGCTCCCTAGCTGTAACTACACCTCAAAGATGGCACTGCTATGTGGTGTCATGGGTGCAGATGTCCTCATGCCCACTCCCTGTGCTTTTCCAAGGTGGAAGCTGCACTGCACCCTTGGGTACCTCTCTCAGAGCTCCCCCAAGTAGCTGGAGCTGTGAGAAAAAAAGGCAGAAAGAGGGCCAAAAGAAGGCTCTGACCACCAATCCCAGAAAGAAGACTTCCTACTCCTTTTCCTTCCATAGATGTAACCAGATTGATCACATCTTTATCCCCAGGCACATCTCCTGTCTGCCCTCTTTGCAGAGACTGCCTCTGGAAGGATTTCTGTCCCAACTAGTGCTATGTTGGCCCTCCTTCCTGTTCTGCCATTGCAAATTTTATAAAAGCAAGAAAGAAGCTACAAGGTAGGTATTAGTTTCTCACCTAAAGCTGAAATTTCTTGAAAGTAGCTAAATGGCCCAGCTGGGAAATACTGAGTTGAGGAGCCCAGGAGAAGGACTGCTTTAGGCAAGAGGTTTTAGCTGTGAGGGTTTCTTTATTTGCTCTACTTGCTGAGTCCACACGCAGTCTATTTCCTTGTTGTGGTTCTTAAAACCTTCTTAGGCCTAGCTTCATTTCTCACCCGTTGTTTCCTAAAGTGCAAACATTGTACCCATCACTGCAGGCCTGCCTCTCTCTCTGCTGGAAGGATAAAGCCACATTAAGTCTGAAAATAATTTCTTCATACAAGGGCACAAGTTCATTACAGGGTACAGCCAGGGATTTTTACAGGTGAGGATCTGCCTCTCAATCCATGTCTATCATCTTGAGTGGGAGGCTCACTCCAAATCAGTATTTTTTTGCTCATAGTATATACAAGGACAAGTTTCCAAACATTCACCACCATTTGTCTTAAATAGTAATATCCATAGTATACCATGAGATCATGTTAGCCCTAGTTTTTTTACCAGCATTGGTGTCAGGGCTGGGGTAGCACAATGAAAAGTGAAGGAAGATGACAAGTCCATTCTGCAATCTACTCTCAGAGCTACAACAGATTTATTCATGAAACTGCCAGGCTCTTCCATTTAAGCAGGATTTCTGACTTCTTGCTGTCTCCCCTTATTTTCATGGTGGACAAAGCTCCCTTTTTCACTTTTATTAAGCTACAGGAAGGAAGGAAATTCTCTGTGTAAGACCATGGGACCCTCTCTATCAGCAGCAGAAAACTCCAAGCTACAGTAAATCTACTCTGTCAGAAAAAAAAAAAAAAAAAAAAAAAAAAAAAAAGTCATCTCAGGAAGGGTATGTGATGGCTGTAGCAGAGGAATGCTCCAGATGCTCCAGCTGGTACACACGGGCAGCTACAGATGCTCGCTGAATCCTTCCATGAAGGAGTTGACTCCTAAGTGATATATCACAGCTTCTCCAAGTACAATAGCCATGGAAAAAATCTTTTATTGATGCTCATATGCTCTCCTTCAGTAAAAGTAAAGAACGATAATAACAATGCATGGTTCAGCCTAATGGTATACTTTATTCTATTTTATTTATTTTCCCAGTTGATCAGCTGGCTGTTTAATCAGATGAATCATATACTGTATTCCATAAGCCATAGCAATTTTATCTGCTCTGGAGCAATGCAATGATCCAACAGTTTTTCCTAATGCATCACAACAGGAAGCTGACTAAAAATCATAGTTCCCTACTAAACACAGCCGATGGAGCTAAAAAACTGCATAAAGTTGCAGAATGGGATAATTCACAATATTCTGCATTTGACTGGGGAATTATATGACTCCTCTTTAACATGGCAACTAGTGTTGTATTTTGGGCACTTGTTACTCTTCTTAAACACGTCTTATTCTCTAAGAAGGACCAGATAGACTAACTATCCACTGAAAGAGGATTCTTGATAGATATTCTTGATAGATAAATGACTTAACAAATTTTTATATTTCCCCTTGTTTGTTGTTGTTGTTGTTGTTGTTGTTGTTGTTTTGTTTTTGGTTTGGTTTGGTTTGTTGTTTTTTTTGTTTGTTTGTTTGTTTGTTTTGTTTCTATTTTTTAAGAAGCAGTCCTGATTTCAGGTGAATTACCAGGTTCTAGTTTACTGGCTCGTTGTATAGTTCTCACTGCTTAGTGTTCCATGTATTTTAAATAAACCATCTTAATGACTTGTCCCAACCTTGTATTTTTGCCTTCTAAATTTTCCCTTTTTAAAGGCAAATCTGGGTGGGAAAATGATTCTAATTACAATTCTGGAGGACAGTGAGATATGCACACTAGTATTTGTGAAACACTCAGGAGTAGCAATTGTTTGCATGAATAAAGCAGCAAGTTCTTAAGCTCTCACAAAAGAGAATAATATGCTACGGATAGTAGCTGCATGACTTTACCGTGAATACTCATAAAGCTATTAGTGCTTTATTTTTTTTTTTACTGTTCCATTAATACCAAATTAAACTATACCACAAACATGCACCTTAGTAATCACACACATATAACTTGGAGACACTGATAGGTATTAAGCAGCTGGTAAGACCAATGTGTAAAATGTACTTCAAGTACTATACTTTCATGGCTTGTCTGTCAATTAGCAAATACACCAAATAATTCAACTATAGAGACAATAATTTGCATTGTGTGGCTAAACACAAATAACTGCCCTATCTTGACTAGCAAGACACTGTTGACCTGAACTAAGAATAGATCATTCATATGGGATGTCTTGTATCATGAGATGCTATGAACAACTTTGAATGAGAGGAAAGAAAAATTCCTTTCCATAAACCTCAAAAGCCTTCACTCTCCTCTGATCTCTGGTCTTAGATTTCAGCAGTATCTGTGGCAAGTGAATAAGAGGTTGGCTGGTGACACAGACGTGAGTACAGACTTAATTATTTGATACTTATCTGGTCTCTTGGGAAGTTGGTGTCCACTTCCATGTGGTGATCAGCTGTCTCCTGAAGAACATTATACCCCCTAAAAAAAAAAATAATAATATTAAAAGGTTAGCTGTATGCTAACCTATGCATCTCCATGTTTAAGCTCAACATATTTCTCAGGTAGGGCACAAGGCCACACTCTAAGGCACTGAAACTCATTCTGTTTACTTAACAAGAAGTAGTCTCATAGTGATGCAAAAAGAGCCAGGATAGGGTGAATTAGTAGCATGGAAGGACCAAGAGGGACATGCCCTTAGTCAATGCCTCAAAGTGGTGGGCCAGGACCTGCTCCTGGGAAAAACAAGACCTGATATTCTCTGTGCAATGATATTTTAAGAGCAATCAGAAAAGAGTGGTGAGCAACACATTCACCTTCACCTACTTGCAACCTGATGATGTGGCTAAAAGCTGAAAGAGTGCTACTCAGGAAAAAAAAAAAAAAAAAAAAAAAAAAAAAGATTCAGACCTAAGTGGAAGGGAATAAATTGCATCTGCCTAAAAGCCATGCTAATTTATGTATTCCCTTTTTTTCTATACCGTTGTTTTTTCAGTGTGCATATATATTACATCTTTATCTCACTTTACTATTCAATAAATATATATATACATATATATATATACATCTGCTGTACATAGCGAAGGGGCCATCTGCAGAAAATATATTGGAAAAATTGCAGATCTGTGAAAAACTATTGTTTAAATCACACAAATTATTATTTCATGTATTGATTTATCCTGCAGAAAAACGCTGTTAACAGAAGACAACTCACTTTAATGTGCCTGCATTGCCAAGGATGACAGAAGGAAAAGGGGTACCCAACCCCAGGAAATCAATTTATGGACTCAATGATTTCAGTTACTTTGGTTTCATCAGAAGAAAGGAAACACAGCAAAGAGTCAGATTTATTTTGTCTGGGGCAAATGCATTTCATTTTTTTTTTGCTCTCAATAAACAGTAGAAGAGGACAGAGTTTTCAAAACAAGGCAAAAAGTGACAGATCATTAATTAAAAAGTAAATAAGGAAAAGTAAGTGATTTGTTGTAAACAAAGGCAAGAGTGAAGAGAGCCTCTAATTGAGGGACAAGTTGGAGAAAAACAATTAAGATAACATTTAGAAGAAAGCAAGAGAGGTGGCAGAGGATAAATCATCCACCAAGAAAACCTCTCTAGCTCATTAAATACTTCATAACTATTTATTACAAGCAGTTCTCACTCCTCTTCCCAAGATTTTCTCCATGGGATCATGGCCAGAGCCACATAATTCCCAACATTTGCCTGAGGTTTACATATGTACATTATAAGTGTCTACATATCTAAAGGCTAGGGCAGAGGTGCACTACCAGCGCAGTTGGATGCTGTGGTGTTCCACCACACCAAGCCATAGGTCTGAGAAACCCCATTTGTTCCTCACGTTTAAAACTATACACTTATTTTTCTTCTTTCCTTACCTCAGTCCTTTTGTTTTCCCAGTTCAGAACCAGACACTTAGAACAGTACTCACTCTAGTATAATATTAGCTATTGCCCCAAAACTACCTTTTAAAATAAGGAATCTGTTTTCTAAGCCCAAGAAGAATGGTGGGTGGGAGAGTGGATTCTGCTATATTACAGGTCTGAAAGAAAAAGGATATAAAAGGATGAACATTAGCAGATTCTGCATCATCAGCTAATTTTGTTCATACGAATATATCAGCACCATAAAGTGTCTGGTAGCTTAGGGCACTGGCATGACATTTTTCTGCTAGGTTTCTTTTCTGTTCCAAGACTTGTTTTAAAGTATTTTGAAATTAGATAGCATTTTTCAATGTTTCCATCTATATCTTTCAAAAGATTAAAAGGTGGGCAATAAGAAATTTTTAAATCAAGTTACAGGTTTTCATGGTCTGAAAATTATTTTGAAATTATTGGAATTGACAGAGATCGTGACCAAAGACTGCATGCAGAATGAAGAATCGAGTCTGTAGCTTTGAACACAACACAGGGGCTGTGAATATACTCACTTAGTTGGTCTGAAACAATTACAAAGGCATCTGCTTATTATCATGCTGGTCTGCATGTAAGACAGCTTGGAACCACTTTTAGGAGACCAGAAAAATGTACTGGCAAATATATGGCAGATAACAAAACCCACTGTGCCGTCCCATGAACCATGGCTATCCCCAAATCTGCACCCCAGATCCCCCCAGCATTCTTACAGCTCCCTCACACAGTTTGGAAATGGACCACTTAATTTTTGACAAAGGGATTAAACAGTACCTGCATAGGGTGAATCATATTCTGGAGGTGCCAGGTTTTCCCCACGGAACTCTGGGAACTAGTTTAGACTAAATGTCTAACTTAAATAAAGATACATCAGATGACCTCTGGGAGGTCACTAATGTTTGCACAAAATATTAATTAACCATAGGAATAATTTATTACTCTAGTATACCAACACTATCCAATCTGTAGCATCTCTTAAGTATGCCTGAAATCTTAAAGAAAGTGCTGAAGATTTCTGGAAAAAGTGTCACTAGGCTGTGGATACAACTTTGCTTCAGTCATGCTTTACAAAGGGTCTTCCTGCTGCAACTGAAAAATCTTTATTCAGTACGAGCTGATTTACCAAGCTAAATACAATGAGAATGGAAGTTATTGCACGTAAGAACATTAATTCATTCCTGAGCTTTTAAGATAGTACATAACCTGAAAAGCTATGCTATGAGTTAACCTCAGTATCATGATTTACCACTATGAACTTATATAAGTTAAATAAATCACCTACAGGGCTGTAAATATTCATGAAGGATTGGGAATAGGCACTGGTTCTGCGCAGTGTTACTTGGCTTGCTGCTATCAATATTAACAAGGCCTCGCGAGCAGTTGCTTTGGTTGTGAGTGGTGTTACTAAGTGTAAAACTATAAATATTAATGATGCGGGCAAGGCAAGCTATTTGGTTGTGAATTGTGCTCCTTTCTAAACAAGCATATATATTTCACCCTTCCGTGTTTTGATGTAGGTTTAAGCAACAGCCTCAGCCTCCGCTGCTGCTACAGTGAAACCGGCACGGTGTTTTGACAGACTCATCCATCCCAAATGCACGAGGTGGTTCCATTTCAGAGCCTTGAACACAGCTCCCTTTGCCAAAGCCTGTCTCAGTCCTGCTACCAGAGCTGCCTTCCAGGGCGTTTAGATTGAGGCTGTATCTGCTGAACCCTTGGCAGCCCCAGACACACATTTTGTACTTTACATGATAAGCAGTGCAGATGGCAGCACTTATGTTTAACTTTTTCCTGATACTTCTCATTGTAGAATTTTGTACTCAGTTGTTGTAAGTTTTCCCAAAGCTTTCTGATGTGTCTGCCCCCAGCTCAGGTGTTCTGTTTATCTGTTTCCTATCAGTGCAGCAGCAAAAGCAAGGACACAGAGCCTCCTTGCATGCTAAAAGAAGGCTGCATCTTCTCCCTCATTCCATCCAATTCCCTCCTGGCTGTGAGAAAGGCAATGGAAGTCCTCCTGTGAGCAAGTTTAGGAATAAAACAAAGAAACCAAGTGATGAAAAGCACATAGGAGTGTGAGCTCAAGGTAAGGGGATAATAGATTATGTCCTCAGTGCAAACAGCTTCTAAGGACAGGCTCTCCTCTCATGTCCCCACACCCCCAGAGCCGGGACTTGTGGAGGTAATCCCATTTGGAGCAGTGTCTTTTCCTCCATGCCAGCAGAGGCCAACCTCATCAGAGCTTCCTCAGACTTTTTCTCGCCCCACCCAGGGCCTTTCTTTGCTTGTGCTCGGGGAAAACTGCAGTGTTTCATCTGTTACCACAGGGCTTGGGGTTAGAGAAACTGAAGACATTAAAAAATAATTTTGTTATGAGCAGTTAATAGGACTGACTAATATTCCAAGACAACTGTGTCAGGAATTTCCCTTGGCTTGTACGTTTCTCATAAAATATGACCAGACAAGGCTCAGGGGCTTCCAAAATACCTGGAAGTGGGAAGCAAATATTCATGTTAACACTTGTTACAGTTTTTTGCTTGTTTGTTTGTTTGTTTAGCAGACCTTCTAAGAATGGAGGTCCACAAGGAGAAGTCAATTTGTGAAGAGAATTATGGGAGGAATGGTTATAGGGCAGAAAACATTAGAAGGAGTACAGAGGCTGCAGATGCACAAAGGTATCACTGCTTGTGTCAGAAAAGAGAAATCAGTTCTCTTAGATTTCATTTCCCTCTTTAGACTTTCATTCAGTAAGCTAGGTTAACATAATTATTTCTAGATCTCCAATAGTGAACATTAGTTGAAACTACATTTTATTATGTCCATGTCTTCCTGACATTACTATCTTTACCTCAGCTCCAGTGAAACCTACATTTTCTGCAACAAACAATCACAAAACTACATTTTGATTCTGAAAGTGTCTTTTTCCATGCCTCTTCTTCCATTTCTAGTTTGTGATGATTTTTTCAGAGTGGCTGTTAAAAAGAAATGGCTTTTGACAATGAGTATCATCCAAATAAAGTTTGTAACATAATACCAATAATATACTTTATTCAATAGATGAAAGGCAGAATGAAGAAAAAAAAGAAAGAAAAAAAAAAAAAAAGACAAATTCTTTATTTCCTTCCTCCAGAGATATGAAGTAGAGAGGTAACAGACTCATTAGTTTTCTAGAGCCTGTACACAAAATTAATATTTTTGAGTGTTTTCTTTGAAGTATAAGTATGAAATTATTGAGAGGCTTCTGTTTCAGGACGCTATGGAAACCAGACTGTAATAGTGTCTTAATATTGTTTGAGAAGTGCCAATTCAGCCATATTTAACTTTCTGAAAAAGATTTTGGAATCCAGGAGGAAAGTCTCTTAGGTTGCATGATATTCTATAAACTGGCATTTCAAAACCAGATAAGGTCTGTTGGTTTGTAAATGAGTTTCTATCTCTATTAGGGCAAAGTAATCCTGATTAATGTCCAAAAGTTCACTGGTGTTCTGGTTCTCCATGCCTGCTCCAGATAGTACTGAAAAGTTTTGACTAGACTTTATTTTTAGTACATAGGACATAGACTAAGAAATTAAATTATATTGGTATCCTTGAAATATTTTTTATGCAGATGTAAATGTCAATTTGTACTCACAAGTTTTATTTTGTCATATTCATCAGCAATATCACCATCATCCATGTGATGTTTGTGTGTGTTTGCATGTATATGTATATATGTGAGAGGGAAAAACTGATCACTTACGCATCACTCTGTGATATAGTCTCATGATCTGGCTAATACTTTAAACAAAACAAAACAAACAAACAAAAACAAACAAACAAACAAAAACATTTATCTTTACATACTGTTACTATGTAGGATGTCATTCCCAGAACACCATGTGATTTGCAGTTCTCATTGTTTTTTCCATCAAGGTTTAGTTGCTATTGGCCTTTCCATCCTATTAAGTTTTTCCTCTCCAAGTGTTAGTAGCCATCTCCACACCAGTAAGTTCATCCTCACAGTGAGGCCTCACAGACACATGTGCTTGCTCCACTCCTTACTGCCCAACTCTATGTTTCAGGGAAACATTTCACAAAGTGTGTTGTCCTTCATCATATTCAAAGTTGCCTTGCACCAAATAAAGCCATGTCCAATAGGTATTTACATTCTTTGTACAGATTCATTTTCAAGAGTTGAAAAAATACTTCTAGGTTTTACCTAATCTTTATATTACTGCCTAATATGATTTTGACTAATACAGCTCTCCACATATTATGACCATTAATCATTATTTGCATATTGCTCATTTCTGTGGAGGTACTATCTTCTGTATGATGGAAATAAAAGGCAAAAGTGGTTGCATTTTTTAGCATCTATTTACCAATGAAAAAGAAGATTTTTATCTACCTGACTAGCTCAATAACCCATTTAGTAATTATGGTAAGAATTTCCTAATGCTAAAGTAATTAGGCTAATTTAATTAGGATAAAAACTGACCTAGGGATGTTCTCACAGTTTTATCTAGATGGCTGAAAATTTTTAAGGAGAGTGTGAATGACAAATTACTAATATTTTTATTCTTATAGAAGTATAAGTCTTCCAGACTTATAAGTGTGTATAAGTATTACATAAATATGCACTTAGAAATGCAAGCCCTTCAGGATACATGCAGAACACCCATCCCCAGCGATTCCCTGAGATCAAAAGCCTACCTGCACATAGGAAAGTGAGGAGGCATAAATGCAGTTAAATTAAAACTAATCTACTGTTCAGCCTAGTGTTTCCAACTGCTCTCATATGCACTATTCAAGCAATTGCAATCATTGCCAAAGACTGTTTCCACAAATACAGACTACCATGCTGTTTATCCTTTCCTAACCCTGAGGACAGCTACTTCACACACCTTAATATACCTCATAGCATGGCTTTTAGTGATTGCTTAAATGATCAGGTTTAAGCTTTCAGATATACAATGGCATTTTATTTTAAAGAATGTCAGTCAAAACTGCACTGTTCATTTCTAATGGTTTGGTATCTGCTTGCTTCTTGATGCATGGAGAACTGGGTGCTTTCCCAGTTGTGGCTGAAATACTAATGTTGAAAAAAATAAAAAGAAACACAAAATCTTACATATAGTCTGAATATAGTGCAGCAGTGGGGATGGGTCCCACAATTAGCACTCTGTATCCAGACCATGCAGTTGGGCTAGCTGCTGTATCTGTAGTAAAAGTTGGGCAAAGCTGGAGGTTGTTATGGAGACTTACTGCTTCTGCAAGTCTAATATTGAAGTCTTACTGTGAGACTGAGCACAAAATCTGAAGAGCTGAAATCTGAACAGGATTAGGTCAAAATGCTCCAGGCTCCCTGTATGTTGCCTGTATCACAGGCATTCTTCTCCAAATGTATGCAGTGGACAATGTGACACTTAGAAAGGCAGGACAAAGCATTTGAGTAGCTAGGTACAAAAATAAATGTCTTGCTGCCAGCATGTAAGGAGGGTCACCTGCCATCTCTGGGGTTACACCTAGGGTCCTCAGATGTTTTATGTAAAGTCATTATTTTCAGTGTGAATGAAGACATTTTGTGGGAAACAAAACCTGATACCCAAAACATAGTGGTGGATAGTAAAGAGCACCCAAAAGAAGAGGACTGATAGCAGCAACACTTCTGAACACTTCCCCTCCCCCTAAACTTACATCTCCAAGACTTCCTGAACCAGGAGTGTCTTTGCATTTAATAGCCCTCAATAGATTTTTCTTCCCTCTGAGTGTGTAGCATGACTGGCTGTTAATAAACCCAAGAAATGAAGAAATGTATTTATCATCGTGGGAGAGGAGTCCCACAGCTCACCTCTGCACTATGTCTCCTGCTGGTGCCTAATAATGCTCCCTGCTTCTTGTGCATGGAGAGCTGGTGAATAACCAGGTCATATTCATCTCTCCACAGAGGACCATTATCATCTCCCCTTCACGTAGGTCATATAGCCTAAAAAATTACCAGATCATCTGCCTGCCACCCACCTGGAGTCCCAGAGCCACTAAACATCATTGTCGACCTCATGACTTTCAACCAGGCTGCAAAGGCTCCGTATACATTAATGCTGTGCATAAAAACAAGGGAGAGTCTGAGATCCAGAGATGAAATACGGCTAGCTTCAATTAGACAAGTTGTTCACTGAGCAGGAGAATTAATTATTTTTTCTTTCTTTAGGATCTATCCTCTTTTAATTTCCCACTGCATTATCCTCTGGCCTGTTCTCCAACGGAGAAGAGTAGTTTCAGTCCTTTTGTTTCAAAAAGCCAACTGTTTTCCTGAAGCTTGAGGAAAATCTTTTAGAGGTCAATAGGTTTGTCAGACTTGGCTGGAACTGTGACTACTGTGTTGAAAAATGTTTACAGTGGGCTGAAGGACTGACAAAGAAATGCACAAACACCATGATACAAGCCTTAATTTTTAGGAGCTAAGCTAAAACCTACATTGGACAAAACAATTTTTACTCATTCTAAATCACATTTTTCGTGTTATCTCTTATTTTATGAGCAGAAAGGAATATTAGACAGGTAAATCCTTCATTCATTGACAAGATAACAGACCTGCTAACATAAAAGTATTTTTATTTTACATATGAAAAGTCTTTTAACTGCTTTAATAAGAAAGCATTTATCTTCTTTTTTCTATTGTTTTAGTGATTCAAAAGCTGAGAAACCATGAATTAATTAGAGAATGAGTTAGCTAATAAATTAATTTTCTTGCATATTATTTTACTTCAGAATTTCAGCACCTATCTAAGACAGGCAAAGAAAAGGAAATTCTACAGCTAAAATGTTAATATGGGCAGGACTTATGGACAGTCTTCTTTACTCAAAGGAGACAGATTATTTGGCAGTGACAGATGTAAAGAAAGGGAGAGAAAATTTGGCCTGACCCCAAATTTAAATCCCCTTGATGAAACTGGGTCCTCCTTTGATAAAGCAACCTTATGCAATATACTGGCACATTGTAGGCCATTGTAATAGTGTAACGCCATTCTGCTTTCCTATTTCCAAATAGAATTTGATGTCTTGAATCCCAAAATATTTGCTTAATGTCTTTGTGTGCCTTCTTCATTACCCTGATACTCTCAGTGCATTTTCAATGAGTTCCCACATCCTTCCTATTATTTCAGTCATGACAAAGCAGCTCTCTGCTTTTGGACCCTATGGAAGCTATCTGTTTTTCTTGTTTCATGGCACCATTTCTGTTAATCAGCTTCTGATCTTGGTTGTGATAGTCTCGAAGAACTTACTTCAGAGCGATGTTTTTCCCGCTTTGCTCTAAAACGTTCAGCAGTGATTGCAGTTATTTGAGACACAGTGATGACACTGACATTTTCGAAACTGTGCGTGGCTCATCAACGAGGGGAAGAAGCTGCAAGTTGTTTTAGGAATAGAAAAGGCAGCTCTGAAGATCAGTTAACTTCCTTTACACAGACAGATTGTTTAAGTGGAAAAAAGACTTGAACATATTTTGTGTTTCTATTGCATCATTTCATAATGTCCTACCACAGCAAATAAAACAATATGCAGTTTAGCTAACATGGCAAGCTACTTAAGGTTTCAATAGTTCCTTTTTTTTTTTTTTCCATCTTTTACCTCCTCTCTACTCAAATAAAACCTTCCCAGTGAGAATATCCACCAGATTCTGCCGGAATGAATGATCACCAGGATGGCCTATGTCACCACTTTAGAGAAATATAAAAACATCTCTAGTGAGACTGCCCCAGATAAGGTTAATTTACAAGGTACATTCTTCTTAGATTAAAAACGGGGTTTCTGATGCAATAAGGCAAATTATGAATGTAGAGAAGAGCATTAGTTTCTACCAAAACTAATGGAATATATGATGGATAAAGTTTTCAGAACCATTAGAATCAAATTCTCTATATTCCTGATTTAAATATAATTCAGAGCTTGCTTCTCGTTCCAGAAACCTTAAAATCCTATTTTACAACCCTAAGGGTAAATTGGTCCAGCACTAGAGATTTGAGTAAAAATGAGAATTGGTAATTTTTCTCTTTAAAAAACTGAAGATGCAGTCACCGTCTGGACTTTGAATGCCATAAGTAACACGATCTTGATTAGGATCCCTATAGGATTTCTAGAGCATTCTTCACTATGAAGTCCTACATATGGCTGATCTTGCAAGAAAAAAAATCTGTTATTTTGTTGTACCAAAAGATTCTGAAATTATCCCAGCTAAGACAGTAAAAAGCATAAATTATCCCCTGTGATAGGATTAATGTTGTGTAACTGTGTCTGTATAGTATTTAATTATGGTAAAATACCTTTATCTAGGCAATGCCTATATTACTGGACTTGGGATGCAGATAGATTCCCAAGTTCAGGTATATAACTTAGCAACATACCAACCCTATCTTACAGCAGAACTCAGGTCCCATTGTCATGAGGACGTGGAGTAGGAATCATGGAGTGATGCAAATAGGTGCTGGTTGAGAGTAATTGGTGGCAGTCCTGTGGCATATCAAGTGTATCAAGAATTGACACAGACTTTGGGCTCCTGCAGTAGGCAACTCATCTCTCCTGTGATAGGACTACAGAGTGTCTCCATGCAAAAATAATTCTAACTGCTCAGCTGTGAGATATGGCCACTCAGAAGAAGAGGATGAGAACAGAACAGGAAATTTTTGTAATGGATCTTGAAGAAACCAGAAAAGTACTACTGTTCTATGCAATTATAAATATAATAGCTCCTTTTTGGAAAGGAAGAAAAATATAATGTATCTGTTATTTTTATATTACCCTACTGCTATATTATATTATATTCAGACCATCTACAACTTGAGTGGAATTACTATGTGCTAGGCAGTAATGAATTACACAAATCATCTGTTTTCCCTTATGAGTACAAAAAATAGTCACCATAACTGTTTTTCTCTCTTGGTTGTACTAGCAGCCCTGGACAAGCAACAGTTCCTCTCTCTTGAGAAAGTACAGCACAGCAGCCCTGATCACCAGCAGAACATTTACATGGCCTCAGCCCAAAGTGCAAAAATACTGCACCCCACTGCTCCATCTGCAATTTTTTGAGCTCTTTTCATGCCCACCACTCATACCCCACATTTCAGTTTGTCCCCCACAAAAATAACTTTACTTAAGAGGACCTTCTTGAATCTGGAAATGTTAAAAACTCTGAGGCTGTGCTGATCTGGTAGAGTGTTAAGCCGAAAACATGTAGCAGACCACCTCAGTGCTGTCAGGAACTGACAATGACTGTGGCTGAGTAGCAAGTAAAGAGGGGGTTAGAGACATGTTTCCCAAAACAGGGACCACTTTTGTCACCGAGTGTGCCATTCATTGCCAAGTACCTCCCTCTGCCACAGAAAAACTTAGTTTGGGGTGTACCCATGGAGGCCATCCAGTCCAGCACGAGGATAACTTCAAAGTTAGATAAGGGGACGGCAAGTGTGCTCTGCAATTCTTAGCCATGGTTAGACTGAGAATTTGCACTGATGTTCCTCAAGCAGTTAGTTGTGTATCATCACACCCAAGGAAATCATCTCCTACAGCAGAGATCCACCCAACAGGCTGACTGCGACGCTGGAGTTTCCAGTCATGGAATCAGTCAAAGTTGAAGCACCTCTCAAAATTTTTCTCCAAGTCCCAAACTCTACTGTTTGCACCATTCAAGTATCTCCCACATGCAAGTCTGACCTGCAGTTCTGCCTTTAGCTTGTAACCTGCTGTGCTCTACTTGTTTCCTCCTTTTCTCCAATGCCTTGCAGATTCTCAAAGGGTGGGACCCCCTTTCCCATTATGAGACCAATTAACTCAAGTTCTGGTCCTCAGGATTGTCCATGTGGGGCAAGTTGAAGATGTGGTTTCATCCCTAGGTGGTTTTTAACGCTTTGGTAACCCCTTACCATCATCTTCCTCAAGAAAGCCATCAAAAATACTTTAAAAGTCTTCTTCCAGCGTGCACAAGATATTTTCTGCATGTGGCTACTTCATGAGAATCTTCATGCTTTTATACTCTTTCCACCTCTTGCTCCTCAGGCACAGTTGTCATCTCTTTTTCTACAGGTTTTGGGAGCGCACAGGGAATATGCCATTTGATGAGGATTCTTGGAACACAAAAGACTCAGAATTGATCACAGTGCCACAATCTCTGTTCTCCATGGGCAGCTGCAGCAAAAAATTACAGACTTATCTTGTTTGAGAGAAGGCACCAGATAATTTTATGAATGATTTGACATCAGTGGGATTAAGTGTTGCATATGTTTGCTCTGGACAAGGAATACTCTTCTAATCATCTTCTTACTTCTCTAAAAAGTCACAACAGAAAATAAAACAACAATAATAAATAAATAAATAAATAAATAAATAAAGTATACAGGAGATCAGGAGATAAAGAATGTAGAAGTAATTTAAGAGAAAATGACTTTGCTCACCTGATGTTTGCTTTCTATGACATACATTTGACTATCTGTGTAGGGCTTGGCAGTACATTAATAAAAGAATTGCAATCAAGTCACAATCTGCCAGAGACAAACCCTTGCTTTCAAAAGTTTGTAAAAAAAAATACAGTACACAGTTTGACTCAGAAAGAAAATGCTGCTGTGTTCTGTCTTTCTCAAGCAAAATATCAAGGAAAAAGTATAAAAAGTAGAGGAAACTACTAATGTTTAATGAAACACTTGAGAACATGAAAAACAGAATACATGATATGTCCTGAGGTAATAAACCTCAGATCTATGAGTAATATTTTTATCTTTGATGTGTCCAAATGCATTTAACTTGTTTTTCTTCATTTGCTGCACAAAACTTGCCACTCGAACTAACATTTTTCTGAATTATATATCTGCACATTAATGTGGAAGGATGTGAATATTTCATAAGCACAAATTACTTTCATTCTAAGATGGGGAGGGAAATGTCCATGACACCAGCTTTCACCTGGAGCACGTTTATTCAAGATACTTTCTTACAGTAGACACCTTTAGTCTAAATTAATCTTATATTATTATTAATGAAGAATTTAACTGAAATATAGAACATAGCTATACACATTTTCTGTTTGGTGTGGGCACTACAAGAAACTATGACTATAAAAGTACAACATGTTGATTGTTATTAACTTTACAATATTCAGCTGCAGATAGAGAACTGTCCCTCTCTCTTTGATTTCAATTATATATATATATATGTTTATCCAGCATTTAGCACAAAGCAGATCTCTACTGCCCTGATGGGGAAATCTAAGTCTGTCAGCTATTCAAGGAAACATTTGTACTCCTACATGTTCAAATATCCATAGTCAACTTTCCCAAAATGCCTAAATGTCTTCTTCTGGAAGTGTACTAGCCATGCTCGGAAGATAGCTACTTAGATATTGAAAGAGGCTTAGACAGTACAGATCTCCGTGATTTCATTACAAAACGGTACACATGGTCTTAACCATGGTTAAATGGTATTAACATTTGCTTAGATATTTATATTCCTTACAAAGTAAATCTGGACCCAGCACCAATGTAAAATGAAAGCCACTTAAGCTATGTATTAGAAGAACTCCAATAGATGTATGGATACATCTGCAAAGCTTACCAGCCCTGCAAAGAACAAGATCACCTTTCCATCTAGTTTCACTGACCAGAGCTTTACCTGAAGATTGCTACCTTCATCCTTCTTTTCTAAACTTGAAACAAACAAACAAACAAACAAACAACAACAACTAACACCTCAGCTGTATACATTGCCTTTCATGCATTGTCCAGTG
Source organism: Aythya marila (assembly GCF_965140915.1). Lineage (NCBI taxonomy): Eukaryota > Metazoa > Chordata > Aves > Anseriformes > Anatidae > Aythya > Aythya marila. The sequence continues at coordinate 27,002,762 of NC_139043.1, forward strand.
AATGCACATAAATTATGGCACATCCACATGTAAACTACATCTTAGGTTAGATAAAATGAGTATAGTATATTTCCAGTCATTTTAAAGGACTGCAACAACTCCCCTAAACCCTATGGCAGAAGGATTGCAGATCTTTACTTTCAGGGAAGAGAAAACAGCTGATGAAATGTCTAACTTGAAGATGGGCAGGATAATAGAGCTCCACACTTTCTTCTGACTAACCCCAAGTGGTCTCTCTGCTTGTGATTACATGTTTGAATTCCATTTTCAAGCATCTAATTCTTCCTTGCTTTGACAGGAAAAGTAGGACCCTGAATTTCATTCCTATGGGTGCTCAAGTAAGCAGCTAACACTTAAAAATTGCAGTCCTTAATTTTTTAATGTACTTAAATTCTCTTTTTAAATAAAAACTAAAAATTTTAGTAATTTTGCATGAAAGCATCAAAAGTCTTCTCTCCTGAAATTTGGAATACATGCATTTTGCTAAATAGCCATTCCTTCCTCACATCCTGGGTTGCAGATGAGCATTGGTGCTTCTGGAACGCACAGCCCATGTTTGTGGTTACACACACAGCCCGTGCTCATGGTTACACACGCAGCCCATGCTCATGGTTGCACACACAGCCCATACTCATGGTTGCACACACAGTCCATGCTCATGGTTACACACACAGCCTGTGCTCATGGTTACACATGTGGCTGTGGGAGCGGAGAGCCAGGCAGACCTGCAGGTTGGCAAGGAGTTAGCACAGCTGCAGACTCGCTCATCATTTCTGTCTGAATTCATTATTCTGGATGTCCTGGGAAAATCAGCTTTCTGGGAAACCAGTCAGAGTATATTGATGATCAATATGAACTACCAGAAAATATCTGTATGCACGCACTACAGTGCATCTGTGAGGGCACTGGCACTGAGGCAGAGCACAGACCTTAATGGCCAGCCCTTAATTATCATTCTGATATAAGTCCTGATGCATCTTCTTACTAGCTAAAATACAATAATTTTGCCTTAACTGGATAATGCTATGAATCTAAATGAAAGCCACCTCTCGTTGCTGCAACCGAGCCAAAAGGGAAGGAATTCAGCACAAAGGGAGCTGCCTGCTCACATGTGTGCTCCCCTTTGTGAGTGAGGCAGGGCTCGGACCTGGAAACTCCATTCCTCTGCTATATGAAATGTGAACGTGATGAAAGCTTCAGCTTCTAGCTGAGTGATGACCCCATAATGTTTTTCCCTTATGTATACATAGGATACTTGATTGTGGCACCTTCTTAGTTAATATTCCTTATTTTTTACCTCAAGCATACCAAAGACAACTGGCTGAAGTGTGGATTGGTGAGACTCCCAGGCTGGTGCAGTGATCTCATTTCAGATGAACACAAGCCCATTGGAACTGAAGGCTCTCCCAAAAACACAGGTGCTTCCAGATCAACACTGTATTTACCCTTGTTCATTAGTATCCAGAGGAGTAAATGAGGAAGCAAAATCACTCTAGTAAGTGTGACGTGAATGCATGGGAAAGGGCTCTTGGAGAGCTCTGACCCTCAGGACAACAGCATCATACCGGTTTTAGGTCAGAAGGGACTGTTCAGTGATGTTTTCTGACCTCCAGGATAACGTGTGATCCTCCTGTCTTGAGCCTCACACCTTGGGTTTGGCTAATGCCCCCCAAACTTGGGCTGGGAGGAACAGCATCCTGTAACTGTGCCTCCAGCAACGTGACAGCAAGAGCAGAACAGGCTCCAGGTGGTGCCTTGTGTACGAAAGGGGGAGGTTGTTCCTGTGACAGTTCTTATGCAGAGTACTTAGAGCTTTCAGCCATGCAGACCACGCTTTATCTTCTCCAGACAGTCCACCTCTAGCAAGTACATCACCTTTTGCAGCCCTTGACACCAGTTGCCATCTTGGAGGAGAAAAAAGCTCTTCAGCAGGTACAAGATGTTCATCTCCTCCAAGGAGAAACAGCCCTGAGTGTGAGGGGACCTCACACCTCCTGGGACCTTTCCTGGGGTGGGGTTCACTTTCCTGGGGTGGGGTTCAGCTTCCTTCTCCCATCCCACCCCACAGTGCCCACAGTGCTCTGAAAGACCATCCCCTGGTGGCAGCAGGAGCCCAGCCCTGGGCACGTTGCTGCCTTTCACCAGCCCAGACACATGACAGGACATCCTTCCTTCTGAGCCCCAGCCAAGGCTGCCCGCTCCTCCAGCTCGTCCTCCAGCCCTTTGCAAATGCTCTCAGGCCTTTCATCACGCACATCAAAAGGAATTCTAGCAGAAATAGATGAAAATAACCTAAACAGAGATCTCTCTGTATCAGGGATGTGGCATCAAGCAGCGGGGGTGGCGGGGGCAGAGGAGGTTTCTTTGATTTCCTGAGCATGGAGGTGTCCCCCGGGATTTACTGTGAGGCGGTCCCCCCTCCTCCTCTTTCTGCCAATGAAGGCTGGGCTCCCAGCTTGTTAAAGTACCCATGTCAGATGTGGCAAGGCTTTAAAATCACTCAGAAGTCAGCATGGAGTGAGTGGGGAAGAAGCACAGCAAGACAATGAAGCCAAACAGATAAATACCTTCATGTGAAACCCCATGAAAAAACCTCAGGTTTCCATAGCATCCTCCAGCATCTCAGTCACCTACCTCCTTAGGCCACACTTTTGAATTCTCACACAAATAGCCCTGCTGTGGTCAGGCAGCTACTTTTGTAAAGCTTCTGTGTAATAAATGATGACTATAAATCCATTTCACATGTTTTAAAATCTTTCCAGCTGAATGGTTTGTCAGGAAGTGACCTACTTAAAAATGAACTTGTCACTGACACAAGTTTAGAACTTAAGAGTTCAAAAAAAATGAATGTATTATACGGTTCAAAACTGGAAGAGAAGACAGACGAGCCACGGAAAGATATTTTACTTCAAGTGATTATCAAAGCAGCATGAAAGACTATCCTTGCTATTTTCTCCCTTTCTCTACTTTTCGTCTGCTTTATTTGAGCATCTGAACTTCTTAAATCTTCCACATATTTCCTCCTCAGGCAATTTCTTTTCCTTTACTTCACTTTTATCTCACCATGCACAATGCTATATCTAAGACTAAGTTCACAGACGTTTGCTCCAGGAGCACCAACTTGCACTGCAACAACTTGCCAACAAGTTGTTGCATGGGCCTTCATATATGAATTAAGGATTTAGAAGGAAGTCTCATCAAAAATGTAGAGTAAAAAAAAAGCAGAAAAGTCAACAAAATGATGGAGGACTTCAAACTCTTCTGGAGATGCGGTGAACTTCTGCTTAAGGTATATGAGGAAGGAAAAAGATAGAGATGCAACAAATACAAATAAGGAAGATTTTGCTATTAAGAATTTGTGAAAGCTGTTTAATGTGACAAAACTGGTAGGTTGTAGTAACAACTACCTAAACGAGGCAGTTGTAGGAAAATTAGAATTAATTTAAATTTTAACTGAAACTACAGCCTTTTATCCTGATGACTTCTCAATCTTTTTCAAATGTACTGCACTATTGAGAAAAAAATAAAAAATAAATAAAAATAAATAAAAGAGTAATATTGAATGAAGATAAAGACATATAAATTATTTTGTTTTTAAAACAAAGTAGAAAAGAGACCATTTCAGTGACTTGCAGATTGTACCAGGGATGAGCAGTGTTCATCCCTTTCTGCTGTTGCAACGAGCACCTGGAGGCTACAGGCACTGGCAGAAAGACCCAATGCCAAATAAGCCAGGTACTCAGCGTGATGATGGCAGTCTTTGGTGGCAGGATAGATATCAGATAGATATTCACTGTTGAATACAGGCCAGAGGGACTGGCTTTGATGATCCATCTGCAAAATTTCCTAAGACCGAAGCTATTTTTTGAGTGCTCTCTGAGAAAAGATTGTCCTTCCTGCAGAAAAGCTTTGCTGAAGGTGTGCTAGGACTTGATTAAAAAACTACTTTTTGCTTTCATCTGTTGATGAAGTAAGCTTAAACCTTCCCTTTATCCTCACAAGTCACTGTGAGGTAGTTTTCAAATAGGCTTGGACAACCAAAGCAGAAAGCCTTAGAGTGAGAGCTCCAGACTCGGAAGGTTCAGTTTGAATCAAATCAACTTATTTATAAATATATTTGTAATCTAATAAGTGTTCGGGAGACAAACAGGGTCTCTGTTTGCATCAGAACAAAGCAATGTCAGCAGTTTTCTGCCAAGAGTGATGAACTTGGTTAATCTGAAGAGCCTGCCCGTCAGCTGCTCCAAGCCCTCTGCGTTGCAAGGAGAGGTCACGTGGCAGATTTTCTGGCTGAGCTCAGACCAGAGATGCTCACAGTCTGCCTGAACTTCCAGGAATATTTTGTGCCACATTTCATGGTTGTCCCTGATCATTCTGTTGGTTATGGCAAATGTGGAAAAAAAAAAAAAAAAGATTTACAGAGACAAACACTGTCTCTGTGAGGTGAATACTGTTCTGCATTTGCTATTAACATGTGTCGTCAGAATGGTGCTCAGGGTTGGCTATGAACAAATCCCCGCAAATACTGCATCTTCCATGCCTCAAATCAAAATATTTGAAGAAGTATGGTAAGGTATTTCTGAGTATCTGCATGTCCAGATCTTCTTGCTTTTGTTCAGGCTGAAAGAAAGCAGGCACAGAAACACCCCAGAGGCTTTGGCAAAGGCTGAGCCCCTGCAGCCAGGCACCGCCGGGCAGTCAGGCAGCCACCTCCCTGCTCCTCTCCACCAGCTCCCCACATCTCCTGCAGATGTAGAGGTGGTTTTGCAGGGCTTTGCTTCTCTCCCTCTGAGACCTCCAAATGGCTGAGGATAAATGTTTTTTCTCCTCCAAGGACATGCACTCTGTCTCCCATAAGGATCCTGGCAGGACTTCATTTATTCCTTGCTCAGCTGATCACCTATAGAGCTACCAGACTGGGAGGTCAGCCTTGATTGTGGTATCTACATTATGTGTTTATAGTCGGCATCTTAATACCCCACCATTTATTTTCATTTCAGCTGTATGCCTAACTTAGTGTGGACAAAAATGGGCCTTGGATCGTGGTGTAGGAAGTTCACTCTAGATAACTCTGTGCAAATGATACCAATGGCTTGGCAGGACAGAGAGCAATGATGGCTGTGTGAAAGGTCACAGGGATCAGAAGAGTGGGGAACACCATTACCTTTCCTTTTCAAAGCTGGAACAAAAGACCAACATTGCATTTCCAGCTCTTAACAGAAAATTAAGTGTGAGATCAGCCTTTCTTCCTCCTGTACCTGCCCAGGAAATGGCATTCCTGTGGCATAGAGATCTCACTGCTGCACTTCTTGCCTGCCTGTGAGCACAATATGATTGACCCTATAATGTCTGATTTCACAAGTAGAACAATAATCTCTCTCGTGCACTTCATGGATGGAGAGAGAGAGACAGAGCGAGAAAGAGAGATGCATAATTATCACATATGCTTCATGCATTAATATGTACAGGCATATGCTCTGGAAATGTAAACCTTTGTTAAAAGAAAGAAATTAAAGCCAACAAATTTGTAATGTAAAATTTAAAATACAGGTGAAAGTAATTCACTAACCCAGTCACATTTAATTATAAAATGAGGTTGCTGTCGTGAGCTCTGCTAATTTTTCCAATGCCACTTGGATGCTTTGTCAATAAATACTCTTACAGTGTCAAAATCCATCACTGTGTTACAAAGACACCTCATCTGTGATCAAAATCATTCTATTTCCCCTGGAGATCCATACCTATGAAAAATTTAAGAGGTCATCAGTCACAGTCTCTTTCCAATATTTATAAAGTTATAGCTCTGGATAAGAACATTCCCAGAATTCTTGTCACAACAGAAATCAGAGCTGAAATCTGGGCTATTCACAGACAGGATCACTATGCTTAGGTAAACCACATTTCATCCCAATTTTTTGAAGTTATATAAAATATCTGTTCTAGGGCTGAATCTCTGTTATTTTCAGATATCTAGTGAAAGGATGAAAGGGATCTCAGAATACATGAGACTTAGGCTCTAGGTTTAAGTATCTGGCATATGATTATATAGCATAAAACCACTGAAGAACAATGTCAGGTGCATTCAATTAATGTCTCTGAAATGTTATATACTCAAATAATTCAGATTTGCATTCTGCCCCAAATCTTACATGGCTACATTTAATTTGCTGTTTTCACAGAGCACATTAGCTGTTTGTTGATGGACAAGGATCACTAGATAATAGCATAGCAGCGATTGTCTTTTATCATTAAACTGTTGGACTTTTTACTGGAAACCAAAGCATCATCATAAAATTCAAATAAACATTTCACAAGGATCATCACACAGGATGTATCATATTAAGCCCATCTGAAAAGCAGTTCTCTGAGGTGTGTTTCATAGGCAATTGCTTCCCAAATAGTTTTCCATTAGTGTCAAGATTGAAGCCACAACAAGCGCCTCTAATCTGGTTCCTAAGCTCGATTAGGGAGATGTCTGGATAATAACTCCAATAGCGCTTTTTTCTGCCACTTCCGTGGGAAATGTTGACCACTGTTTGGTTTACCGTGGGTCTAATGATCTCTTGATTCATGAACAAAAGTCTTTGTGCTAGCTGATACAATTCATGCAGTCTCAGTGTACCGGGAGGGTGGGATCTCTGCATTAGACATGTACAGGGTGGACATTCAATGCAGACACCTTGTGCCTACACACTCTCACGTAATAATTCACAATGTAACCCACTAATACTATGCAAATACTTCTGCTCTTGTGCCTGAGGCAGAGGAAGATTTTGGCAAAAGCAAGGACATTTTACTTTGCCCTGATGCAGCCGGAGGGCAAGGACCAGGTAGCACAAGGGCAAGATCTGTAACTGCTTCCAGGTCGAGATGTGGCTCTTCCTCCCCTACTTGAGCCTTCTACCTTGCCTTCATGTGAAAAATCAACTCAGAAATCCTTGCTGGGAAGCAGTTTTGCTAATTAGCCATGAAATCCACTAACTTACTGACAAGTCCATAAGTGTACTGTCCGGGTATCTCAGGTCAAAGAAAGATCAAGCCGTCAATTTGTTTCAGAAACAAAGAAAGACAAAAGTAAGCTTGACCTATTAGTCATTTTTTCACTCCCACCCAAACTATTAGGTAAGTCTGAGATAACGTGCTTGAATTCATTAAAGTTTCTAAGGAATGGAGAGGACCAAAATACACATCTTTTCATTTTTCATCTCTTGCACTCTCTTAAGAAAGAAAATCCCTGTAATTCCACAGGTCAGGCTATGATTACATCCATTTTCATTGGGCTCTGAATTACAGAAGAGAGAAGACTTTTCAGTTCAAACCTATCATACTTATCACAGCTTAGACTCCTCAGTGACAAAACTGACTTCAGAGGAAGCTCTCAGTGTTTCTGTAAAACATAAGCTTCATCGACATGCCTAGGATTGCCTTGCCTGGAGCCATATCTCTGACCTCTCGGTCTGTTGTTACAGTGAACAGAGGCAGCAAGATGAAATAAGACAAGAAAACAGTTTTCCTTAGGGACTCTTCAAAGTTCACGTATCAAAGGGAACACTGCAAAGCTGCAGCACGAAAATCTGACAGCTTGGGTTCCCCAGGGCTGCTGAACGGTGCGATTTTTGCTTGCTCGCTGCTAGGCACGACGAGGAGCGTGCACAGCACTCATGGTAGAAGTGTCAGCAGAGGTACCCCAGCAGGTGCCAGACTCCGTGCCATCCCCAGGCAGGTGTCCCCAAACCCCATCTTCCTCAGCCACCACCTCTGACAGCCCCTGTTGGCCATGGAGGGTCCCTTAGGTACCCAGGTCACATCCTTCCTCCTTTACCTTCTGAGTCCTGCAGGGAGCTGGGAAGAGGCTTGGCCCCTGGCTGTGCTTTGGGGGATACTTTGGGGGCTGGGGAGCATTTGTTTGTCGGGAAGGCCTGGAATTAGCTGTGCCTCTATTTAGCAGCCAAGATGCTGGGTCCCCACAGGGACCAGCTGCATCCACAGCTGTATCCCAATGCCCTGTCCTCAGAGAGGAGGGTTACGGCTGTCAGCAAGGCACCTAGGTGTCCCAGAACCCTGGAACAAACCAAGGGATGGTACAAGGGATGGTACAAGGGAGCTGATTCCAGCAATCTTGCCTTTCTCAGAACAAACACTGCTAGCTCCTGCCAAACTCTGCACAAAGTGCCTTACGGAGGCTGCAGCACAGCCCGGGTGCTGGGGATCCACCAGGGCTGCCTGAAATACCGCTGGCCTCAGGGAAATGGGAACAGCCGTGCAACGGAGAGGAGCAGGAGGAGCTGTCCGAGCCCCTAGGGAAATGCAAAGCTGCTCTATGGGATGGGCGAAGGTAGGGACATAGTTCCGGGGGAGCAAGGTTCCCCCTTTGCCCCCTCAGACCCGCGCTCAATGCTGCCTCAGGAGGCGGCACGGGGGTCCCCAGACCTGGCGGAGCTCGGGGGGCTCCCTGCAACCCCATGCCTGCTGCTCGCCTCACCCGCACCCTATAGCCGCAACCTATAGCCGCACCCTATAGCCGGGGTCCCCGCAGCGGCAGCGGGGTTTTGGGGGAGTTTGGGGGGAGCCGGAGCGGCCCCTCAGAGAGCTGGGGGCGGGGGCTGCTCGCCGGGGCGGGGGCTGTCACGGGGCTGGGACGATAAAAGCGGGGGTAATTGCATTTAGGCAAATGAGGCTGCCTCGGCCCTCCCCGTCCCCGGGTCTATAAAGCGGGGAGCGGCGCCCGCCGACGGCCAATGCGCACGGAGCGCCCGCCCTGCCGCTGCCACCGGTGCGTGAGCCTCGGGAGCCTGTCCGTCCGTCTGTCCATCCATCCATCCGTCCATCCGTCCGTCCGTCTGTCCGTCCGTCCGTCCGTGTGCGCCTGGACGCGTGGGGCTGCGCTGGGAGGGTGTGTGCGTGCGGTGTGTGCGGGGCTCCGTGCGCGTCCCCTCTGCGTGCGGGGTGGGGGGTAGGGGGGTGGCTGCGTGTGTCCGTGTTTCCCCCCGCCGTCTGTCCGTCTGTCCGGCCGCACCCCGGGGTGCCAAGGGGGAGTGGGTGCCTCTCCCCCGCCTGCACGTCTGACCCCGGGAGTCTGGATGCTGTGTGGGGTTTGTTTTTTTGGGGTGGGGAGCCTGCCGGTGGGTGTGCGTGTGCCCGGCCCGACGTGCGGGGTGCCCACACACACGGCTCTGTGCCTGCCTTGGCCCTGTGCCCCCCGAGGGGCAGGCGGCCGTCGGGGGTGGGTTGTTGGGGTGTAGGGCTATATGTGCGAGGTGTGTGGGGTTGGAGGGATGCAAGTCCCGGGTGTGGGGAGTTCCAGGGCTGTACGTGCGAGGTGCCCCCGGGCACTCCGGGGCCTCACCCTCTGCCCCCCCAGGACGTCGAGGCGGCGATGAGACTCCCGCTGGCTTTCGCCGTGCTCCTCCTGGCCTCGGCGCGGGCACTGGCCGACGAAATGGGAGCCCCCGACGATCTCAGCTACTGGGCAGACTGGGCCGACGGCGAGCAGGCGAAGGTGAGCCCCGACGGGATGTATGGACACCTCGGGGGGACCGAGCTGGCTCTGTGTGTCTGTGTGCATGCTGTGAGGCTCAGTGCCGGTGCAACCCCTCGGGGGCTGTGGGTCCAGGGTCCCCACTGATGGCTGCCCGCTGTCACCCCACAGGAGGAGCTGCCACTGCCCCTGGAGCACTTCTTGCAGAGGATGGCGCGGAGACCCCGGCCCCAGCAGTTCTTCGGCCTCATGGGCAAGCGGGATGCTGGTGAGTGGGGTGGGGGTATTGTGGCATGCCTTGCACCGTGCCTCCCTAACCCCTTGCATCTCCATCCAAAGATTTCATTTCGGTTGCTTGCATGTTTTTAAGTGTCATATAAGACAAACACTCCACACCTAGCAGCACGGTGTAACCCTGGTGCCATGCGGGACTGGGCGTGTGTATGGTCTGTAACATGTCCCCTGCATGAAGTGGGAACTGGTCAACGCCACTCGGGGCCAGCAGATCTAACTTGTGCAGGCTTATCTGAAACAAGGTTTTGTAGTCTATTCAAAGGGAAGCACGGTTGTAAACATCACCTTAATTTTCCCTGTAGGGTGGTTTCTGGATTTGATGCTTCAAAGTGTTACAGTAGCATCATATGTGTATGGCTATTCCTTTTATAACTTTATCCTTTTTTTTTTTCCTCTTTCCTCTCCTCCTCCAACCAGGATACGGCCAGATCTCTCACAAAAGTAAGTTAAAATGCAAATATTTTAAGTAATTATGAGAAGATATTCAGGTAGAGAATAGCGTTTTTCAGGGAATTAGGTAGAAGGTAGTTGAGTTTAGCTGAGGAATGGCAGTGCAGAGGTGGAGAACTGTTCTGCTAAAGACAGAATACCCCACAGTCAAGTCTCAAACCTTACCTAGTCTGAGCTGCCACGAGCTTAGAGATTTCAAGCCACATTAATGTGTGGATGCTGCAGTTCTCTTTTATTTCTCTGGGGGCTTTCTGTAGCCTTTCTCATCGGCAAGGCAGGCTTACTGCCAGACTTGGAGAGGAACAATAAAGACAGCAAAATCTGGAAGATTACAATAGCAAGCTCCCGAGTCCCTGCGAATGATTCCAGGGGCGAGCCCAAAGGATGGGATGTGAGATGCCGGGTGGGTGCTGCCCATGCTGTCCGGGCATGAATCAGCCCCCACTCACCGCACAGCCTGGCTGGCCATGTTCTGCCCTACAAACACATCTCCCACTGTTAATAAGCGTGCCTTGCTTTGTTTCTGTGCAACACCGCATGGGAGATGGTGTCAGTAGTGCAGTGCTACCCAGTTGTGCATGGTGACAGTTTACTCTCTAAATATATATGTGAAGATGCTTAGGCAAGCTCTGGAAGACTAAACAAGGGAAAAATATCTTTTTTTTTTTTTTTTTTTTTTTACTTTGGAAGACCTCCTCTGTCCACAGAGGTCAATAACTGCCCCAGCGCTCTGTTAGTTAGGTTTTATAACTGGGATTATTTATTGGAAGACCAATTAAAGAGTCTGATACAAAGCTCATGCCAAACAGCCTGCTGACTAAAGTAAAAAAATTACAGCCTTCTGAAACTGCTTCGGCTAAAATTAATACCTGTGATGTCTGAAGATCATTTGTCTTGGCTTGTACATAAATTAGACAAGCAAAATTATTTCCAAAGAGAAATTTCTAAGTTTGCCTCAAAGTCAGCTTAGAGAAAGAAGAATGGCTCCTTCTCAGTCCTTACCTGAAACTTCAGCTATCACTATATCCAATATTTGCTGTAGGTCAGAAGTTGGACTAATTTATCCTCTACACATCCAGTGCCTCGAGGAGTACTAATGGGACAGGGAGACAATATCAGAACTCATAAATATTCCAGAAATAGAGCCAGACTGTCTAGCTCAGACATGTACAGACATTGAGCCCCATTGGCTTCATCTCCAGTGTGAGGGCACTGCCTTGTCTGTGGGGAAGATTTTCTTCCACATTACAGGAAAAAAAAGCACCAGTAGGTAAAATAGATGCATCACAGAGATGCAAGCTATGCCGAGATACTGCTTTCTCATGTGTCTGTCCAAATTAATCAGAATTGTACTAGGGGAGGAATAAGAATCAGTTATTGGCCATTGTTTTTCTGCTGTATTTAAAAATAATAATAATAAAGTCCATCCAAGTCAATGATTGATATTCATTCTACGTGTTCTGAGAGTGGCATGAAAAACTAGTGTGTGAGATGAACAGTTTGGGAGCCAGTGTCTTCCATGGGAGAGCACATTTTCTTAAAATCCTGCTTATTTAAAATGTATTAAAACAGCCCCAAATATATATTTTTCAGGGCATAAAACAGACTCCTTTGTTGGACTCATGGGCAAAAGATCTTTAAATTCTGGTATGTATATGACTAAGTCTGGTACTCTGCTATACAGCTGCTTAACTCTGTTGCCTCTTTGTTCCCCCCCACTGGATGGCAGAAGCAGTCTTTAGTGGAGACACAGAGTTCTCTGAGAAGGGACCTGGTTTTTCTTTCTGAACCAAAATATGTCAGAGTGCTCTTCACTCCAACACTTGGGGTGGCCAAGCACTGTCATGGTGCACATGAGGTCAGGTGAAGGTCCCGAGGGTACTTGCCTCACTCCCCCTGTCCTGGCTGGCAGCATGTGCTTCTGGTCCCCAAGGTGCTAAGGCAGAAAACAAGAAATGTTATTGATGCACCTGTACCTTTTTCAGTATCTGGAAAAAATCCAGATACTGAAAACATAAACCTCATTTAAACTTGTAATTGAAATACTGATCTCCTCAGATGAAGGGATACTCTCATCATCTCTGCAGATCATTATTCCTCATAAACTTGGAGCAGGAGGTGAAAGAGCAGAGACCAGCCATTAACACCACCTCAGTTTGCAGGTCAAGCTGCTAAACATTCCCAGCCTCTTCCAGCTTTACCTAAAAATAGCAAAAAGCATTTTAAGCTTTGAATAGATACAATGAATTTCTATTGTTTTCCCATGGCATCCATGTGGGGCAGAATTCTCCTCTCTCTTGCACGATCCCTGAGGGTAGTTGAAGGCTGCCAGGAGCTCCAGCTTCCCTCTGCTACAGGGTTGCAGTGAGGAAATCCCTCGCTGTGAACCATAAAGTGTCAGTTAATTCCCTAGAACAGGAATTAAAAAAAAAAAAAAAAAAGGAAAAAAGAAAAGAAAAAAAAAAAACTAATGCCTATTTCATGTCTCTGAAATAGTTCTCGCTGTTTTTGTTAAATGGATGATAAAAGTTAAATTACTAGCTGACACCTTTATATTACTTGGATACATGCTGTGATCTATATTCTGCAATTATGGTTGTCAGTAACTTTTATTTTCAATTAAACCCTGTTCAGACTAGTAATATTGCTCTCTGCATCATTCTGCAAATTGCTATGTATCATGAATAATTTCGTACAATTTTATCTGTGGTGGCAATAGCTATTAAATGCATAATACCTGTAAATATATCTGCTATCATAAAAGTAAATAGCCTGGAAGTAACAGACCAGGTTTGCTTTCCATGGGGATTACATTTACATGAATATGAGGATATAATATACAGCAAATATTTTTAAAAGGCAAAGATTTGACTGCTCTAATTTCAAAATTGCTGGTATAGTTAGGATACTGTTGTGTGGTATTTAAGTATTTATCAGTAATAAAGGGGAATAATGAAGTTTTACCCCATTGGACTATGTAATACTGCCTGACAGGTAAAAATACAATTCACTGCTTTCCTGCCTGATTCCCCGAGAGGGAAATGGTACGAAATTTCTTCTCATCCTCTTGAGAAGAAAGGTGCCAAGGGCTGATCAGGAATAGGTGCAAGGGTAGCTGTCACTTCTAGCTAACCCTCCCCACTGAGTGATGTTTAACTGGGCAGGATTTAGACCTTTCTGTGGCACCATGCCGTGGTTTTCTTCTTGTGCAGAAGCGCTGTGCCTCCTGGCAGTGTGCAGGTGTTTGTACTACCCTGGCAAAGGCTGGTGTGACAACAGGACTCCATAATGCCAGCATCCTTGTCCCTGTTCTGGTGATGCCAGGATGCCACCCCAGGTGGAAAGTGCCGAGTACAGTAAAGATGCCGTAATAATCTGTATTGAGAAAGGAAGCTCAATTCATTTTTTTTCATTAGCCTGATGAAAATTGAAGCCTTCTGAATGTAAATCTGTCACATCTGATCCAACACAGTGCAGAATGCCCCTGGAGAGACGTGCATTTGCTTGCATGCACACACTCTGCCAAAGCCAGGATCCCTCGGGTTTGAAGCAAAGGTGACTCTGGTGACCAGCCACGTCCCACAGAGGTCAGGCTCTGGTGTCCCCTCTCGTGTTAAAAGAGCAAGAAGGAAAGCTGCTAAGCACCAAATTTGTTCCTGAAGACTATTTAAGTGGCAGTTGGCCCCCAGGGTAGTCTGGGTTTTTGCCTAGCTCCTGCTTCAGACTTTAATAAAAGGTATCACTGTGTGTATGGGCTGGAGACAGGGAAGCTTTAAACCCAGCAGAGAGCTGCCAGCGCAGGACAGAAGGTGGGAATGGCAGTGTTGAAAGCCTCTGCTCACAGATTGACCAAGTGTTCAGGTCCCGCCTGTTCAATGCAGTACTGGGAAGTGAAGGGGCTCTGAGCTAACGCTACTGCGGGCAGCTCCACAGGCAGAAAGCACTGCTCAGACCTTGGGCAACACAAAGAATCCCACAGTCTAAGGGGCAAGAGCAGCCCAAGGAGCTCAGGGCTGTGCCAGGACCCCACATCACTGCCTGGAAGGTGAGCAGGTGCAGCAGCCTCCAAATGGTGCTTTCCCCATGCACCCACCCATGGGCTGTTGGGGACAGGGTAGGATGCATCCCCATGGGAGCTGCAGCCACCCCATGCTCCGGATGCTGAGGTCACAGAGGCTTCCTTGTACCTGCTGGGGTCTATGCAGGGCTGCATGATGTGCTTCATGCCATTTTGTGTTTTTTTTTTTCTTTTTTGCAGGATCCTCTGAAAGGAGCATAGCACAGAATTACGAGCGGAGGCGTAAATGAGACATTCCCGTGCATTATTTATTAAACTTCATTTGTTCCAATGGCCAATGCAGTGTAATATAAACTAACCATTGTATGGAATAATTATTTATTTAACAATAATCGATGGGATTTTTTGTTGTTGTTGTTTTGAGTTAGACATTCAATAAAATGATTATTTTTCATATTGTGGCAGCGATACACGTTGTGTAGGTACATTGCGGTTCTGGAAGGACAGCTCCTTCAAGACCAGCAACCCTGGTGATGTCTCACAACAAAGCACATCGTTTGATATGACCTGTAAAGTTACGTTCACTAAACAGAGAAAAGATTCTTTTGTTCATCAAAAGTGAGTCTATATCAGCTTGACAACCAGTGCAGAACAGAGCTGATGTACAGTCTAGTGCCTCAATTTGTTTTCATGGTTTATAATGTACTGTAATTTCCGTATCAAAAAATATATTTGTATCATTGCAGCATGTTTTATGTTTTGTGACTACGTATCTATATATTTTAAAAAGGGGAGGGAGGGGGGTAAGGCTTGAATGTGAATCTGAGGTCTTCATTTCATAGTCTGGAATTTTATGATAGTAACATTTTAAATAAAAACCACTCTGGGGATTTTGCAACATACTTCCTCTGGTGATAGTGATGGCATTATTTCCAGTGTGAGATACGGATCCAAGTAGCAGGGATCTCAGACTAGAAGGACATATCAGTGTAATGGCTTCCTTTTGCTATGATCCTCCTCCTGTGGGTTTGGGGGAAGCTCTGGGAGAGCTGCTGCTGGAGACAGGAGTTCCCAGGGCTGATCGGGGTCACACGAGATGCCATTTGTCCTCGCCACTATGGGATCCAAGACATGCACTGACTGAATGAGAAGGGCTTGCTCTATCCTCCGGCTCCAAGTGGAACAATTTTCTGGGGATTTCATCCAATATTGTAGGTTTGTTATTTGAAAGCCAAGCTTTTAATAAATTCTTGCCCTCAGATTCACAATAAAAACACCTGTTGACTCAAACCAATTGAATGTGAGAAAAAAAAAAAAAAAAAAGAATGTAATCACCTTTTTAATTAAAATGTCTGCTTACTATATTTCCAGGACAGTCCCAAAATGCTACATACATCTCACCAGATGCCAAAGCATCTGTCTATTTGCTCTCCACCTGCTAAAATCTAGAGTTCTCTGATGCTTTTGTACAACCTTTCATCACAGATTAATCAGCAGTAAAAACAGCCAGAATACACAAGCCAAATTTCAAAATAAGCAATACAATTAACGGGTTGTTGGTTTGCATTTTTGAAGCGAACTTGGCAAACTCCATTTTCAAGTTTAACTGACGACTCCCCACAATTGCACCTGTTACAAGTGCTGGTGGACAGACTTGCCTCTCTGGGCAGCCTGTGCCAGTGTTTGGTCACCTGAACAGTGAAGACATGCTTCCTGATGCTTAGGGGAACCTCCTGTGCTTGTGATTTTGCCCATTGCCTCTTGTCCTGGCACTGAGCACCCCTGAACAGAGCCTAGCTCTGTCCCCTTTTTTCTCCAGGCTGAGAGCTTCGATGGAGCTCTCCTCATCGAAGGGGAGCTCCTCCAGTCCCTTCATCATCTTTATGGCCCTCCTCATTCCAGCAGCTCCATGTCTCGTACCAAGGAGCCCCGAACTGGACAGAGCCCTCCAGGTGTGGCCTCACCAATGCTCAGCTGAGGGGCAGAATCACCTCCCTTGATCTGCTGGCAGTGCTTTGCCTAATTAAGCCCAGGATACAACTAATCTTCTATGCAGCAAGGACATGCTGCTGGCTGATATTCAACTCAGTGTCCACCAGGACCCTTCAGTCCTTTCCTGCAAAGCTGCTTTCCAGCCAGGCAGCCCCCAGCACGTCCTGATGCCTGGGGTTGTTCCTCTGCAGGTGCAGGACTCTGCACTTCTCCTGGTTGAACTGCACAATGTTCCTTCAGCCTGTCCAGGCCTCTCTGGATGGCAGCAGGACCCTCTAGTGCATCAGCCACTCTGTCCAGTTTCATGCCATCTGCAAACTTGCCGAGGGTATCTGCTGCCCCATCTTCCAGATCATGGAGGAACACCTGTAACAGCTCAGCCCTTGCAGGTGTGGCTTCAGAAACCAAGGACGATCAGCTGAGATGGGGAGCACAGGCCAGTGGCAGCAGCTTCAGGCTGGACACTGCATCCTCACCCCCATCATTTTAGTGCCTGCAGGGAGGAGGCAGGGGCTGCACAGCACGAAACATGAGGCAGATCTGTGACAGGCACCTCACAAGTGCGAGACATGGAGGTACTAGTGCTCTGCCAGGGCTTGTTTTCAGAGCAATGAACCTCACTGTCAGCTCCCACTGAGCTCGGTGAGGAGGAAGCTGACTGCTGGGCTGCGGCATGACAAAGGGAGTGCAGAAAAGTGCAGATGTGCACTGGGTGATGCTCAGCGAGGGGTGGAAAAATAACAACCCCAGAGCGGGTCTCACATGTTCAGAGGACAGCCCAGGCATTCATTAACAGCATCCAGCAAAGGACTGGGCCCTGAAACTTCCATTAAAATGATTTTCCCTAGAATAGAAGATAACCCTCCAGCTTCAAATACTCTCCTGTTACATGGCTTTCTGAACAATGTCTTTAATTTGACCTTTGAAAAGATTCATCTCCACATCTGATGGTACATGTGCTAGTCCATGTTTTCAACAATAAGATTACAATTGGCATTGAGGATATGCTTGCACAGTCACACATTCCCAGATACAAATAAAACACACCAAGAGGTACGGATTAACTAACTCCAACTATCTCCACCTACAGCACACACACAAAAAGTATATAATCAGGGCAGTATGTATCAGGGCAGTTTTCCAAAAGCTATATTTAGGATGACATTTGGAGCAGCAGCTTGTCCCTTCAGTGTGAAGGGAGAACATGCTTTAGATCAACAATGCTCCAGAGGAGAAAGAGGAAGGAGGAGAAGGAGAAGGAGAAGGAGAAGAGAAGGAGAAGGAGAAGGAGAAGGAGAAGGAGAAGGAGAAGGAGAAGGAGAAGGAGAAGGAGAAGGAGAAGGAGAAGGAGAAGGAGAAGGAGAAGGAGAAGGAGAAGGAGAAGGAGAAGGAGAAGGAGAAAGAGGAGTTCTGTTTTTTTTTTTTGGTATTCTGCCCAAGTCTGTCTTGCTCTCATCAGGCTCCTCCTGATGTCTCAAGGCTCAGGTGGGAATTCACAGCCTTATTCTCACACCCTTTTTTTGCCTTTATTAGAAAGCAATATAGTTCATACATTATTGAGTGCTTAAACATCAGAGGGACTTTTTAATAATTTCTGTTGTCTTTACCCTCCCTTTTGAGATGGTTGTCTCCTTTAGCATTTAAATGCTTTGTTTGTGTGCGCGCGCGCGCGTGTGTGTGTGTGTGTGTGATGGAAGGCATTGCTTGCAGCCCCAGGCCATGTGCATCTTCAGCTCTGCAGCTCCATTGCAAGGTTTCAGGAGGCTGTCAGTGAGTCCCCTGCTGCCTCAGCCACAGCCAGCCACATCCATGACACAGACTGAGTCGTGTTTGATGTAACAGCCTGACATCCCTTGAGCTGCATCATCCGATCGATAAAGCTGCAGCAAGGGCATCAATCAGTGAAATGTGAGTGAGCTTTAAAAACTAAATATTAAAAATCTTTCTAGGAAGTCAGCACAGAAAGCAAGCCCAGGGTGATGCTCAGGGTAATTGTCCCACTGGGGAGGTGATGCAGGCGGTTCAATAGCACAGCTCACTACATGCTCTGCCCCCTTTTTTGCTTCTTTCTTCCCCAAAAATAGGTCATTTATGTGCCTCATGGCTGGTGGCCACTCACCTGCTGCCCACCAGCTCAGGCTTAGGTCCCAAATCCCAGGAGATGCTGAAGTCAGGCTGACAGCAACCTGTCTCAGCCAAGCGTGACCCAGAGGAACATCAGTTCAGTCCATCCCACTCATCTCTTTGCCATGGCATGGAGACAAGTCCCCAATGTGAAGATGCAACAAAATTTACCCCTGGGGACTGGGAAGGGTCTGGCTTCTCTACACACTTTGCCAAGGGAGCCTGGGCTCTGCAGCGCTTGCCCACCCAGCTGCCATGAGCAAGTCCTTTGCTGTGGCCATGCCGGGCCCTTCTTTTCAGTGTGATCCTAAGCAAAAGGAAAGGAAGACTCTGGAAATGTCTGAGTGGGGAAAACTCTGTGAAGGAGCCCAGCCCCCAGCCATTGTTAGCTGGAGCAGAATGACACCAAGAGTTTTAATTTTCATTATTTATTTTCATTTTTCAAATTATTGAAGTTATTCCATTTTTTTTTTCACTGTAAGCCAGTAACAGCTCCTTCAGAGCTACCAAGAGCCATTATTTATATGCAGACTTTGTCCCTGTACTTTCTTAAACTCTAGCTCAGATAAGTGCTTTAGCACAAAGAGATATTGCACAAGTCCCAGTGCAAACCTTGCTAATGATCAAATTTTTCCGCAACGAGCCTGAACAGTTCCCTCAGCCATAATATTGCAGACTTTGTTAATGAACTTCTCCCAGAGCTCCGGGACAGGAGCACGCGGTGGCTCCTTCCCTGAGGTGATGCTGTGCTGCTCTGCCATGCAGCCGCCTGCGAGTTCACGTACAGCTCCGTGTCCTCATGCTACCTCCAAAACAGTTTGCTTCCATGTACAGAAAAGAGTTGTTACTGGAACTGTAGGTTTTATTTTGCTTTGTTTTTGCTGGGAGTAAGCATACAAATCCATGCTACCAGTCTACAGCCTTATCTACATCCTTCAGAGATGACAAGCAGATTCTCTTCACATTATTCTCTCAATATTTTTGGAATACCATAGACTGAGACATTTGTCAACAGGAAGGATGTCTAGGCTCTATGAAATTCATTATGTTATTCATTAAAAATGACCACTGCTCCATCCCTGATAGATATCTGGTTTCTGTCAGAATATAACAGCAACTCCGCAGCTCAGGGCTCAGAAAGAAAGAGAAGTAAACAGAGAGCACTACAGCTGCCTAAGTGCAAAGAAACTTATGAAGAATGATAAAAGACAAGGCAGAATGTTAAGAAAAAGTTCTAGCAAATTAACAGTTTTACTTGGAAAAAATAAATAAAATAAAATAAAATAAAATAAAATAAAATAAAATAAAATAAAATAAAACACAAACAAGAAAACAAAATCAATTAAACCATTTCTTATACTGCTATTTAAGAACCACAGCTACAAAAGAGTTAAAAGATATACCTGTACCAACAAGTCATTATACTTCTGTCATTTCTTTATACAGGAAGTAGTTGGAACTGAAAACATCTAACTGAACAAGAGATGAACACTTTTAATCAAAAACAACCAATTTTGGCACAGAAATGCTTTTTAGTTTCATTGTTGTTATTCTCAGAAAACAATAAGCACAGTGTATCAAAGCACTAAAATTCAAGCAATTTCCTTTGAAAGCAAAACTTGCTTGGAGAAGATATTCGTTAGTTACTGAAGGAATATATGTGTACAGGAATATATGTCTACATTAAGACTGCTTTTAAAAGCAGAAGTTAAACATTAAATCCTGCTGGACAGGTAATCAAGCAATGGTGACAGGTCTTCTGAGTGAAAAATAGGCTATGGTTATGTCTGTTAAATTATATGATGAGCACAACTCAGAAATGAACTTTTCAAGGTGATAGAAAAGAGATTTTAAGAGACATTTTGCATGTACCTATAGTTATTTGTTTGCAGATGAAAAATGTTGCATACACACTTATTTGTTTCTTTTTAATTGCTCACAGGACGTACCCATGTGCTTGAGTTTATTTTAACAGCAGTACACCACACAGCTGAAGAAATAATTCTGCTCACTGTTTCATTTCTTTCACAGCTTTTGTATTTGAGATGCACCATGTGGTGCATTACGGGGCACTGGGACTCTGCTTAGAAATGGAGCTGCTGCATTCATTACCGTGAAACCCTGCGGGGCAGCCCGGCATAAGCAGCCCCGTGCTCAGCTCACCCCTGTGCCATGGTGCTACCTGCAGCCCAAGCAGCCCAGGGCCACGAGACCTCATGCACGTCCTGATGCCACACCGGAGCCTGGATGGGGTGAGCTTGTTTTACAGATATCCCCTCTAAGGATTATGGAAATCACCTGGAAAAGAAGATAGAATGGTACAAAATATTCCCCCCTCTACTTTTGTAAATTGCCTACCTCTATTCAGAGCTGAGAGTCTGAGAAGAGTTTATTTGCTTATTTTTTTCAATTGTTTTCCAGGGAAACATTTGTTTTACCATCGCTGCTGGTATTGATGCATTTAAAGAACACAGCTACGTGCATTGAAGAGGAGATGATTTATTGTACTGAATATAAAAAGTGAATCTCAACCAGCATTTACCATTACAATGGCTAAAAGAATATGGGCTGGAGCACTTTCCAGCTCAGACAACTTACAACTATTTGCAAACAAAACAAAACAAAACAAAACAAAAAAGCTTTACTGCAGAGCACAAATATAAAACTTACAAACCAAAAAATACCAGATTTTTAAGTCTCCCTCAAAGCAATGTATTTACTTTGTCTCCCATTAGGAAGTGTTTGTGTTGAATAGAAACCAATGAGCCTGCTACATATTATAAAACGGGATGTGTTAAAGGAAGTCAGCTTGAACCATAACATGAATACATTATTTGCATATTTCAAAGACCTTTATTTGATGGTATTAGATTTCATAGGTGAACTATGGAGCTAAGAGAGAATTTTTACTTTTTCCTTTGGCAAACAGAACTGGTGTTTCATAGTTTTTAATGCTAGTTCTTACAAAAACTTGTTCAAGATGCCCCTTGAGAAAGATGACCCATGCCAATGAAGTGCTGTTACGTCTCATTTCCTCTGATGTTTTCAACAGAAACCATGCACTGGAGTCATGAGTTATATGAGATTCTCAAACTTCATGCTGAAAGAGAAATAAAGTTTCTAGGCACCATGTTAAGCAGAAATTTTTAAAATGATTCAGAAAGCAGAATATTTTATATATATATATATATATATATATATACACATAAAAGCCCAGAAGGGCTGCACATCACCTTGGTTTAGAGGAGTCCAACAAGCCCATGAGTAGGGCAGAAGACATCTAGGAACTCCCTGTTGGTCACAGCCATACCATCTGAGCGTGCAGAGAGAAGTCCCAGCTGCAGGACAAATACATTTCACATGACAATTTTTAAAACTTATAGAGAGAGAGAGCTTTGTTGCAAAAGGTATTTCTAAAGATTTTCTCCATGCTCCTGAGCAGAACTTTTGCTTTGAACTTTCACTGTTTGGCCAACCATTAGAATTGTAAAGAGAGCTTTTAACTTCCTGACACAGCAAGTGTATGCAGGAACTGCCATGGAATGTCATTTCTTTATTAATATTTGGCTTTTAATTCACATTGTGATGTTCAGGAATAGACACTATAGGGAAAAAAAAAAAGTATTTCTATTTATACAAGAGGTTAGCAACCTTATCTGAATAGCATATTTCAGTGATCTGAGATTCAGAGCAAGCAAGTCAGATGTTCTTTGGTTATCCAAAAAATAAAATAAATAAAAATTAAAAAAAATAAAAATAAAAAAGGAAATAAAAGAGAAAAGGAAAAAAAAAAAAAAAAAAAGACCAAAGTTAAAACCAGGGTGTAACATCATATCATGAAATATTTTCTTGAAAATATCTACATAAGCTCCTTCTGAAAGAAAACCATGAACCACACAGGGACCAGCAACACTGTCCAGCAGCCAGAATCCTCTCTTTCAACCAGCTTCACTGACAGAGAAAACCACAATTCAAAACCCAGGGTACTGTAGACAGACAAGGGTGCTCAGGAGTTCAGAGCAGCAGTATGACCATAGTCCTTTGCTTCACTTGCTTCACTTTTAAATACACCTCGAAAGATACAACAATCACAGCACCCCAAACGCACACTTCAAGCATTCGATCCAGCTGAGGCAGCTATTGCAGCATTTAAGGGTGATTATGGCAAATTGCTAGAGCTCAATATTTCTTCAAAGCCCTGATCTACTGAAGTGCTCATGTATCTTTCTGGTTTTGTCTCCTCAGAGCAAAGGAGATCAAAAGTTGTAATAGAAACACAAATGGCTCCTGAGTGGCTGCAACACTTTTTCAGGTAACTTAATTGAAAAACATGAGTGATGTCTCCTATACCTTGTTTTTTGATATCGATTCCTTCAGAGACATCTAAAACAGAAACAATTAAAGAAGCAAATAAACATCCAGAGATTTAAAGTAAAGATAATCCTTAAGTAAAAGGGAATATTTCACAGAGTACCCTGGATGGAGCCATCTGATCTGTTTGACAAGTAATGCTATCACTTCAAAGAACACTAAATTTGCTAATATACTTATCCCTTTCCTTGTGTTTGAAGCAAAAACAATTTAGCTTGTTCCACTTTTTGTTTCATCTCTCACACAAAGGCACTTCTCCACCTGCTAAAATGCAGTGTTACATGGAGCTGAGCTTCTCCTCCTCTCGGGGAGTCCCCAAGGACAAAATCACTCCACTTCCAGCCTTGAGACAGGTGTCACCTCGGAAGTGGCTTTGTGACTCCCGGGATCAGCTGGTAATTAGAGCACAGAATATAAATACTGTCCTGTCATCAGCACCCTGATGATAACAATATTTATCCTAAACCTGTGCTCAGTGCCCATCACATTTCTTATCCAGTAGTTAAAAACTTCTGATCTCCCTGTAATATCAGTTTTCTATGAAACAAGGGCAATTTTTATCCACAGGAATAATGTAGGAATCTCTCGTTCCCTCCTAGAAACTTTGATGGAGCCAGGTCATCTCTGGAAAGTATTTGCATATTTAAACTGTTTCATTATCTCATAAAAGTCTCTAATTGGTCATTTGCATGCTAAGAGAAGAAGAATGTTAACAAAAAGGAAGAGACAGAGGAAATCAACGCAAATACCTCTTCACAATCTTACAGAGCAAAAGATTTAAAAAAAAAAAACGGGGGGGGGGGGGGAAAAGTGTATTTGGGAAGGAAAGAATTGAAAAAAAAATACAAAAAAAAATGTCCACGATGAAAAAATATTACATCACAGTAATTATTTCTTTAATAGACTACTTCAATAAGACATTTGCATAGAGGGCACATTTCTACAGAGCGTTAGTCATTACATTTATCTTCTTTTCTATTTCAAGCTGGGGCAGTAAGCCATGCTTAATTTTAAACATGACAGGAGAGCCGTCTGACAGCTCCAGCTGTTTCGGCTTGTGTTCTTCTGCACCAGAGCAGAAATATCTGCACAAACCCCTACATTAATCACCCTGAGCTATTTTGAAATCATTTAATTCTTTAACAGTGAAGGAGGTGTGATTTAAAAATAAATAAATCATGCTGAGATGTCTGAACGAAATTCCTGTAGCCTGGCATCCACCACAAGTACTGGTTGAAAGGTAAAGTGAGACAAGGGGTGGGGGGAAAAGAGATCTCTAGATCATTTATATATATATATAACATAAATATATAATACATATTATATAATATAAATATTTATTTATTTATATTTATCTATGTGAACCAAAGTCAGATGCATTTTAACTTACTTGGGGCAGCTAATTGTCTTACTGATAACATATGCATCAATATAAACCATTTAATCATTTCACCTTTACTTCAGGTCCTGATTCCCAATATAGACCCTGTCTAGTAGGTGACTGGCCTCTTTGGTGTCCTGCTCTTTGGATGTTGCCGAGTCCCTTCTTCAAGGTCCTGAGCATCACTAGAAGCTGCTGAGATCATCAGACATGGAGAAACCTTACTTCCCAGAGGGAAGGAATCAGTAGAAACTAGTGGTTTTCAGGCTGGACTAAACAGGATTTTGAGCCGTGTCAATGAAGCTTTCAAGGGGCTACTTAATTCCATTTTTATAGAACTACATGTTGGGTTGGGTTGGAAAGGACCTTTAAAGATCATCTAGTCCAACCCTCCTGTTGTGGGCAGGGATATCTTTCACTAGATCACGTTTTGTTTCATTAGACCTACGTATAGTTTTAGGGTAAATACCTTTCTGAAAATAAAATATAAATGTTTTTATATTAGACCATGGCAAAACCAAAAAAAAAAAAGAGAAAATAAGTTTTCCTTTGAATTAAGTGTTTTGTATTTCATGTTTGTGTATGTTTGTGTTTGTTTTTTTTCTTGAAAACAATTTCATGGCACAGATCAGGCCTGGCAGTCCTGCACTAGGATGGACAGCTTAACCAAGAGAAACACATTTGCCTGGACGCAGTCAGCATGTGGCGAGTGTGAGCCACCAGGCCCTGAGCACAAATCAGGAGAAAAAGTGAATTTTTCCACCAGACTAAGCACACTGAACTCAGGAAGGTATTAAAATAGTTACAATCACTCTAAATTAATCCAATGTGCTTCTGAAACAAACACAAAAACACCAAGCAAACACTACCCAACCAGCCATTGCTTTCTGGGAACTTCTATCTGGATTTACCAAAAGATACAACACATCGTTGAAACAACGCTAGACTGGTTTCAAGAAAACCTAAAATTTAAATAATAATTAAAAAATCAGCTGGCATCTGTAGTCAAGCCTGGCATTTACAAAGACTCAAGTCTGGAAAGGCTCAGAACTACCTTGCTGCCCCCAGCTTGGTGATCAAGCCCAGGAAAGGAGTGTCCCAGTGTCCGTTCAGGACAGGGAAGTTCTGCTACTCCAGTTTAGGTACTGTTCTTATTTTCCTGAGGCTGCAGGATAAGGAGAGGGATTCTGTGGATGACACCAAGATGTGTGGTGAGGATGACATGCTGAAGGGAAGGGATGCCATCCAGAGGAACCTTGACAAGCTCGAGAGGTAGGCCTGTGTAAACTTCATGAAGTTCAACAAGCCCAAGCTCAAGATCCTGCACCTGCTTTGGGACAATCCCAAGCATGAATATAGGGTGAGCGATGGCTGGATAGAGAGCAGTCCTTTAGAGATGGACTTGCAAGTATGGGTGGATAAAAAAATAAATATGAGCTGGCAACATGCACTTGAAGCCCAGAAAGCCAGTTGTATCCTGGGCTGCATCAAAAGTGGCGTGGCCAGCAGGTCAAGGGAGGGGATTCTCCCCCTCTGCTCTGCTCTCGTGACACCCCACCTGGAATGCTGATTCAGCTCTAGGGCACCAGCACAGGAAAGGCATGGGCCTGTTAGAATAAGTCCAGAGGAGGGCCACAAGGATGATCAGAGGGCTGGAGCACCTCTCCTGTGAAGACAGGCTGAGAAAGTTGGTATTATTTAGCCTGGAGAAGAGAAGGCTCCAGGGAGACCTTGTAGTGTCCTTCTAGTACTTAAAAGGGGCGTACAGGAAAGATGAGGAAGGACTCATTGTCAGGGAGTAACAGGACAAGGCATAATGGCTTTAAACTAAAAGAGAGAAGATTTAGGTTAGCTACAAGGAACAAGTTAACTCTGAGGGTGGTGAGGCACGGGAACAGGTTGCCCAGAGAAGCTGTGGATGCCCCATCCCTGGACGTGTTCAAAGCCAGGCTGGATGGGACTTTGGGCAGGGGGTTGGAACTAGGTGGTGCTTAAAGGTCCCTTACAACCTGAACTGTTCTGTGATTCTATGAATCTATGAAAAATCCTTCTCAGAAATAGGAACTGCAAGCTCAGGATACAGCAGCATGTCTGCTTTGGGATGTTTCTACAGACCAGAAGGCAAGACAGGTAGTTCAGGTGCCATCACTTTAAGAGTGAGAAGATTTGTCTTCTCTGTTCTACTTCTAGGGCACCTTGGGCTTGCAGGTCTTCACATCCCACTCTGCCACATCCCTCAGGATAGGTGGTGATGGAGACAAGTGGTGCCGTCACTCAGCTAACTTACGTATCTGGGTTGTGGCTCTGCCCAATTCCCCAAGCAAAATTTGTTTACATCCAGAGCCCTCCAAGGTGTTGTTTTTCTCTCAGACGCATCGCCCGCTCAGCAGAGCTGAGGATTTCAATCCCCCAAAGAATGTCACAGTGTTTCGCAGTCCTCCGCTTCACTATTTAACAGGCGTCTCGCTTAAGCAGAGATGACCTAAACCAGATGGATTTTGCAAAACATTTCTATTATTCACCCAGCATGTAGTGCAGCTGATTTTGGTTTGCATTTTTATAGCTCAAACAGGAAAACTCATCTCCAAGTCGCCATTGAGATAAAGGATGTCGATTTAAATAAAAAAATGAGGGCAGGGGGCACACGCAGGGAAGAAGACTAACAAGTTGTCTTTGAGCCCAAGCATTGGAAAGGCCCAACTCATTTGATGTCAGCTTATCCTACCACAGGGGATCCCATATTAATTTGCTCAGATACCACCACCATTGGTGGTGTCTCTATGCAAGGCTGCAGGTTTCTGGGAGAACAGCTATGGCTCCATCCCCTTTCTCACCTGACACCTACACAGATGGGGTCCAGACTTTTGCTTTTATGATATCCACTTTACTACCACACCCTGCCAATGTGCACTCAAACCAGCATTCCTCTTTCTCTCAAGCCAGCACCCACAAGCTCTCATTCACCTGAGTAACACCGTAGTAGCATTTCTTTCCTTGACTTCTCTGGTCTGGCCAGATCCTGAGCTCAAAGCTCTAGCTGGGCTCACTGACACTATGGCATATTGCTCTCAGCCATATATCTTTGGTGATGCCCAGACATGACTGGGCAGAACACATCATTCAGTAAGAAAGAAGCTATCAAACATCACCATCTCACATTTAGTATCAAAGCATGGACTCACTCAACCTATGTGGTCAACTCAGAGTTACAGTGCAAAGAGAGGGAAGCCTGTCTCACTGTCTCCAAACACCATGTTTAAGTCCAAGGTCCCCATGCCTTTTTTTTTCCCCTGTAGGAGAGGAAAGATACATAAATAAATAAATAACACCTTCCTGATGAAAACTTCAAATCAAGATTATTGTATCAAGGAAAGCATATGCAGACAGAAGTGAAAAAACCATGAATCTCAGCTGGTTATTTCCAAATTTACTTTCACAGCATTCTTTTGAGAGCAGGAAATAGCTCCACAGAAGAGGGCAGTGAGGTTTTCTCCAGTTCATGAGGCAAGTCTATGTTGGAGTGAAAAATCAAGTCCAAGTTTCCTATCCTCCTAGGAAACCAGATGGTTCAAGAACTGTGCTGAGAGTGGCATTTCACTGTGCCTCAAAACATGACATAAAATGCATTATTTCAGAAAACAGAGCTGGGTGTCACAGTACCCTCATATGCACATATCCCTTTTCCCAGTGACCATCGATTTGTTAACACATCTTTTCTGTAAGTAACTCATCTACTGCAAAGAGCAGGCTGTCACACTACGTTTCATTGTACAATACACTCAAGTGCAGTGACAGCAACAGGGAAGAGTCTGTATGAAATGATGACAAACACAGCTGGAAAATATGTGACTCTAGATACAGAGTCTGAGGGTGCTCACAGGGAAGCACAGAGGTGCCCCACACCATATCCCTGACCTCAATACAATTCCTAACACTGGTGCTATTGCAACTTAATCTATGGATTTCAGTGTAAGGGGAGAGGAGGCAGGCAGAATTGTCCAGGGTGGAGAACCACAGACAGCAAGACAACGGTTGCTAGAAAATAGAAAGTACAGTGAGAGTAACTAATAGAGACATATCAGCTTGTCATCCAGCAGAGCATCACAGGGGTGTCACTACAGATGTCTCGCCTTAATCCAGGAGGCTGTCTCATATTTTGAATGTCACCAATAACACCTGACATACTGACCTCTTTGCTATGCAATGCATAGGAAGGACTTAGTTCTTTCTTCCAGCAGGCACCTCTGTCATCTTCTATGCCAGATTCTGCATACACTCAAATCATACTGATTTAGAATCATAGGATAATTTAGGTTGGAAAAGACCTTCAAGATTAAGTCCAAACATCCCCTAACACTTAAGTCCACCACTAAATCATGTTCCTAAGCACCACATCCACACATCTCTTAAAATACCACCAGGGATGGCAACCCCACCACTTCCCTGGGCAGCCTGTTCCAATGTCTAACTGCCCTTTCTGTGAAGAAATTCTTCCTGATATCCAATCTTGGCACAATGCAAGGCCTTTTCCTTGCATCCTGTCACCTGTCGCCTGAGTAAAGAGACCAACACCCTCATTGCTGCAACCTCATTTCTGTCAGTTTCAGAGAGCAATGAGGTCTCCCCTCAGCCTCCTTTTCCCCAGACTAAACGGCCCTGGCTCCTTCAGCTGCTCCTCATATGTCTGGTTTTCCAGTCCCTTCACCAGCTTTGTTGCACTTTACCACACATGCTCAAGCACCTCCATGTCCTTCTTGTAGTGAGAGGCCCAAAACTGAACACCATACTCGAGATGTGGCCTCACCAGAGCCAAGTACAGGGGGACGATCGTCTCCCTGGTCCTCCTGACCACACCATTTCTGATGCAGGCCAGGATGCTGTTGGCCTTCTTGGCCACCTGGCATGCTGCTGGTTCACATTCAGCTGTCTGTCAGCCAGCACCCCTAGCTCCTTGTCTGCTGGGCACCTTTCCAGTCACTCCTCCCCAGGCCTGTACCACTGCACGGGGTTGTTGTACCCCAAGTGCAGCACCCCATGTTTCGGCTTGTTGAATGCCATGAGGCTGGCCTTGGCCCATTGGTCCTGCCTATCCAAATCCTTCTGCAGAGCCCTCCTACCCTCAGGCAGATCAACACTCGTATCCAACTTGGTGTCATCTTCAAACTCAGTGCACTCAATCCCCTCATCAATGTCATTAATAAAAATATGAAACAAAGCTGGTCCCAATACTGGGCCCATTTGGGGAACACCATTTGTGACCGTCCAGTAACTGTATTTAACTCCTTTCACAATGACCCCTTGGGCCTAGCCATCCAGCCACATTTTTACCCAGCAAAGAGTTCATCCTTCCAAGCCATGAGCAGCCAGTTTCTGCAGGAAAAGGCTGTGGGAAAACAGTATTGAATGCCTCTATGTCAGCAGACTTTTCAGTTACAGGCAGTGAAAAAAAAATCCTCCTTATAATATAGAAAATACAACAAAGGGCTTTCACAGGAAATGGGCGTTTGAAGCTTGGATTCCCACAGATGGCACCAACTCAGCTCCAGTAGAGCCTGAGCCACATGGGGCCAGTCCATAGCATGAAATTCACCGAAATTGTGCACAGAAATCCCAACTTCAGCATATTCCTGAAATATGGAAATATGAAATACACCATAATGAACTGCAACGCCCGCAGATGGTAGCCAATTATCAGGCCAGGCAATGGCAACCTGTGCATCCACAGCGGAGCTTCCCTACACTTCCTCACCACCATGATTTAAGCTGGAGGAAACAATCAAATCTTCCTGCCCTGCCCTCAGAGGCTGCCAAAAGAGTTCCAATTAGTGTCAATTGGGATAATAGCTCTATTTGCATTTTTAAGCTATTATTAGCAAGTTGTCAGTCAGCCAGTAATTTGTATCACTTTGGTATAATGAGTATTTAAATATTTAAAAAGAGAACATTCCTTTCTACCACCCCCTTCCTTTTTGTGCTAAAATAATAATGGTTTTAATCAAAAGTAATTTGTATTAATATACATTTTGCCCCAGGTGTTAAGAGCAATCTTCAAGAGCAGTGGTGAGAGATGTTAAATAATACAGTTTATTAATATAGACAACTCTTTATAGCCACGACAGTAGCAGAAATGGAGGCTGCTTTTGCAATCAGATCGTTCTGCCTCTCTCTTTGGCTTCTGTAAGATGATTATAATGTAGAAATTGAGGTCAGTTTCAATTTTCTTTACCCAGGATTACAATTCCCTAAAGGACTAATTTGGATCCATTATTCCATCCTCTCAATGCAAATTCCACAACTAAGCACCCAGTAGTGCACGATGCTTCTTCCCAGGGTCCTCCCAGAGCAGGTGAAAGGCTGTGCTGGTCAAACTGGACAACCAGCTGCGTGCTGCCTTTGTATCACCAGAGTTGCTGGGAGATGTTGTTTCCTGACAGGATTTTATTCTGCTTTCTGAGGTACAGTCTCTGCACCATTATGTCATCACATAAAGCTCACAGAACACATGGATTGCTCCATGTATAGAAATAGGAAATCTAAATGCATATGATGTGCTGCATTTTACAATGTTTATTCAAAAGCCAAACTAATTATTTTGAGGGAAGGAAAAAAAAAAAAAAAAAAAAAAAAAAAAAAAAAAAAGCAGAGGTATGGCCCCTATGCACATCTGTAAAACTTCCTAAGAGGATTCATAGGCATACAGAGTCATACACAATCTGAAATCCCATGATCCATATGTTAACTGTGACAAAAAATGGGGTGGAAGGGCAGACTTCAGAGGTAAAATCAACATCTCCCGTTCCCCAGCTGCATTACCTACCATATTTCTTAGAATTGGCATTCTATACCTGTTCTAACTCACATTTACAATTTATAATATTGTAAGCAGTTTTAAATTATTTTAAAATTTAATATTGAATGCACTCAATATTAATGTATTCAACTCTTTGCTGCCTTCTCACCTGCAGCACCAGAATAAGAAGCTCTGCACAGTATCTTGTGAGCAAGATTAATTAAACCTACTTTTCCCCTCATCATCTTCGCTCCTATTCTAATTTACTGTTTATTAAATTCACTTCCATGAAGCTCATAAAAAAAAAAAAAAAGTCAGCAACAAGCACGTGTGAAAAAACAGGCTACAAGCACAACTGAAACAGGATGGAAAGCAGTTTTCACCATGCACGGAGTCTGTTTGCCCTGACACGTTAACAACGGCTGCCATCTGCTGGATAGAAAGCCACTAGAAAAAATAACTTTCAATCCAAATTCAGACTTTGACAGACTGTTTTTGGCCTGCTGGAGTTATATCTTGCCCTCCTCAGACAGAGGCTCATGCCCCACAGCATGCATGCAGAGCAAGGGGCAAAAGTCTGATGCTCTGCAGTGGCAAACTCTTCTTATGACCCCCAAGTACAGGTGGAACAGTAGCATTGAGTGGATCTTAGGGTACCATTGGCATCTTCTGTTGTAGCTCCTTGGGCATTTCGAAAGATCCAAACACAAGCATACATTACCCTACCAACCTACAAAATACCAGAGCAGCACAAACCACCTTTGCTTCTTCTTCAGTTCCTTCTCTCCTTCTTCGAGCTTTGTAAAAATATGAGCCATTACTTCTACCGCAGTCAGGTTCATTCATACCCTTTTGAAAGCTTCCTAACT
The DNA here is from genome assembly GCF_965140915.1 of Aythya marila. Lineage (NCBI taxonomy): Eukaryota > Metazoa > Chordata > Aves > Anseriformes > Anatidae > Aythya > Aythya marila. The sequence goes on from NC_139043.1 coordinate 27,034,529, forward strand.
GCAGCCCCTATGCCAACTATAATGTATCAGTTCATATGTAAATAAAGAATTCCAACAAAATGGGAACCCCCAACCTTCCACACCTCACCAGCATCATCCAGGTGCTTCATGTGCATGCCTGCTGCCCTTAGGAAACGCCTGAGGAATATGAGATTTACCTAACTAGAATAGCACACGGGCTTTCCTGTACCTCAGCTCCAGTCTTTGGGGTTCACTGCTCAACAGCCAGTTCAAACACAGGTTTACCTTGTATTAATCCCCCTTACATTACTAATTTTTTTTATTTACTTGTCATGTATTAGGTCTGTGTCAGAATAAAAGACTAAGTCCAGCCCTCCAGAGTCTCAGAATAATTTTTCAGTATTTTATTTTTAACTCCAATTTACGGCATTTTCTCAGTTCTGAGTACAGAAACCTGACAGCTTTGATTGACACTAACTTTGAATAAAATTCTCTAAGTAATTAGACTCCAGAGTAGACATAAACACTGGTTCCTGCAACCTAACTTTCCAAAAGCATTTTTTTTTTATCTTGATGAAATCAGTTAAATAAGCATCACTTTATAGAGGTCCATCAGAAGACATTTCCCACACTAAAGGGCTCTCCATATTCTCTTAAGCTCAGATAGGCTGCTTTTACACATTATTGTGATTTAAAAAAGAGACTGCTTCAAACATTGTGGTATAATTTCAAACCATCCCACCTAGAAATCCCTGCCTGATGGATTAAGGGTTCCCAGAGTCCCATCAGCTGTTCCTCATTTCTTATGTATTTGTTTGTATAGGAAAGCTTCTCTATACAGACTCTTTTAGGGATACTTGGATGTGGAGACAGTCAGGGAAGCCCCACAGAAGCCAATCAACTGGGGGTTTAAATAGCAGGCAGATTTTTTATTAAAGCGAGGCATGGGCATCACGGAGCAGCCTTAAGCAATTAGTATGGCCCACATGCTTCTAACACATACATTGTTTACTTCTCCTTTATCAAAGCAGGGAGTGACTGCAGTGCAAACATCCAAAGCAAAAAAAAAAAAAAAAAAAAAAAAAAAAAGCACAAACAACAACAAAAATAAAGAGTCCCACTTTTATTCACTTTGCAAGAACCTTACCGGTTCTCCCCCAGCAGTCCTGTAAGCCAGGGAGTTATCTGTCTCCTTCTCCTTCCTCCCAGGTGGACCACTGACTTGACTTCTCCACTCCGCCTCAGACTCGCTAGTCTAACTAGCTGCCTCAAGCTGTCAAAACAGTCCAGCTTAATTTTCTACAAATGAAATGTAGTGAGAAAAGAAGGCAACGACAACAAAAAAAAAAAAAAAAAAAAAAAAAAAAAAAAAAAAAAGGTAAAACAAGACAGGAGAGCATGGCATTCTGGACCTGCATCCCATTCCTCATTCCTTCCTATCAGATGATCCCAAGTAGCTGTGGTCTTAAAACAGAGCAAGAAGAAACTACAGAGCTTCACAGAAGTCAGAAAGTCTGTAAAAGTCAAGCCCGTACATGGGGAATGAACTTTTTACTCCTAAGACCCCTCATATATATACCTCTAACAAGAATAAAACAGCAAGCAGTATTTATCCTCTGCACTTCAGTGAAAAGCTAAAAATAATTAGGATCACCGGTCTGCAGTCTTGCCTTGCTGTGTAAATGCCCAATTCATTAGAAATTTAAAAAATAATAATAATATATATATATATGTATATATTATTACGGTGGATTTCCTTGAATACCTGGCTGCTCCACAATATTACTTATCCCTGCTAGAGCCTAGCACTACATCCGAAATAAAGAGCAACATTTGAACAGTGTTGCAGCAGAAAGTACATTACATACAGAGTTGTGCATATTTTTTTTTACTATCATTTTTCCTATCATCTGCGCCTTGGGAAGTTTACAGTAAGTATTAAACCTTTACACATCAGTAGCCAAGTCAAAATATACTTTACTGTTTTAACGAAAACCCAAGAAGGCAAAGCATGTGGCCCTTAAGTAAAGAAGTCTGCAGGAACTTACTATCTTACTCATGCCATGTTCATAAAACAAGTACATGCAAATCAAAATACGGCCACTACTAGTAAAGCTGGACAGCTCATGGGCTCCATGGCACCACTGAGACGTTTCAGTAAAGCTTCCAGAACAGACTCAAATTCCAGGATTAGGAAGGGGGAGGAAAAAAAGTAATAAATAGACAATCATTTTACAAAGATCTTTAAAAAAGAATTGCTTATATTTTATCTTTTAAATAACAGCTGCTTTGGTTTCCTTGTTGAGAGGGGCATTGAACCAGACTACTTCATCAAAAGCATGATGTTAATCAAGGCGATCTGTAGCACTTGTGTATATTTTTGACCAACTTCATATTTATGTTACCTTTAAAAAAGCAGGCCCCTATACCAAACTAATTAATAAAAAGTTGTCCCCAATAAAAAGTAAGTTGTTTGAATGAAAAGTTTTATGCTTACTGAACAAGGTGTATTTTTTGTTTTGTTTTGTTTTTTCTCCCTTTCTTTTTTCCAAGCAAGGAATCCAATCCCATTGTCTTTGTAGGTGCTTTGTCTGACTAAAATCTATGGTTAACAGGGCTGGTTCACCACACAGTCCATCACATGCAATTGAACAGCAACACAGTCCACCTCTCCAACATACAGGTGGAAACATTATCACAATAAGTGAAAAACTTCTTGAAATATTATGTTAGGCAACTTCCATCAGACAGATACAAATCACCCGGTTAACACTCTGTTTTCAAGAATAACAAATACATTTAAAAACTGAAGCCTTTGAGTTAGAAACAAAAGACATAACTCAGCTTCTTGTCTGTTCTGCTCTTTGATAACAGTCACAGTACCTTTAAACTTGTGGTACATTTAAACGATTCAAAATGGCCAACTGGTGGCTTTACAGTAAGGAGTAAGATTTCCTTTAATTTCATTAAGTACCAGCACCACCATGATTATAAACTATAGTTAGCACCTCTCCATAGCTATGTGTATCTTTTGAACACTAGGCCAAGGTTCTTGGGAATTATTACAAAGACACTCAGAACAGAACAATATAGACACAGCCTATCCAAATCCCACAGCCAGATATACAAATCACTAAACAGCTACAGTGAAGTTGCCATATGCTCAAAGGACCTTCACCAGTTCGCATCACTTTGCCTTATTCAAGTCCTAAAATCAGAGTTCACGTTAAAATATATTAAATGACTGCAAGGCAAATTAATACAATTGAGGCCACCACATAAGAAACAGTGCTGCTGAATAAAGTAGCTCCTTGTCCATGAAGTATTTTCCCATAAATCCCCAAATTTGGGTAAAGCAGGGTGAATTTTATAGTATATTTCATAGTATACTAACCACAGAAAGCTCTCATTTCCAGTAGCATTGTCAAAACACATCTTAAAGACCATTTAAGATTTAGGTTTGCATATTCCTTTTTTTTTATTATTTTTATTTTATTTTTAAAGCGGAGTGTATGCAAATTGCTTGCAGTACTTCTATTTGGGGGATTATTTCAACAGCCTATTCTTGGGCAGCTGACTTGTAATGTTTCAATGTGCGAGCAGAAGGATCAGCAGTTTTAACCCATCTTGGCATCCAGTAGTGGGGCAGCCAGCTGCTTCGTCCTGGGTAGTGCTTCTCAAAGATCTGGCGGTAATAATAACTTTCTTTTGTTTTAGGAGGATTAAAAGGGTATTTCTCCGCTGCCTTTTCAAGCAGAAGGTCATCAACCTACAAAAACAGCAAAATTCAAATTAAAATGCAAATACATTTCTAATTTATACAAGCCAGTTTGCTGCAAATCAGTCATGCAAGGATTCAGCACTGAATGCCTATAAACTTTAATATATATATATACAAATAAATTTATTTTAGAGGCATAGGTTTCTCACAGGTGCATTTTTGCCATAGACTCCTTTGATCTTTATGGACTACATATAGACTATATATTTCCAGTGCTGTTAATGTTTCTCTGTGTATTACATGTGATTACATGTAATTTCCTTTGGGTTAGAATCACCTTTGTTAGCTCAAAAAAATCACCAATAACCTTCTTTTCTATCCTTCTCTTGTCAATCAACTGGCACAACTTAAAGCAGTCTTTTGCCATATAAGTGGTTTCCTGTTTTTTTGGTTTTTTTTTTTTTTAGCTCGGACAGAGCTGTTGACTCTGCTTGTATAACCAGGCTCTCAGCAACAAAAGACCTGGGATGCAGAGCCAAAAGACACCTGCAGCTGTAAGCTGGCTAAGAAAGGAAGGATGAAAAGTTGCACCAGTTTAAGTAATTTCTACAGCAGCTTTCCCTGCCAACATGCTATCTAACTCCCCACAGCCTTGAATGAAATTTGTCCCTACCACAATTGTACAGGCTCAGTAGGGGCAGCACAACACTGCTGCGTTACCCAACGACTTTCTTGTCTGCAGATACAGTAGAGAAGGAAAGTGGGATACAAGCAGTTGATGGTAGGACAGACAAATACACAGAAATATGTGTAGTTGGGCCTATGGATGGGTAACAGAGCTGCAGTGTAAAATGAATTCTTAGTGATCTTGATCACTCTCAGTGATCAAACTGCCTTCATACACTAGAGATTATGCTTTGTCCAATGCAAAAATGCTGTAAATATTCAGTGGATAGCAACTCAAGGAGATGCATTAAAAAGCAAAAGGACTTAGCTGGGCATTATCTTGGAAAAAGCAAATGAAATAAAGAAGAAAGGGCATTATGAAGTCATTATACTATTCAGCCTCAGAATAAGTTCATGCAAGTGTCTTCAGCTGAAGCAGCTGCTTCAGAAATTTAGCCCAGAAATTGTGTTTGCCAACACATAATCTAATTTGCAATCCAGATACTTACATGATGCTCATTTCCTTACATAGTCATTTCTGTCAGGCTCTAGCATTACTTTGAATCTACAGTTTCAAATGCCTTTATGCAACACAGGTAGCTGGAAGACTGTTGATTAAAATTTATCTTGCTCCTCCACTGTGAAACTCAAGTTACTATCATACCCAGATTTATTCTCCCAACTAAGCCTGTGTCCTGCCTCTCCTTGGCAGCAATATCTCAACAGACTTAAATGTGAAAAACAAACAAACAAACAAACAAGTGGTACTATACCTGTTGATCAATATAGTCCTGAAGAATAGAAAACCACGATTTCTTTACTGATGTTATACCATCACTGAAAGCTTCTTTGGGTCTCCAGAGTATTTCTTTGGGAAGTAAGTTGGAGTCTTCAAAGGACTGTCTTAAAAGGTATTTTTCGATTCCATTCTGTTTTCAGAACAACAAACAATGCCATGAGCATCAGTACAATGCAGAACTGCAGTACAATGATTTAAATACTTGACTAAGAAATGGGTTCCTTTCAGAACGTCTGCTCAGAAAAGGGTTCCCAAGAGTCCAACAATCCAGCAAAAAACATTTAAGAGCATACTTGGCTTTGGTCTCAAAGACTGAATTCAGCTATTCAGTCATGCTTACAAATTAGTGGATATGTGTTCTAAGCTTACATTTGGATCCAACCCTAGTTTTACATACCTTTGGGGTTCGCATTTCTGCTGGTAGAGATAAATAATAAGAAGTAAAACGATGATCCAAAAATGGGACTCTCAGTTCAAGACTAAACAGTGGAAAAAAAACAGAAACGACAGAGTTATCCCAACACATCATCCTCTTATAAATTCCCTACCACATAAGCTTTCTTTGTCTCTCACATAAATACAAGGTTACCTGCTTTCACATGAAAGACATTTCACTTGCATATTCATGACTATCTAATTTAATTAATCGATCTAGAAAGTTAAATTTATTGTCTGAATGGATTAACTACAGATCTCAAACGATTTATGATGCCATCTGCTGGACGGCTTCTAGTACAATGATTTCCAGACTACAGTCTTACAGGATTTGCAACATCTGTGGTTTCATGTAAAAAATAAATACAAAACCCACACTGAACAATGCTGTTGTTCCCAGAGAACTACCAAGAACCTTCAAGTTGCTGAGTGGGATTTGCATCAGCATTTGTAAAGATGTCACAGAACCAAGCAAAGATTCCCACAGTCATTTCTACAATCTGCATTTGTTTGTATTTTCAAAAGACAATTAAAAGGAGCCTGTATGGTCATTAAGCTACTGCCTACTGATCCTGCAGCATTTGCACACTAAGTTCTCTCCTATGTCAGTAGCAACTATAAGAGTACAAAGCCTTCGTACTTATATTCTCTTATATATAACATGGCTTTTAAAGACACTGAAATTAGAGTAATGGAGGCAACAAATAAAATTACAAATAAAAGTATTTGGTAGAAAGAACCCTTCTCAGTATTTTCCCTTAAGAGACATTAAGCTACCTAGCCTCAAAGTCACATGGAGATTTTATACTAGATGCAGAGCTGAAGCAGTGTACAGGCTGCAAGCAATTTGCTACTATGGCTCTGAAGACTGATGTTCTTCCGAGAGTAGTTTAGACCTAGACACTAAGAATAATGTCATCCTGCATCACAATATTCTGCATCATTTAGTAATTCAAACAGCAACAGTTAAATTATACAATTTCCTCAATGGTGGAAGAACTTTTATGATGCTTTATGAACTTCTTTTTTAGGAACTTTTTTGACAAGCTTGAGAGGTAGGCCTGTGCAAACTTCATGAAGTTCAACAGGCCCAAGCTCAAAATCCTGCACCTAGGTTGGGGCAATCCCAAGCATGAATATGTGGGTGATGACTGGATAGAGAGCAGCCCTGAGGAGAAGGACCTGGGGGTACGGGTGGACAAAAAAAAATTAAATATGATCTGGCGACGTGCACTTGCAGCCCAGAAAGTCAACTGTATCCTGAGCTACATCAAAAGCAGCATGGCCAGCAGGGCAAGGGAGGGGATTCTCCCCCTCTGCTCTGTTCTCCTAAGACCCCAGCTGGAGTGCTGCATTCAGCTCTGCGGCACCAGCACAGGAAAGGCATGGACCTGTTAGAACAAGTCCAGAGGAAGGCCGCAAGGATGCTCAGAGGCTCAAGCACATCTCCTGTGAAGACAGGCTGAGGGAACTGGGGTTGTTCAGCCTGGAGAAGGTTCCAGGGAGACTTTGTAGCAGCCTTCCAGTACCTGAAGGGAGCCTACAGAAAAGGTGGGGAGGGACTCTTTGTCAGGGAGTGGAGTGATAGGGCAAGGAGTAATGGTTTTAAACTAAAAGAGGGTAGGTTTTAGATTAGATATTCGTAAGAAATTCTTGACTCTGAGGGTGGTAAGGCACTGGCACGGGCTGCCCAGAGAAGCTGTGGATGCCCCATCCCTGATAGTGTTCAAGGCTAGGCTGAATGAGGCCCTGGGCAACCTGGTCTGGTAGAAGGTGTTCCTGCCCATGACAGGGGGTTGGAAATGGATGATATTCAAGGCCCCTTCCAACCCAAAGCATTCTGTGATTCTATGATCCACTTAGGCTCTTAAATCATGTTTAGTCATCATGCAAGAGACTGTACTTTACCCATGTGCTGCAGTAGTTCTGTCTGCACGAAGTACATCAAACATGTAGAGCTCCTTCAGAAGCCTCTCACTCTCTTCTGCAGCTTCTTCAGGAGATGGCGCCTGTAACCAGACACATGTATGTAGCACGCAGATCTAATACAGCTGCAGCAAGGGAACCATTACTTGCTGTCCTGCATTTGCACTGCAGTGATCACCACACACAGACCTGTGACATACCTGAGTGAGAATTTAAACATGCCAAGCTAATCCTTGACAGCAAGCAAAAATGTATGCAACTTACACACTGTGATTCCCTTCTACTTACTTATAAAAATAATCTCTCTTTAAGCACATTACAAGGTATAATACATGCCTTTGCAAATACATCGTTGTCTACATAGAAGCTATAGTTTTGATTATCTTCATTTTCAGGCTTTCAGGAGATTATTTAGGATCTCAGAACTAGCAAAGAATATGCACAAGAAATAGTCTCAGCAAGTTTGAAGTTTAAAAGTTATTTTTGAAGTGATTAAATCAAATCCCTTGGATTTTATGCCACTTCAGGAGAAAGTCTCAATAAACATACAGCTGTACCAACTCTCAAACTTCGCACCTTTAAATCTCAGTAGAAGTTTTCTGTTGCAGGGGAGAAAAACAAGTGCAAGGGCCTGTTGAACAGTAAATGTATTTACCTTATGGAAATATATATATCCTTGTGTCAGCTCATCTGAGCCTTCTCCTGAAAAGATGACCACACTGTCTGTTTTCTTGCGTATGTACTTGGAGACAAGATACATACCTTAAAAGAAGGAGAGAGTTATTAAAATAGAGCTATAGATACATTATATACAGTACAGATTTAATTTAGCATTTTGGAAGTTTCTCTCCAACAATATGTTCTTCTGTAGCAAACAGATTCAATACACTAACATAACATGTCGTTGATACTCAAAGCCACCACTAGCCACACAAACCAAGTGCTGCAAATAGATCTAAACTGTGTACTTATACTTGGCCCTCAAAATATCACTTGAGACGTGTGTTTGTGTGTGTTCATGATCCTGGGAATGCTGGAGGATTCCCATAGGAACACATATCGGAGTTGTTCTGTCTCAATTAGAAATTAAGCGTAAGATTAATTCCAGCACAGTCCTGAACAAACTTTCTAGTTTTGGAGAACAAAAATGCCAGCAAAGGCTGCTGCTTAGCTCTCTACCACTATGGATTGAACTAGACAAGGGCATTTTTTTTTCCCTTTTTTTTAAAAAAACGTTTATTAACCAGAAGTATGTCTTACCCTCATTGCATCTTACTAAACAATAAACTTTTATAACATAAGTATTAGAGATCTGTTGAAAAGGACTTATTTTGCTGTATTTCATATTAAGCAAGAATTGCAAAGAAAGAAGGATGGCAAATGAAAAGTTGCTTTCATTCTTAAACTAACATTTTCAGTATTTCACTTAGCAAAATTCTAGCTTCTTATCCCATACAGTTTTCAAAACTGTCTTGCCTGTTTGGTATATTACCTTGTTTACAATGCTTTGCACTGACACAAGAGTAACTGAGTAAAATGCTGTAAGGGCATTACACAGAAGGCCTCATTAGATAAGGGTTTTTCATTCTTATCATGTTGGCAACCCTTTTTAAGGACCTGCTGATGGCTTGTAATTTCTCAGAATCAAATGTACATTAGAAGTCTACCTGACTTCAGTGTATACGTATTACTACTAGAGGGTCACAAGAAATACTTCACTTTAGTATTATTCAAGAAATGGGGTAACCATAACTGTTTGGCTATCATAACATTCAGTGACCCAGATACTGAGCCTCAAATACAGGTTATGCCTCAGACAGCCTGCAAATTTTCTCCTTTCCTCCAAGGTTCATATTTATCACAATAGAAAACTAAGACCTATAGAACTATTTTTTTTTTAAATCATGTTTCTTTTTAATCCCAAAACTTCAGGAACAGCTCTGGACAACATTTATACAGTCTGTGACTTTGAAACTAATAACTCATTTTGCCTCATTGTGAGGTCACAGACAAGACTAGGGAGTCTCATTTCCCAAGTTCTACAACAGCTGAAGGAAGGATCTAGTAGATGACTACAAGGTTTTGCATAAAATTTATTCAAGCAACATAAAGCAAAAATTGTTACTAAAAATCTTACCGATTGAAGCTCTTACTGTTGTTATGTCGTAGGTTTCCAAGGAGAAGATAACCTCCTCAATTGCCTGAATTCCCTCTTCAGAATTAAATATTACTTCATGATGTTCGCTGCCTATATGTGCTGCCACCTGTTTGTAAAAGGTTATAATAATGTATTGCATTTCAGTTAAAACATTGTTTTAAACACACCTTGTGTTTTACACACCCATTTTACACACAAACTGGAAGCATCAGCTAACTTCCTTCTGCCATAGTAAGGATGAGATATTATAAGGCCAAGAAAAGGTGACACTGGAGCAACCACTCTGACTGCAGTGGTATGTTTGCCAAAGAGAACACAGTCTCCCTAATTACACAGTGTTCAATCGTGACTGCAACAGAACATCCAGCTGCTTGTCCAAGGCCTAACAAAATCTGCAGAGAATCTAAGTACTTTGAAATTTGCTCTGAAGAGAAAAAGCAGCTCAAGAGCCTTAACAGGCTGGATACCCAAAGTATATCCACAGTTATCCTTTCCGGTGTACAGTTTGTACACGGCTCTAAATTAAATAAAATAACAATTAAATTGCAATATTTAATATACATACAAATGTCATAGCATAGGAGCAATAGCATGGTGATAGACTGTAAAACCTAGAGGCAGAATTGGGACAACTCTGAAGGATTGTCCTGTTGGTAACAACACAGTAATAATCACAAAAAAGTCTTCCAAAAAGAAGAAAAAACAGCTAAGACTCAAGATATCTCTTTCTTAAGATTTAACTAAGCAGCAGATGTCGTACTAAATGATTTACTGCAAACTGATTTGCATCATAGCAATAAATGAATACTAATCAGCATTATAATCAATACCATATCGTGAAGTTACCACCATTAATTTACATGGTTTAACATTCAGCAGCTGCAAAGTGGAAGCCACATTTACTGTACCTTTCTGGCAGCCAGTAAATCAGGGCTGTTTTCCATTCCAATTGCGAAGGTTTGTAATGGATAATTGATGTTCATTTCTTTCATCAGTTTCAGAAGAATGGCTGCAACCAAACTGGAATCTAAGCCCCCTTTAAAAAAAAGCACACAAAAAGCCACCTTGATAAACCACATTTCTGGTTAGGTGTTTGACTGTGTTTTGTTTCCCTCTAAGGGAACCAACTCTAGAAAGTTGAATCTTATGAACAGGTTTCATTTTTAAGCAACATGAATCTAAGGTAGTTCTTCTAAAACTTTACCTCTGCTTAACAAGATAATCACGTGACTTTATTGGAACATCTTCAGTAAGTTACTAGTACTTTTGATATCAAAAGCATCAATGGAAATTCTGCATTAAGACAAAAAGTATTCTAAAGTCACTGTATCACTAGAGATGTCCCTTCTCAACTCTGCTACAATTGGCTTTACTCTTCATTCCAAAACTGCTCTCCATCCTCTTCCTACCTACACATTTGATACTGAAATAATAAAACTATTTACATTTTTTGTTTTGTTGCTTGAATCAAACAGAATTAAGTAGAAGTCAAGCAAAATATTTTGTCTGACCTACAACAGAACATTCAGTCAAAGGATTCCACTCTTCCCCAATCATTTTTCAAAAGCACCTCTAACTTTTTTTAGCGAAATTAACCTTTGTAACATCAAAATTAAAAGGTTCACTAGCTAGTTCTATTACTTCTTGACCACTTCTACTTGTTGCTCCACTCTCTGAAGTACTGATCAAAGCACAGTACCTCTTCTCCCACACCTGCCTGCAGTTCTAACAAGCAGAAGGCAAAATCCTCTTCTCTGCTTCCTACACTCTGCACGTGTTTTTTCAGCTGAGTGCATCTGCATCTGTTCCCACCCTGATTCCATTTGTAGGAACGCTTCCCTGACAAAAAAACGTCTTCTCTAGAAAAAGACATGCAAAGTCTGAAGAAATAATGAGTGTAGAAATCAAACCAAGTGCTTGGGATGTGAAAATCAGGGAAATGAACACCTGAGTTTCCACTGTGAACTTGAGGAACTCCCTTTGTGATTGAAGTGCAAGCATTTCTCTAACTGTGATGCTCCAAGCATACTCAAAATTGTGAAGCATGGAGAAACTCTGTTATTATATCAGCCCAGGACATTAGATATACCGCAGATACACAGTGTGCACGTGGATTTGAGGAGCTGACCGTCCTCTGATTTAATATCTGAAATTTGGTTTTCAAACGGGCTTTTTGACTGAGGCTGGGAAGTTCCAGCTCTGCGTGTCTCTGTTTCGTTTATTTCCCTCCTACTTTTTATAATGGTGAGGAAATACTCCAACAGTATTTCCTGTTCAGTTCTCTCTCATTCAGATGCACACTTAATAGAGTATGTGATAAATGAATGTAATTATTGATGCTCAGTGCGTGAATGAATAGCATACTAGAACTCTAGCCACAAGTACAAAGTGCTACAAAAACACAGTGAATAAGGTGTCAGTCCCATGGCTACCAAGCCTTACCTCTGCAAGACTGAGCCACCAAATCACAACATTGATCAGCTAAGTCAGAGAACAAGTTCTTGAACCACAAGCTATTACCTCACCTGAAAAAGAGTGTACTAAATAATTATGGTCCAGATGCTCCACTGCCATTTGGTAAATCAAAGGCAGTCTGGGATGGAAGCTAAAGCAAAGTAGGCGGTAACAAGACTACTTTTTCTTTTTTCTTTTATCTTTGGTTTTTCTTCGTCAAAAATGGTCAGTATTTCAACATGACAACATCCCAGCTCTAAACCTTAAAAGCATAAGACTTTCAAGATATCTGTAAACTGGATTTTTTTTTTTTTTTTTTTTTTTTGTCACAAACCACCAAGTTCTCTGTAACCAAGAAAGCAAATGAAGATTCAGATCACTTCAGATACCTCACAGCAGAACAGTCAGTTTACTTTCTTCTAACTGGTAGATGATGTGTGGAAGAGAGAAAAGACGGAATCACTGGAATTCTTGCTACTTACCTGACAAAAGACAACCAATCCTTCTGTGAGCCATCAAACGCTTTCTAACAGCATTTTCAAACAGAATACGGATGTTACTTTTCACTGTTTCAAGATCAAAGCCTGTCCAGGAAAGAACAAAAACAAACAAAAGAAACATTAACAGTTCTGCTTAAAATTAGCTGCATTATGTGATTAGGAAAAAATATAATTTGTCTGAATCTCCTTTGATAATAAGGGCATGCAAGTTCATACATCTTTGTATATAAATATCTTCAAAAATGATTCTCAACTTCCTACATCATAAACACTGTTTCAGTTCTTTCAAATAGAACATTTTAAAAAACAATTGGTTCAAGTTTCATATTGAAAGATTACGATTTTCCTCCACTTTTTAATCAAAATTTTAATCAAAATTAACAGGCAAGTGTTTTATTGTACTACCTGAAGGCAGATTTTCCACTGTATCACAAGCAGCATGGAGTGGTTCATCTTTATAACTATGAAACTTTACTAATTCTACTGATGCAACCTTGCCAGAAGGCTTCAAATCCAGCACTTCATAATGTCCCGGAAGAAATGGTTCCACTTTAGGAAATAAGGATTCTGAATGCTTTAAGTTGATAAGTCCTATAGATAAAATGGGAACAACAACAAAAGAAAGTTACAAAAAGTGTTACAGAGTTTTTAACCTAGATTGGCTAAGGCACATCTCACTCAACAACCCCACTACTAAAACTATATAAAACCATTTTCTCCAGATCTTAAATTTGGTATAAAAATATACTTCTGAGTCTGAGTCTGCCCTGGTTTATGGAAAGGTAGAGGGAAAAATGCAGTGTCCTTAGGTTCCTCAGCTGCAGCATGGCTGGAGAAAGCAATGTTGGCATGACAGTAAACACAACACTTCACTTTCAGGTACTTAGATTAGAAAAAATTGTTAGGCCCCTACATGTGGGACAGTTAGATGTATACAATCCAGAATTGTATTCCATTGCAATCAGTGGAATAAAACAGTTACGACACGTAGAGGCCTGAAATTTCATCTCCTGTAGCATTTAGAGGCAAGAACACCTTGAGTCTCTAACCAGTTAGACTTTTGAAGAGAGGCAGGTATAACCTCTCCTTCAGAGAGCATGGTGAGAAAACACCACCTCTCCTATTTGTAAAATACCTAGAGATTAGAGACCTCTCATCCAGGAAGTGGTATGCCCAGCTTGCCACTATGGAGTACGATTCTGCTTCTGGCAGGTTACACGCCCAGATCTGAGCCATTTCAAGCTGAGGCTGACAGCATACGAAGGAAGTGTGATTCTACTAATTGATAAGAAGCACTTGACTCCTGTGAGCGTTTCTCTGACTGAATACATGATGTCCAGGTCAAGATCTAAGATGCTTATGACAATTCAAAAGAGTTAATAACTGATTTTATGTTAAAAATTAAGTGTAGTCAAGCTAATAATGGGGTTGTAATAAAGCTATATCACTGAAGTGATTGCTGAATTAACACTGATTTACTGATTTCATAATTCATCAGTTTCAGGCTCTTCTACAATGTTGCTTAACAGAAGCCAAGAATCAGACTTGTGGCCAAAACTTATGTCCACTCCTCTTATGAAAGAGGATGTTTTGCACCTGTTCATCACCCAGATGCTACTTGAAGAATTCTACAAAATGTTCCTAAGTTACTGTTATAGACAGACTGCCAATCCACAGTGAGTGTTACAGGATACAGTTCCTAAAATATTCACTTCCTTTCTTCCTCTCCAAGAACCAGAGATGGTACAGCTGTGGTACCACTGAGCATTACTAATAGAGGAGTCAACTTACTTCAGAGTCTGATAATAAAAGTGATATACAACAACCATGAAAGTCCATTTTAGTCAGAGGTCATTTTAGGCAAGAAATTCACTTTTGGCATTATTTATGTAGACTGGAGAGAATTAGGTTAAAAAAAAAAAAAAAAAAGGAACAGTAAAGGTGTCATCTCAAACTTTAAAGGAGTTCATCAAATAACATAAGCATCAGTAAAAAAAATATCCAAGGATGCAGGAAATTTTAGTAGGGTTTTAAAATTCGTGGCTTTTACAGATTAGTGGTTCTTATGGCATTATTTCCCAGTTCACTACAGAATACCAGGAACAAATACTAGTATCATTTACTGTGGCATAAATCTAGCCCAACTCTATAGACTATATTCAACTTTGGGTTAACTTAAGACCCCTTAGGCTCAATCTGCAAGTTATTTTGTGGATATTAAGGATAATTAAATGTTTTCAAATGTTATTCTCTGTAGCTTTTTGTTTTACCAATGCATAGATTTTATACTACTAAATATAATTCATTTATCACTGAACTTACAGTTCACTTTCTCTTCACACTTAGGAGAGCCTGACAAAGAAGTTGTCTCCAATAACAACACCTAAGTTTATTTAGGCACTAAACACAACTGTTTTTACCTTTTGCCTCAGAACAGACACCCAAAAATCCATCATCGGTCAGCACCTTAAACAGTGGTCTGACTCCATAGGTATCTCTCGCCAGAAACACTTTTCTGTTTGCTGTGTCCAGAAGGATGAAAGCAAATACACCATCCAGCATGGATGCCGTTTGTTCTATTCCTCCTTTGTTGTAAAGATGAAGGATAACCTCACCATCCACCAGTGTTTGATATTCAAATCCAAACTGCTTCTGCAACTAAGAAAAGGTAAAAAGAAAAATGCAAATAAGTATTTGCAAACATTTCTTATTAACTGGGGAAAAAAAAACAAACAAAAAAAAAACCACCGATGTAATTGTTTAAGATGACAACAAAGTTGTTTAAAATACAGTTCAAAGTTACACAAACATTTCTGCCAGCGAAGGAAATTAGACTTCTGTGTTCAAATTACCATCCAAGATCACCCAACATCGACTGACTCTGTAGTCTTAAGCAATGTTCATTATAGCAGGTTTTCAGAGATGCATTTCTATTTGGGGATGTCAAAGTGCAAAAACACAACACTAGTTTAGCCTCCCCATCTCCACAGACAAATGGCAGGAGGAGGCAAGCACTGGTTCTAAAAATCCAACTCAAAATAGGACCAGGAACAAAAGACAACAGCATTTCCTGTAGTCTCAGATCTCTCAAGATACCACTTTCTTGTCAGATAATAGAGATAGAGATAGCAACATTTACTTCAGACTCTCTGCCCTCCAACACACTGACACAGTTAACATCTTTGCAGAGTAAAGTACTTCAGAAACAAACTATGTTTTATTTGTGCAGTTACTGCAATTCTTCAGTGTGTTTTACGCACAGAGTATTTCCTTCTGCATAATCTTCCTCCATTCTTCAATCTAACCTTTTCACTTTGCCTGTGCAGGTGAAGTAGGGGAGGAGGAAATGAGTTGTCAGACTAAGTCAGACCAACTATGTATTTTGTGTTCCTGTGATGCTACTTTTAAAGGCCCTTCAACATCTTCCAGGCACCTGGGGTGAAGATAGGGATGACAGGTTCAATAAAACACTAAAAAAAATAAATAAATACTGAAGAAACCCCACATAACCAATGATTTTGCACTTTAACTTATGTTCTTTGGTTTCACTTGCTATTCATGGAACATAGAGTTGGCTCAAACTGACTCAATATTAAAATCACGAAGCCATTGCCCTAAAGAAGATGGTTGTTTCTTCAATGATGTTTTCCTAGGTAGGTTTCGGATATATATATTTGCAGCTGAAAGCCTGAAACAAAAATTTATTTATAAAGAAAGAAGGCACCTAACCAAGGTAGTGAAAACAACTGAACAAATTCCTGCTGATGGTAATACAAGTTTTATACAATTAAATTCCCCCTAGGTTTCTGTGTGTGACACAACTGGGAGTGATTCTTACTCCTTTCAGCAGCAGAAAAAAACAAAAAACAAACAAGACAAAACACAAGACAAAACACATTAAATACCATAGCCTGCTGACACAACACATTTCACATACGTTTTGCCCTGCCATACACAAAATCATAGAAACACTTAGGTTGGAAAAGACCTCCAAGATCATCAAGTCCAACCGTTAACCTAGTACTGCCAAGTCTACCACTAAGCCATGTCCCTAAGCACCACATCTACATCTATCTTTTGAGTACCTCCAGGGATGGTGACTCAACCACTTCCCTGGGCATCCTGTTCCAACGCCTCACAACCCTTTCAGTGAAGAATTTTTTTCCTAATACCCAAGCTAAACCTCCCCTGGTACAACTTGAGGCCATTTTCTCTTGTCCTATCGCTTAGGAGAAGAGACCAGCCCCCACTCCGCTACAACTTCCTTTGAGACCATTGTAGAGACAGATACTTACAAGATTAAATAATAATAATAATCTCCTTTCTTTTCAGTCAAATTCCCAATGACACCATTGACAGTAACCTGACTGCAAAAACACATCGTATTAGAAGTACTGACACCTCAAAGTATTTGTAGATTTCTGATACTACCATGCTCAATTTATGATCCATTTTAGGCATTTAGTTTCAGCATGATTCAGGATCAGTCAAAAACCGCAAGCCACACTATATGCTATATTGAGATGAATTAAATCACTTCCCTTGATGAATTAAATCACTTCCCTTTATGAGCAACACAGGCAGTGTGGACATCTCAGCACTGGGAGAGAGGCACATAGACAATGCTCAGCAGCAATATCACACCTATCAGGGATATTCTGACACAGGACAGAGTTGTAGCTTGTTTTGTGCCTTAGAGACTTGTTTAGGTGACTCTCAAAAACTCCACAAAGCTTCTGCCTTAAGCTGCAGACACCTAAGGACTTTGGTGGCCTACTGGAAACTTCTCCCTAGCGTTTGTTGTTGTTACAGAAACACATATGCATTCCTGTTTTAAGTTAATAACTGACAAGTCACGTCTAGGTTGACATTCAGAAGTAAAAACTAAATACCTGACAGACTGGAGAAAGATCCAAAATAACCGATGTGCAAGACACTCTAAAATCATTTGCATTATGAAGAGGAATGTGGGTGAGAAAGGGGGCTTGGAATTTCCCTCCTGAAGGATTAACGAAGAATGAACCTTTGTTTTATGTCCAAACCTATAGATACAAATACTATTTCCTTTTTTGTCAATTAAAAAGGATTTTTCAATATTGAAGACTGTTTGTCACAATCTAAACCACCAAAGATTGACAGCTTATCCAGAAATTTTTCTTCCTTTTTTCTTCCTTCATCTGATAGCTTTTTTTTTTTTCTGATATTTTAGTCCACCACATTTTAAACAATCTCTGAATACCTACCAGTTTTGAAATAAAAAAAGAAAGAAACGTATGATCCCTACAACACTTACCTGTTTGAAATTGTAGATTTCTCCATTGTAACACAGCCACAGATAGGGGAACTTCTTCACCCGGATAGGCTGCATGCCATACAGCTGATCAACAACCGCGAGGCGATGGAAACCAAAACAACAGTTGGTGAATCCATTGACGTTCTCGAAACGAAATGCATCAGGACCTCTGTGTGCGATCTTCATGGCACTTAGACACTGGACAGAAAGGCACTCATCGCTTCCAAACAGGGCCCAGATACCACACATTGTGAAGCTGTTGAGTTACCTAAAAATGAAGAATGCGTTCAATTAAAGAAAACAGCATCACAGTGTTATTTAGGTTAGAAAAGACCTCCAAGATCAAGTCTAACCATCAACCTGATCTATATGCAATAGATGACACCTAGAAAGCAGAGATACAGAACCCAGGTACCAAACGTAGACTATCGGATGTTGGACTATAAAGAGAACTGATGAAAAAGGTAGCAGACTTTATTAACATAAGGTAAAATAGTTTCTCACAATATGATAAGCAATCTTCGTCCAACTCAAGAAATTCAGTTTAAACCTACTTTTAGGTTTTTTTTGTTTGTTTGCTTTTTTTGTTTTTGTTTTTTTTTGTTTTTGTTTTTCTTCATGGAGCACAAACAGAACAACGTATTTCTGGGCATTGGGTATGACCCGCTGAAGTAACATCACAGCAGCAGATCCCTTCAACTCTTTCAGAAGAGAAATGCCCTCCCATCCTGCAGCTTACCAAGGCATGAAGTAAGTAACCCCGTGGTCAGAAATCAAACAAGTCCAAGCACTTCCCCTTGCATTTAGGTACTGAGGTAAAAAGCTGTTCACCCAGTTACGCTACCTGGGCAACAACTCTTTCCATGCTCTCAGCCAACAGAACAGGCACAGACCCAGCATTTACACCAGCTGCAGAAGCCAAACCGCAGCTGAAGGCCCCAGGTGCTCCTCAGGGGGTTGGGATGTCCCAAGCGCTTCCCTGGGCCTCGGGATGCCCCAAGTGCTTCCCCCGGGGCTGGGACCCACCGGGCACTCCCCCCCCGCGGGCTTGGGACCCCCTGCCCAGCCCCTTCTCCCCTTTAGCTGGGCAGGGGCTGACATTTGGCCATACAACACACCGGGTCCCACCTGGGCACGCCGGGCTCTCAGCCCGGGGAGATGTCAGGGCACGATGCCAGGCTGGGGGAGATGCCCCGCAGAGCCAGCCGCGGGGCGGGGTGCCCTCAGCCTGCGAGAGGCAGCTTTAATAACCGGGGAGAGGGGAAAATTTGCGCCATCAGGGAGTGCCTCCGGCCCTGCCGGGTGCCTCGGGGCAGCTAAGACCAGCCACCACGAGGGAAACAAACCGCTCCTGCCCCGCTCGGCTGGCTGAGGGGAGCCCATTCCCCCCGGCTCCCCCCTGAACCCCGGCAGCGCGGACCCCGCGGCCGTGCCCGTGCCACCCCGCGGCCCCCGCCGAGCACGCCCGGCTCCCCGGGCACCACGCGGCAGCGGGCCCGGGCCGCGGCCGCCCCCTCCCTCCTTCCCCGGCCGGCTGCAGCCGCCGCGGGCACAGCCCGGCTCCCCTCGCTCCCGAGCCGCGATGCGGGGCAGCAGCGGCGCCGCCGGTGCCCGTCCGCCCACCAGCAGCCGCCACCGCCCCCCGGGCGCTTACGGTGTGCCGGGGAGAGCCGCCCGTCCTCGCTGCGGCGTGGGGAGGAAGAGGCGGCTCCGCGCCGTGCCAGGCAGCCAGAGCCGGCTGCCGGGCTCCTCCCCCGCCGCCTGCTGCTGAAATCCGCCGCCGAGTTTCATCATGCGGCTCCCTGCCTCCAGCCCGGCGGCCCTCGTGCGCCCCGGAGCCGCCCGGCACGGGGCGAGGCGTCCCTCAGGCACCCGCTGCCCGGAGCTGAGCCTCCGGCCTGGGCGTGCGGCGTTTTGCTTTCTCCTGTGTTAAAACACGGCCCTGCGGGCGGTGCCGGGGCCCTTAGGTTGATACTGGCGGTGTGCAGCCATCGGAGATCCCCGCGTGGTTGCCCGAAAGCCGCTTTATTTCGCTCGGAAGAGGGAGCGCTTACAAAGCTGATCCCGTCAGAAGCGTTCGCTGAGGGGGGAACTCGGTCTTGAATAAAAGGTGCTATGGGTAAAGGCGTTTTGGTCCTGATCTCACAGGACCTGAGCTTCATTAAGGGGCTTTATCCTCCACACAGCTTCAGGAGTGCCATTAGAAGTCATTTACATGCTCTGCGGTTTCATGGCTTGCTTTAGTGCACGTGGTTTAAAGCTGCAGTGCATAAAATTCCTCAGGTTACGGAGACTCAGCAGGCAGGGGATCTGCGTGTGGAATTTTAAAAGGATCTTTAAGAACCCTTTAAAATGAAATATTTGAGAAAGAAAAGCGTGTTAAGGTATTGCATGCATAAGAAGCAGGCTCCTGAGCTGGCCGTGAACATATGGAAGCTTCCTCTCAGCACTGCTTCACCTACACCTAAACCAAACAGCGCTGAGACTTCGAGCAGCTGCGGTGCCAGGTGTGCAGTTCGCAGAGGCTTTACACAACCTGGACGAGCAGAGTGAGAGCGAGAGCAGTGGCACATCAAGACACAGCTCACAGAATGGTGTTTTTTTTTTTTTTTTCTTTTGCTTCTTTCCTACCCGCAAAGACACACAGAAAAGATTTTTGGAAGGGTCTGCTCAGGCTTAGGTTGCTGTCTTGGTGTTTTTATTTTATGGGCAGCTCCTGGTTCATAACTGGATCTCATGCAGTACTTTACAATAGCAAATGCAAAAGCATTTGGGAAAATGAAGGTCCTTTCATGGAGAAAGTGAAGGAGAGCGGTGAGAAGCAAATTGCAGGAAGTCACCCAGAAAGGCCGGGCAAGCACAGCCTAAAAAACTGCTGAAGTCATCACTAATGTCTGCATCCCTGGGGCACACTGGATAACAGCCACATATTTCCCTCCCTTTTACTACCCTCTTGTAAAAACTGGAAATAACTGCTACATTTTAGTATGTCTTGCATGGTTTATCTTCCATTTTAACAAAGTTTATGGTGTTAAATATAGGACAAATGGGAGAAATACCAGACAAAGTCTATTTTCAGACATTGGCAGTTTTACTATTCTCTAGCTACAATAGCACAGGTCATAACTGATATGTCTTCGTTCTTTTCTAGCCTTTTCTTTACTATTGCTGAGTAGCCCTTTACATTAAGTGTTATACTTCAGTGTACAGTCTTTGCTTTTATCATGTCTCTATACAGCACCGCATGTAATTATGCCCCAGAGTCTCCCAGCTCCATTCCTCAGTCATTTTTCCTCTCAGTTTCCCCCCTTCTGCAGACATTGTCACGCGTAGTTAGTTTCTCCATAGCATTGTCTTCTCCACTATTTCCTTAGAGCAACTTGTGGAAGCATTCCAGCTTTCCCATTTCTGTATGCCAGGATCACAGCCATCTTTGTAAATCAGACTCTTTGCAAGAAGACTCAGATCTGTATTCCTTCTTATTTTGATAATTTCCAGGCTCAGATTGACTTTTGGTCAAGGTTCTACATATCCCAATGTCCAGAATCTCTCCTCTGGCTACTCAGAGAAAAGCTAGAGAAAAGTCTGGCTGTCACTAGTAGAAGAGGAAGGTTTTGTTGACCTTTTGGCACCCTCCCAGTGTGGCATTCCAGGACCACCAGCTAGAGCATGCAGGAATATATAGTTAGGGAAGAGCCAGGTCATTTTTTTCCTCCCGTGTCCCCTGCTCTTCTTAGCCTTAATGTGACTCTGTACTAGAGCAGTGGCTGAGTTCCAGTCCCTCAGAAATGAGTCATCTCCCTAGTCATAAGCCTAGAAAGAACTTTTCAGAGTGTTGCACCATGGGTGATGACTCACAAATAATGATGAAGAGGGGTGAGTAATGCAGTCATTAACGTTAAAATGGTAGCTTATGTCTTACTTGTTCACGAAGGGACCAGAAGTGCTTCTGTTCTTTATTTTCTTTTTTTAGTCTTAAGAATTCTGGTGCTCATGGGTGATACCAGGCAATGAAGGGCACAGCTGTATTGTAGCTGACAAAATGGCTTTGTTGGAGGTATGGAACACCTGAAATGAAGGGCAGAGAGCTTTCACTGGAGGCAACAGGTAATTGAGTATTTAATTAATTGAGTGGAAGAGACCAGGTAAGTAAGTATAATGTAGAAGCAGAGGAGCAAGCCTCAGAAAGGCATTAGTGGGAGTTACTGGATATTTGTAGACAATTTGTAGAGAAACTAAGGGGGGGAAAGATATCCTTTGGAATGGACAAGTATGAGTAAATGTCATCTGCCTTCCTTTCTGACCCTGCCCTTCAACAAACTCACACTTTTTCTGCTTGGCTAACATACTACTACCATTAGAGAATTTGCATCTGCTCCCTTTGAAGATGCTGCCCCTTTGACAATTTGCAAGCAATAATTAATGAGCACTGACTTACAAATAACACTCAAGTCCACTGTTTCCTCTTGGTCAGCTGGCTTGCTTTCACACTCAGTTTTTGGAAGGCTGTATGTCATTGAACTGTTGCAGCTATGTTAGCTATTGCACTGAGGTGGTCAGAAGTTGAGCACTGCTCGTCATTGAAGTCCGTGCTCCTCAGTTTTTTCCCTAAAGATTAATACTTTTTCTTCATCCATCAGATGTGGTGCCACCAGCATGCCTGGAAGACTGGAAATGTATGAGTTCTGTGAGATCCATGAAATCTGCTTGTAGGGCAGGTAGAACCAAGGGGACAGCGGAGAAGTCAGAGGTTGTGATATAAAGAGACATGCAGTGAAAGTCTTTTGGTTTCAAAGCGATCACTGCAGTACCTGGAGGTTTTACAGAAAGTAGCATTCTGAAGTGTCCCTCATGACTTTCTGGCTTTTTGCATGAGAACAAGTTTCAGCTGTTTTTGTGACCATAGCTCTCCAACCTCTCTGTTTCCATTCCGTGCTCTCACCAGGAGAAATAAGAGTTTTTGTTCAAGAAAACAAGATCTTAAGTAGAAGACAACCGACAGAATGCTACAGAAATCCTTTCCCTTTTATGTCAGCATCAAATGCACATACTCCAAAGTTTCTCCAACAGGAATTGAAGGCCCTATGTTGACAACGAAGATCACAATGAGTGGATTTACAGGCCAGGTCATTAGGTAGGGTAAGACTGCAAAACATCTAGTAATCTGCCTCGGCTCAGCCTTTGTACCACCCCTCTGCATGGCAACTAGTAGTGAATAGCTGGGGAACACAGGCATTCTGCACCCCGTCTGAACATCTGCATAAGGGATTGTTAAAGACGCTTTGTCACCAAAAATGTGAAGGTTGATAAGGATAATTCTGAAACATTTTCAGTTTTTAAAAAATGGGAGATTTGGGGAGGGGCGAGGAGAGTGATATATGTCTTGTCCACGCCCTTATGACTTCCTTTGCATCATGTATCCATTTCTAGCTTGAGCCAATTACTCTCCATTTAGCCTTGAACACATCCTGAATTACAACAGCAATTTTTTTTTCTGTCTCCAGTCCCAACTGGTGTAGTAATACAGTCACGGGAATAGGCGGTTTCTGGATTCCAGATGCCTCAAGCTATCCTTTTTTCAACTCTTAGTGACTGGATGCTCATGATGTAAACTCGTCACTGATCACCAAGAATCCTGCATTTGCCAGCTTGAAGTTTTTCCTTGTTGTATTCACTACACAGCACTTTGCCACATATCGTCATAGGCCCAACTGAACAGGATATGCTACTAGGATTTGTGGTTGCCAGCATCCACAAATTACTTTGGTGTTGAAGACTGTGTACTACACTTTATGTGCTTCCATCTTCTCTTCCTGAATGCACACTGTAACAAGAATATAATGGCATTCTTGGGGCAGGGAGAATCAAGTGGCAAACAGCAAACACTTGTTCTGGCAGCAGCCTGGAATGTTTTCTAGGGTAGGAACTGTACTTGAAGACAGAAGGCTGCTTCTCCTGGAGCCCCACGGGAATATGATAGCTTTGGCAGCCCATTATACACTGGGAGATATTAGTGGCGGGCAGGACCCAGTGGAAGCTGGAGATCAGTTTCTCCTCCCCAGCTGCATGGATTGACAAAGATAATGTATACTCTGGCTATCTTTACAAATATGAAGACATGCAGTTGGATATATGTACACTTACCAGGAAATATTTGCAACGCTAGGTGTTCTGGTAATATGACATACAGCTATGTGTCAGAGATATGCATATGCAGAGAGCAAAGCCCTTTTCCTATCTTGGTTTTTCTTCCCCAGGGGAATAGTTACACGATGAGCTAACTAGGTGAAAGTTTGAGCGATTGCACTCAAGATCTCAGGCAGCACCATGCTTTCATACCCATATTTGAGTGGGGAAAAAAACTGAAAACAGAAACTATCAAATTCAAAACTGTTTGCAGGTCTGTAGCTCAAAGCAAGATAGGCTCACATTTGTATGAGCCTTAGTCTACCTTTTACCCAGGGGGATTGCACCGCATGTCAGAGAGCTTTGAGTTTACAGCTTTTAAAAACCTTATCGACCTATTGCAGAGCTGCTTATTCCTATAATTTTGAATATATCTATTTTTCTTTTATTCCTCTGTGTTCTTTTTTTTTATCCTTTGGAGACATTTAAAGGACATGCAGACTGTTTGCCTCTCCTCCAGACAAAATCCTCTCTTGCTATAAAAAGTAGTCGTCTCTCCCCCTGGGAGTTTCTATTGCTGTCGTCTCTCTTATTTAATCCTTTTTCTTTTCTTTCTACTTAATTATGTTAAGCTTCAAAACAAATAAGGCTTGCTCTGACCTCAGAGTTGAGAGGTCACAGCACTGAAGTGTTAAAAGAATATCTTTTCTAGAGCTGGGCATTCAGATCTTCAGTAAAGCACTAGAAAGGCATGTCTAGTGCAGCAGTGGGAGAAAAAACAAAGTAAGGTGATTTGTTACCACCCGCACAAAAGCCTTGGCATTTTGCACTACTGCAGCATCCTTTTTTAATGTCCCAAGTCCTTCCATTGTCCCCCATGTGTATTAGCACATACAAGAAAAGGTTGTTGAAAGAGCTGTTGGCCATACAGCGCACATTGGAGGCATGGCATATGGCATACCAATGGCTCTTTTGTAAGCAGGCCCAGGACCACAGAGGAATGAAACACTGCTGACTTTAACTGAATAGTGGTCTTGGCTAATGAGAAGAAATCCGGTGTAATTTATGCTCTCTTCCCTGGGGGTCAGTAAACAAACCCCCAAACCAAAGAACTATTACATATGGTTTTTTAACCACTTGTAAAACGAGACAGAAAAATTACTTGTCTGATGCTAATAATATAACATAAAGCAGAATAATTCTCTAGAGTTTTTAGTCATACTGGTAGAACTAATTTAAATTCTGGTTCTTCTTCATACAGTAAGAAAGACTGTGTCAGCTGAATTAGCATTTAAACTAACAGATAGAGTCAATGTGGCAGGACTAACTAAAAATTACAATCTTCAGTTCACTTCTTCATTGTGATTGACCCATTGTGATATTTTGCCCAATTCAGTAGATGTTTTAATACAAACAAGGTCCTTTTCATCTAGAGTAGAGCTAAATTCCACCGTAAGAGATGTGGCTAGCTGATGTAAAGTTGTTGCAGCAAAATCCATGCTTGAATGTATATAACAGTCTTAAACACGTTGGAATGTATTTTTCATTTGGAATAACTGGACTCGATTCTAACAAAGTCATTTTCACACACATCATTAGTGCTGCTTTCGTCTTTTAAAGCATTGTATTTCATTTTGTGGTGTATCTGGAAGACATCATCAACAGTGTCCCAGGAAATATGCTTGGATGCACGTATGTGTCCTCCTAAATACAATTAAGAACAACAACAGAGGAAGAATGACAATTATTGAATACTACATGTGGATAATTTTTTCAAATAAAGTAAAATGGTCTTCGGCAGAGGACTGAGAAACTATTCTAAAACGTATGAGTGCAGCTGCTCTTTCCCATCACTAGGTAGAGCTATTGCCTCAAAATGAGAAATCGTCTCAGTGTTTGCAGCTATCAAATATGGGTGGAGAACAAATACAACTAAGATCGGCAATAAAATAATTAGACTGGCAAATGTAACACTTTGCAGTGTGGAAAATAAACAGCTGCAATAGCACATACACTGAGACAATTATTTTCGTTAAAAGAAAAAAAAATGTTTTTTTCCAGTTTTCTCACCAAAGTACATACTAAAATATAGCTTGCTGCACAGTCAGTGTATAATGCCTTTTTACTAATCTGTTAAATCAAACAGTATTGAACCCTTCAAATGATTGTCTTGCTCCTTTATTATAGCTATTTAGTCTGCTTTTTTTCCTAGGAATTAATTCTGAAATCTGTACAGGAGTAAACTTTTATTGCTGCTATTTCTATTGTATAAACGGTAAAATAGAATGTCTCTCCCTTTTATTCTTCCCTAGCTAGAAACTCTAACAACAGGCTTTGTAAAAATTGTTTCCTTACATATTAGAAGAAGGTAAAAGAGAAGAAAAGTAATTTTGTAATTGGAAAAAGAGAAGAAAACTAAAAGGAGACAAAAACCTAAAGAGAAGAAAACCAATTCTAGTGAAACTCAAAATGCAGTAACAGTTCAAAAGGATTAAAAGAATTGAACAATTGAAGCACTGCAAAGTAGGAGAAAACTTTGTTCTGCGTGTATGAGGTATTGTACTGAACAATACCTCATTTCTCATCATAGATGTCAGATAACAATGTGGATAATTCTACTAATTAAACAGGTTAATTTCCAATATTAATTCCAACATTTTTATTAATCCTTTTTTTTTTTTCCAAAGAAAAATAAGGAAATAAGAGCCAACTAAAATTTTCTATTGACTCTCACAGAAATACAAATATATGATGTTGATGCTCGAATTTCATTTTAGCTCACAACGATCCATTAAACCTTTTCACTTTTGCCAGAAACAAGTCCAAGATAGGCAAACAAAAGAATATATCCACAAGTGTTGGCTACTCTTCAATCCATTCTGAAATGTACTTCTTTTGGTTGGGACCTTTTATGTGACATTTTCGTAGGCTTTGACAGAGAAAGTATTTGCTCTTGCGATTGCTACCTTCTAAATTGCTTGTAGCTGTAGAATAAACGGAAATTTACTTATCTATATAGAAATATATCAGTAAGAATAAAAAGAGGTGCATTTTTCTTAGGTGCTTAAATCATTTTTTCAATGCTATTTCTATAAATAAAGCAGGGCCAGCAAGTACATTTCAGTACAGTAGGCTGAGTAATTATTACCACACTTGTCAGTGTGATTTATGCCCATGCCAAGCAGCATTCCTTGAGAAAATCCCTGGGCATGGTTTACAGAATAACACCCACCAAGAGCTAGTTCTAAGGAGTGCTATGGGCAGGACTGAGGTTTCCCCCCATCCACAGTGCAGTCCGCCAGGGGAATCCCAGCAGACTTCATAACTCTTCAGTACCCCTGCATGCCTCCTCTCCACATTGCCCAGTATTGACAGTGTGCGTCATTTTCTCAGTTTTGTGATACAAAAATGTCATTCTGGCAGGCTGCCAAACAGCCCTCAACTTAGTTTGAACTGAAAAATACTAAAATAATTATGCCAAAGAATGATCCCTAGCTCTGTCTTACTTAGAAATAGGGGTGTAGCCCCAAGCATTTGTAAGTCCTTTTTGGGGCAGGTCTGTAAGCCAGACAGAAACACTGTCTGTGAGCACTGTGGGATGTGCTCTTCTTGCAGAATTTCCAGGACAATATCATATTGCATTTTGTCCAATATTTCTAATAAAAATACAAAGACATTTCACACTCTTTAATTTTGGTAGCGAACAAAATTCCTTCACTTCACACTCTCTTAAAGTGCTCTTTAAATAACACATGTTCAGCAAGATCCAGTGATTAATTTTTTATTCTGCCACTCGAGGTGTACCGTTTAAGTTTTTGGCAGGTACCGAATACTAATCTATAAATTCACAGTGGATTGTTTTAAGTCAATTATTTGTTGCAAGTAGATCTAATTAACGTGAATACCAATGCAGATATTGTACATTGTTTAAATGCAGAGAGTACTTCTAACTTTACAGATCAGTGGTGTGTATTATCGCATGGCAATTCCATTGTTGTTTGTGCAAGCAATGCAGGGAGTGAAGTTCCTTACCATAATAGGTGGTCAGACTGGGAGGCAGCTGGTGTGTTTATGAATAAAGGGAAAGCGGGGTGACACACTTCAGCACAGAGAACCCTCTTCTTTATTATATTAAAATCCCATTTTCTCAAATAGATGACAGTAAATAAATTAGAATTACAGCTTTGTATATGGTTCTAATTGTCCCAAGACAGCCAAAGGAAGGACCAAGCACCAAAATAGTGTGTGCCTTCACAAGTGGGCAAAGGTCAGGTGGTAAGTTGAAACTTTGCATGCTTTCCTAAAGGCCTTTGTTTTGCTCTTGCAGTTAGTGTAGGCATGAATTATACTAGTACCTCATCTAGGCCAGCGTGCCTACAGCTACACTTTGTGGGTTCACAAGGTGACACAGAATAGGCTCCTTACAGAACGGTCTCCCTTAGTCTGAAAGGCCAAGATAATAGAATTTTTTTAATAAATACTATAAAGCAAATAAAATAAAACATTTAATCTGGTCATCTCTTTGATCAAAAATGAGTGAGAATGGAGAACACAGAAGCAGCTTTCAATTAAAACACATGGAAATTACTCATTAATATATATTTTCATGGTCTTTGATGATTATTCATAAAAGTAATGGTATAAAGGAAATCAAGATAAAGTCAAGATAAGACCATTCATAATTGAATAAATCGTTAAGAAAACAAAACAGCTATCCATGAGAGTATGTAGAATTTCACAGAATGACAGAATCACAGAATTGTCTAGGTTGGAAGAGACCTCAAGATCATCGAGTCCAACCTCTGACCTAACACTAACAAGTCCTCCACTAAACCATATCCCTAAGCTCTACATCTAAACGTCTTTTAAAGATCTCCAGGGATGGTGACTCCACCACTTCCCTGGGCAGCCCATTTCAATGCCTCACAACCCTCTCAGTAAAGAAGTTCTTCCTAATATCCAACCTAAAACAACCCTGGCACAACTTTAGCCTGTTCCCCCTCGTCCTGTCACCAGGCACGTGGGGGAACCCCCCACCTCTCTACAGCCTCCTTTAATGTACTTATAAAGAGCGATAAGGTCGCCCCTGAGCCTCCTTTTCTCCAGGCTGAACAAGCCCAGCTCCCTCAGCTGCTCCTCACAGGACTTGTTCTCCAGGCCCCTCACCAGCTTTACTGCCCTTCTCTGGACTCGCTCGAGCACCTCGATGTCCTTCTTGTAGCCAGGGGCCCAAAACTGAACACAGTACTCGAGGTGCGGCCTCACCAGAGCTGAGTACAGGGGGACGATCACTTCCCTAGCCCTGCTGGTCACACTGTTTCTGATACAAGCCAGGATGCTGTTGGTCTTCTTGGCCACCTGAGCACACTGCTGGCTCATATTCAGCCGACTATCAACCAATACTCCCAGGTCCTTCTCTGCCTGGCAGCTCTCCAACCATTCCTCTCCCAGTCTGTAGCTCTGCTTGGGGTTATTGCGCCCCAGGTGCAGGACCCAACACTTGGCCTTGTTGAACTTCATGCAGTTGACCTCAGCCCATTGGTCCAGCCTATCCAGATCCTCCTATTTGACCTAGAAAAGCTGTTTTCTTGCCAGCCATCAGCATGTAGAAAGCAACTTGTGAAAGGAAGTCAGTTTCACCTTGGATATCTAATTAAATATTTAAGTGTATTATGTATGCCACCAATGACTTGCCAAATGACAACAGCTCTTCCTCTTCCACCTGAACTTTGTCCTTTCTCTTATTTAGAAACCAGCATTCTCAGCCTCCTGTACATGGCAATGAGCAGGGTTAAGTAGCTGATCTGTAGCTGTTAGAGTAGATGTGTACTCTGGAGTGCTCTCCAGAGGGCTCACAGGTAAAGATGCCCAGCCAGGCAGCTCATGAGGGTGTGTAAAGTGGCTGAGGGCCTCTTTCCCTGCCTCTACCATGTCGCCTTTTGAAAGCATGCATTAAAAAGTCCTTCTGTTGACTACAGCTAGCCTGTCTAGGTAGGGAAAGATCTGTCTTTCCTTCCTTTCTTACATACTGCCATGAAGACCAAAATGACCAATTTCCTTGTAAATTAAATGACTGAAATGTTAATTTCCCTCTCATTCATTCCCAGCTACACATACCCGAGAAGGTAAGTGACATGAGCAGAGGATAAAGTCTCTCACAGAAGTAGTGCATTTCTAGAAAGGACTGTGGTCAAGCAGATCTGCAGGCCCTACAAGCAAGAGAGAGCACCAGGCTGCTCCCCTTTCCTACCCAGAACAAGTGGATGGCTTTTCCTTCTGCAGAGCCACCCAGAGGCATGCCTTGTTGTGCGGAGCAGAGCAGCACTACAGAAGGTTTGCAGAAGTGTTTGCTACCGCAGCTCATGCTGGGCAGCCCTTTAGAGGAAGTCCAGCTCTGCATGCTCTGTCGCTCTGAACCCGCAGACTGCTTATCCATCCCCAAGTGAAAAACAAACAAACAAACAAACAAACAAACAGCTTGTATGTTTGCTATGCAAGTTTCTCCATAAAACATGAAACAGCAATTATACAGTGGCCAAACCAGCCACATTTGTTAAAGCAAACACTGTGTGTACACCAATATTGGCAGACCATAATTGACCTTCGTTAAATTATGGTACATTCCACCTTCTCTTTGAAATTTTCCTTTCAAATTAAGCTAACAAAGAATAAGATGGCTCAGTAAACGTGTCCATATGAAAATGTGTAGCATATGTATATATACATGGGCCACGATCCTTGACAGTGCCACACCCATAACACAGGTGCCAAGCAAAACGAAGTCTTACATTCAACTAAATCCTATTACATCATCCATAAGATGAGACATTTTGAAAACTTCATTTTATTTCAGAATTTTAAGGCATGCCCTGGGCATGGGTGGACAGAACTCCAGTCAGAATTAGCCAGGGGAAAAAAGGAGGAAATGAGTAAAAACAACTCTCTCTATTTTGCAGCCTTTGCAATTTCCATTGCCTTTTAATAGTTTATAGTCAGATTTATTAATGCCAAACCCTCAAACTTTTCCTCTACAACAACAACTGTATTCACCACACTTTTGTCCTTTCTTCTCTGATTGAACTAGCTCATGGAGATACCATTTCCTAAGTTGCTTTTAATTATTATTTTGAGGGTGCAGCAAACCATGAGATGGGACAGAATGGAAACAGTGACCTGAAGCCACACAAGAGTTTCTTTGACCCATACAAAAGCCAGAATCTTGTGTACCTATCGCGAATGCCTCATCTTCCAGAGAAAAAGAACTGAAAACAAAGGAGAGGACACATGCCACAGTGTCCCATTTTTTTTCAGAAAGAGGAGAGACAAAGAACAAGAACACATCTCTTGCCATGAGGGGTGATGCTATAGTTTGAACCAGACCTCTGGATGGGCTGGAGGGAGAAGCAAGAGTCACGGGGAGGGGGCTATGGCAAGACACCAAGAGCAGTGTGTCCAGTGGGCTCCGCTGACAGGAACTGGTGGCCCTCACCAAGGACCGGTTCTTGTCCTCACTTCTCTGCACCCCAGTCCTCTTACAAACACATGTCCCAGTGGTGGAGTCACCGTTCCTGGGGGTTTTAGGGTTGGACCTGGTGCTTAGGTATGTGGTTTAGTGGGTGACAGTGGTGACAGGGGGATGGTCGGACCAGATGATCTCGGAGGTCTTTTCCAACTTTAATGATTCTACGTTCTCTATGTGGGAACTACAAAACCCCATTAACTCCCTGCTGCTTGCAGGACGGCTATACAGCAACGCAAAGCCCCTTTCAAATCCACAATCCGTCTCCGTGCTTAGTCAATTCCCCTCAGGAAACACACCGGGGGCGCGTTGCCCGCCGGCGCTCGGAGGCAGGCCGCGCTCGCCCGCGGCCACCAGGCGCCATTTCCGCGGCCGTTCCCTAGCAACCGCCCGCAGCATGGCACGGGCACGGCGGGGGCTGCCGGCCGCCAGCCGCCCGGCCTGAGGGCCGCTCCCGGGGGCGAGCGGGCCGGAGAGGGGCCGGTAGGGCGGCCGGGCCCGCCGCCGCCGGGCCGGGGCGGAGCGGAGTGGAGAGGAGGGGCAGGGCCGGGGCGGGCCGGGTGACGCGCGGGGCAGCGCCATGGGGGCGGCGGCGGAGCGCGGCGCCTTGCGGGGGCCAGCGGCTGAGGGCGAGCCGGGCCCCCGCCGGTGAGGTGAGGGGACGGCAGCGGGGCCGGGGGCGGCGGCGGGCGGCGGGCGGCGGGGGGGGACGGAGCGGGGCGGGCGGCCCCGCGGTGCCGCTGCCGGGGACTTCCTGGAGCGGGGCGGCCGGTATTGGCACGCAGGGCTGCTGGGGGAGGGCTTTGGTGCTGCTTGCTTGGGCGCTGGGCAGCCAGCGGTGCCGCCGGGGGTTCGGCTCGGGGCGTTGTGGTGCCCGGTGTGGCTGCCGGGGGCATGGTGGCACGGATCGGCTGGCTGCTCGCTGCAGCCTCAGGGCACGGCTGCGGCGCGCTGGGCCCCAGCACTCGCCGCCAAGCCAGGGGTACAAGGCAGAGCCGGCCGCGTGTGTCTGCCACTCGTGTTTGTCACGGTGAAATTACGGGATCTTAGTCTAAAGCGATGGCGGGGCGGCGCTGGGATTAAACAGGTGCAGAAGTATCTGCATTCTGTGCTGCATGCTGTGAACTGCGAAACCCCAGATTCATTATCCGCTGTTGAATGCGTTTCCTCTGAAACAACTCCAGAAGGTTTTATGGTCTGAGTTGGCTTAAAAATACGAAAGGTGGTTTTGGGGGATAAGCTCCAGTGTCATATATTCCTATTGCTTGCGGATCCCCCTAAGGAAGGACCCTAACCCTTCTCAGCACAGCCAGCAGATTGAGAACAGTATTTTAGAAGATGGGATAAAAGCCTCATCTCCAGGAACAGAGAGGAGCAGAGAGGCACAACGGTGAAGGAGGGAAGAACCATTAACATCATTTAGGCAGGAAGCTCCCTGCCCTGTCACAGGAGAGCCAGCACCCTGTCTTCCAGGTGTGAGATGTCAAGAGAAGTCGGCAGAAAGGGTCTTTAGATCATCTTACAGGGTTGAGGTGGGTAACTGCCTACAAGGTATGGGGTCATGTTATGGGATGCAGAAGAGCATCTTGTGGTTGTATAGAACTTACAGGATGCGTAGGATGGGGACCAAAGGAAGGTGACCAGGTGGTTTGCAGGGGAATGAGTATGAGCAAATAGATGGGTAAGAGGATAAAAGGGCCGTGCTCTGTGCCAGTTTACCACAGCCTGTTCCCTTTTCTCATTAAGCTCCATTTCTACCTGCTTTCCTGCATGGTAGGACTCTTTATTCTGTGTTCACCTGTGCATAGTGAGGTTGGAGCTCCAGCAACGGGGACAGTCGGTCCTGTAAGCTAGAGAGACCTCTGTGGCTGGAGACAGATGGTCTAAGTACCCGTGGTGGACTGGGAGCACAAGTCCACAGCGCCGGTAGCAGAGGGTCTGGAGTGCACACACGTGGTGTGCGTGAGCCCATTGTGGTGCTGTGGGTGGAGAACATCGGGCTGGGCTGGCGCACGGTCAGCAGAGTGAGAGGCTGGGGAGCCAGGGACCGAGCTGTGAGTGTGGGCACGGCACTGGTGAGATCAGAGGGTCCTTGGGCGGACAACAGGAGAGATCGGGATGTCCAGGCCAGCTTCTGGAGAGACTGTAAGATCTGGGGGCCACTTCAGATTGTACTTGATTGGGTGGCACAAGGCCAGACCACTGGTGCCATCTGTGTTTGCACGAGCTCTCAGTTTAGCTGGGGCAGTCTCCCTGTGCAGGTGTGTGTGTAGCTAGGGAAACGCACCCCCTGCCCGGCCCCTGGCTGCACCTCGGGCTGTGACACTGGGCTGCCAGGTCCAGCAACACCTAATGTGCGTACAGGACCTCCACTGTACGTTGAGGACGCCAAAGTCTTTGGCTCTCAAAACTGAAATTTGGAGCGAAATCTGCAATGGCTGTTAAGTTGCAATAGAGTTGTAAAACATTTGTCATTCTGGCTAATGCAAATAAGGCTACTTGCACGGGTGTGTAAATAGATCTGTTTAAGCTGCCGCGGTGTAGTAATGGAGCACAGATTAAACACAAATTTAGGCTTTGTAGGTTTTTTTTTTTTTTCTTTTTCTTTTTAAATGGGATCTGGTGTTGAAGTCAATAGAAATGAAGATAGAAATAGGAATAAAAATGGGGAACTTTTAGTGCTGTGGTACATTTTGCACTTTCCTTTTCCCTCTCTGTATTTCTCAATCTCAAATAAATCTGGTTGTGGAGAAGAATGGTAACACAGAGCCAGAACGGGGGTGCTTATCATCATAAGAATTGACCTTCCTTTCAGACACTTTCTGGTTTTAGTCCAATGCTGTAACTGTCAGTTATCGTTGCCGGCAAATTAAAGGACTCTGCTTGTATCAAATATCAACATCCTATTAAAAAAAGTAAAACCAAAAATTGCCATCCTGCTTGCTGTTGGAGCTTATGAAGATGTGGATATGCACTCATGGGTGTAATGGTCCAGTCTGGTGACATGAAACTGGTAGGCAGAGGAGCAGATTCTTTTAGACTGGAAACTGTGACTGGAGGCATTTCATAGGGAATCTGAAGGGCTGCTTCAGCATCTGTCCCTTCTTGCCCCAGAAATCCTGCTTGCCTGTGGAATACCACAAGTAAGCTTCAGATTGCCGAATGGGCTGGATGTACTTTCTTCTGCTTTAACATTTTCCATACACTTATTTTTTTTAAATTATTTCATTGTTGTTTAAGAATGTAATGCAGTTTTAATTTAACACAACGCCATAATTTAATAACCTGCCGTTATTTCAAATGACTTTATTTTGCTTTCTCCAAGCAACAGTAATTTTAGCAGCTGTTAGGGCAGATAACCGAAAGTGCATGGCAGAGAGACACGGGATTGCAAAGTGGAACAATGGGGACTTCCAGAAAGTGCTGTAGGTACGCTGTGTGCATCCATGGATGTTTTTTTTCCCCCTTTAAAATATGCTGAAGGAGGCATTGTTTTATCCTGATGCTCTCCCTTTCTGTATTGCTAATTTTGAGGGGACCTTTGTGGTGATAGGTGAGATAAGTAACAACGACAAAACATATTTTTAGTACAGTGAATGCTTCTCAGTGTCATGGGCTGCTTCTGCATACAGGCTGTTCCTTAAATTGTGGCGGGGGCAGGGTTGGAGTGTACATGGTGTAAGCCTTTGTGTCTTCTTTCCAAGTTAGTGGCATGTAAGACATCAGAAATAAAGCTAGACACGTGATGTATGACAATATATGATTAAAAATTGTATACTATGCATTTTCATATTAAAGGACTGGAGTTCCTTAAGACCTGTAGTTGTAATTACGTGAATTTGGTACAGCCTTTAAGTTTCCTAATTTTTCTTTTGTGCTTCAAGTTGTGTTTCCAGTTTCATTTCATTTTTGTGGCAGCACAGAAGGAAAGCCCTACCACATGTTACAGCTTCTCCCCTCTCAGATGATCTAGGTGCATACGCGTGCAGTCAACCCGATGATCTCCGAAAATGCCAGCCTAGCAGTAGGCACACCTGCTCTCTGCCTGCTCTGCTTTCTGATCAGGAGAGAGGTGGGAGGGATGAGAGCTGGTGTTCAGAGCAGGTTCTTGCTGTGGGGCTGGCTCGGGGGCAGTCTTTTTGCCATGGACTCTTCGTAGCCAGCAGGAGAAGTGGGTGCAGGCTAAATAAATTGTGTTGGTGGTTGCAGCTTGTCTCTGACCAGGGGTTTTCAGAAGGAGAGCAGCGTTTGGCAAAGATTGACACCTTGCTTGGAGTCAGCTGTGTGCATTGGGCCTTTGCTTCTGCTCAGATGTAAGACTTGGCAGCACCAGGACCGTGTAAGATGTAGAGCCTGGGGTCATCCCAGTGCTTTTCTCTACTCTTGTTTCTTTTCAGTGGTAGTAATGAGATACACTTCTGCAGATTGAATGTATTGCAGACAGCAGGACATCAAATATAATTGCTGCTCTAATATTAACAAGGAGGGGATGCAACAACTTTTTGAGCAGTGTCCCACCTTTATACTTTAATATGTGCTCATTTTGGGTATTAGGAAACTTGGAGATGAATTCAGAACAACCTAAATTGCATGGGTTAAAAGATGTTAGGAGATGGTACTCTATTAGCCTGGTTCGCTACGTGTCAGGGAGCACAGTAACATTCCTGTTCCCTAAATAGTTTCTCCCTTTTATGTCTGTGTGCCTCAGACATACCTTTGCAGTCTGGACCCCGTTCTGAGATCTCCTTCCCTCGTTCTTGTGTAGGAGGGCCCCATTCTTCTCCCACACTAGTAATTCTTCTCCTTCCTTGCAGTTGTTTTTCCTGCAGCGCTGTCAGTGTCACCACAGAGCTGAAGGATGTTGTCATGGAGTGTCTGAACACTTGCTCCTGCCCGCCTTGCTGATCTGCAGAGAGCAGCAGATTGTGCAGACAGCACTAGTTCCTTAAAGCTAATCCGGATGGTCTGTGTAATCCCGAACTTTTTTTGGCTTGCTACCTAACGCAGTTGGGTTCACCGTTGGTGATGCTAAGAGTGATGCTAGCGGAGGGAACGCCATCAACTCGTTTGTAAGGTCCTGGCTTGACTCCAGCGAGGATTTCACTGCCTGTGGTTTTGTAGCTTAGTCATGGACTATTAAAAAATATCTCAGCCCTTTCCAAAGATGAAAAGGCCTTAGGCCTTAATGGCCTGAAATTGGCCTGCAAGTGCTTAATATATTATAAATTCAGAATTGATTTGAATGTGTAAAGCACACTTTACATAGGCAAAGTTGTTGGCTGCGATTAATTTTATAAAAATGCTAAGCCAAGACCTTTTGGTTTTGAGAAACAAGGGTGTGGCTGAAGTGGAGGTTTACATGACTGGAATACACATTTTTTTAATGTGTAGAAGAGGCTTTAAGGCTGATATGTCTCATTTGCCTCTTCTGCCAAATGCCTTTAAAAGAGAGTGTTTCTTTATGAAAATTCAGATGTTGTCCTACTCTTTCTTCTGAACATCTATCCTCAGCACTTTTAAAAGTGGAAGAAAAGCTGCCCTGCTTTGAGATGAGAGTAGATTTGCTGTATAAGTCTTCAATATCTGCTTGTATTTGACATCTGTGAAAGAATTCCTGTAATAAACTAACTCCTTGGGTTTAAGTACATCTCATGGTGACATGGGATCCTGACAAGTAGATTGCCTTTGATTATCATCTTTTAGTTTTGTAAGATTGAGCTATTACTTTTTTTAAGCACAATTTTCTGAAGACCAAGAGAATAAAGAAGTGAATGTAAACCACCTTTTTATAATTAAGATCTTGCACTTTAAATGTGTACATTCTTTTATTAATATTGTACCAGTATAATTAAGTAAATGAATGTTTTCCGTTGTGTATTCTGACTGTCCTTTACAATTCTAAGCTACATAGTACACAGCTGGCCTTTTACTAGATATAAGTCTGTACAGTTTTATGTAAATATTTGCATTGCTCTTGTACTTAAACTTCCGTGCAAGCCCTGGGGAGCTGGATCTGAGGTAGTGTTAAGATTTCTACTTTTAAAGATTTGGTCCTTGATTTTTTCCTAATTTTTTTGATTCAAGTTCTGTGTTAAACTGTTTTAGGCTTAATATATTTTTCATTTGTTTTGGACAGTGCATTATCTTCAGGAAATGGCCTCTTCTAAGTCCTTGATGAACGTTCTAACCTTCAGTTTTGGATCTGCAATAGGATTTTTCCTATGCTATCTTCTGTTTAGCATGATACTTGAAGAAAAGGTTGAAATCCAACCTCATATTCTTCACAATGATCCACATGGCCAACACGCAGCAGATACAGATAACGATCAGTTGCAAGGACAAATGAATTTCAATGCAGACTCGGGACAGCACAAAGGTATCTTGTTACACCTGACTAATGATATAGGGTGTTCTCTTTTCATGTATTGCAAAATGTTGTTTTCTTCACTGCCAAAATTTTGTATGAGTCATTTTCTTTCACTTGCCAATGTTCAGGTTACACCTAAATAATTTTGATCTCCCAAGGTCTGCTGAATGGTGGTTGTCTTCAATTACATCACGGCAGTGATTTTTCCCTTTCCCCTTGGAGCCTGTTTGTCCAAGTACTGTGTCCAGACTTGGCAGTTTCTTTAGGAAGTTTAGAATTTCTCTGTAGGAACTTCTCAGACGAACCATTGACATCAAATGTGATTTATTAAGGAGATATATTTGCTAGTGCTGTAGATGTGGTTGAATTGCTTTTTAGCTTTTAGAAGGTAATTTTGGACCATTTCTAACATATGATCTAACCTCTCAGATGAAGCTAAAAAGAGGGGAAAAAAAAAAAGAAGAAGGAAGAAAAGCAGCAATGTGTCACTGGGCCCTCCTTACTAGGCTGATTATGTGGCAATCCAAAGACAAATTGGTGTTCTCAGTCAAAACCAGAGAAATTTGTTTACACTTTTTTTTTTTAAAGATGGTAGACCCATCTAATATTTCAGGTATACTTTTACATTTGACACATCTCATTATATGAGTTCATTCTAAATCCTAAAAGCGGGCAGTATCTGAACTGGGGCAGTTCAGATTAGAAAAAATGCTTGCGCTATAATGCGTTTGCTGAACAAAGACATTAGTAAGTAATTTGTTATTTCAAGTTATTTAAATTGCAAACTCTGTAAGACAAATTTGTGAGTGCTTTGCATGTAATCACAGAAAACTGTTGCAAAGAAATCCTTGAAAAGGTTATACGGGAATACTTTAGGACCTATGGTGCAGATCTCCCTCTCCATGGAACGTTCTGTTCTATGAGTTAGCATCACTCTGTGTGTGTCAGTTGATAGGTTTCTTTGAGGGAAATGAACACTCTGGCACCATGGAAAACATTATATTGCATACCTTTTGTTCAGCACAGCAATAGAAGGTTCATACTATGCTATTTTACTACTTCTGACATCTTATAAATAAGATTTATCATGATATTATGATAAGTTCTTTTGTTCTGGCTTACCATCTGCTTTTTCCCTTCAAAACCACATTGCTTTTTTAGAAATATTTATTAGATTCTGTTTGTTAGCATAAAATTACATAACAAAGCTGAGAAGTTTTTTGACCTTTTTGTTGCAGTCGTGTTCACTGTGAATGGCAAAAATACTCAGTTTTTAAATTGTCATTCGTTTTCCAGTGCCATAAAAAGGATGGCTTCTGATAGTTTTTGTGTACAAATGAAGACATTCTAAAGTCACACTTTCTCAAACAGATTCCCATTTTGATGTCAAATCAAAATTTATCTTTTGAAGTCAAAGTAGCTTGAAGAATTTTAATTTCTTGGTTTGGGGAGTTTTGTTTTTCTAAATGTGAAGTTAATTTCATTTGGAAACAAAGACTTCTTCTCTGTCTTTTCTGATTTAGGAATGGAACGTTTGGGGAGACGTTGTTCTTGGATTTATTTTACCACTCAGTGAAGTCTAATGCTTTCAAATTTTCCTCTTTTTTTTTTTTTTTTTTTTTTTTTTAGATGAGAATAAAAATGTTGCAGATGGACTGTATCAGAAGGTGAAAATACTTTGTTGGGTCATGACTGGACCTCAAAATCTAGAAAAGAAAGCCAGGCATGTTAAGGCCACTTGGGCCCAACGTTGTAATAAAATACTTTTTATGAGCTCTAAGGAAAATAAAGACTTCCCAGCTGTGGGCCTAGAAACCAAAGAAGGCAGGGATCAACTGTACTGGAAGACTATTAAAGCTTTTCAATACGTGTATGACCATTATTTTGATGCTGCAGATTGGTTCATGAAAGCGGATGATGATACATACGTTATACTGGACAATTTGAGATGGCTTCTTTCAAAATACAGTCCTGAACAACCGATATACTTTGGAAGAAGGTTTAAGCCTTACGTGAAACAGGGCTACATGAGTGGAGGAGCAGGGTATGTTCTAAGCAAAGAAGCTCTGAAGAGATTTGTTACTGCATTTAAAACAAACAAATGCTCTCACAGTTCCTCTATTGAAGACCTAGCACTAGGAAGGTGCATGGAGATCATCAATGTAGAAGCAGGAGATTCTAGAGATACAAATGGCAGGGAAACCTTTCATCCCTTCGTTCCAGAACATCTCCTAATCAGAGGATACCTACCAAAAACATTCTGGTACTGGAATTACAATTATTACCCTGCTGTAGAGGTAAGCCTTTAGGAACCTGACAACTGTTTTATGAAATTCATCTTATGATGGTATGATGTGTGTATTGGCATATTAATGGCAGCTAAATGTGTTCTAGAAAAGAAGATTTTGTTGTGACTTCCTGAGAAATACCTCTGAGCAGACTCATTAAACACAGTAGTCATCAACTAAAACTTGATGCTAAGAACTTAAGGTCCTGGAAGAAGTAATGAATCTGGAATTATTATTGCTGTCTTCCTATGTTCTGTGGACAACAAGAAATGATTAAATCTTTCCAATAGGTTTGTCTGGTGTCATCACCACTGCCTTCCTTGCAAAGTTACCGCTCTGTTCTGTACCTTCATGTCCCATGTAGTAGCTTCTCTTCCAGCCACCCACCTACCAGAGTGCAATGAGAAGGGAGTCCAGTGAGGTTCATTACAAGCTGTGTGTTAAAACTAATATTTGTTTCTTATGTTTTTATATGCTTCCTCATCCTTCGGGGTGTTTTTCTTCATTTTATCTTACAGTTTTAATTTTGGCTGGCTTTGCTTAAATTAAGTTTCCATCTTGAGTATTTGTTCAACTCAGCTGTTTGAACTTTCACTTTCAACTGTTTTCATGGAAAGGAATAGTCGTTTTTCTTTTAGATTTTTGCATATCTTTGTATGCCATATGCTCAGTTACAGGATTTTTTGCCCTAAGATTAGCATTGATAAGAAATTTCCAAGTGTAAAAAATACCTGAATCAAAGACATTGTCTCTCAAAGCTGAATCAGAGCTAGTCAAAACCAATTTGTAAAAAATGTGTTAACAGCCATCTTTTAGCTCTTCAAAATGCTTAGTAATGTCAAATAATTTAATAAATTTAAATAAATAAATATAATACCTCCTAACTGATTCATTACAGCAGCTGCCTCTATGTAGAAAGTTAGATACTGGCAAACCAGGCAGTGCTCGAGCACACAGAGGTACACATGAGCATGTTTGGCCTTTGTATTCTGGATAACTGATAGCATGATAACAAGCGTGTATTGTGTCATATATAAATGCAAGTGTATTGTTTCATTTATAAATACAATATACTTATACCTGCTTGATGCTGCTTAATTTTGTTTAAACACTGACATAAAAAGTGAAATATGGAAAAGAAAGAACACCCTCTGGCATTTATGAGAGCAGCTGGTTTCTTCATTGGCATGGCTACAGAGGCAAAAGATTTTGTCCAACTGTGCTTTTGGAAAGATGAGTTGGCAAATGTGTCTGATTAATATTAAGCAAGCAAAATGGATTAAGCTTTGAAATACATGAATGATGATGGTGAGTTTCTTCCCATGAAGTCAAGTGTGTGTTTGAATTCTTCCTACAGTATGCAGGGCATGCTCTGGAATTCTTCCTGATTATTTTGACTTGTTTTGCATTTTAGGGTCCCGGCTGCTGCTCCGACCTGGCCGTTTCATTCCACTATGTTGACTCCATGACTATGTATCATTTGGAATATTTGATTTATCATCTCCGTCCGTATGGCTATTTGTATCGGTACAATCCTGATTCGGCAAAGAATCTAGAAGAGCAGAACAAAAATGAAGCACTAGAGGATAATCAAAAGCTAAAGCAAACAATTTCTGAGAATTAAGTGGACTTTGAAGGAAACTGAATGAAGCCAGTACAGAGAAAAAGGGTCTTCCCCATCTCCTGCATGAAGCTTGTGGACTAGGATTATTTGTGGATTCTTATTTCAAAAATCACGTTGGCAGTACTTCCAGCCAGTGTCTGTGCACAACAGAGTCCAGCGTGGGCTCTGACTCTTTGGGATAGTATGATCTTGCAGCCCTACTCATGAAGATTGGGGGCCCTAAAGCTGTGAAATAGGAGGTGGTTCTGGTACATTAATCTCTGGAAGAACTTGTATTAAAAACATAGTGAACAAGTTCGAAGATAATCATACAGTATTTCTTTTCTTTGTTTCTTTATTTCCTTCCAAATGTTCTGTTAGGTGAGGTCTAATACTAGAAATCTGATATTGCACAGTCAAATATTTCGTGATGGAAATATTTATCTTGTGTTCTTAATATTTAGAAATTACTTTGGGTATTTTGCCCTACAAGGAAGGGAGAGGGGTAAAAATACAGCCTCAAATCTGCTTTGCCTTAACAACAGACCAGTTGATATGAATAGACAGAGACACACCTCAGTGACTAACTTCTGAATTATTTCAGAAATGAAATTCACTGCTGTGAATTAATTTTTTTTTTTTTACTATAAGTCTCTATTCTACAAAACAATATGAAGTTGGATTACTACTAGTAGCCAGGAGCAGTTACAATTCAGATTGCTGAGGTGATGTGAGGAGCTTGCATACTTGGCCATGGCTTTTTTTTGTTTGTTTTTAAATCAAGTTGCCACCTGGTAGAATGGATGACTCATCTGAGAACTTCATGAGATAAGCTAGATGCTTTGTCATACAAAAGTCTCTCCTCCTTCATACCTTCTCTGTAAATCAGAAAGGTTAGTATCTTAACAGAGCTACAACAGCATATAATAATTTGGTTTCATCCTGTGTTAGAATTACTTCATCTCTCTCTGATTCTTACATTACTCTACTTTGTGAAATTATCTTATTCATTAAAATTCTGCAGATACAAGCAAGTCCTATTTTAAAACTACAGCAAAGCTGATTTGACTGCTTGGCCAAAGTACTTAATTTCACTTTTCTGAACTTTTTTTCATCCATTTGTTCTGTATTTGTTTCTTGTTGTATTTTTCCAAACGAAGTGTTACATGATCCCTGCTTCACTCTTGTGAAGCTGAAGTATGTAGTTGTTCAGGTGCACCAGCCTGAATGCAGGAATCTTTCAAAGTGCATTAACTCTCTCCACTACTTTATGAGTATCTCTGCCTCTTAACTGCCTCTTAACTGAAAACACTTTCTTGGTGTGAGACAAAATTGTGTTAATAACT
Organism: Aythya marila; assembly: GCF_965140915.1. Taxonomy (NCBI): domain Eukaryota; kingdom Metazoa; phylum Chordata; class Aves; order Anseriformes; family Anatidae; genus Aythya; species Aythya marila. The sequence goes on from NC_139043.1 coordinate 27,077,691, forward strand.
GAAGAATTTTCAAAGGCCAAGCCTGTGTTTTATGTACCCAAACCTTCTGGTTTTCTCTTCATCAAATTCAATTGATAGCAAAGTTCAGGGGATGGGGTTAAGCTTGACATGCCTTTATTCCACACGTCGACAAAATTTCTTTCTTTTTTATCATTTTTCACCTTCATCATATTGATGAATTTGGACATAACCTGATTACCTCCAGTCATTGCTTTGGAGAGGGCACATACTGGTAACAGACAGCCTTGGGGACTGCTGCTGTCCTTCAGGGTGTTCCTTGAAGAGGACGTTACCATAAAGTACTGGAATTTTTTTTTCCAAAGATAGCTCTCGCACACAGATTGGGGTTCTCTCTGTGGTCCAGCAGTAAAGTTCATGACTTCCTTTCTGGTCATTACTCTGCAGTATAATGGCAATTACTGAAATAACTTAAGGAATTGAAATGCTATGTACAACTTCTCTGCCTGAATGCAGGTTGGGTTTATATACAAAGTATTAGTTAAATGAATAGTTCTTGTTGGGTTAAATCTGTTGATCGTGAGAAAGATCCTCTCTGAAATACTGAAAGAGACAAGAGCTTTATTTTAAGTTAACTGACTTATGTAGAAAATTATAAATATATTTGTTTAGAAAAATGAAAAAGTCTCCAGTTAGCTGTAGTCAGAGGGACACTTGTCCAGAGGAGAATGTACGATACTTTATTTTAGATAGATGCTTCCTTCTGTGAGCTAAATGTTTATCCCATGTGCAACACAAAACAATAATATTGTGAAATCCATATGCTATTGATAAATCCAGTGGCATTGTTCAAAGCTGCAATTAAAAGATTCTGCAATATGTAAGGAAACCATAAAACGTAATCAATATCCCAACTTTAATCTCTCTGCCTTTCCTCAGCAGCAGTTGTAATACTTGTCTGCTACCCAACTGTCTTGTGGGTTTAGCAGGGCAGGGCAGGAGTGTCCCTCCAAGAAACATGCAGCACCCTACAGGGAACGAGGAAATAGAGGAACAAGCAAGCAGCATGTATGTACAAGTTGCATCTCTTTAGGGAACGAGGCAAAGAACATCCAACCTTGTGATAAGCCAGCACCCTATCTGGAGGAGCAAGAGTCGCCTGCTCTTCAAATGTTTGTTCTTGCTCTGTTTTAAAGTGTCCTTGCTCTTGGGCCTCTGAAATGATTTTCTTTGCCTTTTTGGCAGCACTGCACAGTATTTATTTTTTCCTTTCAATATCCAGACAGGCTGGAAAAAAGTATTGATTTTTTCATTCTGTGGTTCTCACAGAGGGCTCTTTGTTGAATTGTATGGTTGTAACCATGAGCTGATACCTCCCAGAACAATTGGTTTGCATCTCACTCTTCAAAAGCTTAGGGAGGGAAGATCGGAATGTGAGCAGCTTAATTTTCACATACAATATTACACAACTATTAGTAGTTTATTATTTCACTCTCAGGGCTTCGTGCTTTGACAAAATATTTAATGAGTTTGAGTATTTCAGCAGCCCAAGGAGGCTATGTTACAGGTGGGGTCCCCATTCTGAAGCACAGAAACAGGCTCTTTCAGGCTATTCAGATTACTGTGCTCACTTTCTCTGAGATTTCTTCACTTTATAAAACCTAAAAGCTTCCATCACCATAGTAGTGATTTAAAATGTCTCATCTCAAAAATTTTGAATGAGTTTTCTTGAAATTACAGAGCAGCAGGGTTTTCTTAAGCAGTTGCTTGTGCTTGGATGTGGGATGTCACTTAGTGTAACAGCACCATTTTTACCTTGTGTTAAGTCAGTTTTAGATCAGAAGGAACAAGAAGGCAAAGTAGCTGCCTTCTGATCAAAGTCCCTAGCTGAAGGACAGAGGTAATCTTGGCTTGCAGAAAAAGACCAATTTTAATCTTCACTCCCAGTTCAGTTTTGCAATTTCTATTGGTCTTATATAAGAGATTAGACACAGTCTCTTGTTTTGTGGAAGATCTTTGCTGATGCATTTTGCCTTTTAGACCGCTTTGGTTTGCTTTGTTGTGGGTAGATACTACAATCACTTTTTGTTCACATGTTGCCATTTGCTCTGTTACATTTCCAGAAGTGTACCTTTCAGTAAGTAGCTGATAGACCTGTTACATGCAGTTTGCTGTCTGAGAAGGGTTTTTTATCTTTGTACAACAGAGAAAAGTGGATTATTTCCCTGATGTACCTCCTACTGATGCTAACAGTGCACACATGGATGAAAATAGACCCCTCAATATGGGTCTGCTTGGGAAGGCTGCTTTGTCCTTTTTCTGTCAAGAAAAAACGTCTGTGGAACTCAAAAGGTGTAATTTGCTTTGTTTTACCATGCTGTATTTAAAATACTCCAGAAATGTTGTTAATCCTCTAAAAAAAAAAAAAAAGATATTGCTGCTGGACAGTATGTTCCACTTAAAACCTGTGAATGTTTCCTTTTGCGGTTCTAGGTAGTTGTGTCCTTAATGGCAGGTATAGGTGACTTGTCTGGACTGATCACCATAAGGTTTGTTTCTTAAATACCTTCTTTAAAGTGCCTTTGACCAAATTTTAGCATCAAAATTAAGTTGAGAATTGAATAAATAAAATAAGTTATCTCATACACAGTGCATGTCTGTCTTCATTTACCCATCCCATACACTAGTAGTGTAGCAGCACAGTTTTGATGAAGAAAAATCACAGAATCACAGAACTGTAGGGGTTGGAAAGGATCTCGAAAGATCATCAGGTCCAATCCCCCCCTGCCAAAGCAGGTTCCTCAGAGCAGGCTGCCCAGGTAGGCATCCAGACAGGCCTTGAATATCTCCAGAGAAGGAGACTCCACAACCTCCCTGGGCAGCCTGTTCCAATGCTCCATCACCCTCACTGTGAAGAAGTTCTTTCGCGTGTCAGTGTGGAACTTCCTGTGCTCTAACTTGGTGGATACAGGAAAGTTGAAAAGCTTCTTGCACCTACTAAGTTTTCTGTTGTTATATTTACATTACTAACAGATAGCAAGCTATGTAGAAAACAGTTTTGTTTTAAATATTAAATTAATTGTAAGTGCTAGTGCTAGATTCACATACACGGACTGTTGTAACTGTGTTTCGCTCCTTTTCAGTGTCTCCATGTTGTTACAGCATCCTGAGTGAGCTTGACTGTAGCTGGTACCTCAAAGATAAAGCAACCCTGTTCAAAATTAACCAGATTTGACAGGGAACACTGCCTTTTTTAAAGGATTTATTCTTTCACTGAACCTCTTCTGCAAGAAAACTGTTTAGATGTAAATGTGTTTTCTAACCTCACTTTCTGCTACCTGTGCTGAGTCAGGTTCAGCAATAAGGAAAGTTCCGTGTGTGCAGATAGGAGGCATCTTTATGTGTGTCCTTGCTAAGTACAGGAAGTCAAACAACCAATTTGACTGTGCTCAAGAGCTGGCACGTTTTAGCTAAGAAACAACAGGCAGTTGAAGAGAGGATAAAAGCTTCTCTCTGGAGTTCCGTGTACCCGTTACACTCTTATTGCTGCTACCGTAACTTTCACCTGTCAGGATGAAACTAGATCCAGCAAATTGCAGGATGCCATTGCTGGGGCAGAACAAAAACTGCTCTAGTGAAAAACTGTTTCGTAACTGGGTTTGCTTTGCCTTTTTTTTTTTTTTTTTTTTTTTAATATGTAACAGACACTGCAGATTTGATTACTAGAAGTTGCAAAGATATGAGTGAAAGAACGTTAAATGAAGGTAAGCTCTCAAAACCAGTCCACTTACAGAAAGCTTCACTGGCTGAAGGGAGTTTTCTGGCATTCTTTTCTCTGTGCTACCGTGAGTTAAAAAGAAATTTAAGTAAATATCCAGGGACTGTGAAGGTTGTTGTAAGCTGCATGGAAAATAGGCCTGCACGTTCCAGCACTCACTGCAAAATGTTTTTTCCTCCTTTTTGCTAGTTTTTCACCTTAATGCGGCATGTGGCAGGGAGAGATTACTTCTAAGTGTGCTGTTGTTAACACTGGAATTCAGATGTGGTTTTGCACTGTGACCCAGGCACTTTCCTTTTAACTCTTCTTTCCAGATGACCTCAGCCCCATCCCATTTACATGTAACACTTCACTCTTGTGGTGAAACTACAAGCCACGAGGTATGTGCCCTTCCTTCCTTTCCACCAAATGCCTTTCTATAAGCTATGTGGTACTGGCCCCAACTTCATATTCCAGCCTCCGCTTCTACTTCAATGTGTAAGGCAGCTTTTGGGATGAGAAAGCGGCAGTTCTTTTGCATGCTCAAGGTGTTACTTTCTTTGAAGGTGTGATTTGGCTTTTAAAAAGATTCACTTTTTTTTTTTTTTTTCTCCTCCTGTGAATAGCTTCAGCTCCTGCTCTGCGAAGTGCCGAAGTGCTGTTTGAGGAGCGCATGCTGGCGGATGGGTTGTTGTCATTTTCACACTTCAGGTGTCTGCGGTTCACTTCAGGTCTGTCTGTAAAAAGTTACACTGCCATCGGTGAAGTTAGTAATTTACCAAACATTTTGAAATCGCCCTGTCTAAATGGGTCACTACTGCAGCAAGAGTCAAATTAAAAGTTACAAATTAAGAAGATCTGAAGAGATGGAGTTGTGAGTTTCTCAGGAATGTTTGTTAAATAACAAGTTGTGAACAGCTTGCTTATTTCCTGTCATTTAAACTAAAGTTTTGCGTGAGTAGGTAGATAAGTTTGCAGGATATAGCTCTTCAGGTTTACAAAACCAATCTGCAGCCTGTGTGAACACATCGCTTTGACATCTCAAAGTCAACAAGGCTGGTTTATTTTCCTGAATTTCTATTTTGGCTGCCAGCAACACCTTGCCCTCTTTCGATTTCTTTCTACTTCTAGGATAAAATCCTCATGAGCTGAAAGGGGAGAAGCTTTGTCAGCAACTTCACCCCCCTGAAGAACTGGATCAATCTGCTGCTTTTGTCCTGTTCCACTCTGTGGTTTCAGTGTTCCCAACAGCTCTAGGTCCTCCTTGCTCCTAGGTGGTCAAGGTCTCGACTCTTCCTCATCTCAGAATTGATTAGAAGGACTTAGAAATTGATTTGTGTTAGTACCCTGCACCTTTAAGAATTTAAACAATGATTTTTTTTGTTTCATTGTCACACTTGAATTCTTATCTAGCAATCACAGCAATGTTAGGCTGTTAAGGGTTGTAGTGTAAGATTAATGATAAAAATTAACTTGGGGCCAAATGCTGAGTACTTGGTAGAAATCAAAACAAATAGATGTCTGTATATTTTTTTTTATGTATGTTTTTTTTCTCCAAACTCGCAGTTCTACTAAATTTGGGAGTACAACAACACTGTTGAACATCTGTTCTCTGGCTCATCTATCCCAAGTAGAGGAGGTGGCTGTAAACTTGAGTCCGTATCCTTCCTAGATTTGTAGCCCAGGTGAGCAGCCTGCAGGGATTAAGCATACATCATAGGAAGATCACACCTGAGGCTCTGAAATCTTCCCAGCACAGAACAGTACTTCACCAGCAGCTCAAGTGTTTCCCATCCGAAATGGCAAGTTTCACAAACTCCACTGTAGACTCTCTTGGAACCAAATCTACTGGTGTTTCAAGGACAGGAAGGGTAATCGTATTTGAAATCAAATTTCAAATATTTAGAAAGGTAAACCTCTCCTGTTTAGCAGCTGGCGGAAGTTCAATGTGAACAATGAAGTCATTGTTCCTGTTGGTCAATATTAGTGGAGAATAAGTAGAGCCTGTTTACACAGATTAGAACATTGGTTGTCAAACTAATTGAGAGCATCCTGATTTTAAAACAATTCCATACCAGCTAGCTTGGGTTTTATGGGCTTTATCAGCATCAAAAACTGCATTTCAAGCACCGTGTTCAGATTACTTAAAGTAAATATTACTAAAGTGCACTGGCCATATTCCATTCTAGGTAAGTTTCACAGTCTTTAAATGTAGACATTCACAATCTTTAAATGTAGAAGTTGCCTTACCAAACTTAGATTTGAATGTTCACAAATTCAAGCCAATTCCAGTGGAAGAAATGTTTTCATGTTTTCAAACCATCATTACAATGATAGCATTTCAGTCCTATTACTGCATTGTACAATTACTAGTACTTTCTCCAGGAGATTGTGCTGAAGATCTGGCAGACCTTTTTGTATTTCATCTTTAGAAAAACCCAGTTGTAAATGCAGTTATGCCAGTCCACAGTCTGGCCAGTGCTTGTTCAAAGAGCTTTCAGCAATGTTGACTGAAAAACTGGTGGCTTTCTGGTTTGTGCTGGTCTTTGCTGTACTGATCAACCCTCCAGCATTTGAATCTTGGTCTGGATTTCACAGGTATTTTCAGCAATGCTTTTTAGAAGATCCATGTGTACTGGTGGCAAGCAGTTGTGCTGGATACTCAGTGTGAGTCCATAAGACGCTCGTCAGTCTTAAAGAAGTGAAGAGACCATGAGCTACTCTCATAGCACCCAGGAATTTTACTCCTGACATCATTGTAAAATAAGGAAACTGTTACAAATGTTTAGCAGCATGTGGAAAAAAAGAAGGTGTGGTCCTTTTAGCTAAATATGTTCGTGTGCTAAGTCTGGTCCCAAGTGAGAAAGATCTTGCAACATGTAAATGAACCAAAAATGTTGGTTGCTCCTGTGGGATTTTGCAGTTAAGCAAAAGTTAATTACATGCTTTTTTTTTTTTTTTTTTTTAGCTGAACCACCTAGCATTTTTTATTTCTAAATGTGTAATTGTGTACTGTAAAGGTATCTCCAAGATGGGCGTAAGGAAAGAAAATACTAGTACAAGTAAAGTGGATGTCCCCTGCTAATATATCAGTCGGTAGTAGCAGGAGAGGAATTCTAACAGGACTGAAGAGAGGACAGAAACTTTTGATTTTGCACTTTTTGCATTATGCCTGACTGCCTGGGTCTCTGAATTCCCACATCTGTTTCAGCTGGAGCATTTCCTCAGGGGAACGCCTTAATGACGGGGTTTCCATGTACAGCTGGTAAGCTTTGTACTCCCTGCTGTCTGGCAGCACATTCTCCATTTAATAACAGCCCAGGCTTTTCCACCCAAAATGCCCTGACACTCCTGAAGAGTTTTGAGCTGTTCAAGATGGTCAGGTTTTGGGGGATGAGGCTCACTTTTGTGGGGTATTTGCCTGTCTGCTGGAGTGTAGAGGCTTGAATGATCTGGTTCAAGCATGCAGCTGACTCTTTTGAGAGGGACTTCTGGATGGACCGGATGACTTCTGTGGTCCCTTCCTACCTGAGTTATCTCCTACAACCCTAAAATGTTTTGTCAGCTTTGCAGGGACATGTTTTGGCAGCTGCATGTTTTCTCCTGAACTCCTCTGGGTCCTGCTGGTCCCAGCTTTGTAGCCAGCTCCTTCCACAGCCTGCAGAGACCCTGCTGGACCTCTGTGGGCTGCATCCTGCCCACCTCATCATTCCTGTGATCCCATCCTGCTTTTCACTTACCCCCTTTCTTTCCAGAGGAAAGGAGATACCAAGGCAGGAATTCTGTACATCTTTTTGACTAACACAACACGAAGTCTGACTTTCACGACCCATTTCACTATAAGGGTAGTTAGATGGCTGTTTTATCTCAATGGTAAAGCATATTATTTCCATCAGGTGGGGAAGGGACTGTTCCCTTCTGTGTCGTTTGTGACATTTATACAGCGTGATGTAAGTGACTAACTGTAGGTTGTTTGCCTTCCTCCTTTCGGTGTTGTATCCTGGTTGGCACACAGTTACTTTTACGGGTGTAAGATCCTCTCTCTGTCTTCCTGTTCAGTAATTGTGCCTATTGACGGCTGAACTGAGATCACATTTCCTTGGTATACAGAGCTAGCAGGTTATCCCTGGTAATGACACAGGTCTTTTGTGTAACAAAGGCCGCTAGTATCTGACAATCAGCAGGCAGCTGCTATTGAAATCCCCATAAAAACAATTAAAGACAAGGTGAGAACATAATCCAAGACATTTTTTTCATGCATGAACGTAATGAAGTGTCACACAGGCTTGCTGCCTGCAGCACCTGTGCCAATCTTTAAGAATTACTTTTTGTAATTCTTAAAAAGTGAGTACATAAAGAACAGGAAACAAATGCAACAAGGTAGAAAACGCAGTCCCTTGATGTTCAGCTCAGCATTATGCTGATATTTAGCATGCCATTACTGTTTCAGAAATACATCTGTTCCTTGTTAGAGGGAGGAAGCAAACTGGTTAAAGAAAGCACAGTTAAAGAAACACAGGCAGTATCCAAAAACTTTACTCAAAGATCCATGAAGGAAAATGTCCAAACTAGGGCTTGCCACACCATGGAGTAACCTGTTCTGAGGAGAGCACCTGAGGACAGGTGGGGATGGAGACCACAGTGTGCTGCTGCCATGTACGGGGACAGTGAAAGCTCTACGTACACCTACATATCTGCATACACCTAATGATCCTGATATGATGGTTGGGCTTATTTTTATACCACAAATAACTTCTAGATCTGGTGTTAATGCTGCCCCTTCCCATTGCTGCTGCTTGACTAATAGCCACTGTTCTTTGGAAAGCAGAAAAGGGATCTCATTACAGAATAAGAAGGTAAAAAAACAAACAAACAAACAAACAAAAAAAAAACCAAAACAGTGTAAGATGCATAAAAGGGAAAAAGATGGGGGAGGAATTTAATGAAATGATGTTCCTGGAGTGAAGCCTGGTTCTTGGGGCTGTAACATTGGAAAGCTCTAGAGAATGGATATTTTGGGGCGTTGCTCGTTCGACCTGAATGGGGAGGAAGGAAGGTTGTTCAGCTTCTGTCCCACGTTGTATCCAGGAAGGGGTCATTCTTGGCACACTGATGTACCAAAAGCAGAGATCAAAATCTAATCCTGCCATCATCCTCCTTCACCTCTCTGCACACTTCCTTCTGAGCTCCTTAAGCTCCTGAGCTCCTTACGGGCTCCTGAGCCCTTACCCTCAGATCACCCCGGTGAGAAAAAGCTGTTCCTGTGCAACGCCTTCATTTCCTGCACAGCCAGTTCTCCACCCAGCTTTGTGTTGGAGACAGCCTGGGACCGGGGACTCTCATTCACTGATGCTGCTGTTATGCTGAGCCCAGGTTTCCCTGGTGCTTGGGTTTCCAGAAGGTGCTCCTAGGCTTGACCTTAGTTGCCTGAAATTTGTTAGATGCAGCAGGTCGTGGCATGGTCACAGATAAAGTCGCGTGCTGCAAGGAGAAATTGATATCTGCAGTTAACCATTTATAATATCTGCAGTTAATAATTTCTCTCCTTTTCATTGTGTGATTAAGGGAAGTGTTGCTCATTGACTTTATAACCGTGATATGGTGCTTAAACACCCTTTTTATAGCTGTGTTCCTGCTTCAGCAGAAATACCCTAGAACATTTGTCCCTGCAGTACTCAGTATCTGGCTTCGCCTCCTACTTACACAATACCCAGTTTAAACATCAGTCATGAGACAATTTATAAATTTGTAAAGTTATAAATTAGACTGAGGAATATGGAGTAGCTACAGTGGTGAGAAGTGAATGTAATTTTGTGGGATGAGTTATGAGGCAAACCAGAAGTCCTCAACCAGCTACTGCTGAGCCAGTTGTTCTGGGAGTTGTTACTCCAATCTGATTTTGCAAAAACCTCTTGAGATGTTGCTGTGATTGCTTTATTTTGTTGTTTTCCTCCTGGTGGCACTGCAGGATAAAGCTATGGTTGTTGGGGCCCTGGGCTGCATCACGTAAGGTGCTGGGATTTCTTTTCCCTGATGTGAAAAATTCTGTAATGCTCAGTTTGGGAACCAGTACAGCCTCCTGCTTCATGTTACCCTGAGTTACCAAAGTGAGCTTTAACTTATTTAAGGGAACTTTTGCTGGATAATTTAAAAGTTGCTCTTGTGTGCAAATGGTTTTCATTCTGCCAGGGAGTCAGAGCCCAGGGGCAATAAAGTTAATGGAAAAGCAGCTTTTCCTCCCCTTCGCTGAGATTTGGATGAGAGATTATTAGCTGTGTTTGCAGCAATCTTATAGCTATTCCAAAATGGGTTTATTCTGCAGGTTTACTCACCTATTTATTCTTGTCAAAACTCTTATCTCCTGTTATTTTTACACTAACAGATTGTTTTGTTTGTGTCTCACGGTCAAACACATGTATGCTAAATGCTGGAGAAATCCCTTTGGCCATGCCAATAAAACATAAACGTGGCCCTTCTCCCTCTCCCTGTCCGCACATAGGAAGGTTACAGTTGCGGGAAGCAGAGACTGTGAGACAATGGGTCAGTGTTCTTCCTTTATTCTTAGAAATTGCTCTCAAATAGGCATTACATACTGTTAGAAAACCAAAACGAAAGTCTTCATGGATCCCAGTTTAGTGCCTTATCCCTTTGGCTGAAATTCTACATATTCCTTGTTAGGAAGAAAAAAACAACAACAACAACAAAAACAAAGAAAAAAAAAAAAAAAACAAAGAAAAAAAAAACAAACAAAAACACACAAAACGGGTTCAAACAGAACTTGGCTCAAAATTTCGGTTTCATGTATCCATGAAGCTTAGACCTGATTCCCTCCCTCCTAAAAGAAGTGATAAAACTCCTGGAAGTAAAGACATTTATATTTAAGGGTACCTCAAGTAATAACCTACCATTATTGATATAACTTATATTTCTCCTTTTTTTTTTCTTTTTTCTTTTTCTGTTTAATCTCAGATTCACCTCTTGATCATTTGGGGACATATTATATTCCTTTATTTGAATCTTATGAAAAAATGTTATGGTCTGTAAATGATAACAGCTACACATGATTATGGAACACAATGAATTGATTCTTGCTCAAGAATATGGGTTGGGTCTTTGACAAATTTTGGGGTTATTCTGAGTGATTTGACTTGTTGAGTTTATGATTTGACATTTAAGTATTCTTTTTTCAAACTGAAACTATTTTCCAGCACTCATTACTTCTCTGCAAACACACATTTTTTAATATATATTTTTTTTTTCTTCTGAGAATTCATTGTGTAGCTATAGGCTAATGGCCTTTTCAGGAACTTAAAGCAAGCATGTATTATATCTTTCTATTGTAGATGCCATTTTTTATTCCTTTGCTATTCTCTGTAAGAATTAAGACAAATTTTCTGTTTGGCTTTTTTTTTTTTTTTGGCCAGATTGCTTGGCTGCTATATCCATGTTGTTTTACAGATGGTAATAAACAGTTAAATAGAAAGCCTTCTTTTAAGACTGACATGCATCTTGTCATGTCACTTCTCTATGCTATGTATTAAAAGAGGAAATTAAAGATATTGATCATTGCAAATCATTGCATGCTGCTGCTCATGCAATGCTCACTTCTCCCAATGCTTCTTCCTCCCTCAATTTGCACATGAAAAGCATATCTAACATAAACTGAACCAGATAATCTAATTTTTCAGTGTTTCTATGCTTTTTCAAAACGGTTCCATGTTAGTGACAGAAATGCTTAGCAGACAATTTTATCAAGTGAGGGGCCAAGTTTCCCAATGCTTTGCTAGTAGTTCTGTTTATAATTTGCTATCCAAATATCTCAAATAGAGAAAAAACTAGGTCTGATCACTTTACCTTTTTTTTTTTAAATAATATATGTATATACATACATATATATATATATATATATATTTTTTTGCCTATTCTTCTGCAAAAGGCTACCAATAATGTAAAAAGAATCATCCTATGAAAGCAAACAGCAGTAGGTAATGCAAGAAACAACAAAGTAAATTTAGTCCATAGCTCTTACTATTTTTATTTTTTGGAGCAGAAGTTTCTGAGAAGATAGTGAGGTCCTCGTGATCTTTATTTTAGCATGTGCTTTGTTGAAAAGAACCATGTTCATGGGTTCATTTTTAGTCCTTGTACCTCTCAGTGCTAAATCTAATTACAGCTCCCTGTGCAGACAGGTTAGCTGAGGGACAGAAGGGGAAATTATAATTCTGTCATAACCATGATGGTTTGGGGCAGTCTATAAAAGGAGCTGGTTATATGTTGTATGCAGAGCTGAAAAAAAAAGTCAATGCAGTTTTAGGATGTGTTTACCAAATGGAGCCACGTGTACATGTGGACATTTCTGTGTATGGCTGTACTTGTCATCTGAGGGAACTTGATTTGAACTGTGTGCTGGGCGTTTCTGCAAACTCTGAGGAGGGTGTGCTGCTTGTACAGTTGGCACTGAGACAGCTAAGAAAGATGCTAAGGAGGAAAAGTGCAGGAATGCTGCCCTAAATCTATACTGTTCATAAAAGTTTCCTGTCAGAAACAAAATTAAAAATAATATAAAATAAAGTTAAGAAAAAAAAAAAAAAAAGTGGGTGTTTGGAGCTTTTTTTACAGCCACGTCCAGATGAGGAAATGTGGTAATCATTTTCCTGCTCAAAACTGCAGTTCAAGGAACGCTGCCTATGTTTAGTCAATTTAGAGTAACGCAGAGGAAATTTGAAGATGTGGGAGAAACTGAGGAGTGCAGCAGGACACTCAGTAAACAGACAAGGTTATTAACCACTTTGAATGGGCCCTGGGGACAGGCAGCAACTAAACTGGATTAAGGCAGAGACGAATTCATTTTGATGGTGGTTAGCAAGAGAATTGCAGAGTTGCTCAGAGTAAAAAGCTGCTGCTGCTCTACTGTGAGTAGATAGGGTGCTATTTTCTTTTAATGAATTTTCTTTTCTGAGCCTTTTTCCATGGTTACAAGCACAGATGTCTGAAATAGAATTCAGATTACAATGATCAGTTATACACGGGGTGAAAAAAAAAAAGTGTTATTCTCAACCATTTTTAGCTTTTAGGGCTTATAGCATTGGGCATGGTCTTTAACAAGATTTAAAGACGTCATGATTAAACTCTTCTTGCTTTAAAATTTACCTATAATGTTAATAAACTTTTTGTTTGTTTCCCAATGGAAAAAGTAATACTTTCAACTAGTAATGATGTTCTAGAGTATTCACAACTCGGGAATAATCAGTGGGCATTTGGCAAAGAGTGCCCTCTCCTGGTCTACTGATCCCAAACAACCTGGAGGATGTGCAGCTGGGTGAAGGGGCAGGTAAAGGACATTTATTTCAGGCTAATCTGACTTAAGCAGCATATAATTATTATTATTGTTAATATTATTATTAATAATAATTATATAATAATAATTATATTAATAATAATTAATAATAATAATAATAATAATAATAATAATAATAATAATAATAATAATAATAATAATAATAATAATAATAATAATAATAATAATAACAATAATAATAAACCTTTATAACCTTTGTTTCTGCTTTTTTTACCTGAGGAGTCATGGCTTGCAGAGGAAGAAACAATCCTTTGAGATCATCACTCCTCAGTGTGCATAGTTTTGGGGTGTGATATGGAGAAAAAGTCTGCTGGGTGAAGTTCAGTGGAGCCATGGGGACTCTCTTTAGTGGCTTGAAGGAATTAATGGTTGGGGGGGTACTTCATTTTATTTTTTTCCCCCCAGTAAGCAGTGACAGCTTACTGTATTTAAACGAACATACAAAAACCACCCTAAGAAGATCCTCCTGTTAAAAGAGGGCAAATTTGGTCTTTGTCCAAGTAATGATGAGACAGCTTCTTGCTTACTTTTGGATAATCTTGGTCCAAACAACAGGAGGTCCAGTTATCACTATCTGTATTTAAGCATGGAGTTTTTCAACTGAGCTGAGGCCAATGGGATGAAGTTCAACGAAACTTCATTGTGTTCAAGAAAACCCTCATTGTTGCCTTTCAATACTTAAAGGGGGCTTATAAAAAAAAAAAAAAAAAGATGGAAAGTGACTCTTCACATAACCAGATGATGACAGGACAAGGGAGAATGGTTTTAAACTTTAGTTTAGCCCTGTAGCGTGTGCAAAGAAGGTTTACGAAGCTGGTGAAGGGCCTGGAGCACAAGTCCTGTGAGGAGCAGCTAAGGGAGCTGGGTTTGTTAGTCTGGGGAAGAGGAGGCTCAGGGGAGACCTCATTGCTCTCTGCAACTGCCTGAAGGTGTGGGGAGCTGGGGGTTGGCCTCTTCTCACAGGTAACTAGTGACAGGACTAGAGGGAAGAATGGCCTCAAGTTGCACCAGGGGAGGTTCAGGTAGGAAATGAGGAGACATTTCTGCTCAGAAAGAGCAATCAGGCACTGGGACAGGTTGCCCAGGGAGGTATTGGAGTCACCATCCCTGAGTATGTTCAAGGAAAAGTTGGAGGTGGTTCTTAGGAACATGGTTTACAGTGGGTGACATCGGTGGTAGGGGGATGGTTGGACCAGACAATCTTGAAGGTCTCTTCCTACCTTAATGACAGTGTGATTCTATAAATTCAAATGGACGTTGCCACTGTAGGGTGTTTTTTGTTTTTGTTTTTGTTTTTCAGGAGCAGCTAGTCCTAAAATATTTCTGGGAGGTGTATGGTAAGCTACGGTAGAATTTAACTACACAAAATGTTCATCTTTTCTGGATGGAAAGTTCTCTTCTCTGTATACTCATCTGGATACATATCTCAATTCCTATATATAAATATATAGGGACCTATTTGTTTCTCTGGTTTTCTAAATCTCTCTCTGTCTCCAACTTCAATAACTTGCTTGCCTATATCAATGTAACAAGTTATTCCTAATGAAGTGTAGGATATTATACTGACTTCCTGACTCCAGGCTACTTTGGGGTGAGGGTCTTTTTGGGATGGGGAGATGTGTTTTTTTTTCCCTCCAGATGACTTTTTTTTTTTTTTTTTTTTCTCATGAGGGTCATATTTTGTGCTAATCTTGTTCTTAAAAGGATTGTCACTGTCTCTTTGTTTTAGGATTTCTTACATTGTCTTCGTGATCTAACTGAAATAAAAGCCAAATACTGGATTTGAGACCTAGCCTAGAAAAAAGTCTCTCAATACATCTTCAAAGTTTGACAGTATATTAATGTTATGTATTAGTATTTTTTAAGTTTTGAATGTACCATTTCCAGCAAAACTGCAAACAATACTGTGATCTATCCCTCTTGCTCTTCTGTTCCCCTAGACTTTGTGTTTATTCCTCTCTTGCTGACTATATTTGCACATCTGTTCACTATTAAAGGTCTCCAGTGCATAGATATTTTTGTATGATAGCACAGGCTTTTTTACAGAGCAGTAGCTTGATTCTTCCCATGATCTTTTTGCACCATGAGTAGGCAGTTTATTTGCTTGAAACCTTTTATTTGACCCTTTGGTTATTTCCAGCTCTATACATAGCTAATATTATTTATCACAAGAAAAGATCCAGGTCATTTATAATATACTTTGAAGATATTTATTCTTCTGATTTAAAAAAAAAAAAAAAAAAAAAAAAAAAAAAAAAAAAAAGGAAAGCAACCAAAACCAGATTTATTTAAAGTAGCGTCAAATTTTAGTTCAGACTTCTTTCTGTAAAAGGCAAATAATTCTTGATTTCATCAGCTTTTTGTTCAGCTTTTGTTCTACACCACTGAATCCCTTCATTTTCAAGGTCCTGTCCTTGTGTTCTAGTGTTCCTTGGCAAAACAAAATTAATTGTGCCCTCAGGGTTGTTTGTTGTTGTTGTTTGTTTGTTTTGTTTTGTTTTATTTTTGGAGTGTCATTATATTAGTTCTGAGTATAAAAATAGCAGGATTTCTTGTTTTGGGCTGCTGTCCGTTTTTTATTTTCTAATTTGAAACTAACAAAGCCAGATTTTTGGAAAAAAAAAATAAAACTTTTAATCTGCTGTAAACAAGTTCATTTTGTATGGCATATGCCATCTTTTGGTTATCTGGGGAGGGGTAGCAGTTGTACAAGCATTGTTTAAATGTATCAAGAACTCAAGAACTGTCCAGAATGCCTATGTCTTAGTATCTACTAAGGTGGTTTTTTTGTTGTTGTTGGTTGTTTTTTTTTTCTGTCTGCAAAAGAGTAAGAATGCCACACTTTATCAGATGTTGCTTTCTATTTTAATCACATGATAATATTTTTCAGTTTTAATAATAGGGTTATTAGGGTTATGGTTAAAAGTAGAAAGGATATTAGCAAATATTTATATACATCTTTCAGTGCTTTTCTCTTTTTAACTTAGTAGCATATATTAAAGCATAAAATAACTTTTTTTTTTTTTTTTTTTTTTTTTTTTTTTTTTTTTAATTAAACACAGAGGCCCTGAGAAAAGAAATTTGCAGACTTGACATAAAGGACAAGAAGAATCCTGGGTTTTATGTAATTCCCAATGAAAGTCCTACCCTGACAAGTGAAAAGATTGTACTGGTGTTAATCCAAATGTGCTTTAATGAGGAAAACAACAACAACAAAAATACTAATTACTTATAGCTGTGGAATTTACATTCAAATGAGGTGATAATTTGTCTTAATTTATGGCACTAAATGCTGTAATAAGAGCACTAATTTCAGGAGCCACTTACTCTTGTTTAAAGTGAGAGCACATTTTATTCTTCCAAGAGAACAAGACACCTCTGTCATTAAATGCTGAGTGTAAGCAGTTTGGGTATTTTAATCCTAAAAGTAAAATCTCATCCTTGCCACATGTAATATTACCAATTTAATATAAACATGGATGGAAAAGTTATGCTCCTCTGTGTGTGTGTGTGTGTGTGTGTGTGTGTGTGTGTAATAAAGTTGTTGCTATGGTGTTGTAGATAACATGCTATACAGGAATCTAGTTAATGTGAATACCATAATGGGAAGAGCAGTGGAGAGTGGCAGTAATATATTCATGTTCACATGGGTTTTGGATTCTTCTCAGCCATTTCTTCCTCAATACATGTGAACTCCCAGCTTTAAAAACTTCAAATGGCAGTCATTTCTAGAAGAAATAAGGAATTGATTAATTTTCTTGAAATGTTCAGAAAAAAAAATATGCTGCTAGTTCCCTGTACTGAATTTTCCTGTACTGAAAGAGGAAATATAGAATTCAAAACGATTTACTGGGGAGGAGCTATATGGCTTTTGTAAAGGAAGTTGTGCACCACTGATAACAAAGCTCTTTGGAGCCCATGCCTCACTTACTGAGCATGTGCACCTAAGGCAGTTAGTACAGTCTTCCTGGGCTTCCAGAAAGGTACCTCACCAAAGGAAAGTTATATTGGATTAAGAGGTAAAGTTTACTAATTTATAAATAAGTCATGAGGAGAAGAAAAAGGAAAGGGAATAAATGGCCAATGGAAAGAAGTCACTGGAGGATGCATGCTATGGCCTGTCGTACTCAATATGGTCATAAGTGATCTAGAGAAAGGAGTAAAAAGTGGGGTGACAAATTTTGTGAAAGTGCTGTCAATGCTGATGAATGTGAAATAATACACACGAGAAAAATGATCTTAAATTCACATATAATATGATGGATTTTCAACTTCTCTGACCGTAATGATCAAAAAATCAAATACAATGTTAGAAACTGTATGATAAGGAATAAAGAGCAAAGTAGAAAACCTCACTGTGTTACTGTATTAATCCATGACTGCAAAGTGCACTTTTGTTCCCACCATCTCAGAAAAGCATCAAGACTGATCAAAGGTAGAAAATATGTATGTATCACATACTATAGGAGACACTTAAATAGATTGTTTTATCCTGGAAAAGAGGTGCTTGAAGAAGGACCTGGTTAAGACAACTTACTTATTCATCAATGCAGGTTTTTCGACATTCTTCATCTGTTTCAAATCTATTGTTGTTACCATTACAACCTCCGTACCAGAACCGACCACAAGAATTGCCATTTTTGTCATAATACCATTTTACCACATAGTCTCGACAATCCCCTGGTTTCATAGGTTCCAAGCACCTTGGATCTGAAAGTATATTATTAAAAGTTAGCTTGGATTCCGGGGATAAGTTACATTATCCTAAGAGTTCATTTTGTAGTTAAAGCATCCTTTTTTTCTTTTTCTTTCTTGTAGTGCCCAGAATATATTTGCATATGAAATTTGTAGCCAAATTCTGTTTCAATTAACAAAGTACATGAACAGGTCTGAAAAGAATACAGGATCGGTTTGAAATGAGACTGCTTAAATTCAGATGCAAGACTCAGATGGGTATTTAAATAGGTAAGCACAATGATACACAAGGTTGTCATCTAGGTTTGAAACTCTGGCTCTCAGTGTGTGCACTATCTGCAGCCAGAGCACCCAGAAAAACAAAATTATGATTACAGTGACTGCATTGGGTAGGGTTTGTTGGTTGCTTGTTTTTGGTACAGACTTGCTACCCCATAGTCAGGTTAAATATTACTTACCTTTTTGAGATGATGCTATCTGTGGTTGCAACACTGCTAGGCTGCGATCTTCAGTAATGGTTACATTGAGCAAAGGATTGGCAACGGGACTGTGGGGTCTGGATTCAACTATGTCATAAAGTGGGGGGAATTTTGATTCTCTATGAACAGAAGTGGTCACAGTGTGATCCTGAGCAGATGGCAGCATCTCAGTGTATCTGGTCTGCGGTGGACTAAGCTGCAAAAGGAATCAAAAATCTGGTAACTTAAAATACTGTCTCAGATGTTACGAAGAAAAAAATGAGCAAATTAAGTAGGAAAGTAAGGGTCTTTCTCACACATGTTATCTAGCAATAATGGCAGGTGGATTCAGACCTTGTTTTAGTGATTACTCAGTATGGGGCCATGATTTTAGAATCCTAGAATTACAGTCCAATGCAAAAAGCGAAACAATACCGAAGGGCTGAAAATTCCTATCACATGTAGCCATGACGAGCAACATTGCACCAACAATCAACTTTTACATAAATAAATGCTTACATACTATCTTCCTGAACAGGGAATATATCTGCAGGATTTCCAAATCATTTTTAAGGTGCATCAGAATTCCAAAAAAGTGAGGACTGCTATCATTTATTGCAACTAAGAAACAGTATTACCCTCTTCTGCAAACTGTTCTAAACAAATAATTTCAATCTAACTTTAAAAGTTTTCTTCAGATCTTTTGGTACAGCCAAATGACACATTCTTTACATATTACAAGATTGATAATGGTGCATTAAATAGTGTATGAATTTAAATAAATATTTGATAACTTACTGGGTAACCAATTCCTTCTGTAGGGGGCATATAAGTCTCTGAAGTCGTCATTCTAGGTAACTGACTAACTTCAGTGGGTATTTCAGATCCTGGGCTTGGAGACGGAGATAGAACATCTTTTCTGGTGTAGACTTCAGATACATTATCACAAATTTTTGTGAAGAGTTTATTTTCAAGAGCTGAAAAGATTAACAAAATAATGAAATGTATTAGGGGTAATAAAGAAAAGTCACAGTGATTCTCCACAAGCTTTTAGTGCAGTATTAACCTTAAATCTTCAATGACAATGAAACACTGCCTTCTGAAGTTATGTCAAAACTCAAATGAGAAATAATAAAGTAACACACTCTCAAAGTTATTTGATTTTAAGAACCTCTAGTTCTTCTATGAAACAACAGATAAAAGTACCAAAATCCCTTTTTAAGCCTAAATCATAACTCCATGGTCTACAGAAAAAAAAAAAAAAAAAAAAAAAAAAAAAAAAAAAGCATTAAAAAAAAAAAAGAGTTTATTTCTAAGAAGGAAAAACTGGGTTATACTTTCTACTTATGCACACACACACTAAATAAATAAATAAATAAATAATCAGCAACTGGGATATCTTTTATGTTGAATTCTGAAGCCAGAACCAGAGCCCTAATTTTAATGCTAGCTGGGACCAGAACTGTAGCTCGGATTCTGTTCTCACTTTTTAAGACTTCAGCCTTAAATACAGACCTAAGTCCATCCACAGGCTCAGCGTAGCAAAATGAGTTTATGCTCAGGATAAATACAGTTTATAAGGTTAGTCTGTGGTTAGTCTAGACCAAAGTACTTTTTTTTTTTCCATTGGTCATTATAGGTTTCATGTGTTTTTTGATGTGATTCCAGCTGTGGCCAGATAATTTTTCAAGCCTTGGTTTGAAATGAATAATGGAGAATAAAGCAGATCCCTTGTTGGTATTCCTCCACCATCTCTTCCCTAGAATCAGGATGAAAGCATAGCTTTTCCTATGGCTTTCAGAAGAATACAAGAGATGGTAAAGGGACTGCAAGACTGACAAATCACCAGCGGAGTACAACAGCCATAGGAAAGACAGAGAGAGAGACAGAGCTATTGCACCAAGGTGGAAAGAAATCTGCACCTCTCTCAGGGATGAATCTGTGTGTGGCCCAGCACAAAAGCACTGTGAGAGAAAGCTGGTGCTGGCTCTCAGTAAAGAGTGCCCCAAAGAAGGCTTTTGCTGTAAAAATTGCTGTACATTGTGCTTTATTGCTTCTGCGAGAGGTAAGAGCTTGGCAAAGGTTTCATTTGCCCAAAGAACAAGGGAAACTGAAAAACGAGCTGCATCCAAAAGACAGACATAAGCTGCCATTCAATGAGCCTCTACTGGCTGTCTTGCCTTGCTACAGGAAAGGACAAACCCTGTTAATTGCTTATTTAAAATTTTCTCTTACAAACATAGTTTCTTTTACCTGAAAGTGTCATGAAGTCATCTATCTCGTAAACATGTTCTTCATTAGGATCTGTTGCAATGAGGTCCATTTCTTTCAGAAAATCACCATAGTGGGGATCAGTCTTTTGAACAACCCCAATGACAAATATCTCAATATTTGTAGTGTGGGCCTCCCTTACCACCACATCCAGTCGTACTTTGTCACGAGTGTCTGCTTGTCCATCCGTTATTACCACAGCAACTTTCCTCACTGCTGGGCGTGCTGCCTGAAATAACTTAATAGTTTCTCCGATGGCAGAAGCTGTGTATGTGCCTTCTCCTAAGTAGGGCATTTTATCAACAGCAGATTTCAGCTGTTCTTTGGTTGTGTACTGCTTCAGAGAAGACACCAACTCCACTTTATGGCTGAAGTTGATAATCCCAATGCGGGTTGTAGCATGGTTGGCTGAAACCTTGTCAATGACTGTTTTCATAAAAGTTTTGATAATATTGAAGTTATCTGGTCCAACACTTTCTGAACTGTCAATAACAAATACTAGTTCCAGTGGTGTTACTCTGCATCTGATACCACAACCTAAAAGAATAACAGTTTCAGGTATTTAATGAGAAAATATCTTCTGATTATAAAAATGAATTTAAGTTGAATATCTGATTTACAGTCAGTTAAAACTCAGCTAATAAAATTATATAATACTTAGAAACAGATTTTATAGTCGGTGGTACTGAGAAATAGAAACAGAGTTGGACTAAACTACTTCCATTATTGCTCTGGAAACAGTGAGTATTTTTCACATAAATGGTATTCTCACACACAAGCATGCAGAAGATTAATCAATTCAGGCAATATAAATTCAGTGTGTTTTATTAGATTTTTTTTTCAAACTCGAATGCTTACCACATATTTCACTGATAAGTCTGATAACTTCTTCTCTCTGAAAAAGAGTATTATTAACTTGATGTTTGTTGTAGTTTTAAGAATGATTAAATTTATTAATTTATTTACTTATGAAAGTGTAAGACAATGCAACACCCCCCGATCAACCTTAATATCACATAAACTATGAGTATTTAAAAAAACAAACAAACAAACAAAAACAACAACAACAACAACAACAAACTTTTAAATTACTTCATGTACATACTTACCGAAAGACCAGGTTCACCTTTTCTTCCCCAAATTCCCTGAAAATATGTAGAGTGAGATAATTAACACAATACAAGTTTGTCTAATATCTATTGTAAAAAATTAAATAATGTGAAATATATTTTACTTTTGGTCCTGGAGGTCCTGGATCTCCCATCTCTCCTTTGGCACCTTTGCTTCCCGGATCACCTTTATCTCCATAGTCTCCCTAATTGAAAACAGTCTTATTAAATACATCCACAATTCCAGTATTGGTAATAGTAAGAGCTGCTGCTGTGGTTCAAATAGTCTTCAATATTAATCTTCTGAATTTTGTCCTGTGACTGGTTTATCATGTAGGCATGAACTACAGAATCTTAGGGAAAGCAACACTGGCAATATAAACATTTTCAAGAGATTTCCATGAAAAATTACCTTAATTTAGGAGTGAGAAGTAAAGACACCTTTACAATGATGCTGAGATTATATATTTTTTCCTTTTCTTTGATTTTCTTGAATTCTAAACTAATTAGACCTAGATTCTAAATTCTAGAATTCTAAACTATTAGACCTATGTTAATACAAACCTATGGAGAGACTTAACTGCTTCCAATCTGCCAATGTATTGAAATTTAGACCAGTTTCGCTCAGAACCCCCATGAAATATTGGGAGCTTGCAAAGATGAGAGCAAGAGATATGCCTAGACTGTTACATACATTGGAAAATACATAGTTTCACATTTAGAAGCAAATTCTGCACTTTTTTCTTCAAGTAACTAGACCTTTTGATTTGCAAGTTCAACTTTACTTCATTTTGAGATATAGTTTTCAGATAATGCAGGAATTAAATATAACATCAAAACATTCAGGATCTAAATTTGATACTTCTTCAAGAAGGTGATTGTGCAGGACAGTTTTTTACTTCTATCTGAAAGTTACTAACCACCTTACATTTCACTTGAAATTTTAAATTTTAGGGACTTTTAACTAGAATACTATCCATTTTTATATTATTCCTCATTACTACTAGAGAATGGCATCACACAGATATTTCCTCTGTTACAGCATTTGCCATGGTGATTGCCATCAATTGTATGGACCTCTTTTGGCTCTCTGAGTCTGATTCTGATCTTATTCAAACTTATATAAACCTGAAAATTGTCTATAGGTCCTCCATAGTGTAAAGGAAATCAGACTCCACTAAGTAAGCTCTTGTAGGTCACTTTCTGTTCTATTTTCATAAAATGATAATATCCAGCAAACAATATTTCTTTCCATTATTTGTCTGTGAGCTATATTTAACCTCATCAAAGTTAATGTCAGCATAAGGGACAGCAAATATGATCTACTGGCTGTGGTGATGCTGGTATTCTCTTACATATAAATTGATTTGGTAATTGGCACATCCAGTGGAAAATACGTAGATGAAATTCCTACAGAACTCATCTATTCCTTTTCATCTGTGACAACTCTGCTTTATTAATAGCAAGCAGCAAAACTGAATATTTGGAGACACTGACAGTGGACCCTCCCCCCCCCCCCCCCCCTTTTTTTTTCCATCAAAGCCTGGCAAATAAAATGACATTTTGTAATACCTGAAAAATATCTGAAGAAAACTGAATACATAATTTGAATAATATTATTCTCCTGCTAACAGGTATGATCTCATTCCAGGTATTACTTCAGAGCCTGATCCTTCATGACATTTGGGATACTCACAGACTCCAAAGCTGACAATAAGTACCAAGCATTTACCTTGCCAACTATACAAAACAATGTCTTTGCCTACTATTTATCTTCAAAGACCTGTCACACCAAATGACCAATAAAGGAAGGAAAAAAAAACAAACAAACAAACAAAAAAAAAAAAAACCTTTTTTCTTTTTTTCCTACTGCAAGCTTAGAATTTACCTTTGGTCCAGGAATACCAATTCCTAATGAACCCTTTGGTCCAGGAAAACCTTGATTTCCTTTTTCTCCCTAAACAGAATATGGAAAGAAATTTTAATGGAAAATAGAAATAAATTCCATGCATTATCTATTCACTTTGTAACATTCTGCATCACAGAGAAAGCCAGATACTTGTATTACGAAATTAAATGTAATTTTCAAGACAGGAGCAGTGTGCAGCTGGAGAGATAGGCAGTTGAGTATGTTTCATAATGTACGTGAAGCCTTCATGAAGTATACAACAATTTATTCTAATTTAATTAAAACAAGATGTCATTTCACTGACAGAGGTGGAAGACAAAAGTAACCACAATGAGGTTCACTCATCCAGTCTACAAGTAGTAAAACCAGGTCCAACACAAAAGTTCTTTCATCATAGCCCCCAGAATCTCTTCAGGGTTGACTTACTTTTTCTGATCTTAAGTAAATGAAAAGAGATTTTTGTTTGAGATCTCTGATCTCAATGTGGAGAGAACAGCTTTCTGATGATACTTCCAAACACACTATCAATCCGGCTACAAAGTTCAAATTTGTTTATAAGGATTGTTCTGTATGTCCTGCTGTACGCACAGACCTGAAAAGCATGCACATGCCAGCAATGTGGGCATACAGCATGTTATAAAACACAGTTGTTAGGAAATATGTACAGAAAATCCTTCACATCATAAGGGTTCCAGAAACTGTCCTGTTTTCTTTAACAACTATCTTTTCAGATCAAATACTGTATACATTTCAACAACAGCTAGAAGGGATTATATTCCCTGATACACACAAGCTTCATCAAAATTCATGTTTGCAGCATAACAGCAGTGCCCTGTGCAGGTACCAAAGAGTATCAATGAGATCAGCTATCACCTGTACCAAACGTAGCACGTGAGATATTAGCAGAAGCTTCTGCGCAGCCCAGTACAAGGCTAGTTATTTTTCAGTATTTTTCAGTCAAGAGCTCTCAGAGAGTCTCTCTAAAACATTATTATTAGCCTAATATTAGGATAGCTGTTCACAACTAGTTTTAGAGTGGCTATACTGCCCAGGCAGAGAAATATAAAAATATATTTCCAAATTTATCAAGACTCCAGCCTTTACCATAGGCACACTAGTGCCTTTGATGGACAGATGGACTGATCACTGATCATTTCTGCTGGGCTGGACAGGGGCTAGACAGGGACTTGGGGGCTTCTGCAGGTGGAGAAGCAGCTACATGGTGCACCACCCAGGCAGACACTTTCTCTTCCCATGTCTCAAGGTCCCGGCTCTCATGAGCTGGGAGTTTATCTGGAGTCAGACATGAGACACAGCTTCCCAGAAGAGGCAGCATACCAGAAGTCACAGGCAGTGGGTGGTTTTCCCTGGTCAAATCCTGAATTCCACAAAGATCCTGCTGAAATAAGAGCTTGTGCTTGCACACAGGTGAGTTGTGGCCTTGCCCTGTGCTAGGTGAAGGCACCTACCACGCGCCACCTTTCACATCTCCACTGGGATGTGCCTCTCCACAAAACCCATAGAGCTCTGTCCTGTGGGAGACTCTTTGGTTGACTAGCCCCAGCTCTGGGAGCTAAAAACCTCTGCTCCTCATCAGCCCTATATATCACTCATCTACTAATCATCAGCCTCTTGCTTCTGGAAGCACAACTCTCCCATTTCCCCACTCCACAATTTCTTACAAAAGCAAAAATTCAGACACTGCTATGTGGACTCTGCATACTGGGCAGGAAACTGCACTACAGCAAACTACACAGCTGATTCACTAAGGAAGAAGAAAGGAATTTCCTGCAAAGAGGAAATGTTACTAAGGCAGTGGGATGCCCAAGACAGTTTAGCTGGCATTGTTGTAGGAACATACAGTGACTATTTAATCTAATTTACTTTAAGGCACATTTTAGCAGGATTATACTTCCTAGGTTGCTAATGAAAATGACTTTTAAATACAGTGAAAAAAAATAAAAGAAAAACAAACAAAAAAAACCAAACAGCCTGTGTCAATGCTAGCTGTCCAGCACTGGGACTGACTATCTTTCCTAACTACTCATCACAGAACTGCCTGATCAACCTCTTTGCAGATCTACAGAGCACACACACATGAACCAGAATTAGTATCTGCTTTGTATTCCAGTGGTCCTTCACTAACAATAAACGTCAGATCTAACAAAACTATAGATTTATTGAAGTCACTTGACACTGTTAGGATGGTGTTTAGACAATGAAAATTGAATGAAACCTACACTTCTAAAAAAAATCATACCTTTCTCACAGACACATAAGTGGCTTTTATCCTTCAAAATGTCAACCCCAGAACCAAATCCTGCTTCCCCTACTTGTGTAATCAATCATCAATATAGAAAAGATTTATCATAGATACCACAATTAAATGTTTAGAGACAAAACAAGAAGTATACTGCATTAAATACTTTATACTTTGCCAGTTCAATTTATGTAAATAATTGAATTTAAATTTGACCACCAGTCTTGTTCTAAAAGCTAAAGCAGTATGCATGTAAAAATGTACCCTTGGATCCCTGACCCTGCTATCATGCCAGATCGCTGATCAATAAGCAGACTTTTATGTTAAAATGTCATTCTCCAAACTGAGTGTAAATCTCGGAATGTCTAGACTGTGGTTTTAAAAGGAAACCAAACATAAAAAAGAAGACCTGTGGATGCTGATATCAACATAAAGTTACTTGAAATCCATCTCATTTCTAACATTCCATTCTTACTCAGGCAGAGCTCTACATATATATAAAAAATACTTGCAATGATATTGATAATTCAAATTCAGTAGCACAGTAACTCTAAGATGATGAAGAGGGGACAAAAAAGAATGAAGCTTGACATGGCTGTGAAGAGATAGAAGGACAGATGATAGATGCTCAACAAGCATCAGTGTACGGAAGAAACAGGCACTGATACCATAGCAGTACCAATGTTAACATCCAAAACTGTATGTGTATCTGTTTATCTATCTATAGACACAGAGCATATTTTGACTAACTTTTATCCTTCCTCAGGAATGGAAAAAGTAGTATATGATCTGTATAATGTAACATGATCAGATGCATTTGACTGATGAAACATTTCTGCCCAGAATAGCAAATTGCTTTTATAACAAACCGCACATATTCATGAACTTAAAAAAAATATATCCCAAGTATTAGATTCTGGGAACACGACAGAAATTTCTGTTAAAGCCACACAGGAAATTGTTTTCCTATAGCATCAAACATATAGAAATAGCAGAAATTTTTCTATTTGCCACAAGAATAGTGTAAGCAGGCTTTAGAGATTCAGAAAAGGAAAATGAGAGGAGAGGAGAGGAGAGGAGAGGAGAGGAGAGGAGAGGAGAGGAGAGGAGAGGAGAGGAGAGGAGAGGAGAGGAGAGGAGAGGAGAGGAGAGGAGAGGAGAGGAGAGGAGAGGAGAGGAGAGGAGAGGAGAGGAGAGGAGAGGAGAGGAGAGGAGAGGAGAGGAGAGGAGAGGAGAGGAGAGGAGAGGAGAGGAGAGGAGAGGAGAGGAGAGGAGAGGAGAGGAGAGGAGAGGAGAGGAGAGGAGAGGAGAGGAGAGGAGAGGAGAGGAGAGGAGAGGAGAGGAGAGGAGAGGAGAGGAGAGGAGAGGAGAGGAGAGGAGAGGAGAGGAGAGGAGAGGAGAGGAGAGGAGAGGAGAGGAGAGGAAAGGAAAGGAAAGGAAAGGAAAGGAAAGGAAAGGAAAGGAAAGGAAAGGAAAGGAAAGGAAAGGAAAGGAAAGGAAAGGAAAGGAAAGGAAAGGAAAGGAAAGGAAAGGAAAGGAAAGGAAAGGAAAGGAAAGGAAAGGAAAGGAAAGGAAAGGAAAGGAAAGGAAAGGAAAGGAAAGGAAAGGAAAGGAAAGGAAAGGAAAGGAAAGGAAAGGAAAGGAAAGGAAAGGAAAGGAAAGGAAAGGAAAAAAAATTTCTGTATATTGTCACATTAGAATACCTAGTATCTTTGCGGCTACAGATAATGATTAGAAGAAAAATGCAAACAGATCAAGACCAAAGTTTTTGCCATATGATTCTAACCACGCACAGATCTCTGTCTAGAAAAGTCCTGAGACATGATAAATCAGAATCAGTTGAAGAGACATACAGGAATGAGAAAAGAAAGAACATGGTAAGGTAAGTTTCTGTGCTATAAAACACTTCACAATGAAAAAAATGAAAGAGCTTTTTGCTGTATAAAAAGGGAAATGATTTAACAGAAGTATAAAAATGGGTAGACAGCTGGAGGACATTGAAGTTGGAATCAGAGCGAGTACTGAGTAAAACAAAGAAGCAGTAGGTACTTTCTTGGTAAAGCTTGTATGGGATAATTCCACCTTGAACCAAAGAAAGGTTCTCCTGTGAAATATTTTGCCAACAAAGTATGTTTTTATGATTTTTATTTACTTGTTATAGCATGCCAGTATTTTCCAATTAAAACCTATTTTGTCATCAAATTCTACTGTGGCTTCAGTTTCTGCAACCTACTGAAGTACCGTGAGGCATCTTTCTCAACCCAGTTGAAATAGTGCTCCTTTTACTGAGTCATGAGTGGTTTAATAACCTGTAATTGAAGAGTGGAGCTCAACTCTCCCAATCCAGGGAAATATTCAACCATATGTTCAACTTTAAGCATTCATTTAAGAGAATAGGAGGTACTTGGGTTTTTCTTCACTAGAGCCTCCAGTTTTAGTTTTAATTTTTCCACTTGCTTATGAAAAGACATTTTATTAACATTGAATACTGACAATGTGCCATGTTTGTGATTCTCCTTGTAAGGAGAGATGTTATGGTTATGGCTGGAACTAGGTAAGTAAAAATCTGCTTAAGAGGATGTGGAAGACTGGCTAATTTTTTTCATATTTCTATACCTATGTGTTGTTTGACTTCTCTTAGCAAACATGGTAGCTCTGTTACTGTCTTTATATAACAGAACCTAGAGAAAGCTGTAGATGTCTTCTGTGGACAGTGCTTTAAATCCAAGTAAATCAATAAAATGTGACAGAGATGAGACTTTTTCCACATTAAATATATCTGTAGCAACAAGAATAATTAGAGAGCCATCAATCACTTACCCAAAATACTGGAAGTCAGCAACTAAATTTTGCACACCTTATGTACAAGAAACTTAAATTACACTGAATATTTGCAGGAGTTCACTGACTCAGTGACAAAACAGAATTTATGCAGGAAGAAAAACAGACTCCTTGAAACTCCTTGAAGAGACAGTTTTGAGAAGAAATTGGACACATTATCATACTGAACTGGATTACCTTGTTTCCTTGTATGCTCTCACCAGGGGGGCCAGGTGGACCAGGCAAGCCTTTCTGTCCCATAATACCCTATGACAGTCAGTTGGGAAAAAAAAAAGAATTAGGAGATAAACACTATTCTGGGTAATAAGTAATCTCAAATTTGCTGCAAGCAAAAGTAAAACCTTTTTAAAGACTCTGGTTCTGATCTTTCTTTGGTTTATGTTTTCACACTGTAGGCTTTAGTAATTATCCCTGACAAATTCCCAGGAAAATAAAGGAACAATTAAGCTCAAAGTAATTAAAGGCTAAGATATTCCCATGAAACAGTGTGATACTTTTCACAGTTTTTCCGGGGCAGAAACCGACTTTATGCAACAGCTTTGTGCAATCACTCCAAATCACAAAGGCAACTGACAGTAGATGCACAAAAGGCCAGAGCAGTAAAACCCAGTGTAAGTTAACCTGCCAGGCACGTTAGCTCTTGTGCACCACGTACACATATATTTCAAACCACTGTGGTGCCACAGTGTCTGGGAGCACCAGGTCAGAAAATCCTAAGTGGGAGAGGAGGAAACAAAAGCCAAAGGAACACCCTCTGGTTTGTGTAGCTACAGTAAAAGACAGGTAAAAACTTTGCGCTCATCTGTGTGACAAAAGATTTTGCCACAAACTTTGAGAGAATGTCTTGTGAAAAATATTGTTAATCTGTGTAAGTATAAACAGGGGTTCACCCAAAATATTGTTGTTCTAAAAATCTTATCTCAAGAACTAGATGCTGCAAGCAGGCCCTCACCCTTGCAAACAAGATATTGTTTCCCCACGAATAACATATTTTTCATTCTTGAAGGCTCTGGGGAAGCAGTATATAGGGTCACACATTTTGCGGGATTTTGACACTCAGTTTAAACTTACCAAACTTTTTAAACTGACTGTGTCCATATGATTTACTGAGGAAGTGAAATTTTTTTAGCTTCCAGAAAGCAAAGCAAAGTCAGACATATATCCTGCAAAAATATTCACACTCTACTCCTCACTACATTCCTGTATCAGGCTGGTAATAGCAACATTTCTCCGTTCAGATACCAGTTTGTTTAAAATGGAGACATCTGTTAGCTTCTGCTACAGAAGTAAAAGTTACAAAGATGTATCTATGATTACCTTAAATTAATGTGGAGAAAGATACACAAATCCAATGTTTCTCCCCATTGACTTTGTAAAAATAATTGATGGACACATCCATGATAAAGTAATACAGGCATGCACTGAATTGCCTTTTTTACCAGCATTTTTTTTTTCTTTCTGAATTATCAGTCATTATAGTTGAGGGAGGAAAGAATTGTCTAGATGTTGCATGCTGGCTCCTTATAGAATTAACTTCTTGTTTTTATGTTTCCTTCCTAATGGTTTTACTAATGAGATTAAATGGATTCAATCTCATTGAACAAAACATAGAATTCATATTTGACATGTTTTCATCCACAAAAGAATCTCTTGGAAACATAATCGATACAAACAGAAGAAATGTGTCATTTAACTCATTTATTAGCTTGACAGTTCTGTGTAATTTCCAGCTGTAATCTCATAAAATTTGGCTGCAAATGCAATTTTCATCCAGTCAGTATTCCTTCCTAACCCAGGCAGTAGAAGCGCATGTCTGGTGCCCATGTTTTTATGCGTGATGCCTGCTGCAATTGCACCAATACAAATCAATAACTGAGGAAGCTATTCTGGTGTCAGAGAGATCAGAGTCTGGCAGCATAAGTGTGCAGAAAGCTTCAAGGCAGTGCCACACCAACCTTGGGACCAATCATTCCACTCCCCCGTGGCCCGGGGGGCCCAGGATAGCCTTTCATTCCACGGTCTCCCTGAAAAGAGTCATGGTATCATCAGTAGTTTTACATTTATTAACTGTTAGGCCTTTTACCCACTTGCAAAGCATTTTGTCAAACTTCTGAGTTTTAAAATCAAAATACAAAAATGTTATAAACAGTTGCACTATAAATTAAACAACAACTAAAAAAAGCCCAAAATGTAGGCACCCACATCATTTAAGCTCCAAGTAAGAACACTCTATTCCTCAAGCAAAGATCCACATGGTATAAACCACCAGCAGAGTAACACTCTGATTTATCTTACCAGCTACAGAAAAAAAAAAAAAATCAATTGAAAATGATATTTTTTTCTATCATGTTCTGTAAGTGCTTGCCAGAATGGACAAGATGCCCACTAGGAACAGGTAGGCACAAGGGCTCCTTATCGACAAGAAAAGGCACAGAGACATAGAGGAGGCTTTATTTTCCACAGTCTGTAACTGTGCAAGTCAATAGGCACACATGCAGCATATTTTCACTAGAAAATGCTCATCAGTTCAAAAAGAAAAGAAAAAAAAAAAAGTACGTTATAGATGCAGAAATTTCTGAACCAGGTTCAGTAAATGTCTGTAAATCTGTGCATGTGCTGGCAAGAAAAAATGTTCTGATAAGCTATTGATCATCCAATATATTAACAACAGAGCCACTAAGAGATGGTATTTCTTGACAAAATAAATATTTTTATTGATAAAACCCTTCATTCTATTAGTTTTTGCAGTAGGAAAAGCTCTAATAATGGATGTGCCTGCAGAGGGAGCATTCTAACCAGAAGAGAGGCACAAGCATGAATCGTGCAGATCTCAGATGAGACTTTGTGGTAGGTGAAAAGAAATAATATATTGTACTGGTTAAAATGGAACGAAAGAAAAGTACAGAATCTTTTAATGACTTCTTTTACTTTCAGTGAAGAATTGTGCAGCTTTCACATTATAATGACTGCTTTTTAGGTGAAATGCCCGAGATTCAGCCTCTAGTGACAGATCACTCCAATCTGTGGTTTTTGTACGTGGTTATGAAGCTCCCATGCCAAGTCCTGACTTGTACTGTTTATGTAAATATATCACAGCCTAAACTATGCTCAGGTTTGATGGATTTGGAGAGGTGGGAACCCTGAATCCAAAGGCTGAGGCTTAAATTTAGCTTATAATGCTTTCCTTCTTCAAGTAACTTTTGGCTTCCAAATTTATTTTCAAACCCTTTTTCTTCCAAAACAATGGACATTGGCCAGCTTGAGTCAGGACACAGGCATGGTACAGGGATGCTCTTAGCTTTAAATTGGTGTGTCAAGCTCACGGTCTGTGGGATAAGTCAACTGTCGGATACAGTCAGGGGGAAATTTCTCCTTCAGATGTGATCAGAGAGGAGAGTTTGTTGATTGGTTTGGTTTGGTCTAGACAGGTTTGGAAAAGGAAGCAAAAAAGATGGCTACTTTTTTCTCACATATGAAAGGTGTTCTTACTGTGATCTGAGACTTTTATATCACACCTTCCCTACTAATGCAAACACAAAGGACATTGGAAATGTCCTTAAACTTTTTGTTTTGTTTTGTTTTCATTTTGTGGCAGATTCTAGCTGTAAACATTTAGAGATTACAATCTTAAGCACTTCAAGATTGTAGCACTAGAGTCTGACACACAGTGCTGGGAAATGCCCTTCTGCAGTGAGATGAAGGGTAGATATTCCTCATCGATTAAAACCTTCCTGATTTATCAGTTCCTCCTGCAAAGTATTTTCATTAGCTTCAGATTGTCATATTACTAGCAAATACTCAGAGTCTAGGTAAATGCAGCCATCTTCTTATTTAGTTCCATCTGTTATTAAGGGAAAAACTATTAGTCTTCAGTGTCCTCATAAACCATGAAACAAACCTAAGCAGATGTTGCACAGAGCAGACAAAGGTTTCTCTGCCTAAGCCTCTGAAACACGCCAGAGGTACCAAAGCTAAGAGGTGGTTATTTAGATATGGTTTTACAGTATGCATTGCTTTTTGGAGATTCTGGGCTGCTGTCGATTGTGAAGCAGCCTGTAAGCCACTGTGAAGGGAAGTAACTCAGCAGGGAAACAATTCCATGTGTTCCAGTATTGAATATACCTGCAACCTGCTCTTGGATCAGTCCTGACCAAAAAGAGCACATGAGGGACTTGAAGTTGTGTCTCTCTTCCTCCCATGGGTAACACATTCTTACACAGGGTCATTGCAGGTGAAGGATTGAATTTTAGCTTCACATGCTTAGTTAATACCAGATGTCTCACTGAAAAGCTCTTTTGTAGAGCTTTATAGTAATTCTCAAAGTTTCTGTATTTCTTGGCTTAGGAAAAATACTTCTATTTTGCTTTATGAGTTGTGAAGTGGAGCAGTTCTTTTTTCTAAGATGTGACACTAAGCTGTCCTCCAGGGAATTCATTTCAAGAAGGATTAGTACTGCTCTTTGATGAGCTCTAATTTATTTTCTGCACTGTGCTTGTAGACAAGCTTGTCACCATCTGCAGTGAACTAGAAAAACACCACTGAAACAAGAAAGAGCGAGCTGCATCAAGACAATGAAAGTGTGGTACTCCAATGCCTATTCCTTATCACTGGATCAAGAAAACTCGTTTAATGAGCTAATGCTCACCTGGGAAATAAATTTTGGCTTCTCATCATATACATCTCATTTACTGTGAGGCATGTATATTTGGTATTGAAACACACAGGAGACATTGCAGTGCTCTCTTTAGTGAGAACTAGTTGATAGAAGGGTATTTATAAGAAGAACATCTAAGAAAAGAGTAACTGCATCTCCACCTTCCCTATTTTAGTTCAAATAGACAGGCCCCAAGCTGCAGAAGGCGTATTGCAAATGGATCCAGTCCAAGCGTTCATACACTAGGGGCTATGCTGGTGAGTTTAATAATCTTTCTGTTGTGCAATTGCTGAGAATGAACCTTTATTTCTAGTGATGTGCTCTTGCTCTTGAATGTCTGCAACCCACCCCCTAGTTGGCAATAGTTCTTTTATATCTTTTTTTAATCCTCTGACATTATGTGCCTCTGTTTTAATGCTAGAGAAAATAGGGTGCTGCCAGGATTGAATGCATCCCACATGTTCCAATTGTGTTTTCATGTGAATTTGACCTCTGATACACAAAATTCCTATCTTGCAGTGTGCACATATGTGAGCCATTTCTGAAAGGGGGGGAGAACAGAACTCTGATTCAGCTGAATGGAACATTCTTATGTAGTGACAGTCAAAGGAATTTTACATTAACTACCATGTAAATTTATGAGTCACTTTTATCAAATAAATGTTCTTTTTATATGCTGAGATTGCTGGATTTTTTGTTTACTTGTTTGTTTGGTTGGTTGTTTTTAAATATGGAAAGGATAAGAGATAGCCAGTGTACTTATATTTTAATTAAAATTCAAACAAATATATAAAAAAAAAAAAAAACATGGAAGGTTATGCACTTTAGGAACTAAGTTCTAGGGGAATTTTTGCAATTCAGGTGAACTGTTTTCCCTTGCAGCACCTTTGCTACCAGGAAGTTCTGTAGAGACTGAAGATTCCAAACTTTGTATAAGCAAGCAGGAGTACAAAATTGAAAGGAGGGAGAAAAGCTGTTTATATTCTTTGTTTCTTTTTTTCCAGTGTACTCTCCACCATGTTTAGCGTGGATGCACAGAACTACATCACAGGTGTGGCTATTTACCTAGATAATGAATGCTTTGGAACAACAGTCCCACATTGCAAAAGCAAGGCTGTTCACCACTTAGAGAATCAGTACACATTCTCACCCTATAGCATTAACATGTCAATCTAGTTCAATCACAAAAAAGAAACTTGCCTATTTTAAAGTTAAAAATACAAATTAAGTTTTTGTTTTTAACTCTGATTTTTTTTTTTTTTTTAATTTCTGACAGAGACCGCTAGATAAGCAGTGCTCTGAGCAGCCAGATTTTATGGCAATGTCACACTGCAACACAATCAAACCCGTAGATCTACGCTTGATTTTTTAAACAAAATCTGATATGAGCATGGTTTCCCCTAATTATGTTATTTGTGTTATTTGCAAAGACAGCTATTTCTACAGATTTATTTTTTATTTTTTTTTATAATACAATTCTTCCTAGAATGAGATGCCACCTCTCCATATCCCACAGATGTGGTGCATTCCCAATCTACCCCATGACTGGCTATGAGGAGTAGAAATATCTGCTCTACAGGAAGCTTCTAATAGCACGTGTCCTCCAACAAACAGTGCTACAGGCCCAATAGCAATGCATCTGCAGTGACCGCAGGCAGCTCCTAGCCTGCAGCTGTGGGCTGATCACCCACTAGTGGCAGAAGCGCATTAAGAATGCTTCCAGCTCTGATGATCTAGCTCAGTTTCATCTGAAGGGAATCCATATCTTGTGCTATGAGACCGTTTGCTCTGACCTCTTTTTGGTTCATAACCCAAAGCACAGTAAATTGGAACTACTTCATTTCAACAGCACATTTCCAATCCAGCCTAAAACCCTCGTGCAGAGTATGCAAGAAGATTCTGAGTTTGTGTGTGTGTCTTGCCTAAACCAGACTGACTGCAGGTTCTGAAGCCTTGCCCATTAGGCTATATAACACCCAAGTCCTATCATAGATAATCCATTACTGTATTTCTGGAATAATCAAATACTATTAAACTATAACAGCCTCACTTGGTCACTTCTTTTGCATAAATTTATCATGAATCAATAATGTTCAATTAACAGAGCCTCAGTCCCATTCCTCCACAACAAGAAATTACCAATAAACCTCCTTTACTAGTACTATTAATATACTTCAGCTCTCAGACCTGCAAGGATGGTAATACCTCTGAGGTTGTTCAAAGGTGGAGAAGAGACTGACAACTAAGGACATGAGGTGTTTACAAGAGAATATGCATAATTCGCTTCGATTGACAATGATTTACTTCACATAGAGCTGAAGGTGAAAACATAAGTATTGTAATAGCTAATATATGACTTATTTATATATATTTTTATATATATATATATTATTATGTCATGACAGTTACAGAGGTGTAAGAATGCCTGTGATAAAAAGACTAGATCACAAATCCTCCAGCGCAAAAGCTGGATATATTACCAGCTTTACTTTACTTTACCATTACTTTACAGCTCTTACCTCCTCCCATCTAAGGCATTTTATGATACTATTCTGTTCTTCTGTCAGTCATGATCTGGTTTGGAACTTTCGTAATAACTATACAGCCAAATAACTGCTTGATCGAGCAATTACATGGATTCATGACTATAAGAACAAATGTGAGTTGTGACCCACTTTTTGATCTCTTCTATTAGCCAGGCACTATGATTTTCTTAAGTTTATTTCTGTATACTTTGTATATTTCTGATGCTTTTCAGAAACACAACCACAATGGTTGAGATAAAAAATTCCAGCTGTGAGAAATTTCACTGCAGTTATTCTAGTGGTTTCCTTTCATTTAAAAACAAACAAACAGAAAAATAAAACAAGCAAACAAATATTATTTGCATTTTGTATTTGTTTAACTCAAGTTTCTTTAAATAAAACCCCTATATTCCCATTGAAATTTTGATGTATATTTCTGGGGTTTGTACTCATTCAACCATGGTATCATGGTGGGAGATATTCTTATTGGATGACCTGATATGACCTTTCAATTCCTTTTTCTGGGGAAAATGCTACTCTCCAGTAGGAGGCGCAGGGGAATTCCAGATGGAAAGATGCCCCCAGACATTTTGTAGCCAGAGGTTACATTTTTATGTAATATCTGACTTCATATTTTTATACAATATCCTAGGCTGTAATGGAATGTTCTTCTGTGGTACCAAGAAAAATTTCTTGTAAGGCTGCATTATATCAAGTGTAAAATCTATATTTGAAAAAAAAAGAAAAAAGAAGATAAAAAAGAAGAAAAAAATTCCCCTCACATAAAATATCTAGTTAGTTTAGCTGTATATATTTTCTGTAAATCTATACCAAATGGCATAACTGAAATTACTTTTAGTTCTTTAGTAGTTCTGTCATGTTCTAAACCACATTATTTCATGTGGAATATCTCAATATATTGATAAGTGGTAGCTCTGAACAGAAGTATAAAGCCAGGTTTTTCAGGTCCCTATCTGCAGGCTATTGGTCATTCTAAGGATGAGTGGCATTCAGTTTTTCCTTTATTGTGGATATATTTTAAAGACATTATTGTTGTTGTTTGCTTTTAATGGGAACTCTCATGTTCTGGGAACTAAAGTTTAAAGTCCTTTCTGTTTGGGAAAAATTTTGTTTGGGCAATATTTATTTTACTTTCTATTGCAGCATGTTCCCTGTTTCCTATTTCACACATGTAATAAGGAAATCATTAATAAAACCACTCTGCAGGATATTTTAAAGCAATTTCTTCTATGATCTTCGTCATACATGTCTCTTCTTTTTCCAAGTTTTTATAACACAGTAGTTACAATGTGACTTTTTAAGTCAATTACACCCTGCTTAGAACTTTTTAACATTTATCTATTTTGTGTTTTATGGAAAAAACAACAACAACAACAACAACAAAGGAAGTGATGTATTTCTAATCTCCATATCTTTTTTTTTTTTTTTTCCATCAATTTTTTTTCTCTAAGCTGATATTCATTTTAGACTAAGACTCAGTCTTCTCTTGGGAATCGCTTTCTAGTAACTTTAATAATATTTAATTGTTTCCAGTAACCTCTATTTCCACTACTCCTTGGGGGCCTTTGCCCTTTTCATTGCCATAGACAAAAGGAGATGTGAAAGTACAGTCAATACTGTACTTGCATTGGATTCTAACTTCTACATGGAAACTCCAATACCTAGAAACATCCTGGATCTTTGGGTGTATGAAAGATCTGCAGAGATAAAGCAAGAACTGTTATGCATCCAACATGGCAGAGAAGCCTATCGACAAACTTCTGACTGGAATACAAAGATTTCAGCATTTTCTCATCCTAATTTAATGCACTTTTAGGAGACATATTTGTCTACCCTGTCTACTAGTCAGATGCATGTACTACCACTGTGCTAGTACCTTTGGTCCAGGATCTCCCACACCTTTTGGGCCTGCTGGTCCTGGAGGGCCTGCTGGTCCTGGAGGTCCCTGGTACAGGAGAGGAATAAAGCATGTCAGTACCAGTCCTAAAGAAGTAGTACTTATGTTCTTCCATATAGAAAAAAATTTCAGCAGTAGTTATTAACATCTCTGTTTCTGCTGTATTTTGTCGAGTGCATAATATTTCCAATGTGTACTGAGCATCATAGTTAGTCCCAGGTGGAAACCAAAAAAGACTACCAGAGTGGAGGAAAATAAGTCCTGCTCCCGACTTAAGAATATCAGAGCTGTTCTCAGCTGAGAAACCAGTCAGAAAGCAGATATTGCTCCATGATTCATACACCACATCTGGGATACCAGAGCTGATCCATTAAACCTGGGGGTCAGGCAGAACTAACATATTTTGATTTATTTGTGTTGACAGCCTGTTTGCTGAACTTCCCATTCAGTCCCTCACAGCCCCTTCAGCGGTCCTTCATGCTGTTGGAGGCATCCCTACCCTCCCTTTCAGCATTCAGATGCCAGATCTCTTTGCTCTATCAGAGCTACAGATCCTTAACTACATATATCTTGTTCGTGTCCACGAGTGATTTATAGAGTGGGATTTTCCAGACCATGGGGCACGCAAAGGTGGAAACCTATAATAAGCATAATAAACATCAGGAATACTACTGCATACTGAATACTGTATACAATACTGAAGCTTTTTTTTTTTTTCTGTTTTTTTTTTTTTTTTTTTTTTTTTTTTAATTATTTAGTCAGCAATAGCAGTGCAGCATGCACACATCCACCTAAGTTTGCCATCCTGTGACTGATGACTGGGCAAACTACAACCAGCCTTTGGGTAGCTTTATTAATCAATGGTTACCAAACCGGGCTGATCTTGAATTCTTTGATTATTTAGGAACGAAAAGTTTTCAGTCTTTCACTGATCTCTTTGATTCTGTATCTACTGATATTTTTTTCTCCCACCTAGCTTAGACAGAAATCTTGTAAGGTTTAAAACTTAGTTGCTACGATGCATTTTAAGGCCAAATAATATTTTTTCAATCATCTATTTGCATCACTGTCTTTTTTATTATCACCTTTGCATTTGCTTTTTGGTTTATCTGGGATAATGATAGGGGTTTTCATTTCATTTATTTGTATGTAGCCTGTTCAATGGACCTGGGTCCAAAACTGGCACTCCTTGACCTTCCAAAGAGTCTCGAGCTGGTCTAGTGTCACCAAGTGCTGTGAAATGTATCAGGTACATAGCATTTCTCCAGGAATTTTGAGTGAGTACCCTTTGAACTAATTCTGAATCCCAAAGGGAAAGGAGGGCTGAGATCTCTTCCCAGGATCAGTTTGAATGACAGGAAATTGGAGCTGAGCCATGACCTATTTGGAAGCAATCAGGTCCCACCTCAGAATATTTGGGAGAGCTCTTGTGGTTGTAGTGTGGAAAAAGGTTGGATTACAGACGTGGCGAAAGAAGGATGGCAACAGTATTCACACCTTCTAGTGAAAGATTTGTCAAACACATCTGTGTGGCTTTGGATGACTGATATTTAGGATGATAGGCCCTTGTGATGGATGTGCCAGGTGGAACACTCAGGTGTTAACTCCTTCAGTAGCTAACCATCAGGAAAGCAAGAGGAGGGGGAGGAGGAATCTTCAAAAAAAGATAACTTGACTCCCCCTGGTATGAGAAGCAGCTGAAAAAACAAGGCAGTGAAGTCTCTAAGATTTGGCCAAGAAGATGTTACTAGAGATATTGAACAAAAAAGGAAGGAAGGAAGGAAGGAAGGAAGGAAGGAAGGAAGGAAGGAAGGAAGGAAGGAAGGAAGGAAGGAAGGAAGGAAGGAAGGAAGGGCTTCAAAATATATGTGAGATACTTAAATAAGCTAAAGAGTGAAAGAAAAACTTAATTACATTCAGTTAATTAGTTAAATAGAGAGCATACACAGAAGTAGTAGTAGTAGAAGCAGAACACAATGTACAGAATCTAATTACAAACAATAAAAAGTAGAGAATTAAAATTAAACTTACAGCTTCACCTTTGTGGCCATCACCTTTTGCTCCACGGGGTCCAGGTAGTCCAGGCAGGCCCTGGTTACCCTAAGTACAAAAATAATAAATCAGGCATTGTGTCAGTATCTGGATCATCATGACGTAACTGTAACAAATATGTGAGGAAACTGTTTAATATCCTTTTGGAAATATAGAATAGCAGTCGCCAGCTTTTCCAATTTATTTGCAAAGCTCAGAATTTTTTGTGCTTTTTTTTTTATCGTGGTTTCAGTTGATCAAATTAAGCTTTTAGAAGAATAGGAGGTCTCATTATGAAATCATCAACATCTAGATTTGTAGTTGCAGAGAGAAATCTTCAGAATATTACCTTTATCTTCAGCCAATTAAAAAAAAAAAAAAATCAAAAAGTTAAACATTTGTGACTTTGAGGGTAACAGTCCCGAGTTTTGAACAATTAAATCAACAATACTGAAACACAGTATGCTAACCATAAGTTATATTATGTAGCACATTTTGTGTTTCAGGGAAATCACGTTGGTTCTCTTATGCAGTAAACTAAAGCTGCATTTTACAAGGAAAATAATTTAAAGAAATATAATCAATAATATGACATATTTATTTTCTCATAGCTTAGCCTAAAATGCCTTGTATTAGGAGACAATTACTCCTTATGTTCACTCTTCCAGTGACTCCCACTAAAGATTTTATCCATTTGCAAAACCTCAGTGCTTCCTTTCACTACCAGAGAAACCAATAGCAGTCTTCTCTTCCTTCATTTCAGCAATCATTTTCCTGACATTTAATGAGTAAGTTAACCGAGCTTGTACTAGACTGTTCCTTGCAGAACCAAGAAAGAAAACGTATTACTTTAAGGTATCCCTCAAGGTATGTTGACAGTCTATAGTATTTATGTTCGTATGTGCCAGTTGGAAATCCTTATTGATACTCGTAAGACACACACCCAACCCATTCCCAAGCACAGTATGCATATGTCCAAAGAAGGAGCAGTGTGCATCCTTCACTCAGTCACAGAGAACCAAGAAAGGTAAATGGGCTCTGTTGCAGATTTTTGGAAGGTCAGTTGTTAATATACATAAAGATAAAACATCCTGAAGAACAATTACATGCAAATAGCATTCCTCTCCCCTGAGGAATAAAAATAGATAAAAATAAAAATAGATAAAATTAGATAAATAATTCCAATAAAAATAGATAGGGGAAGGGAAGGGAAGGGAAGGGAAGGGAAGGGAAGGGAAGGGAAGGGAAGGGAAGGGAAGGGAAGGGAAGGGAAGGGAAGGGAAGGGAAGGGAAGGGAAGGGAAGGGAAGGGAAGGGAAGGGAAGGGAAGGGAAGGGAAGGGAAGGGAAGGGAAGGGAAGGGAAGGGAAGGGAAGGGAAGGGAAGGGAAGGGAATTACAAGTGACTGAACAATGCTATTTTATCAGTGTATTTCATCAGCATATTGTGCCTGGAAATTTCTGCAACATACAATACTTCAAGAAACTAGAGATGGATTCCTGACAAGCAGCTCAGACCTCAGGGACTGGTCTGTATGAGTCTCTCTTATTGTACAGTCCAAAGGGATAATTTCACTGAAAGATTTTAAAGGCAAACACTTGAATCTTACCACCAATTTCAAACTGCAAGAGCCCTGGGAGATGTTTCTTTATGCTTCCTACTTTCCAAATCATGAAATTCCAACTCAGTTCTGAGAATTTAACAATGAGTGTGCTTTTAGTCCATGAATAGCTTTATAATGGAAAACCAATTTACCTCTTCCTCATTCTTAATACCCATAGTTCTTACATTATGGATAAAATAAAAAATGTTTTAAAAACGTTTCGTGACATTTTTTTAACAAGAATAGAAA
Source organism: Aythya marila (assembly GCF_965140915.1). NCBI lineage: Eukaryota > Metazoa > Chordata > Aves > Anseriformes > Anatidae > Aythya > Aythya marila. The sequence continues at coordinate 27,119,285 of NC_139043.1, forward strand.
TCATGGATCATGAGTTCATCTTTATTTTTACTTCCAATTCTAGTGCAGTAAAAAAATGCCAAACAGATGTTTTCATTTAATCTTACCAGACCACTGTAAATACCAAATACATGTTAACACATTATTTTCTTTCAGAACTGGGATTTTGTCAAGTAGCTGGTTTTGCCATTAGTAGCATAGCTATAAATCTACTTAAGTCATAAATCTACTGCCAAATCTGCTGGACAAGACAGTTCTTTAGTCCAGATTATTTAGTTGTTTTTGTGCTTTTTGTTTTTGTTTTAATAGCTGCATCCAAAACACAATAGAGATGGACAGGGAGAACTTCCATGATTACTGTTTCCCACAGTTTTGTGGGATCTGGATAACATAATCCCAGTGACTCACTGCAAGTCAGTGCACTGCCAACAAGGCAGGTGCCACTGTTGTCACTGATGACATGCTACATTAATTCATCTACATTGCTTTCCTTCTCAGAGCAGGTTGTAAAGTCATGTCCTGAAGCAGTAATGTAGAAGCAGTTGCTTCTTCACTCTTAAAAACAAACAAACAAAAACACAGTATATAAACATACATTTTGTGCCCATGGCTTTGACTGTCTGTAAACATTACCATGTGTAAAAAACAGGAAAAAGTTTCAAGAAGTTTGTAGATGAGATTCTACATATCCAGCAGGAAGAACAGGACAATGTTATTATTAAGAAAAAAAAAAAGTTATGGCATGATCAAAACCTAAATGATTAAGTACTGGACTGGACAATTAAGTCTCATTTATCACTTTGTTTTATGGAAAAACAGAGTGAATTAGCATTCCAGATTACAGACAAAGTAAATCATTTTACTGTTGTTGAAAATTCAAAAATACAGGCTACTGCATGCATCACTGGATCAATACTGAATATATAAATGTGCTATCCACCACCCTCCAGTAAGGGTGGTTAATCTTGCCAGTAAACCATTAAAGGCTTGCACAGTGAGCATAGCATAACCTGCAATAGACTACTGCACCCCTTTGCCAGTGTTGAAGTTAAAAATGTAAAGGATTTGACCAAGTAAAACCCATTCTGTAACCTATACACAAGTAAGTGTTAGGAGATCAATTTTTAAAATCCATTATTTTGTGTTTTACATATGTTTTTGAAATTGCAGGGTTGGTAGTTCTGAAACACCACTGTTAAAACAGATAATACCTGTTCGCTCCTACTCAAAAAAGTGTATATTGTTCAAACAGAGGCACCAAAGACAACATGAGGTAATGAAAGGTGGAGATGAATTTCAAGAGCTACCTTCTTAACGAAGGCTTCATGAGGGAAATTTGCAGAATGAGGTACACTGTACTATTTATTTAATATATTTTGAGTTTTTTCTTTGAAAAGAATATAAGCTTATTTTAAAGCATATACTTAAGTTGGGATGATAGAAAAGTTGAAGAATTAGTTGGTTACTTTCCTGAGAAAGATGTTCAGGCAGTTTATACATTTTCACAAGAGCTTTGCATTATGTCTCACATTTCTCTGCTTTCCAACTTTTGTCTCAAAATTCCTACCATTGGTCCCATTATTGAATTTCCAGGAAGCCCATCGTCTCCTGGTGGCCCCTTGGGTCCTGGATCTCCCTATCCAAAAAGAAATAAAACCAAAGACATTTTTGTTATTTTTGGTTTAATATCAGTTTAATATAATATTTTATTATTTTCAGCTTAATATTCCATTCCTTCTGACAGTGACATGACTGTTGCTGAACTAGGTAATATGAAATCAGCATTTCTAGAGGAAGTTTTTAACATCACAAGCTAAGCACAGACTGGTGTAAGGCTGGTGTAACCTCGTTTCTGCCAGAGGACAGCAAAGAAATTCAAAGTGCTGGCAGACAGGATATGTTCAGAAAGGTTACAGATGCAATGGCACACCATTTCAAAGTTGCAGGCTCCACAGACTTCTACGAAGACCCAGGAAGTAACTTGCATTTTTCTTCAAATATTGCCAGAATAACTGTTGGCAGTCCTAGCTCTGCCAGTGACTTTCCTAGAAAGCAACGAGGCTTAAATTTCACTTTTCGTATGTTAACCCTTGGTTCCTGATGTTTAATCTAAGGCAACAGATGTTTCACTTTACATTAAGGATCATAAAAATAAAAAAGATGGTTTTCAATTAAAGTTTTCCTTTTTTTTTTTTTTAACAGTAATGAGAAAGTCAGTATTTCAGGACTTTCACTAGGGAATGAAGATCAAAGGTTCTATCAAAACCATGGAACAGCTGTAACCATGAGAGGAATATGAGAAAAAGCAGCTATCTAATGTTACTGTCTCTGTATTGGTAACAGCATAATGGTTGTCAAGGGAAATGAAACTCAAATCCCCAAACGTGGGTGTAGCTTAAAATAAATAAATTTCCAATTGACACAACCTTGTCCAGGGGTTAGACATCTAGTGATCACCCACTACTACAGCAAATACTTGGAGATGTAATAAATAGACCTCAGACCATGACAACTCCCAGCACTGAAAAACATGCAGTTTTCCTGCACAATAATTTTATAATGCCTTGTATTCTTTGAACATCCTGGTAGTGAAACAAATACTACTAATCACTGTACTTTCCACAATGCAGAGAGAGTATGGACGTGCATAGCTTTTTATATTTTTGAGCAATTGGCATAAACATAGGTGATATTTATTGAAACAAAGGTATAGGTATTACTATGGAACTAAATAGGCAATTTTTCTAAAAATCAACTTACATAGTATAATTACCCAAACTAATTGTTTTGATGCATTAGTCACTGCATACAAAAGGTCTGACATAAAATTTAGTGAAGAGCCTGAAAACACTTTTACAGACTCCAGAGGACTTTGGATCATGGCTGGTCTGCTAAGAAAGTGGTATGAACTGTACTGAACTGAATAAAAGAGTGAAAAAGATAATGAAGTCTACAAAGTTATTATTATTCAGCAAGAATGTCATCAAAAGGCTGACTTACATGTCTTCTCAAAAATGCCACATTAACCAGAAAAATGGCACCATGTCAAGAAGGCAGACGGGTGTTCTGAAACCTGCCTTCATGCAAGTCATGTGTTATAAGATGACACTTTTATTTTCCTGACATAATGTTTGGCACGTGGCTATGATTTTAAACCTATATAAGAGAAATGGAGCACCTTGCACTCCTTTTTTTCTTCTCTGTGGTTCCATTTTTACTGCAGGTGCACCCTGAGCTTCTTCCATTCTCTCTTTTCTTCATCTTCCATACACAAACAAGTCCAAAACAAATCCTAGTCCCCTGGGCTGTCCTGTTGCCAGGCTGGTAAGTACATTGTGTATACAATATCTACATGTGCATGTGTGTAGGTTCACATATATTTTTACAGAAGAAGAAAATTGGGGATGAAGTGACTCCAAAGTGGATGGATATCCAGTAGTGATTATTACACCAAAACTGAAGAGCAACAATTAATGCTGAAATTAACTGGGGTATTATAAAAACAGCATTGATTCTATCCATAAAATAAAAATGTGGGCAATAATGAATATTCAAATGGTTTTAATGCTAAGTCAGCATATTTCACTCAGAAGGACAATTCACACCCATTTCAGGTACATTTCAGCCATAGATAAAATGAGATAGATGTAGCTCTAGGTATCTGGCGTATGATATTTCATTTTAAATAGAAAATACAGTCCAGTTATTCACTTGGAAGTAACATACAAACAATCACCTCCAAAAAAAATTTCTACATCAGCATATAACTCCCTGGAAGTGTCCATAGACACTTTTCTGCAGGGGCTTACAGCTGCTTTCAGGAAATCTTTAGTCTTTACAAGAAACAAACAAACAACAAAAACAAACAAACAAAAAAAAAACCACAAGCATAAGTAAATGTGAAATAAGATGATTTCAACATGATTAATTTCAAAGGAAGACACCCACTAAGCCCAGCACCATGTTAAATGGCTTCCAGACATACTTCATTAATTTTTTGGTACTTTTCAGTACTCCTTACCTTTAAAATTCACTCAGATTTGCTACTTCCAAAATAAATTTTAACTCATTTAGTTTACATTCTTTAACTTTGACAGAAATGTGCAATAAAAATTTGCTGATCTCTGGTCTCCAGCAAACATACAGATAATCACCTTTGGTCCAGGTGGCCCCTGAATAGATGATCCAGCTACTCCAGGTGGCCCTCTCTCTCCTGGTTCACCCTGTTACAAAACAGTATCACCTACATTTAAACAGTTTCATTTTCTGCACAAGTAGATAAAAGTTTTTTCAACACTTCACATTATAAAAATATGTGTAAAGCTTTAGGTAAAGATGGAAAATATTTGGGATAAAACAGTCAACTTTTTTCTCTTGTGGTTCGAGTTTCAAGCTTTAAATAACTATTGGTTGAACTGCGTATCTGATTTTTTTTTAACTGTAATTATTTGTGTGTGTGTGTGTGTGTCTCACTTACAAAGCCAATGGAATAACCAGAATGCTTGGATTTTTTCAATTTCCTCTCCATTAAGAGACACACAAAATTATTATTACACACAAAATACTGTAATAGAAAGTTAATGTTTCCAAGTCAAAATCTGCAAAATGCTTGTCCTTAGAAATTTATCTTCTCAGTGCTTGAGCATAACTGTAAGGTCTATAATTATATGATTACCTGTTATTTTTCTCCTTAGGACTCTTATTTCATTCAGGACAAACAGGAAAAATGATGGAATTACTTCTGCTTTTCCTTTTTTTTTTATTTTTATTTTTGTGTTGTCTCAAAGCAACAGACATTTGAGAAATCTGTACATTAAATATATCCAATAGATTCTTGTACGATGTACAAAATGAAGGGTTACCCTGAAAGAACAAGCTTACTTTTGGTCCAGCTGGGCCTTGCACTCCTTTATAACCAATCAGTCCTTGGGATCCTTTTTCTCCTGGGTCACCCTGATGGAAACAAAGCTTTTGTTTAAATCACAGCAAAGGTTCATTCACAACTGCATGATGCCCACAATTAGAAAGGTATTTAGATACTTCGCTCCAAGTGAAATCCCACTCATTTTTAGAATCTGCCCCAAAAGTCCCAAATTTAACTAGGTAGGAGATAAAAGCATTCGTTTGTCTACTAATACACCTTTCCAGGCTTTTAATTTCATATTTAGAAATCTAATTAGTCACCTAATTTCCTTTAGTTCCTCCTCTTGCCCTATCAGCATACTGAAATAATTTTCAGTAACCTAACTTTAATGAAAATTCTGTGCCAAACATTTAGAAAACCTCTACTGTCTCATTAACTTTAGTGTCTATGTTCATAGTCTGATTTTCCTGCACTTGTTCAGGCTAGGGATCATATCTGTCTCCTTTAAATCATCAGTTAAAAGGTAATTGCAACTTAAGATATAACGAATGAAAAAAATATGCAAGAATTGGAACTATTACAAAAGAAGTCCTTCTAAACTTTATAGTGCTTCTCAAGTGTGCATGCTAAGACATACCTTCTGGCCTACATCTCCTTTGCCAGGGGGTCCTTCTGGGCCTCTTGGACCTTGATCTCCCTTTTCCCCCTAACAGAGATTAAATGGTTAGTTTTTATTTAATTCATTGTATTGATTCCATCAATGATTGGACTTACAAAGTCTGCATAAGTACTTTCCCAAAAAATGTCAGTTAAAAAACTGGTCAAAGAAGAAAATATTCTATCTTTTTACCTCCCACCCCCAAACCTCCTACAATCACATTCCTTTTGCAGTAGAATTCCATGTGTATACTCATATGTGGAAGATAAATGTTTGCAAAGTTATTAGAAACAGTCTGCTGACCAATTCTGAGACAACCAACTTTTAAGAAGCAGTAATTTTCTGCATTTCTATAGCCAAAGGCCAATCCAGGCTTCAAATATTAGCCAGAAACATTGCTTCAAATAATTCACAAATAATCTGCATATTACATCATGCTAAATATTTATATATAAATATGTATATTTATATACATATAAATATATGAAAAAATATTTATGAATAATATTGGTCAGAAAACCTGGCTTCAGAAAACCTGCAGGTAATACAGAAAATGAAAAATAGATTTAAATGAAGTTTTAACTTCTATCTCTGATACAAGCTGTTGATGGATGTGTTATTATAGAGCCTGCTCATGATACTGGTGGCTACCATTTCTGTGAGACAGTTCCCACCTGCAGAAAACTGCTATAACATCTCTGTGCCCACTATTCACTGCAGACATCCAACTGTTCTTTGCATTGTCCTGAATACACAAGGTAGCTGCTCAACTCTAACATTTTCACTTATAATTAATTACGACAGCAATAGTACCAAGATGATCATGAGAATGGCAATATGTGAAAGAAAAAAGAAACCACAGCATGCCCAAATAAAGAATCTAACTGTGACCTTAGCTTAACATCTACTCTGTGTTCTGATGTATCTTCCTGATACACTGAGAGGTTTATTTCTAAGCACTTTAATAGCAGGTGATTTCATTTTTTTTTAATTAAGTAAAACCAGAAATGTTATGTATTTATCCATAGTGGGAAGCTTATGGCCTCAGACTGTCACTTTTCGAACTCTTACATGCACTGCCCTTGCAGCTGAAAAAAATGTGAAGTTGCATCCTTAATAGATGGTTATTAGAGGTATTCAGCTACTTTCTGATTAAAGACAGTCAAAAACTGTTGATTTGCTTGCACTGAATCATGTTCAGTTCATCAGTTCAATATGTTGGGCAGGTGTCACCCTCATTTAAGAGCTGTACAGCAGCAGAGTTTGGAGACCACTGGATTGTCTGCAGCCATTCAACAATCAGCCAAAGCACTGAGTTTTGCTCACTCAGCAGCTCATTTTCTTTGGATAAAGTAGAATTAAAAGAGAAAACAACTTTTTACTTGGAGAGCAACTTCTTACTTAGGCAAATAATGATAGGATATTTTTTTGCAATATGGTTGAGTTTCTCTTAAAATCTCAGAATTTCGATTGGAAAAAAGGAGCCCTGGTTTCAGTGTTTTCTTATAGTTTCTGTACCAGGCTAGGGGACTTCAGCCACAGCTCACAACCCTACTAGATGGAGGGTTACCGTAGGTTGCACCAACTGGAGCCAGACTTCTAGGTGTCAGGAAAAAATCTAGGCAGGCCATAAGACACGAGCTATCTGTTCTCCAAGAAGATTGTGAAAATTAATGAAAATCAGTAGCCCACAAAAGGCAGGACAGGTAAAACATCTACAGATTCAGATGGCAGCCACTGTTAATAAAATCTGTTGGAAACTTTCCAACTAGCATAATCACTTTTCCCTAGCAGAACTATTGCCCCATGCCCTCCCCCAGGATGAACTGCTTGTCACTACATACCTGTAAACTGATAAAGATTGAATTTGGTATTCTTTCATCTATAGCTTTCACATGCAGAAAAATATATTTCCTTACCTTTTCCCCTGCTTTTCCAGGGTCTCCCTGCACCCCTCTCTCTCCTGGGACTCCTGATGGACCTATATCTCCCTTGAAGAAGAATAAATAATTGCATCTACACACATCATATTTTTATTATTATTATATAAAATATTTCTAACAGTGCGCTAAAATATTAATTCATTACATACAATATTTTTGTTCAAGTAAAGGTTGTTATCCCCAGTTAATTATTCTATAGAGCCAGAAAAATGTGAACTTTAAATTTCTCTTAAAGCCTTCCACCTACTTCTTAAATCTTTGTTTTATATTAAATAAACTTGCATTTTTCAGCAAGTAAAAACATGAATTAAAACTATTTGTTATTCTGTGCACAATGATAATGTGATAAGAATGCAATTTACTTGAAAAGTCAAGCATTTGGGATTGAAGAACTGGTCAGTTGGACTGGCCTGTCCAATCTAATCATTTCTCTCATGAATCTACATTACAGTCTTTGGTTTACCTGACTTAATGATATTGCATTGCATGAGGTGAATGATGCTCATAGATTGGCTTGTACCCAAAATCGTGTTGGTTAAAGACTGCCTCTCTTGTTGTATAAACTGGTCTAGGCATTACTTTTAAGACAGACCTTGACACAAATTGTTGAAAATGTCATATGAACTACTCCTGCAACATGCTTCTTCCATGATCCTTGGAAAAATCACTGAAATCAAAATATCCATGTTATTTTAGCCAATTTTTGGGGAAGCCCTACTTGAAATGTCAAGGATCTGATATACAGGTTTCAAACTGGCAGCTGAAGTCAAAGCTGTAAATGTTTACCACCTCTTCTAACACACAGGCAGTATGAGCACTGCTGTCACACAGACTTTTTTTTTCTTTTCTTTTTTAATCACTGCAGAGGAACAGAGATAGTAGAAGCCTTCCAGAAGGCTGTAGAGATAGCTTAGAAAAACTGGAGGCAAACTCTTTCAGTTATGGATGCAGTAATGACTTCAGGAGAGAGGGTGAGAGCCTTAGCACAGCATTTTGAGTTTAAAGGGTTAAAGTGTGACATTAAGGGAATATCTCTCACTGAAATTCCTTATTATTTTGATCATAGTCAATATATAGCAAAAAAAGTCTACTTCATTTATCAGCAACAGGGGAAAGAATCAGAAGACACTAAGAAGCAGTTAAAAAGAGGTTCACTTTAAGTCCTCGTAATCCAGTTGCTGGGAGTCCTGGTTCTCCTTTTTGTCCACGTTCACCTTGTTGACCCTAGTAACAAAAAGACTTCTGTTAGACACACGAATATAATTTGGCTTCATTCATTCCTTGTATTATCTCACCAACTGTTTTACACATAGAGGTGGTCCAATTTTCAATCAAGTGATTTTTGACTGTAATATCCCATTCTGTCAAAACTCCAATAACTTGTAGAAGTGCATCTATTTTATTTATTTATAGAAAGTGTAAGTGAATCATGCCATATTTCTTCTTGTTGTTTTAATTCATTTAAGTATCTTTTATTTTCTATTTCCTACTGGTATATCAAAGATTCTGCTGTCACTGTAAGAAAGATGAATCCAAATAAAGAAAAATCAGAACCTCAGTTTAAAGGAAAGTTTTGATCTTGCAATTCTTCCTTCTAGTAGTTCTAAAACTATTTCTAAAGAAATTGGAATTAAATTTTTCAATTATGCTTTTTAAAGTATTTTTTCACTGTAGAGAAAATGTCTTCAAACATAACGTATTGCAGAACTACATCATTTTCCCTGCATTGATATTAAACACTGTTGCTGTAACTGCTACTTACAAGCCAAAGTAATGTCCAGATGAAAATGACTGTATTTCTCCCTGCTTTTGATGGAGTGACTACTGTGATTCTTCCGCCAATCAAGGTGATTACTAAGCACACAACTGCTTTACAGTTTATCAGTTCTTTTCATTTGTTCTCCTGAATATTTTGTCAAATTCCCTTTTCACCCTCATAGAGTTCTCACCTGACACCATATTGCTGGAGGCTTGGAGTTTGGCAGCAGTAATTTTTTACCTTACTTTCCTGTTCTCTTCCTCCTTTCCCTCTTGCTATGGTGCAGCATCAGCTACTAAATAAACTCTAAATAAGTTCTTTTTTTCTCTCCTAGTGTTTCTAACTTTGGTTTCATCTCTCTCTCATGGTCACCATGGAAGGCTGAAGGACAGACAAGCATTGCAAAAAAGAATTGGCCTGATGAGATCAGCCATAAGTCTCCAAACCATTGCTGCTTTACAGCTAAGTTGCTTAGTAAAATGCTAAGAACAATGTGAATAAGACACCAAATTGATTAGATATAAACATGTCTGAAAGTCACTTTGTTTAAAAAGTTGTGTTCATTTGGAAGCCAAAATTTACACTGAAAAAGGGGTGGATGTCAGCCGAAGCCTTATGCTCTGGGGAACACCTTAATAAATGAGTGTTTTTTCCTTGAAGAATCAGAAGTAATTGTTATCTCCAATTAACAAGCTCAGCGGTGAACATATCATCAAAACACACTCTTGAAAAGCCTGGCAAAGGATACATTGCTTGCTGCTTCTTCCTAGTGTTATATATATATATAGATATAGATATAGATATAGATATAGATATAGATATAGATATAGATATATATTAAGTATCTTAACCATTACCTTTGGACCTGGCAGACCAAAACCTTTGGATCCTTTTGCCCCAGGATTTCCTTGTGGACCCTGTACACCCTATAAATCAAAATAAATGAGTTAATGCATTATATTTTTCTACATTTTAAATTCATCATGAGTCTATCTTTCAGTTAATATTTTATCTCATCTTCGTCACTATCTTGTGGATTTCACAGCCTTATCCAAGTGTAATGACTACAATTGCAAGCCTTGCAAAATGCAAGCTTTATTACAAGTGTAATGACTACAAATACTATTCAGGGATAAAGCCAATGGGAAGTTTCTCAGTATCTAAACCCCAATTTACTGGAATGCTGTAAACATGAATAATATTCTTTCCTAAAAACAAACAAACAAACACACAAAAAATGCAGAACAAAGCAAAACACACAAAAAAAATATCTTTTTGGATGTTTCTGTTGTTCTGCATCCACCTAATCAAGGCTGTTGACAAACTTCAACGGGGATTGAAATCCAGATGTGGTGGACTCTTACCTCATGAAGCCCCTACATGTCATTGTCCAAGCGGTGCACTTGATTTATCTCCTATGCAAATTATTATGCATATTACACCATATTTCTATTTTCTTAATCCTAAAATCATTCAAATCAGTTGTAACCATTAATGTCAAGATGCTTTCGCTGAAGACTAACTTCATGCCTTTTAAAATGCAAAAACACTGAGATTTTTAACGTCTTCAAATCAAAATTAGAGCTCTGATGAAGTATAAAACAAAAAACTATGTACAAATACATACATATATTACATTCCCAAAGTGTAGGACTGATCTGATAGTTGTTTTTTTTTTTTTTTTTTTAAATAAAGTTTGTAGCAAAGCCATTTGCTCTTAGAAGAGCAACAGAGCTCTTCCATCTTTCTCATCCACTATGGCCACAAGAGTAGACAAACAGGATTAGAATTAAGAACAGTCTTCTTAAATAGGAGTTATAGTATGCAGTATTTTTGATGAAATTCATTATATGTTGCTGCTGTTTAATTCTTTATAAAAAGACTAGAATAAATGCAGGACAGATTTCACACTACAGCTAGGCAGTTTATGGGTGTCTTCTAACTTAACAATGGAACAGACAAATACCTCACTCAGGTCATACTAGCTGCCTTCTTCATATCTGCAGCTCAGTGTCTGCCTGTTCCTGATTCAAACTTACCTGGCTTCCTGGATTGCCTATTCCTGGTGGTCCTGCTGGGCCCTGTGGTCCTACTTGGCCTTGTTCACCCTGTATTGTATAAAAGTATTCCAGAGAGCTAAATTGCAATAAACTATGTTAGCTGATTAGTACATTTAAATTAAACACAGAGCGGTAGTCCCCAGACTGTATGATCTTGAGGTTTGCTGCTTCTGTTTGAGGTAAATGAGAATTTTGAATGCCTTAAAGTCTGCTTATGGCAATTCATCTAACACACCTCTTCCTTTCTGCAAACTCTATTGCATTTGTAACATTAGACAATCACATCTAGAGGGATCTGCAGCTTATCTTTCCAGACTGAGATTAATTTTGCAGATTTTCTTGTATTGAAATATACAGTTGCTTGCACAGCACTCAGAAGAAAATTTTGCAAGTGTAAAAGAGCAGCTAGAGGGTATTATTTTTAAAGAGGAGCTAGAGAGTATTGTTGAAAAATCTTTGTCAGGTGGTATTGTACAGCACTTAAGGCTGGAATAGTGGAATTACAGGAGTTCCTTTGGGTATTGAAAGTGGCAGAGACCCATAAAGGTGTCCGGGAAGTGGGACAGCAGTCCCTTCAAAGCAATAGTTAATTTAACTTACACCAGACACTCTTACATATTGAGATGGTCCCAAACACTTACTGCCCTGGCTGTCACTGCATTTTTCCTACATAGACATGGGAATAAGACAGTTTGTTTCTTCTCAGGTAATCAGTCTTCCTGTAACTAAAGCCTCGAGCAAGATGGTCTGGAAGGTGTTCATTGACCATGCCTCTTACAGATGGGCCACATCAGACCACCTAGGTTTCCCTGAAGATCTTGGAGATCCATTTGACAGAACAGTAAGATGAATAACTTCAAATCAAACTTCCCACATCTGAGAAACACTCCCTGTTGACTAAACTGTAGGTAACTCTGTATGGGAGTGTCATCTTCCCCTCTCACAGAAGAGAAGTGTGGGATAGTGAGGAGAGCAGGAGTCATGGGGAAATGCAGGAAGGCAAAAAACAGGGAGTAGGAGTAGGGCTACATCACTAAACCATGAGAAGGAAGATTTGGATCAATGTCTCTGCTCTACATGACATTTGAGCGTTTTTCATCAGTCATCCTCTAGATCCATGCAAGTTACAGGCCAGAATCTCCTCAGGCCAAGGGAATTACAATTGTTCTGGATCATTCTTTGAGGGCCTGGGTGCCAAAAAGCTAACTAATTTCAGAAGCCAACGTGTTCATTGCCTGTCCCAGGTCCATTAGACTAGATAACCCAAAGGGTTTTTCATTTTTTTAAATATTTAATTTAAAATATTTTAAGTACAATATTTCTGAGATAATTTTAGGAGGAAAGTAAATCAATTTCTTCCCCCAAACTCCCAGCTGCATAGAATACCGTCCATAGTGCAGTTAACTTGTATAGATGAATGCTATGAAGTTTATGAAGCTGCATTGAAGGAGTACCTCAGATACAAGCTAAAACATATTCTCGTGTTGTTGTTTGAATAATTCATCATTAATTTACTATAAATATAACTATAAATATGATCAGGAAAATACTCTGTGTCTCACCTTGTCACCTTTGATTGATTGACCTGGCAGTCCGGTTGGACCAGCTACACCTTCAGAGCCTTTTTCACCCTAGAAATAAGTAACAGTTTTGTAACTGTATATGGGAATTTATGAAGGAAACGATCCAAGACAAACTTGTCAACACAATGTGGGTAATGAGGAGAAAAGTATTCCTTTGCAAAAAAACAAGAAAAACAGCCAACTAAATTATTAGTTTTACAGAAAAGTTACAATTTTACAAAGTTACAATTTTGGTTACAATTCATAATGTACTTCATCTGTATTCATTGTTTCGTTGAACACAGGACTTCAAAAGGAGAAAATTAAATACCATGAAGTCAGAAAGTACATTTTGAGAATGCGATAACGTGTTCATTTTGTAAGTAGATAGAGTAGTTCAGAACCTTCTGGTGCAAGGACATGGCTAACGTCTTTTCCTTAAAAGGAAGAAAAATCTGCTTTGCTTGGTAGCTCAAGGCTCTGGAGAATCTTGAAGCCACTTAAAGAGGGATACACTTTGATGAGAAACCCAGTTATGATTCTACCATAAATCTTTGCTTGTTTATACTTATTTTTAAGAAAAGGAATGTTCACACATATTAAATTGCCACGTGCCCTTAATGAAGTAACTGTCCACAGAGACTCATATAACCCAAGTTTTAGCTTCCAAAAAATGGTAAGACAGAACAAAAATACTTCCTGAATGTTTTCTTCCAATAAAAAACATAAATAGCTAAATAGTCTTTCAGAAGACTACTTATCTCATTAATGCTGGTGAAAAAAGGTATCTTGGTAAATACATAAATACGAGAATCATTAACTTCTTACATTTAGAGGGACACTGCAACTCTTTTGTAATTATCTTAATAGAGCTTTTGAACTAGGAGGGGTATTCAGAGAGCACAGTGATTCAGAAGACCAAGATCTACCATACATGTATGATATTTTGTACCACTAAAATGATCAGTGCTCTTAAATAGCTTAGGCACTAAAGCAAATTTGTCCTATGATTAAATAATTTAAAAAATGTTTCCATAAAGCTACCTTTTGTCCTTGAATGCCCTCTCCTGGTAGACCTTTCTCACCTGGCAGACCATCAGGGCCACGTGGTCCCTGTAAGAAAAGAAAAAAAAAAAATCAGATGATATCAGCAATTACATTTCTTACTGATATTTTGTCTAGTTTGCTAATATAGTTCCTTGCAACTTTTATGGCACTGATAAGTAGCAACACTTACACAACAGCTGGCTGAGCCCAGACAATCAAATGAAGTGCAGTAAACCTTAATTGGAGGATTTAGATAAGAAGAAAGTAATGCTGAAATGATCTGAATGTCATAATGTCTAAAGACTCTATCCTTAAAACCCAAATGAAGTTGTGGGTTAATTTATAATAAATATATTTACTGCCTTGTAATTTATTCCTTATAATTTCATGTACCTGAAATAATGAAAATCATTAATTTGAACTTTTTTTTTTTTTTTTAATACAAAATGGCTGGCTAAACATAATTAGAAAATTCCAACTTTTGTTTAAATGAACACTGAAATAATTCTTTTGTTTTGTAGTATTTTTGGTTCTTCCAGAAAATTCAGCTTTTATTATTTAAAGCTACTGAAGAGTTTTTAAGGATGATCTTGATTAAATAAAAATATTACTACATTTTTTGTGAAAAAATATATTTTATAGTCACAAGGAGACTTTCAAAAATAATATTAGAATGAATTCTAACAATCATCTACATTTGTGGCTTCTTAATTAACAATCTTTTGATTATTAATGAAGTAAGAAAACTACACATTTTATACAGCAGGAAAAAAGAGCCACCAGCAAGCACTAACTTAACAATGGAAGAAGGAGTACAATCCTTTGCTTTGCAGCTTCCAAGGAGGCTATTAGAAGAAAACTGTTTCTCAGAGCTACAAAGAGCTTGCTAAAGGTAACTTACTGTAATTCAGAAGAGAAAGGTGTAATTAAAAGCATATAATTTGGATTTTTGCTTCTGATGCAATTCAAATTACAGACTGGAGTTGAGGAACATCTCAGACTTTGGATTTTTACCTTCTTAAAATTTGATTTTAAACATTTTTTAAAGATCTCCTTAATTCAAACAAGTAAGGGTATGCCTATTAGTATACAACTCCATGTCTGTCTGAAAACTGTATGCTGTAATCTCGCTCACATGGACCATGCAATTTTTTATTTCACCAAAACTTATTTGGACATGACTTAATTCTCCTACTCCAGCAATTCATGCACAATTACTGTTGCTATATTAGGCTGGCACAGCTGCTGCTCTAGACTATGTAGATTGGCTTATGGAATCAGTACCCTATATAGCTGCTGTCATTCAATTAAAGTCTTATTTATTAAAGACTTATTTATTTTCACTTCCAATTCATCTATCCACGACTTACAGGTAATCCTGGCTCACCAATTCCAGGAGGTCCCGGGAGTCCAATTTTACCTTCTCGACCTGGAGCGCCCTTGTGAAAAAGAATATTACTAAGTTCAGTCTTAATTCACCTTCATGCTTTTGAAAAGTTTAACATTTATATATAGATGACTTAATCGTGTCATTAGAAAATTCTGAAATCAAACAATATCTCTTGAGGTAAAACAAACATAAATGATAATTTAGAAACATTTGAAAGTACATTTTAGTTAACATTCAGAACCTTACATTGTATTTCAGTCCTCAAGCCAACTGCAAAGGATATAAGAACATCAGTTCCCATAGTGAAAAATAGTAAAGCAAATCTGTCACTTGATTGTATATCACAGTGACTGAGATGTATTTCTATGCCTTGAAGAATGATTACTCATTAACGCAATCATCTGCTAGTGCTTGACTTTGATCTCAGGTATTTAACCCTCATTTAAATGGCATTATTTCTGGCCTATTCTTTCAGTGGAATCATAATCAAAACTTGGGGTTGAAGGAAAAGCAGTTCTGTCATCTCCATTCTATACAAATGCACAAACCAGTACTACACAAGATTATAAGAGCTTGAGTTTGATAAAACTTCAGATGAGAACTTTCATCCAAAAAATGACTGACCACAGTTAGCACTTTAACAGACATATAACTGAGACTTACCTTGGGTCCTGGCTGTCCAACACCAGGGAGTCCTGGCGGACCATAGGGACCTATAGGACCTTGTTCTCCCTAGAGAAAAAAAAAAAAAACACAGAAAGAGATTATTAAAGAAATAGTCTCTTTTCATAATCAAATTCTCCCAGAGTATCTTTCCATCACAACCATTCAGGGCTATAGAAATATGTATTTAAAGTAAAAAAAAAAAACAACCAAACAACCAACCAAACAAAAAACAAAACAAAACACAACTGTTTTAAAACTAAATGTTTTGGTTAGTAGCATGGCCAATATCCTGGCCATACAATTTTCTGGGATAGATAATAAAGTCATAACGCCATTCAAAATGTGTTTCTTTCTCATCATATCTTTTTGGTCCTGATTTTATTCAATAATTTGGTATGTGCTTCCTTCACTCCTTTTCTTGCCAGAAAGACAGGTATCTGGAAATCAATCTGTGTTTATGCTTTATACATAGGACTAAAGATTTTTCCAGTAGCAAAGGCTGCATATCACAACTGTTGCTCTTACTACTGTCTTTGACTGCAGCTCCTCTTGTTAGCTGAATATGTTTCTAACAAAGCCAATGTAGGTTCTAGTGAAAACAAGCATCAGATCCCCCAAATTAACAGGTATTTAGAGTCATAAGCAGGAGCGAGGCAGATAAAACCCTTTGAAGATCTGAATTTCATTGCCTGGAGAACCTGACACAGACTGATACTACAAATACTAGTTCTGACACATTGGAAGATATATTCTAAAACCACTGACTCAGAAAATTATTAAGATCTAATTTAACCTAAGTAATTTTCTGATTAAAACATTGTATAGCTAATATGGTAATGATTTTCAATCAATTACAAATTTAAGTGCTTGGCAGTTCTCCAAATCAAAACAAATCCAGACAACCATTCACAAATACACATTTAATCCATGCACTTCACACAATACAACCCCTGCGATGAATAGGGTCTGCACCTTGATCTATTTAAAAAGTTCAGTACAACTGCTATGATATATAGAAGGGCCGGAGGGCAGACCCGGGAAACTACAGGCCTGTCAGTTTGACCTCAGTGCCAGGGAAGCTCATGGAGCAGATCCTCCTGAGAGTCATCACACAGCACTTGCAGGGCAAGCAGGCGATCAGGCCCAGTCAGCATGGCTTTATGAAAGGCAGGTCATGCCTGACGAACCTGATCTCCTTCTATGACAAAGTGACGCGCTGGGTGGATGAGGGAAAGGCTGTGGATGTGGTCTACCTTGACTTCAGCAAGGGTTTTGACACCGTCTCCCACAGCATTCTCCTCAAGAAACTGGCTGCTCTTGGCTTGGACTGGCGCACGCTTCGTTGGGTTAGAAACTGGCTGGATAGCCGGGCCCAAAGAGTCGTGGTGAATGGAGCCAAGTCCAGTTGGAGGCCAGTCACTAGTGGCCTCCCCCAGGGCTCGGTGCTGAGGCCGGTCCTCTTTAATATCTTCATCGATGATCTGGATGAGGGCATCGAGTGCACCCTCAGTAAGTTCGCAGATGACACCAAGTTAGGTGCGTGTGTCGATCTGCTTGAGGGTAGGAAAGCTCTGCAGGAGGATCTGGATAGGCTGCACCGATGGGCTGAGGTCAACTGCATGAAGTTCAACAAGGCCAAGTGCTGGGTCCTGCACCTGGGGCGCAATCACCCCAAGCAGAGCTACAGGCTGGGAGAGGAATGGTTGAAGAGCTGCCAGGCAGAGAAGGACCTGGGAGTGATGGTGGATAGTCGGCTGAATATGAGCCAGCAGTGTGCTCAGGTGGCCAAGAAGGCCAACGGCATCCTGGCTTGCATAAGAAGCAGTGTGACCAGCAGGGATAGGGAAGTGATCGTCCCCCTGTACTCGGCTCTGGTGAGGCCGCACCTCGAGTACTGTGTCCAGTTTTGGGCCCCTGGCTACAAGAAGGACATCGAGGTGCTTGAGCGGGTGCAGAGAAGGGCGACGAAGCTGGTGAGGGGCCTGGAGAACAAGTCCTACGAGGAGCGGCTGAGGGAGCTGGGCTTGTTCAGCCTGGAGAAGAGGAGGCTCAGGGGTGACCTTATCGCTCTCTATGGGTACCTCAAAGGAGGCTGTAGCGAGGTGGGGGTTGGCCTGTTCTCCCACGTGCCTGGTGACAGGACGAGGGGGAATGGGCTTAAGTTGAGCCAGGGGAGTTTTAGGTTAGATGTTAGGAAGAACTTCTTCACTGAAAGGGTTGTGAGGCACTGGAACAGGCTGCCCAGGGAAGTGGTGGAGTCACCATCCCTGGAAGTCTTCAAAAGACATTTAGATGTAGAGCTTAGGGAAATGGTTTAGTGGGGACTGTTAGCGTTAGGTCAGAGGTTGGACACGATGACCTTGAGGTCTCTTCCAACCTAGAAAATTCTGTGATTCTGTGATATCCCCTACGTGCATTTGCTCTAGGACCCTGATATAGAAAAGGTCTTTAAGCATGATCTCAGTGGACCTACTTGTGTGCTTAAACACCTACTGTTTCTTCTATGTAGGAACACTAAACACTAAATACTAACAATTTCTTCAAAGCTTAATGTTTAGACAGAAACTCAGGTATAATAGTAAGTGAAAATGGATGAAATCTGAAATATTGCTGGGACAAAATTCCAAAATACTTCAATCTCTTCATCTTAACAACAGTATGCCTCAAGACTTCATATTTGTATGTTATATTCACTTACAATGAAGACCTGCAAATTCAAAGATTATTTAAAATTCCTTATAAATATGATAGTTTGGGAAAATAATTGTTCTAAATAATGGAGAAATTAGAGGGAAAATATCTTAAGAACCTGCCTTTTGCAGGAGTAGGTGCACTAGCTTTAAGTCATAAGTGACAAATTGCAGAATAGCTTTGTGAGTTTAGCTATTCTACATGTACTATGTTGCTATGAGGGACACGTTACCCATGGAAATCTCTAGGCAAACTCTAATGCCTGAGATCAGAGTCTTCATCTTTGTAGCCCTCCTTTGGATATTCTCTAATAGTTTTAGAGTGTGGCACCCAAAACTGCACACAGTACTTGCGGTGAGACCACACCAGTGCAGAGTAGAGAGGAAAATCCCTTCTCTCAACCTGCTAACAATGCCGTGCCTGATGCTCTATGGGATACAGTTGGCCTGTTTTGTTCATAGCTGTTTTTTTATCTCCTGTGTCTGTTTTGAAACTCACTAAAAATAAAATAAAATAAAAAGATTCCTCAAATGGCCCATCATCTAGACTTCCAGCTCATCCGTGGAATTAATTTAGCATTGAACATGCTGTCCTTTAGATTCAGCTGATCAAAAAGAATTTTTATTAACCGTTTCCCATCAGCAGGAAATTTAGGGAAGGCCAAGAATAATACAACTAAAGCTAGCATTTGCATCCTCTTTAATTCTCTTTTCAAGCTCTCTGTTTTAACACTGCTGTACTTTAGCTGAATTTCAGGGCTTTCTGGGATGATTCTGTTTAGACAAGAAGTAGAGAAAATATGTAAGGAAATGTTTATTTCTTTAGAAAATGATATACACTACAAGCAACATTTTCAGAAGGGTTTTTGTGACTTAGAAACATCCATTTCATTTCCAACCATAGCAATTTTGACTACTGAATTTCATCAATGCTGACAGATCACAATTAGCTAAGCATTGGTGGAAGTTCAGCTCCTGCATTAGCATGTAGAAGTGCATTGGCCGAACAGTACCAGCAAAGTCCAGTGCCGCTGGTGTGCACTGCTTCCCAGGCAAAGGCATCCCTATGGGAGCTACACAGGTAAAACTGTTGTATTAAGGTTTCAGAAGAAAGTTCTGCAAACAAATTTCCATGCATAGACACCCTCCAGGACAGAGACACTTCTGCTGTGTTTATCTGCAGCTGTACTTCTTGCAAAGGTCATCAAGATATACAAAACATGGCTTTTGGAAGAATATTAAGCAAACAAAAAAAAAGCCCAAGATAATTTGCCTTTCAGCTCATAGCCTCCCATAATTCACCACCAACTCTTATTCCAATAGCTCTCTGCTTCACTAGTGGAGCTAACAGGTACAGCCTCTTGTAGTTTCAGGGTCTGTATATCATAAAGTTAGGAATGGACTTCACCTCAAGGCAGAGGTGCCTCTGACAGAAAGAATTAGACACAGACCACTGTAAATGCTGGCACTTTTAGAGTGGCAGACTGGAAAACTGACACAACATAAATAGTTGATTATTGCTACCTTCCAACTTCTTGAGTCTGATCAAAAGCCTACTGAAATCAACTCCTTTTGATTCAAAAGGCTTTGGTCAACTTGGCTTCTTTGTAGGAATAGGGAAGTCCATAAGGTGACAAAGCAGTTGCTTTGGCTTTTCTCTCTCCTACATGTACTTTATCTATTGCCACTAAGAATCTCTGCCACTACTCTTTTTAGTATGTTGCAAGATTTACTTAAAACATGCTAGTGTGATTATCATTCCTCCTACTAAACTCACACGCTGACAAGATGATATGGCTTTGACAGCTGCTGGAGGTGGATCCCCACTCTGGCTTCCAGCCTGAGCAGCTATAGGCTCCTCCAGGAAACACACACACAAGCGGTGCCCTCTCCCACTGCTACTGCAAGAAATTATGCACACATATGCACACACAAGCCAGCTGTAGCTGCTGCTGGACTCACTGTTTTCCCTACAGGCAGAGCTGCAGGTTCATGTTTTGACATGGTGCTTCCTTCCTGTGCCCTCTCACTCATTCACACAGGTACGGGGTGGCAGCCATGGCCAGGCAGTGAGCAAAGTGTTAGCTTTTCAAATTCTCAGTCGTCATCTTTATCATGGAAAAGGCAGCCTAGGGTGTGTGTTGTGCCAGGATGAATTAGCATGCCACACAGAAAAAATGCAAAAGATATGTGCAAACTTGAAAAATATTAAATAAATATATCAGATTCAAACAAACAAACAAAGCCAAAACCAAAACAGCAGCACGCTAGCCTACTAGGTGTAAGCAGGCTACTTTGGACACAGCAAAAGCCCCTAAACACACTAGCTACATTTGTCAAAACTAAGCCTAAGAAATCGTGTAGGAACTTGTTCCGTTCTGAAAACCAATGTTAGGTAAATAACAACCTCCTAATGCAGCTGAAACAATAAACCATACCCCTTTGTTGTGTTTGGAAAGTGTCTTCCAATTTTTATTTTTATTTTTTGGCCTGTTGTCCAAACAGACATTGTGTTTCATATCTATTTCTGACAGCTTCTGACAGAACTTTCCAACGACAATAACTCTGGGGAATGCTTCCTATTACAATTTATTTGTTCCTGCTCAAGTTTACCCACATGCTAGGGCTATGCTAATGCATGCATTGTCTCGATGGAAGTCTCAGAAAAGTTAACATTTTTCCAAAAGCTCTTATTTAACCATGATGAAAACATTATCTAGTTTTCTCTCCAATAACTGATGTCCTTTAACCAGCTTTGATGCAGCTTTTATTTGTTTTTCAATAGATACCGGTGTAGACACTGTTAAGTAGGCATTATAATAAAAAGAATGTAGAGTAGCATGAAAATTTGATAGGGGAGGATGTCTGAAGATTAATGATGGGGGAAAAAAAAAAAAAAAAAAAAAAAAAAAAAAGAGCCTTTTTCCAGACAAGATGCAAAATTGGAACTTAAACTATTTTTACCTGTTTTAAAGACTATATATCAGTCATATGTTCATACAGCTATTAGCAAGCCTCTGTTTTAACTTCTACAATCACAGTGCTACAAGAAATGTGAAATTTATTAAAACAGTAAAGCACTGCCAATAATAACATTACCTACAGTCAGAAGGAAAATTCTACTTTTCAAAGTAGCTTCTTTGTAATCATTCTCTTTGTTTAACATTCCACTCAAATCCACTCAAAATTTTTACATATTAAAATTGTACAATTTTAAGCTTGGAAAATACATAAAAGTCTACCCCCCAGCAAACAGTTTGCTATGTTATGATAAATACCAGTTAGTGCCAGCATAAATGGCTTCTTTACTTTTAGGAACGCACATACACCCTGCAAGGAACAGGAAGTCTGTATGTCAGAGTCTATAAAGCTATTAATGACTAAGATATAACAAATAAGCTATAGTGAAAAATATGCTTTCAAATATGATGATCTTTTTAAACATTTGAAACAACAATGGAAACAGATACAGATATTGAATATATATTACTGATATTTAATATTTCTGAGGTAGTTGTGCTACACCAAAACTACACTTCTTTATAGGGAAACTGTATTGTTCAGCCTCCTGGGAAACACATAACTTGCCAGATAAGTAAGGAAAGAATTTATAAGTCATGAGAGAAGCAGGAATCCTTAGCAGTTCATTCTGGGACACATTTTCAGGGAAATATGCAACAAGGGAATTTTCATAGAAGCGTTATCCCAAGATGTTTTCATGGAAATAAGTGCTTTCAATATCCACATTCAAACTTAACTATCTCCTTTAAAGTCTGAGTACTCATCTGTTCTTACAACTTTAGCTGGTAATTCTTTGAGAGTTTTTGTTAAAGGCACTCACTTTAACAGTGGCTTTTAAAGAATGTGTTGTTCTCAATCTTTCCATGAATATATCAGGGTTTATAGAAATGTGTTATTTATTGCCAGTAGCTGGTCTAAAAGTTTAAGCAAACAAACCCAGTTTTATTTTTGAAATGATAACCATACCAACTCCCTGCTCATTACTTCCTTCTGAGTGGCTACCTTAACTACACAGGTCACGTCCACTTCCTGATTTTATGCCCCAATTTTATAATGTGTAACCAAATCATTCTGTTTTTAAATTGTCCACTGAACTTCTGAAAATTCAGTCCCTCACTAACAGATTTTCAAAATTGCCTTGAATACAAACACTCTTACAGAACCTCACTTGTGCAATTGTACGGAATATGCTTTATATATATATATATATATATATATATAATAAGCAAGTATCTAAATCAATTAATGAAAAGCTCAGTAATAGGCATATGCATGTTGCAAATTCATTTATCTAACTCCAAGAATACTAGGAACATGTGGATCCGCACATTTTATGTTTTCAACCCCAATGAGATACTTTAGCTTTGCAAAAATGTAGCAGCAAAAACTCAGGACTGAGAAGTTTGCTTGATCAAAATAAATGGCATTACATTCACTCTTAATGTTCAGAATTCACTCTTAGAATTCACTCTTAGATTGGTAGAATATAACAATGTAATATAGGAGGTGATAAATAAATCCGATGAAAGTAAATGCCGTAGCCAGCTACAATGCTATTTTCCTGTATTAGCCAATGCAGATAAGAGATATGTAGAAGAGAAGTACTTAAATCACACAAAGCAGACTACTAGAACATTGGAAGTGAGATGAGATTCTCTTTGGATCATGCTTCTGGACATTGGTGCTTAGGGCAGAATATATCACATTTACAGAGCAAGTAAATGTTTTGTTTCCATCTACAGAGAATACTAACTTCACCTCCTGTGTCCCCTTACGAAAGCCTATGCCTTCCTGTAATAACTTCAACGTGATCTTTGAGAAGCTGGCCTAGCAAAAGCAAACACTACTGATTTAATCAACAAACCATCTGTTAACAAGCCATCTAGCCGGCTCCTGGCAATCCAGGCAGCAATATAGGATATTACTGGAGCAGAACCAAGCACAGCATGGCTTTTCTCTTTGCTGACCTTATATTTCTAGTACTTTTAATCCTTCTGTAAATGAGATCCTGTCTTTTCTTTGTTTCTTTGTTTGTCTTTGGGAAACTGTTGTTTGCATCAGCCAGCAAAATAGTAGTGTAGGCCAACTATGCTTTCATGGTGAGACAAGGAACACAATTAGTTCTTTACTCTTACAAGCTGCAGTGTGACAAGAGTCAAAAATGTGTTTACCACGGGTAAAGGTTATAAATCGAAGTTCTGCAATTTAATTAAATTGGGTGTGGCGACTTCAAAAGAACTACAAAAGCTTTTTCTTTTTAATTTTAATTTTTATTTTTTTATTTTTATTTATATGTTCTATAGCTGGATAGAGTATGTAATATGCTTTGATGTAAGTTTTTGTTTCATGTTAGAATGCAGATAACATGTTGTGGTTGATAAAGCTGAAATATGCCTTAAAGTGAATGACCTTCAGCAAAGTTGTAAGAAAATATAAAGCACAGCTATGAATGGTATTCTTTCTCAGTATTTTAAGTTAGTGAGAGAGAAAAGATAACGTACACTTTGGCATTAACAATATAATTGTTATTTTGTGAATTTAACATCTTTTTAGTGAAACATGGCCAATAAACATCGGAAAGTCAATACAAGAAAAAAAAAAAAAAACCTACAACAGGGAACAGGTCCAAAATGACTGATTTATAAGGCAAGAGATACAGAGTGAAATTAGCCAGTTCCCAATTCCTAACTAGTAGTGAAATTTCCTGTTCCTCTCTAATGTTTTTCTTTTCAAATGATTGTGTTTTATACTGAGTTGTAAGTTTCCTCTTATCATGTAAGTTCAACATTCGGTTAAATATAAATATATTTAGTCAGGGCAATTAATAACAATATGGCATAAGGAAAAGATGAGTTAACGTATTATTATTTATATAGAAGCAGAGTTTAAATTTGTCATTTTAAATCTCTCAGCATCTTTATGGAAAAAGTTTATATCATAATAAAACTATTTATATTTATTTGAGATGCTATAACTTTGCACAAGTGCAAATAGAGAAAGCTTTTTAAATTTTGCTTAATAGCAAAAGCTGTTTTTAGTTAATATGCTGAGCTGTGTTTTATGCAGGATATAGGGTGCTCTACAATTCATATATGAATCTAGAAAAGAAGGCAAAAGTAAGGTGACACAGTTTAGTTTTGTAATAAAGAGGTTATTACAGATAAGGGCTGATTGCAAAGTGCATCAGAAAGACTTTCAGAGGTTAAAGATGAGGTTCAGCTCCATATGAACACCCCTAAACTTTGGTGTCTACATGGAAACACGCTACAAATGGAAAGCTGTTCAATGCAAGTTGTGGGACTTTGCAAACCATTCAACTGAGCACTGGCAATACAATAAGGCAGTATCATATTGTGCAAACAGCAAGAATTATACCCTGACAGATTAGGCAGCATTTTAAGAGAGAATAAGAGAATGCAGATGGATGACAAAGGAAGTAAGTAATGAAAAGTTCCTTCCAGTAATTTCTTGGATGATGTTTCTGGACTCTATGCTGCATTGCTTCAGACATATCACATTTAAGCAAATAAATTAAAGTTGCAATACCAGCAACCCTCTCCTGCTGATGGCTGCCAGAGCCAGCAGCACAGACGACACCACCATCCCCAACTGTCTGCAACCCGGCGCTGCAAAGCAGAAGGGGTATGGCACTGCATTACGGTCAGGGATGCACCGAACTGGCCAGATATTTGAGTGAACAGTAGACTTCACAAATGAGACCCAAAACATCTGTAGGCTGAACTTGATCTGGAGTTTATATTTTGAGGAACTGACTCTCTCCTTTCAAACCTCAACATGGCCCACAAACAATGAATATAAATGTTCAGCAGTGGTGTTCTGCATTATGTTATATTGATACTAATGCCATGAAACTGCCTTCAGCTCTGCTAAACCAGACTGAAGGCACTAGCTCAGCTCAATAAGCAGAAAGTATTAGCATGGAAAGGCCACGGGTACAAGGAAGGGCACTAAGAATAGTCTTATTTATTTTATATGAGACAGTTATAAATAACTGCTACTTTTCAGATATATTGTATTATGTGTCATGAAAACTAATTTTAAAAGAGCAATTGACTAATCTTTCTCTAAGGACAAAAGATATTGGAAAGATCACTATGTGTCTGAACCAAAAAAGGCCTTGACCTTTACCAGCTGAATGGGTGTTTATTAAGCTATGAAGAACTACTGATTATCTGTAGTGATCATTGAAAAATTTTTCACTCTTCTCAGATAAGCTCCAAAATGCCAAAGGTTGGCTTTGGCACTAGGTAAGGTCGACAGATAACCTCTATGTTTCTTCTATATTCTTTAGCTTTTAGTGTAATTACATAAGTGCAATTAAACTTGTCTGAGAGTGTTTTTATTATCATAGATGTCTGAGCCTGAAAAACCTTGGCTAGAGATCTTAGTCAGCAAGTTGCTGAGTTGGAAGCTGAGAAACAAGGAAACTTTTCCATACTGAAAATCTGCAGAAAAAATGAAAAGAGGCCATAAATATTGCACCCAGTTAGAAGAATTATAGAGAGCCAGATTCAGGTATTTTACAGATAGGTAAGTGTATAAAAAGACTGACAGAACAACAAATAACATATAACAAATATGGTTTAGTGTATAACAAAAGTATCTAGAGTACTATCTTGGACTCATCAGTGTGAAATGACAGATAAAAAAATTACTGTCATTTGCCATGCTGAAATTAAAGAGAGGCATGACTTTTCCACCACATTCATGAATAGCTTCTTTCAGACCCTTTATCCTCTTTCTTTCCTCACTTCTGAAATATTCTGTAGCAATTTTCCTAATCAAGCATTTTGTGAAAAGATGAAGACACAAGAAGTATGAAAAAGCACTTGTCAGGAAGAGGAAAATCATGGTGGATGCCAGTATTTCAACCTTTTTACCATAAATATTTCCCACAACTAAGTTTATTTCTGTGAATCTTCAAATTAACTTGTTGCCTAAGAAACAAAACATGAATGTATAAATGTTGCATCCTTGGCAAATTGTTCTATGTGAATTCAGTTGCCTGGTAAAACTTAGATATGGCATTCTATTATTCATGCAGTAGTAAAATGTCCTTGTCATTAGACCCCATATTTTCAAACTGATACATAAAAGATCTTTCTGTACCGAACAATGACATTAATAGCTGTCCTATGGGCAAGATAACTATTCACATAAAGCAATTTGCCAAAGGTTTGAAAATCAGAAGACTGCCTAAATTAATCAGATACTTTATCTAATTGGTTTTGCTTGACAAGCTGTAGTCATTATCTCCAAATGATCTATTTTCAATATAACTAAGGTATTAATCATCACCAAATCTTACACCCCTACCAATTTTAAAGTTGTCCTGAACTTTTACAGTATATAAGCAGTATAATAAATGACTTTAAAAACTCCATCTCAATATTTTATAACCACCATCTAAAATCACTTAACACTGTTTAAGCACAAAGCATCAGAGATATTCTAGAAAAAACTTCCCACATGATGGCAGAAGCAAAGACATATTCAGATGGTTTAAATTCCAAATTCAGTTGCTGTGGCTCTAGGTCCCAAGTAGCACCCGACTGTGGCCCTACAAAATGCTCTCCCAAGCTCTGATGGCTGGGCTCGAGGACCCAGGTGGAGCACAGGCTGTATGTCCCAATGAGACAAGGCCTAAATACCATGATGACACTACTGTGCACAGTGCAGGTGATCTATGTAATTTTTGTACAAGGGACACCACTAAAAAAAACTACTGAGGAGAAAAGATAGCACAGTATAAAGATCCCATGCAGATTTTCTGCATCTTCTCTCCTTATATAACATCTACACACACGTGTCTACATCTTACCTTGCTGCCTTGAATGCCCTTCAGACCTGGCTCACCTGGAGGTCCACTGACACCCTACACAAAAGTCAAAGTAGAGAATGAATTTCCTTTGAAGATGTATGTGATGTTTCTCTTGAATTTGGCCTGAGCAGGATACAGTACAATGTAGCACAATGCTAAGGTCTGCTTCATATTCTGTAAAGTGTCCGGCATGTTGGAACTGTATTGTTAATATTCATTAACCAATGCTGACAGAAAAGGTATCTTACTACTCCATACAAATTGCATAATTTTTCTTACTCTTTTCCCAGGTTTTTAATTAATCATGTCAGATTTTAGTCTCTCCTACAAAATTCTATCTCTCTGGCTGCCTTGTATTTCAGGAAGACCATGTTCAGGTTTCCAAGAAACATATATGATGAGAGGAATTTAACATGTTAGGGTATGTATGGGCATGATTTTACACTAAGGGCAGGAGGAGAGTTCTGCAGCTGGAAAGCCCGAATGCACAATTCACCTCTGAGAAGCTTCAAGCAGCAGCAGCCAAGAACTTTTCTTTGAAAATTATTTTTGAATGCCAAAATTTGCCAGACTCTGACATCTTGGTGCCTCAGGCACCAAACATACTGCTCTCCACAGAATTGTCAGGTTTTATGTAGAATAGACTTACAGAAAATAATGTTTTTTCTTTCTATTTGATATCTTTTAGTTCCCTTACCTGAGGTCCCCGAGGTCCCCTTGGGCCAAAAGGACCTTCCAATCCCTAAGAAAAAATAAGATTCAATTATCCTATTAAAAAGAAGTTGCAATTACCTGCTACAAAGTATTGAAAACTGCAGTGCACATGTAGTGACCCATCTCTCTCTCTCTGTTCAAGCATTTTCTAAGGAGTCTGTTTTTTCTCCACAATACTGATGTTCTCCTTCTGTATTCCGTATTGTTGGATACACTCCATTTTCAATAATTGGCTAAAATACTTCCAGAACAAACATTGTGGATGGCTACTTAACATCTTAGCTATTTGGTTAACTGGTTGTTCTTTGCCACAGGTCTTAAAATTCTATTTCTACTGGTATATTAGATACAGAATTCTTATTAAAAAAAATAAAAAATTATACTGCTTATAACAAAGTAACTTCAGCTAATGTTGTCTCAGTCACCTAAACTGTAGCAGGGTAGAATCACACTAATAGTTTGCAAAAATCATTTTAAAATTCCATATTTAATTATTCCATCAGCTGTTATTTCTCCATTTAAAGAGCTGTTACCAGCTACTGCTACTGTGGATAGCTCACAAATCTTTTTGCTGCGCTATTTTTCTTCAGTCACCACAATGCTTTTTCTATGGGATTTCACTTCCAGTTGACTCAATACTCAGATATAATTTTTCTAAAGAAAGAATAGTTTTCAGCAGATGCGGTACCTGTCTTTTCGTTCTTTTAATTAGTAATATCTCTGAGTACAGAGGCATCGGCAGACTGTTGCATTTTTCATAGAACACAGTGTATTCTGAACCTCTAATAGCCCTAGCAAATTTGTCAGTGACATCTATGACACCAAACTCCCTCTACTATCTTCATGTACAGATTCAGAAGTTCTAACAATTCTGTACTCCCAGGCATTAGCTCCCAGGCTGAGTGCCAACTGCCAGAGAGCAGACAACCCCACTTAGTTCTCGCTCATTTTACAAAAACTACACAAGCAACAGATGGCACAAACAACAACATTTTGATGTCATGATACCTACTTTTGGTAGAATACAAACATATGATTGGAGGCAGTTTTGATTTCAAAGCTGAACACAAACTTTCCAAATTTCAAGCTTTATCAGCTTTTAAAGAAACTGAGACTGATGGCATCAAAGCCTCTGCTACAGTCAGTTTGATTTGTGGGACTGGAAAGCTAGTGGTAGGGAGAATGGAACATTTTCAAATCAGACAGTGCTGCCAATTATGCTTCAATACCCATCTCTGCAGTTAAAGGTTCAGTTCAGGATACTGAAGCTATGCTTCACACATTTGGGCACGTCCATTCTGTTTCTGGTGATTATGCCTGATAGAGATTACTTTCATAAAAAGAAAAAAGGGAAGAAAAAGAAAAAAAAAGAATCATTATGTTCTATCTTCTGCTTTTTGTAATGTGAAGCTGGGAATTCTGGAAGTGACTATAATTCTCATTTGTTCACTAAATTCTTGAAGTCCATAATCCATTTTAATATCTGATCGTCTACAGATGTCAAACTTTTTTTTCTTTTTTTTTTTTTTCTTTTCTGTCCTCAACAGAAATGAAACAAGCAAATTTCCAGCAGCCCTGGCATATGGTTTCTACATCCAGATTTTTGGCTGATTAGATTATGTTCTTTGCCAGTTTCTGAACAGCTTCCTTTTATCCCCTTTCCGGGGAACTATAGGCCTGTCAGTTTGACCTCAGTGCCAGGGAAGCTCATGGAGCAGATTATCTTGAGAGTCATCACACAGCACTTGCAGGGCAAGCAGGCAATCAGACCCAGTCAGCATGGGTTTATGAAAGGCAGGTCCTGCTTGACGAACCTGATCTCCTTCTATGACAAAGTGACGCGCTTGGTGGATGAGGGAAAGGCTGTGGATGTGGTCTACCTTGACTTCAGCAAGGGTTTTGACACCGTTTCCCACAGCTTTCTCCTCAAGAAACTGGCTGCTCTTGGCTTGGACTGGCGCACGCTTCGTTGGGTTAGAAACTGGCTGGATAGCCGGGCCCAAAGAGTCGTGGTGAATGGAGTCAAATCCAGTTGGAGGCCGGTCACTAGTGGCGTTCCCCAGGGCTCGGTGCTGGGGCCGGTCCTCTTTAATATCTTCATCGATGATCTGGATGAGGGCATCAAGTGCACCCTCAATAAGTTCGCAGATGACACCAAGTTAGGTGCGTGTGTCAATCTGCTCGAGGGTAGGAAGGCTCTGCAGGAGGATCTGGATAGGCTGCACCGATGGGCTGAGGTCAACTGCATGAAGTTCAACAAGGCCAAGTGCCGGGTCCTGCACCTGGGGCGCAATAACCTCAGGCAGAGCTACAGGCTGGGAGAGGAATGGTTGGAGAGCTGCCAGGCGGAGAAGGACCTGGGAGTATTGGTTGATAGTCGGCTGAATATGAGCCAGCAGTGTGCTCAGGTGGCCAAGAAGGCCAACGGCATCCTGGCTTGCATAAGAAGCAGTGTGGCCAGCAGGGCTAGGGAAGTGATTGTCCCCCTGTACTCGGCTCTGGTGAGGCCGCACCTCGAGTACTGTGTTCAGTTTTAGGCCCCTGGCTACAAGAAGGACATTGAGGTGCTCGAGCGAGTCCAGAGAAGGGCAACGAAGCTGGTGAGGGCTCTGGAGAACAAGTCCTATTAGGAGCAGCTGAGGGAGCTGGGCTTGTTCAGCCTGGAGAAAGGGAGGCTCAGGGGCGACCTTATCGCTCTCTACAGGTACCTCAAAGGAGGCTGCAGCGAGGTGGGGGTTGGTCTGTTCTCCCACGTGCCTGGTGACAGGATGAGGGGGAATGGGCTTAAGTTGCGCCAGGGATGTTTTAGGTTAGATGTTAGGAAGAACTTCTTTACTGAAAGGGTTGTTAGGCATTGGAACAGGCTGCCCAGGGAAGTGGTGGAGTCACCATCCCTGGAAGTCTTTAAAAGACGTTTAGATGTAGAGCTTAGGGATATGGTTTAGTGGAGGACTGGTTAGTGTTAGGTCAGAGGTTGGACTCGATGATCTTGAGGTCTCTTCCAACCTAGAAATTCTGTGATTCTGTGATCTTAGTAGGCATTTCACATAACCCCATGCTATTTCTCACATATTGCCTGGATAAAAGAATTTAAGAATTTAAGAATTTATGATATTTTTTATTCTTCTAAGAAATGCAACTCTTTCACATTCTTAATAGATATTTCAGCCTTTTCTGACTCACTTGCTGACATTTTGTATCCCAGTACCTCACAACAGTTTTTCAATTTTTATTAGTACAATTTATTATTTTCTTTGCAACAAATACTGCTGCTTTAGATATTTCCTAAAGCCTATCTGAAATGCATCATCAAATAGCAGGTGCCAGGAACAGCAAGCGTTTCAAGGTGGTCTTTGATAATGACAATCATAATGTGGATGCTAAAACTGAAGAAATGGTTTGACAGAACAATCAATTCTTAGCAGGTTGGTAGTACTTTATAATGCTAAACAGAATTCAGTAATTTTGCAGTACTTGCACAAGCCTCTTTCCATGAACTCAACATACACGATTATCCCTATCAGGACTTCACCATCCTTCCATCTTTTCACTGTAAAATCCCAGTTAAATCTACGTTCACCTGTATGAATTCTGCACTTCAGGTTAAAAGAAGAGAAACAGATAAAACTCTAAATACATATCAGCACAGAAGGGCTAGCAGCCTTCTCCTTAAAGTTGTTCAGGTTGTTAAAGAACCCGTTTCCTCTGTAATATAATTTTATACACTTGCATTAAAATTTACATTTTAAGGAAAAAAAAATCTGTTTAACTCAGTGACACCCTCACAGTCCTTTGTAAGTAGAGTTTGGCAACAGTTACAGAACTACATTTCTTCTGCAAAATGGAAAAAAAAAAAAAAAAAAAAAAAGAATATAGTGAACTGGAGGTTCAGTTTCTGTGAACAGTATTTTTATTGTGAATATACCTCTACAACCAGGGAATTATATGATGTTCAATTTTTACAGTAATCTTTATGAGCTATGTTTATGAGTATGTCACATGATTTTCTAACATCTCCATCAGTGTGCAACAGTTTAAATAAAAATTGTACTTACTCTTTCGCCTTTTATTCCTGGGGATCCACATTCCCCTCTTTCACCCTTTAAAAGAAATCAATAGGTTAGCAGCTAAACAAGTTGTCTTGATTACCCTAAAGGCATTTAAGTCTGTGCAAGCAGTTCAAAGGCAAAAGAGGTTTAGTAGATTTTGAGGACCTGAGAGTTGCATCCTTAGATGCAACTCTGGAAGATACAGTGTGCTGTACTTTTCCTTCCTGAAAATACCTACAAATTTTCCAACCTACATAGAAAAAGGGTAATATATTAAAATCTAGTAAATTTTTCTGTATTTTCCACCTTGCTGTGCTGCCTTCAGAGAGCCTGTCTGTATATTTTAATTTCATTACTGTGATGTTCAAGATTTTCCTGTGTAACAATTACAGGATTGTATGAATGGAATGAAGAAATAGAATTACTTGTCAAAATGGGATATCTCCATTTCTCTACTGGCTATGATGGTCAAGATTGCTGTGATAATTTTGGCTTTGGCATCAGGCAACTCAC
Organism: Aythya marila; assembly: GCF_965140915.1. Lineage (NCBI taxonomy): Eukaryota > Metazoa > Chordata > Aves > Anseriformes > Anatidae > Aythya > Aythya marila. The sequence goes on from NC_139043.1 coordinate 27,152,042, forward strand.
TGAACTATATAATTTTTTTAGCTCCTTGGAGAGCCTATCTTGAGATTTGGTTTGGCCAAGCATTAGCTCTTTTGAGAGATAGTTAGCTTCCTTGTGGTAATTTTTTTAAAAGCTCCCAAGTGACACATCTTTTTGTGTTTGTGATAAGCAATTTCACATTCTTTCTACTTAATTTGTTCTTTGATCCTCATCTTTCTTACTCTTCTGAGCAGCTTTATTTCTGGTCTTTGACATTTTTCATTTTATATTTAGATTGTATTTTAATCTTTTACTTTGTATGTATTTATTTTATGTATTTATGTAAATTCCAACAAGCCAGTATGCAAATTTAGGTAAATTACGTAAATGATGACTTTACTTCCAGGAATTGCACTGGGAGCTCTCATGACAAAAAGGCGAGACCGGCTCTTCTTTCCCCTCTTTCTCATACACTGTCAACAAGTGACAATCCATTCTTACACTACTTCCATTCTATAAAAATCTTACCTTTTCACCCTTATAGCCAGGAGCTCCCTGTTTGAAAAAAATCAAAAAAGGGGGGAGAAAATCATAAAAGAGATTGCAAAAGCATTACACACTGTTAATTTACATAGAAAAAAAAAAAAAAAGAAAACACAGTAAAGAATTATGTTTAAGTTTAACTATTTATGAAAATAAAATATCTCTCTGGAATACCTCATTTAACTTGTAATTACCTGAAAATTCAGAAATGTGTACTTTTCCCTCTTAACATTGGACATAAATGTGCCAGATTAGCAGTCTCTTATCAGATATATACTACCATTTAAAAAGGATTTTTAAACTGAACTGATCTTGCTTATGGAGTAGTGTTTCTCCTGAGAATCAACAAGAATTCAAGCTTAGAAATATTAGATAACAGAAGCCAGAACTACCTATATGCTGTTAGTGATGACATCTTCTGCTCTATCTTCACAAATTATAATACAAGTCAATTCAAAATCACATAGCAAGAGAAGTTCCTTTTGTCAGTAGCATCCTAACTCTACATTTAAGCACATGGTTAGACTAAAGCAATTTTTAATGTGTTTCCCTCAGTATAGATGCTTCTCTAGACTAGAACTTAGTTTAGGTGTTCTAAATAATTGGATAATATAATTTTATCCATAATAAAGTGGATGTGTGAAAAACTGAAAGAAAAAAAAATTGTTTTCAGTTCAGTGGAGTTAAGCTGTGGTATCCTGTGATGTCACTGTGATAACTGTGGTGTCACATACCTCTTCACCTTTTTCTCCATGATCTCCTTTTTGAGCATCACCCTATTGGAAACAAAGGAATACAATTTAAATATATAGTGCTTTTCTATTTATTACTGTTACACTAAAACCTAGAACACTGTTTAAGGATCAGAAATTGCTTTTCCTACTTAGGAAGATCCCACAGTCAAGAACACACAGTTCCCAAACATTAACACAGTCAACTACTGTCAGTAGATGACAGAAATCTCAGTCACCAAAGCAAGCTGCTCCATACAAGAGATTTGTGTACTGTCAGAAAGCCCTGTGGAGCTTAATGAACCTTCAGACAGATGCAGAGATCTCTGCTAATAGAGAAATACTTGAGATAGGCAGTGTTACTTGGTAGTAGTTTAGTTTCAATTTTTTCTTTCTGCCTCCTGAAGCAGCTAACTACAAATCTCTCATAGCAAAAGTCAATGTTTTAAATCACATTGTACCATACCTCTTCTTTGCTATTTTCACCTCTATGGTTTGGACAAAATGATTAGATAGAAATTTGATTTGTTGCTTTTTGTTTGATCGTGTGTTTGTTTATTTAAACTCTTTACCTTGTTTCCTTTTGGTCCAGGCTCACCTTTTTCCCCCCTGTTTCCAGCACTGCCCTGAAACAAAGCAGGAAAATGTTATTATGATTGCAAGGAAAGAATTCCTAGTTCCTCTAAGACTACAGCTTTGGAGCAGGCCACAATTATTCTACAATAAGCTTAGATATAAATCCACACTGATTCAGGTATAGCACATGTGAGATTGTTTTCATATAACTAAAAAAACATAAGGTAACTGTGATTTATTAATTAATGTATTTATTCATCCATGTTCAATGATAAGTACATTTTTTACCTTCAACTTTAGCAAAACAGAGCCTTTCAAAGTCTAACCAGCAAGGTGTCACAGAAAACTTAACACAGTTTCTCCTCACCGTTTTTTAGAGAGTTACCCATCACTGTCTGCTCCCCTCTTCCTAAAAAAAACCACTGCATAGAACATCTTAGTGTTGATATTCAGCAGCTCTAAAATTAAAAAATTAGTAGATACCCTTAGATCTGTTTGGAGGATCATGAAGGTGTGGAATGGAAAGTTTGGTGTATACATATACATATATATATTAATTTACATGTGTATATATATATGTGTGTATGTATAAAAACTATATATTATATTAGGTTACATGTAATCACTTTGCATAAAATACCTAAAAATTCCTGGATCTTAAATTATCGACTGGAAGGGTTTTAGTTCCAGGACATTATCTGGAGTCAAGAGACTGGATGATAAGCCCTGCTTTCATAACCTGCTACGGGTGTTTGGTCACTTGCTTTGGGTCAAGGGAGAAAGGCAAAACCATTTATATGTACCTTGACTGTCTGTGGGGGAGCTCTTAAAGATAGAAAAGGGATCAGAGAGGTCACAGACTCAGAACTCTCACTTCTGTGTTCTTTACCAGAGTCAAGAAACAGTTATGTGCTAAAGTGTTACAAGAGAAAAGAGAGTGTCAGAGACAGAGTTTTAGACTTTTCTTCACATATGCCACTACACTCAATCTTTTGAACTTTTATCCCTACACAGATAGAAACTGCTGGTAGGGTTTTAAGTTTTAAGAATAAATTCTTGATTTGGGATTCAAAATCATGCATACAATGTTTACCCAGTAATATAAACGTATTTCCAAGGCAGTATGTGATTATAGATTTATTTATTTATTTATTTATTTATTTAAGCTATTAAAACATCAGTGGCCTTTCTGGAGATGTCAGTGATATGCTATGATACTTTACTTCTGCTTACTCTATATGCACAGCTAATGTCTTGCTTTTATAGACATAGTAACCCATTATAGTATCTTGAACCACTGATCTCAATGATTAAAACATAGATTTCCAAGTTTTTTCAAGTGAATGCATACTTACAGAATCACCTTTGTCTCCTTTTATTCCCTTTTCACACACACAGTTCTTCTGCATACACTAAAAGGTTGATAGAAACATTAAGAAGAACATTTTCAAATGTATTATCTCAAATTTCATAAGCAAAAAATCTGCTTTTGCCTGGTAGAGAACACGGTAGAGAACATAAAAATAAACAATATGCTAATAACTATCTCCTTTATAATCAACATTACACTTCTGTATAGCTCCACCAAAATTGTCTGTTTCAATCCCAAACTTTATTTATTACACAAGCAAATAAATCACTTACTATTGTAACTACAAATATTTAAGGTTGCGTATACATAGTATATAGTGGTGTGAAATCTTATATAATTTTTGGACAATTTTGACATTGTTATTTTTTTATAATGTGACAACTAATGAACTTTCATGTGTTATACCAGTCTTACTCCACTTTGTTAGGAACCTTTAGGCCTTACTACTGATATTACCCACCAACGAACAGAAGTTGTAGATTTATCAGGAACAGGGGGGGAAGAAATGGATAAAAATGTAAATAAAAATCATGGTAGAAACTCTACTCAGGAAAGGAAGGGTGGTTATTCTTGCAGTACTGATGCATCACAGGAGAAGCAGAGATCAAGAGAAAAAGATAGACTGTGGTATTGATAAGAGTAATCAAGAGTAATACAAATAAAACTCAAAAAAAACTACCTGCTTCTGAAGTAAGGCTTCCTGGAAAGAAAAAAATAATAATATTATTTCCATATAGACTTCATTTAACAGTGTAGTAATTTAACCACTTTTCCTCTCTAGTTTACAGACTTTGCAAGGTGAATGGTAAAGAAGGTGAACACCTTCAAGCATCATCCCTTTCTTACATTGTTAATTACAAGTCTATGGAACCAGTCACACAAGAAAGGATTCTGTGGTATGAGGAGGGGGTTGCTCCATCTGACCCACAATGATCAGAAAGCTAAATAGACAGCTAAATAGCCAATATTAAGAACCAAAGCTAAGAAGGGGAATATGAAAAGACTAACCAGCTATGGAAGCTCTTACAAGGATAATATGTAGGGGAAGGAATCAATGTTTTTATCAGTGTTATACATGACATCAGTAACCTTTTAAAGTTTTAACATGTGCTCAGAGACATGCTCCATGTGCTGGGAAACACCCTTCAATTGTTATGACAGCAGCTGTGCTATTATTGTCCGAGCACACAACTCCTTGGAGAGAGTCTGGAAGAAGGAAGCTCCCTCAGTCCTGATTAACGTGACAGAGCCATACACCACAGAAACATTCCTCCCCACAGCACCATTTCCAGAGATCTCGGGAAAGAGTTTTCATTTTCTAAACGTATAACTTCACAGGTACACACGTCACAGGTATACACGTGTAACAATATGAAATATTTTAGAAATGCCTTTTGCTACCTATATCTGTGAGATCTCTAGCCTTGTGCACAACCTAGCCATCTGTTTTCAAACATACCACCTAGCAAGTTTCTGTTTCCAATTTTAAATTTTCCAAATCAGTTTTACCACCCTTGAGAGAATAACAAAAAAAGACATAAATTCTGTATTGACTATTCCCTTAATTGAATTCCCTATTGAATTTTCTAAAAAATATTTTCCTCCAAATTATCTTAATTTATTATGTGCAAAGTCTTCTCTTACTCAAAAGTACTTTCTAGCATTTTAAAAACCAAGAGCTTCCTAGGCCACCCTAACACTTTGCACGTTAGTGCTTAAAAGCCAGAAGGATCATGTCCAGCTGCTATCTATAGTACTACAAAACTTTTGTTTCTCCTAAACTAAGAAGTTAATTAAGCAATATTCCTTACATTTTCTTATGTGTGCCTTATGTTGCAATAGAAGGGCAGAGAGCTAAGTGCCCTTAAATAAATAGAGTGGTAGATTTATAGTATTTTGGAAATCTGATCCCACTGAAGACAATAATAAAAAATTCCTGTTGCTTCAGCAGACATTCTTGAACTGCAGTGGTGAAGGCACCTGTTTTTGACATATCCCAGTGACTTCAGTAGACATACTTCAATACAATCTGTAAAGAGAAGTCTTCTCATTTGTCTTCAGGATCAGGATCATACTGCGTTTGTTTGTTACCTCTTATATCTGCCATGAAATTTGAAAGTTGATCAATCTGAGTCCAGAATTAATAGTTTTATCACTACTCTAAGTAGTGGAGTTACAAGCCTTGACTACAGTTAAACCAAATTATCAATCTTAAGTTGCTTCTCAAGCCAATAGTTACTGACCTTCTTTGCTACCAACCATGGAGCCCATCTCATGCAGACATCCCACACAGTGTTTAAAATCTTCCTGAAATCCCAAGCCTGAGGTCAGCTCCAGACCCCGTTTGACCTGCAAGTCTCTGCACTGAGTTCAGGACTTATCTATCAAAGTTAAATGAAATCTGCAATGGATACGTATGGGACAAGATTACAATCAGCATTACTTACCAGCTCTGATGCTACATCATCTATCAGGTTATTATCATCCAGGCTTAAGACTTGTTTAAAAGATGAATCACCAGATATCATACGCAATTTTTCTTCTTGAACATTTTTCTTAGAAAGGCCAATGGTGAAAAAATGTATTCCAAGACTCCTAGCTGCTGCAGCTATACTCTGGACATTAGGGCTGTTGGGATGATCCACACCATCAGTCATCAAAAAAGCCACTTTTGCACTTCTTTTACGACCTTCAGTTTCAAGCAGCTGAGTGGCATTGGAAATTGCATAATAGGAGTAGGTTCCATGGCCAATGAAGCCCAGAGCCTTGATTTTCTCTTTAAAATTCTGCACATTTTTCCATGCTGTAAAGGGTTGATCAATGCTGACTGTGCTGCTGAACTGCATACTTGCTAGTCTGATATTGTACTTCTGAGATTTAACTGGTTTCATCTGGAAAATGTTGTCAGTTAAGTTTTGAATAAAATTCTTCTGTAAATTAAACAACTGGTTTTTGGCACTTTCTGAACTGTCCAAGATAAAGACTATATCAATTAGACACATATCACCTGTAATGAAACAAGAAAGTTTTATGAGTGATGGGCACACCTGCATGACAGATTTCAGATAATTCTCTGCAACAAACCCAGTCCTAAAGCCATTTCCCAAATAATTCCCGTCTTTCCAGTAAAAAATCCAAGAAGAAACTTCATTGTAAATGCCAAGAAAGTCTACTGAAGTCAAGTAATTTAATTTAATCTAATTTAATTCATTCTAGTATTATTAAAGATGTCTATAGACAAAGACATTCATAGCAGTATTATTAAAGGTCTATAGACAAAGACTTTCAGATTAGGGTCTTAATGGGATTTTTTCAGCATTTTAATTGATTTTGTATAATTTTTCCACACGGAATTTCTAATAGGCTATTTATCACTTATCTTAAAAGAGGTATGAGTGTCAATGAAAATCATAGGTCCAAGTGGAGTGCCTGAACAAATAAATGCAGGATACACCACAGATTTGAAGCCTGATAATCAAAATAAATCATATTTTATAAATGCATGCATAAGTTTTCAATTACTAGTTAATTACCCTGAAATATGAGGAGGCATGCAATATGGTCAATCAGATAATTTAAGAAAATTGTTTTACCTTCATTGTTTTGCACAAGAGAATTAGATTTTTTTCCTTTCTTTCTGTTTTGCCCATATACTATTTGGTATGTTGTCATAGCCAGAAGTAAAAAGAAAAAGAAAGAATGTTTGTTCCACATAGTGACTTTCATCCCAAATTAGATGACTTTTCCTTCCTGTTATAAGAAAAATAAACAAATATCTGTGAATAATTCATTAATAGATAAAAATAAGTAAATACACATACTTTACAGACAGAATACAGATTTGTGGGAAGCACAATTCTAGAGGCAACATCTAAAAAACTATTATAAAAAGTCACGGGGAATGTGATTTAAGACAAGCAGCCACTGCAATCCCAACTGTAGCTCACATGTATATTATAGCCTGTTTTACTGGAGAATAAATACAGGTGCAACACAGTGATCCCTTTTCTTTCTTAAAATTGTCAGTGTTACCTTTACACCTCAGAAAGAAACATCTCAGAAAGAAAGGTAAAAGAAATTTGTATTAACTTATACTGCTTTTAACATATTCTGCTATTAAACTAATTATATGAAAATAGCAGAAATATTATAGAAAATGTTGAATTTAGTTTGTTTCTAAAAATCCTTACCTGTTAGTAATAAACAGAGCTGGGTGTTTTGGAATGAGATATACTACCTAGGGCTGGAACACCAGTATGAACAATTTCTTATAAAAAACAATCGCTTAGTAGTGAAATTCAGTACATGAATGTATCATTAATATATAAGGCTGTAACAGAATGTGTGCAGTATAGTCTGTAAAGACAGTATGCTATTATGACAATATACACTAATAGAATCAATACTAGAATCTTTAAGTCAGTGATTCAACACATTTCTAGGGAAAATTGATATCTATTGAAATAAAAGATGCCTTTAATTCACAGTAATTAATATTAGAAATCATTAATAACAAATACAATATGTTACATTTAAAAGTCTTTCCTAAATACCATCTCCAACTCCATAAAGCTGTTACATATACAGAATCCATCAGTGTAATCCTCTAGAAATATGAAAAGAATAACTTTATAAGTCTCTTACCTTCAAAGTCATTCAAAGAGCAAACTGTGGATTGAATAAGCTGTCAGTGTAGAAAATATCTCCAGCAGGTCATACTGGAAAGTATCTACTTTTTAAGAAAATAAAGAAATCTGTACATAGTCTACCCACTTGTAAATGGCTTTACCTTGCATCTAGATCCTTTATGGTCCATTATTCCTGTTTAGTTGGCCAATGTTTAAATGAGAACAGTCAGGCACTTAGCCAGTGCTATTTTGTTAAAGGCACAGTGTCAGTCTAGGAGCACGAGTGTTTTCCCATGTTACAAAACTAAACTTTTTCATTAAAATACTTGCTTCTAAACAATCTGCATCTTTACCTATCACTTTGTCAGCCACATCTCTTCAGTTTCTCTACGTTAATGTCGCAGTACTGGCTAGATCAGAGATGTGACATTAGTATATTGTCGCTTACATAATTTGGTTTGCAAACCTGCCAGGAGCATAAGCACACCTCAAAGGTGATAACTGCATTAGCAATTACAATAATAAAAGATGATTAAATATATATATATATAGCCGAGCTGTTTTCCTCAGATTTTTTTTCTACTACTTAAACCCTCTTAAAGGACCAGATGCAGGCAGAACATACAAAAATAAGCTGTCATTTAGGTAACGTGGGAAGGGAGCAAGAGTACTGTAAGAGAGGACTCAAAAAATAGCTGGTTCATTTCAATAAGGTTAAATACTGAGAAATCCTCATTTTTGATTTTTTGGTACAGTTAAAGACCCTAATATCAATGCATTTGAATGTCTTATAGACTACTGTTTCTCCTAAATTTTCAACAGTTATTGCAACGTTCGATCTCTCTGACCACAGACCCTGAAGCAGGTTGTGTTTGACAAACTATTGCTTTTTTAAAACACTGTAGATGAACACATTTCCCTATTTCTTTTCAGTTCCCTTGTAGAAAACTGTATGAAAGCATGCTTGTTTTGCTTAAACAACAACAATGCAATATGCTAACTAGGATCTTCTAAGTAACCATAGTCCATTTCCTGCTGATTTTATTAAAATTTCAATAAAGGATCTCTTGGGAAAAGAACACAGAGGGGGAGATCACTGACCAGTGAGCACAAAAAAGTCTCTGCCTTCATTCAGGCTAGTAGAAGCACAATTCAGGAATGGCTTGGAGATGATCAAGGAGATGCAGCACCTTGCCTGCAAAGAAAGGCTGAGGGAGCTGGGGCTGTTCAGCCTAAAGAGAAGGTTGTGGGGTGACCTCATTGCAGATGCTCAGTACTTATAGGTGACTCTTTGCTCAGTCAGATAATGACAGGATGAGGTGGAATGGTTTTAAACTAAAAGAGGAGAGATTTAGATTAGACGTTAGGAGGAAATTCTTCACTCAGAGGGTGGTGAGGCACTGGCACAGGTTTCCCAGAGAGGTTGTGGATGCCCCATCACTGGAGGTGTTCAAGGCTGGATGGGGCCTTGGCCAACCTGATCTAGTGGGTGGCCACCCCTATGGCAAAGGGGTTGGAAGTAGATGATCTTTAAGGTCCCTTCCAACTCAAGCCATTCTATGATTCTGTGATTCATTTAGCATGGGAGCAAGGTCTCCTCTATTGTTACAGCCAAAACTTTCTGTAGCACCTGCTTTCTGCTCCTTCATGGGTAGACCCCTTTTTTTTTGAAAGATCCTCAGCAGGAATTCACAATTTGGCAATAATTCCCAGCACCTCTGAGCTGTGTTGCTACAGGGTGATGCCAGCTCCCCTGTCTCACAAGCCAGTATCTTTCACTGCTGAGCCAAATTAATGACTGTTCGTTGTGCAACGTGTAACTTCTTCCAACCTTTCAAATTATTAATGAATGTTCCTCACATTCTGTTCCTGAGGAAAAACAGGAATAGGGCTAGGGGGTTTCCTTTTCCTTCTGAGTGTATATTGTAAACCTTAACTAGCAATAAGGTAGAAGAAATTGCTACCATTGAGTGCTGTTTTTGTCTCCATTTTATTAATTTCTGAAAAAGAAAAAGCTATGCAACCAGTTTTGGGAAAGCGGTCTAAAGACATTTAAGCAGGAAATTTACTACATTGCAAACTGGTAAATGAATTTACAGATCACTATTTCTGAATCCTTTGGGTGTAACTTTTATACTAAATAGCTTTAACCTCTTTGAAAGTGTAGGCACTTTATCTCTGTTATGCATTGTTTTGAGTCCACTGTAACTAGTGAGCCTTATGTTCACACTCCAGCTCTTATTTGCTACTTAGTGTGCTTTGGATGTACAACCATGATCTTGACAGTTCTGTAATAGAAGTGTAGAATTAGAATACAGAGCTTTATTTTTTCTCTAGTCTTGCCAGTATATAGCTTTATATTCACTTAGAGACCAACTCTAATAGAAGCAATGTCTTCATATGGATACAGCATCATTTTTAACTCTACTACTACTTCTTGCTAAGCTGTTCAGCACTGTTTCAATGGCTGCACTGAACCAAGTACAATTTCAGCTCAGTGCATCTAGATCCCCATGGTACTGAATCTGCCTAAATGCACTCATTCCATGATCACACTAAAGCTCTTGTCTGCAATAAAGGTTTTATCTGTAAAACTCATCTTATGTTGCTATTGAATTTTGAGTCCTGCAAAAAAAAAAAAAAAATCCTGTTTCTGCATTCATGTTAAATGACTTCTTCTATTGGAAAATAAATAAATAAATAAAAATCACATATCAGCTTTATTTCCTTGTACAATACCTGTCATTGTTAAATATTTCCTGCTATTCTACTTACTGCAACTCAGAAATTATAAAGAAGAATAAAAAGAAACAGAGAGAGGTGAAAAAGATGAGAGAGCTTCTGAATGAAAAGAGACAAATTACGTTACAAATCTTTCACCTGGACAAATTACTGTGAATATGATGCAGATATATAAAACCTTGAAAGAAGGTTACTATAGTACAAGAATCTCGTATGTCAAAAGACTTGCATTTTGGTTCTGTTTTGTCAATGATTTTAACCAAATTTGACTGCCCTAAATTTATTTATTTATTTATTTATTTATTTATTTATTTATTTATTTTGCCACTAAGTTCTTCACTCAATAAGAATGTGTGAATGAATTGTAAACTATAAAGAACTGTATATTTTTTTCCAGCTAGAAAATAGCTAATTGTTGTAATTTAGAGTACACATTTTAAATATTTAAAAACAAACAAACAAACAAAAAACCACCTCTGTTCCTAATGCTTGAGGTATCTTAACTCAGTGCCATTGTTATTCACATGTTGTGTAAGGTAAGGCCTTTTTAAAACCAGACTGCAATACACATAACAAAAGGATCATTTATTTGCTCAATTCAATTTATGTAAACTATAAAAACCTGAGATATTATTCATGCTGTCTAAATTCTGCCCTCTGGTGTATCCACATGATAATGCATTATGATTTCTCATATTGGGTGACATACTCAGCATTTGATCAGGACAAGTCTAGTAGATATGGCTACTGTCTGGGTAAAATATATGTCTCCTTGTAATAGAAGGTTAAAGCTGAAGATTAAGATATTAAAGAACTAAGATACAGGGATTCAAGGAGGGAGGATAGATATCTCCTGGAACAACTGGTTTCACTCTTTAGTTCCTATCTGATTCTGATAAACTTAATACTCATTTCAGGTACTTCTCTGTTAGATACACAGACTGGGAGTCCCAGGACCTGATGTATGGATTTAGATATGCAGCATTCTTACTGAACTCTTAATGGGAAATTCAGAAGCAGTTAAACAATCCATGACACCAATCCTACTAAGGATTTCTAAGGATCAACAAAACAAAGTCTTGTGCTCCTAAATCACATAGGTCATAACATCCTAACAGTTTTTTGTTTGTTTGTTTGTTCTGCTATAAACCACCACCAGCTACAGTGCTGGAGCAAGTCTCATATGCATTAGAAACAGTGAGAGCAAGATTCAGCAACAGCAGTAGTAACTCCATGCTATGAAAGAGAAGTTGCAAGTGGAAGTGATTTGTGAATTATGTCTCTTTTTTGCCACAATTTGTGAACCTCTTACATTAAACTTTTTCGGGTTACTCAACTAACTCTTCTTCAAACTGTAGAGTTAAAGAAACACGTTCTTTTGTTCCCCCTGTGCACATCCCAACAGCAACATTTGCAATGACTGTGTTTTCTACCTCCTCTCCCTATTCACATCCATATTTAACGATGCCTATAACATTATTGCCATTGGGCAAAAGGCAACATATGCTCTTACTTGGTACACTATATGTTACTAGCATGCTTGCACTATCATTAGGACTCACAAAATGAGTAAGGTGTCAGGTATTTAAGTTGCTGATTCCCTCATACCTAAAGAACTTCCTCTCAAAATCAAAGTTAGCTAACATGGTTATTGGAAGTATTAACTAAACTCATTTCCTATACTTTCCTGTGAAAAAGTGTTAGAAACATACAAACTAATCTAATCTTTGTTATAAAAAGAAACAGCAGGTGATTATTGGAAACAGATGTGAACAAGTCAGTATGTCTGACTCCAACAGTAGCAGAGGAAGTGATATGATGAAAAATGAATGAGCAATGAAATTATAACCACGAAAATACAGGCTGCCAAAATTTACCTTCAATATATGATATAGTACTCTATTTGAATTGCTTTTAATTTTTCCATAAATTTTGTCCTACCTCATTTATCAAAATCATTGCTGAGATCCTAAAGATGATCATAATTAAGGAAAAATTGCTGTGTTTTCATGAAGAAAATGCTTTTAAAATGGAAGGAACATAATGATTAAATCTAAGTAAACTAACTGTTGTACTATTAGACCATGTTTGTGGCTCAAATTAATAAACCCTCTGATATATAACTCATGAAAAATAACTTAATACAAGTTCTCCAATATGTTTAGTGATAGGAAGAAACAGCCAGCACACAATAACACAAATGATGGGAAAAGCCACTCCATTCACATGTTTGCAAACTAGAGGCACTGGGCAGATTATTAGAAAGATGGAAAAACAATTGATTATCATATGTTTTCCTTTAGAAGTTTTGCAAAGCTGTAAAAATGTTGGAAAGACCATTAAAATGATTCAAGAGAGAAAGTAGGAAAATACTTAATCAGGAAGCCAAAAACTTTATGTCTCCTTTGTTTTCGTAAAAAAGAAGGAAATATGAAAGGCAGCTAAAAGAAAGAATTAAGATCCTGACTCAAATGGAGCCAAAGAAAGAGTAAAAAATGTGGCAGTTAAATGTTTCCGGGCCAACTATTAGCATGTGCATCTGAAGTAGTAAGGTATTCAAAGAAAATCTGAAGTGGTCTAATTAGTATTTCAGCTTGTAATTTCTATTTCAGACAATTTTAAAGAGAGTAACAAGCAAAGGAGAAGACGTAAAAAGTGTACTGCCTCATGACTTGCAGAAAAGCAGGTTCTGAAATGCTGAATACCGAGGAACAAGGAAATCTTTGTTTTGTGTTTTTTCCAGTTGATTTGGAAAAAGCAGTTTTCCTTTTCAGCCACGACATATGGTTATTACTGCCACTGTAAGCAGCACATACAGGCACATCTTCACAGGCCTAGTGCCTGCTGCAGAGACAGGCAATCAGTGCAGCTGGTCAAGTCACCCCAAACGTTGTTCATTGCTCTCACTTCTCTGTGTCTGCACAGACTTTGTGACAGACTTGGAGGTGTTGCTGCTTCATCAATTCCAATGGGTCCCAGGAGCCCAATTTTTCCTTCTTGGCCTCTTTGACCCTTAACAAAATGAACATTAAAGAGTCATTATTGTTTGAGATTGATCTTCTTTCTACATCACAGAAGAAGACTAATCTCTTTCTTGAAAAATTTGATTTCTTCTTCAAAAAACAATACTTGGCCCCTTCAAAACTACAGCTTACTGGAAGTCAACAGTTGGAATATCAATTTCACGTAGGATGCTTGTGCAAATATGAAAATTTGTAATTATGTCATTTTTAATTTCCAAACTTAAGAACCCACATTTGATGCATTAGAAAATGAGAATGTTCATTAAAAACTTAGGCCCTTGATGTCCTGCGGTAAGGAGTGCTAGAGGATCATAAAGACCAGGGGGCCTTGCTCTCCCTGCAGGTACAAAAGCAAATAAGAGAGTAGTGTTGATCTCAGATAATCCATTCATTTATTTACTGCTTTGGTATTGAAAAGGTATCTAACTATGTTTAGTGTTTGATTGGAAAAAATGGCTGTTCCTAGGACTGCTACCACTACTTCCATTGAGAGGACCTTCAATCTGCTTGCTTATAATTGTAGCAAACTTGATTTTGGTACTGACACTTGACATCACGGTCCTGGTTAGAGTTTCTTCCTACTCTTAAATATTCCACACCTAGGAAGAAGAGCTCTCACAAAGAAGTAACTTTATTTGTTTTTCTCCTCAATTTGTAGCTCCTGGCTTTACTTTCTGCTCATTATAAAAATAAGACTCTAAAGGAATAATTCCTAATTTCCACGTGGGTTTTCCTATGTGTATCCTAAGCTTTATGAAGTTTAATGGAGGCTGAGGAAATGAGGAATAGTTCAGCCTTATGTTACAGAAATTAAAATCAAAAGCTTTCACATATTCTAGGTGTTCTGCTTGAGATTTTCACATTTTAAAAGGATTCTATAGTATCAGAGAAATGGCACTGTCCACCAGAGGGAAAACAGAGCGACATTCCTTTAAACTAAGCAGAACAGATTTTAGAACTAAAGATTCATGTTCTGACCCAAATTAATTCTCCTTTAGTCTTTACCCTGCTCTTCACTGGCTGTACTGTTTCATCTGCTCCAGAGATGCTTGTGTTCAGGCAGTCATGCATAAGTGGTGTAGGAAGATTCTGTCCTCATTTTGCCAACATACAGAGCTAACAAAACATGACAATGTTTATGAGATCTCTGTCACAGTAAGCAACTCTCTACAGATTTCTGTCTCTCCTTCTAAAAGACTGTAGAAGTTAAAATACCCAAAAGAAGATATGACTCATTCTGGCAAATGCAGAGACAGAAAATATCAGGGATCTGCCATCTACAGTAGCTAATGAAAAAAAAAAAAAATGTGTGTTGGGCAATTACTGCCAAGGGTACTCTTCATTTTGATGGGAAGGGATTTTTTTTTATTATTTTATTATTTATTTTTTATTCAGCACAGAATTATTTAACAAGCAGTTTTCAGCCCATTTGAATGGTTTCAGTCTCTTCAGCTGTTGAAGGAGTACTTTGTCAGTTGTCTTGGGACACTATGGAAGCTGCCACTTTGGCTACTTGAGAAGCTTGCCAGAAATTCTAGCAGCAGGGGAAATGAATTGGCAGGTCCTCAGTAAAATGAAAAATGTATCACAGCACATATGGAGAGTCCAACTGAGCTGCCGACTGTGCCAAAACAGTTCTGTGACCTGTGCCAGATGTGAAGCAAATTCTTGGAATTACCAGAATGCACTATTTCTGTCCCCAAAGGTGTACCATGTAGCAACAAAAATAGAATGTGTATGAAACACAAAATGAACTCTCAGAAAACTGTAGGAGTATTTCTGTACCTTACTTTTCACTTACTTGAGGTCCCTGAGGTCCTTAAGAGCCAAACAGACCTTCCAGTTTTTATGTATAAAGAAAAGAAAGAAATGAAATATATTCACTTATTAACAGCTATTAGTAATTACTAATCATAATGTTGGATTTTCAGATTTCAAAAAATAAATTTAAAATAAAATGCATTCAGTATTAATTCTTAAAGATTAGTTAAAAAAAAATAAAAAGAAAAAACAATTTTAAAACAATATGCCAATATCCTGAACCATCCTCCTTCATAACAATCCAAATCTTTTGAAGCCATTTATAGCTCCTTATTAGTTCATTATAGTTTCTGACACTCTATAGATTGCAAGTGCTTGCATAATAATGTTTTACAGGTTGCATTAAAAAAAAAAAAAATCCATAATTCTCCCCTCTCTCCCTGTAAGGTTATCTTATCTGCTTTTTTTACATTCAGAAAACGTTATGAACATGTCTTGCTTGTTGTCTCACAAAACACTTTGGCCACCTAAAAGCTTCTTACAAGTTTAAGGTGTTTTATGCCTTTTTCATACGAGATTAATTCCTTCCTCTCTTGAATGAAGTTCCAACTTTTTTTTCTTTCTATAATTCCCTTAGTCCTGAAGGGATGTTACAAACCCCACAGGAGGCAGAGTTTCTTATGCCTTCAGAACGTTACCATATCACACCCTCATTTTTCTTTCGACAAACCTAATTTGCCTTTAAGCTCTTTATTATAATACTTTGCTTAATGACTGTTCTCGAGGAATTTACGAACATTTTCATGTTGTCTTTGATACAATATCTAGAATGAAAGGAAAAATACCCAGGATTACCAAAGACAGGATTTGGTTATGATTCATGTGATCTGAGCAATGATAATACTTATTTTTCAGTATTTCGTACTTAGTATAATGTAGGCAATTTAAAAATTATCCTGTGTGTCTAGATAACGAGCATTCAGCTGTTTCTCCTCTGAGCATGAATGTGTACAAAGTCAAAAGAAGGCTCTTGTTTGGCATCTTACAGAGCTTGGATTAGACTCCATATCCACTTGTAATTCCCTTTACAGAGCACATTTGAAAACAGTGAAGCAAAGGACACATCTAGAGAGTATGTATAGAACACATGTATAATTACTGACAGGCCATGTAACACTCATTTGTATTAAGGTTGCTCAATATTTTCTATTTAAGGCTCTGCTTTTCATTGTTTATAGTTTTATGCAACTTTAAAGACATAAACTGAAACTATTCGTGCCAGATGTCTTTCTTTCTAAATTTTAGCCAAAGCAATTCAGTCATTTACAAGATGAAAGCTAACAAAAAACAGGTGTTTTTCTTGAGTTAAAAGTATTATTTTAAAAATAAAATCTCCACCCTTAATGTTTTGGAGCAGTAAAGTATACTTTGGAAAGTATATGGCTTAAGGAGGAGAAAGAAGATAAAAGAATGATGTACTTGTTGTAGCTCATATGCAAATCTACTGAATTTTGTCCCAAATGGAAGCCTTTGAAAAAGGTAATCTGCACTCTGCCATAAAACACTTAGACTGGAATGGGAAAAAGAACTTGAAAAGAGAGAAGCTAGAGGGACTAAATGCAAAAAGGTTGGACATGCAGGCGACAGCCACAGTCTGTCCTTGGAGGAGCCTGAAATCAGACATTTTACCCAGACTTTTCCATCCCTTTCTGGGGACTGTCAATATAAATTACAACAATTTCATCTTTCTGTCTTTTACTTCATTCATTCAAGAGGTGCAAGGTCTCAAATATTACTGAAGGATAAAATCTCATCTTAGTGAAGTCACTGTTTTCTGCTGTGAACATAGCCCTAGTAATAGCAATTTCTTCTGAAATACAGGCTTTTTTCTTCTGAAGAATCTCTTCAAAGATTCTGAAGCACCACATACTTCATACCATCCAAATGTTTTAATTTAAAAGTGCAACTTACTCTGTCCCCTTTTAGCCCCAGTGGTCCACATTCTGCTCTTTCACCCTATTAAAAGCATTAGTAAGTTTCATATCTGAATAGAATTTTTCATTATTTTTTTTCATCTGCATAGAATTTTAATATAATTTTAAAGTTTATTTTAAGGATTTCTATTATTCTTAATAATTTTTCAATATATTTCATTTTTTAACATATTCTTGTAATGCAAAAAATCTGGTATTTAGGGAAGACTTTGTCCAGCACTGAAATACTTCACTTAAGACGTATTTATTTTTTTCTTGGAGATATACAAAACAACAACCCCTACAAAGCTAAAGAGCAGCATACATTGTGATATAAAACTCAGGTCCTGCAATCTCTTCTTTTAGGCCAACCTCCCTTTGGACAATCCCTTTTGACATTTACGTAACAGGCTAATTCCCATGGTATTTGTGGTCTGTGCCTGTGTGCAATTTGTGGGGACAAAATACTTGACGGGGGGGCGGGAAGGGAGTTTTTCCTGGAAATGAAATCACACAAAGCTGGTTACAAGGGAGGACTAAGGAAAAATTTGTCTGCAAAGAGAAGTCCTTGGTTGCCACAACCTCCTCAGCAGGCAATAACCATAGAGTCCTCTTGGCTGTGCTGCCATTTGCAACAGGTGTGCTCATTTTCAATTGCACTATGTAGGTGGGTTTTTTTTCATTTTTTAGTTGCACTAATACATCACAATCACTTTTAAAGAAAGGAGTACGATTCCACACAGAATTACCATTTTATTTAGGAACCTCCCCCCACGGCTTCCCACCAAAAAACCGCCTGGCACCCTTCCTTTATTATCCACAAACAGCTCCCTGCCCTTGTTTGCAGGGGCTTATTGCACACGTGTGAGGAAATCCGCACGTCCGTGAGGGAGACACGGAGAAAAACAAACTCCAGGCGAGCTGCCTAGACAGAAAACCTCTCTTTTTATTACTTTTTCAAGCCACAGCCGAGCTCCCTCAGCCTCCCTCACAGCCCGCCCCGCCCCGCCTGCCGTGACGCCACCCCGCGCTCCGCCATCCCGGCCGGCCCCCGGAAGCGCCCTGGGCCCGCGGCCCTGCCCCGCCGCTTCCTTCCCCCGCTGCCCGCGCAGCCGGAAGGGGCCGCGCGGCTGCCGCTGGGGCTGGAGCGGGGCCTGAGGTGCGGGGCCGGGGCGGGAGCGGGGCCCCCGCGCCCCCCGCAGCGGGTAGGGGAGGCGGGGGGAGGCCGGGCGCTGCCGGGTGCTGCCTTTTGTCCTCCCTCGGCCGCAGCCGTGGGTGTCCCGTGGTGCTGCAGAGGGCGGTGGGGGTCAGCGCGGGGCAAGCCTTGTGTTTGCTGGGAAGGAGGGCACGGGGACGCGGTGGCAGAGCCGTGGGGCCGTAAAGGTTGGGAAAGAGCCGAGGTCGGCCGGGCTGAGGTGTGATGGGAGCAGCAGAGGAAGGTTAGGGGTGGGAAGTCATGTATTTATACAGCTCTTTTAAGTCGTTTAGGATTTATAAAGTCATTTATGCAGCTCTTCAAACAGGGTCAGGCTTGAGGCGAAGCAGGGAGGCTGGTTTCTGTCAGCCAGTGCGCTGCAATTAGGCAGGGATGTTTTCTTCATGTTTTAGGGAGTGGCACTTTACTGGCAGCACACCCACACACCGTGTTTGGCTTAATCCTTCCTTCCCTAATAACAAAATCGCACTGCTGCGGAGTTTGTAAACACAGCAGACCCTGCTGTCTGCTTGGCTGTGTTGGTTTTTGCCTCAGTCAGCGTAATCAAAATCAACGCGTGCGACAGGGAAAGGGATGTAACGTGGAGAATGCTGAGGGTTTGGGCCTGAAATATATCCATGGTAAATCCTGAGGCTAAAAGTAATTCAGAACCATATTTGTGTTTGCTGTAAGATGATCTCAGATGACAAATTTGCATTTGATAACGTTCCTACAAATTGTTTTCTCAACAGTTTCCATATGAATGGATATCACCTGAATCTTCCTACAAGAGTTTAAACTGCTTGTAAACTCGCCCTAAACATGAGTGGCTCCAAACCTGATATTCTGTGGGCCCCGCACCATGTTGACCGCTTTGTTGTGTGTGATTCGGAACTGAGCCTGTACCACATTGACTCTGCCGTAAGTTCAGAACTCAAGGCAGGGTCCTTGCGGCTCTCGGAAGAAACTACAGCCACGCTGTTGTCCATAAATTCAGATACACCATATATGAAATGCGTGGCTTGGTATCCAAAGTATGATCCCGAATGTCTTCTTGCCGTTGGACAGGCCAATGGTCGAGTGGTACTTACAAGCCTTGGCCAGGATCACAACTCAAAATCTAAAGATTTGATAGGCAAAGAGTTTGTTCCCAAGCACGCACGGCAATGCAATACTCTGGCGTGGAACCCACTGGATAGTAACTGGCTTGCTGCTGGATTAGATAAACATCGGGCTGACTTTTCAGTGCTCATCTGGGATATCAGTAGCAAATATGCTCCAGAGACTGCGGTTGCTACAGAGAAAGTGAGGCTTTCCACAGGCGATCCAGAAGTGGGACTGGTAGTAACAAAGCCACTCTATGAATTAGGGCAGAATGATGCTTGCCTCTCTCTTTGTTGGCTGCCACGGGATCAAAAGCTTCTTTTAGCTGGAATGCATCGAAATCTGGCTATTTTTGATCTGAGGAATACGAGCCAAAAAATATTTGTTAACACCAAGGCTGTCCAAGGAGTGACTGTCGATCCATATTTCCACGATCGTGTAGCTTCCTTCTATGAAGGTCAGGTTGCCATATGGGATTTAAGGAAGTTTGAAAAGCCTGTTTTGACCTTGACAGAGCAACCAAAGCCTTTAACAAAAGTTGCATGGTGTCCTACAAGAACTGGGCTGCTAGCTACTTTAACAAGGGACAGTAATATCATTAGGCTGTATGACATGCAGCATACTCCTACACCTATTGGGGATGAAACTGAGCCTACAATCATCGAAAGAAGTGTCCAACCGTGTGAAAACTACATTGCTTCGTTTGCCTGGCATCCCACGAGCCAAAATCGAATGGTCGTGGTGACTCACAACAGGACTATGTCTGACTTCACAGTGTTTGAAAGAATTTCTCTTGCATGGAGTCCCGTGACATCCTTAATGTGGGCTTGTGGACGACATCTATATGAATGTACAGAAGAGGGAAAAGCTAATTCCTTGGAAAAAGACATAGCAACCAAAATGCGGCTCAGAGCATTGTCAAGGTATGGTCTTGATACTGAACAAGTTTGGAGAAATCACCTCCTAGCTGGAAACGAAGATCCCCAGCTGAAATCACTTTGGTACACTCTGCATTATATCCTTTATTTTACTGTAGTTTATTTTAAGAAGTTGCCTGCACTTTGTGTGTAAACCAATTATACGAAATGCATGAAAGTCTTTGAACATAATATGACATGCTCTAAAAACTTTGCATATGTTAATAGGATATGACTTTTAACTTTTAAAAAGTATTTTTCAAACGCTTGGGAAAAATTAAGGTTCCTATACATGTAAATACTTATGAAGCAGTATACTGAAGATATGGATCAAAAACTTACAGGAAACAAAGGTCCCTTAGTTTATGCTGGCATTAAGTCAATTGTGAAGTCATCTTTGGGTAAGAATATTCCAACTTTGATAAGCTATATTATAGTATATTTACAGAATGATGCACTCATGGGTTTGTCTTTAAAAATTATTGAAAGACTATAAAAATAATATAAACAAAGTATTTAAGTTTGTGATTTAATATATGTGGGTAAATAGTTTATCTTACAGTAATTTCCTGAATTTTTGCTTTTCTTTGGAGGTCAATGATCAGAAAAACAAAATAACCTCGGAGGTAAATCTTCAACTGAACTATTTCAAACATTCAGTGATTGACAGTGACACTGCAAAGTCTTGCTCAGCACGTAACTATTTGTTAAAGTTCTCAAAGCTCCACATGGGAGTGTAGTTCTAGAAAGCTGACTTCAGTGTAGCCAAAGTATATTTATATAACCATGTTTAAATAAGCTATCTTGTTTTGAAGTGGTAATCAGCCCTTGTGCATCACATTATGCCTCTTATGCTTAGTGAAGTATTTTTTAGTGGTATCTGTTATTAGAATCTCTCCTTCCCTGTTCATTATGTGTCTTATATTTATGCTGCTTGGAGCAAAGGCAACTCCTCAGCAATGGGAAAGCTTGTAGCACATTGATGCTTGCTAAGAAGAGGAGAACTGGTAGAGCAGGTGCTTGGCTGTATTTTGAAGTTGGACACGCTGATCATTCCTGTCAGCTGTGTAACAAGAACCTCCAAAATCTCAGGATGGAGAGGAAAGAAAAAGGACTCAGTAGGGGATAAATGTCAAGTTTAGGTGCATGATTATTAGGAGATCAGAATAAAATTATTTTGTATATGCTGCTCCTTACAACCGAGTTAATAGTAAGGTTAATTTAAAGTAGTAAAGTATGATACTTTGCTTTTCTTTCTGCTTTATGGTTGAAATCAAAGCACTGTGGCTGCAATTTAAATTGTGATTAAGGCATAATTTAACATATTTCCCATTTTTAGGAACAACAGAGAACCTCAGGCACAGCAGGAGTGGATCTGATAGACAGGCAGATATTATTCAGTATCTGAGTGAGGAGAGATCCTTGGCTTTGCAGCTCTGTGGGTGGATAAAGAAGGGAGCAGACTTAGATGTGGAACCTTTTTTAAATTCATTGGAACAGGAAGGAGACTGGGAGCGAGCTGCTGCTGTAGCACTATTCAATTTGGACATACGGCGAGCAATACAAATTCTAAATAAAGGTGCTTCCTCAGGAAAAGGTGTGTATTGCGTTTTCGTGTCTTTCTTCTTTTGGAATTACATCACCTTGGTGGATTTTTCTGTAAACAGAATTCTGGAAGATGGTAGGAAAAGGTGTCTGCTGTCTTTTTAAATATTTACTTGAAGTAGCTGGATTGGAGACTCAGAATCTGACAAATCTTGTTCTTTCTCTACTCAGATTATAATGTGCCTTACTGTCTAATTAAAATGCATTGGATGTTTTAGAATTTCATATTAATACATGACACAAAGTGTTACACACAGAAGTAGCAGGAATTTTTTCCTGTAATGGAATTGCACATTGGTCAGCTGTCATGTATGTCTCCTTCAGTTGGGCCGTATGGGGGCTTTCTGCCAGTGCAATGGCTGTGGAATAACTAAAATATAACATTCAGGATTTACAGAAGACACTTGTTTTGGAATAGTATTTGGGAAGTGTTACAGTGTATGAAGGAAAAAATAACAATTTTAGAGCTAAGAGACGGAGATATTTTGTTATGTTTTCTTGCCAGTATTCGTCCTATATCTCTGATTTGCATCTGTGTTCTCTTACTAAATTTAAAATACTGTCTTGCCTGCTTTAGATTTGGAGGAAGTACGTATGTTTTCTGTAGGGAAGGTTCAGAACAATGACTGGCTGTCTTTGAATCAAAAAAAGAAAATTGAACTTTCTGACAATAAATATTTAGATAAAATAGATTTAATGATTTTAGGATTTTTTTTTTTTGACTTAAAACCGTTATATGCAGTTGTCATCCACCAGCATGGTCTGTTATGTAATGGATATGTGTGTATTCCAGTACTTTCACTTCTTGTGGATATGAACTATGGTAACAACAACGTTTTGTGAAAGCAGTAAGAATGCATGTAGCAGTTCCAAACTATTGCAGAACACCAGAACTAGAGTGATGTTGCTTAAAGTATAACTCAGGCTGTCATGCGTGTGGGCTTGTGACTTTGAGAACAGAAACTGAGTCATTGAAAGTAGAAACTGCAAAAAGCTAGCATATGTAATGTTGTTTTAGCTCATGATAACTCTACCAGATTTTGTCAGGTATTCTGCAGAATATTCAGTTTCAAACTGATGTGTTCAATTATGGTTTTAATTGATTTCTTTTTTAAGTCTTGAACTTGAATATTGTTGGTTGTTTTTTAATAAATCAGGTGATCTGAACCTTAATGTAGTAGCAATGGCTCTATCAGGCTACACAGATGAGAAGAACTCGCTTTGGAGAGAAATGTGCAGTACTCTGAGACTGCAGTTGAACAACCCCTACTTGTGTGCTATGTTTGCTTTTCTGACAAGTGAGTCTGGTTCATACGATGGTGTTTTGGTGAGTAAATTTATGTTAAATTCCTTTAAATAATAGGTGTGCATAAATACATCCATGTGTAGGGGAAGTGTTACATGCTCCATGAATTAATCAGTTTAGAATGTATTGTTTTTTTCCTCATACTGGCAGGTAATGTTTTTTCTTCTAAACAGAGTTCTCGTATTAATGAACATTGTGTTAGTGTACAAACCGTATAAAAATGGGCGTATCCAACAGAGTTCACACAGTTCTTAGAGGAAGTGTTTGGTTTTTTGTTGTTTGTTTTTTTTTTTTTTTGTGGCATGGAATTCTTGAACCATTAGGAGTATATTATCAAAATAATTTAAGCAGGAGAAAGGTTGATGAACTGGGAGGTGCTGTTGACTCCCTGAAGGGAAGAGAAGCCTTGCAAAGGGATTTAGATAGATGGAGCACTGGGCAATCAGCATGGCCTGAAGTTCAGCAAAGGGAAATGCCGGGTGCTGCAGCTGGAATGGAGCAATGCTAGGCCCAGGCTAGGCGACGAGTGGCTGGGGAGCAGCTCAGCAGAAAGGGACCTGGGGGTGTCAGAATACCATGCCATAATCACGATAGCCCAGCCCTACATGATTTGGAAATATGTTTCTAGTTTCGAAAGCCACATTTGATGTGTTGAACCAGCCTTTCCTGCCAGATGAGTAAATTGCTCCTGTTAGCCTCAGTCTTGATCTGATGCATATATCTGAATATAAACAGTTTGTCTGATATTTAGTGTTAGCTTTTTTCAGGTGCTTTCTTTGTACATAATCAAATTCATTAATATTAGCTATACATTAAGGTAAATGTTCTGACTTTTACAAACAATGTATTGCAAAATTGGAAATTTGTATGTGATGGTAGTATTCCCATTTTTCTCTCCAAAGTATGAAAATAATGTAGCTGTCCGAGACAGAGTTGCGTTCGCTTGCAAGTTCCTCAATGATGCTCAGGTAAGTCTATGGTTGGACACTCAAGCAAACTATTAAGCTGGGCTTTATTTAGAGAGGGAAGAAGATCTGGGGTGGAGAGGTGAGCAGTAGAAGCAATGATTCACGAGGGATTTGTTTTTCTCCTCACAATAGGATATAAGCCATGGTATAATCTGATCTTCAGTTTGTAACTTCAGCTTGATTTTTGACTTTTTTTTTTTAATAATAATATTCACGACATGCTAGTTTTTAAAATTGTTGTATGGCTTGTATGTCTCTCTTAATGGAGTGTATATTTATTTATTTCCAGACATTTACTTTCCCTTGAATAAAGGTTTCATTTCGCAGTAGGAATGTTTAAGTGTTTAAAAATAGGTTAATTATTAAAAATTTAAAAATCTCTTTGCACTTTGTGTCAGGAGGCTTAAAGTATATAGATAAAAAATTAAGTTCTTGCAATATAGTAGATATTGCCATATAAATTTTCCTGCATAACATGCAGCAAGCAGCATATTCTGTTAGCAAAAGACACTCTTAAGGAAAGCTGTTCAAATTGTAGGAAGTTTTGCCATTATGTCATAAATGAGTTACAAGGACATGAACAGACAGCAAAAGTTAGTGGTTTTTGTTTTGTTTTGTTTTGTAGCTGAACAGATTTATTGAAAAGCTGACAAATGAAATGAAAGATGCTGGGAATTTGGAGGGAATACTATTAACAGGGCTGACAAAAGATGGAGTGGACTTGATGGAAAGTTACGTTGACAGAACAGGAGATGTCCAGACAGCGAGCTATTGCATGTTACAGGTTAGTGTTTCACTCAAAAATAAATTGTAACATGAGAGAACAATAGTTTCTTTAGCAGCATAGTACTGAATCTTGCGAACTAAAAAGTATTTTTTGTAGTACATTTTGACAGCATATATCATGCTGTGATATGTGGATTTTTATGATGGATATAGAGATGATATTGTGGAATCATCCAAACCACTTGAGGTTAACTACAAACTTGTATCTTCAAGTTATCTCAACAAGAGAAAGTGAGTGATAATAGGGAAAAGAGGAGAAAAAGCAAAAATAGCAGCACTGGGAATACCTGTTCCCCTGCTTATTACTGGTGTGTTTTCTGGTAGGTTCAAAGTATACATTTTTACTTCCAGGATTTTGATGGAGAAGTGAGGTGTGGTGTGGTTTTTTTTTTGTTTGTTTGTTTGTGTGTTTGTTTGTTTTTGGCAGTGAGTATTGGTGTTGAGTTTATTGTGGTGGTTTTTTGTGTGTTTGGGGGGGGTTGTGGTTTGGGTGTCGTAATATATTTTTTTTGGTTGGGCTTGTTGTGGTCCTTATTGGCACAGCTGCAGCTACTTCTAACGCTGTGCACGTATCATTTTTATGGTTACATATTTTACATATATACTAGGATATGTGACAAAAACGTATAATCCTTTGTATGACAGATGCAAGTGTTCAGGAGAATGTGGCAGCACCAGTATTCTCAACCTGAGAGGCAGACTGAAGAAAATGTTTATGAAACTCAGGTTAAATTTTAGCAGATGTTGTCTTTCTTTAGACAAATTACATTATTTCTCATACATTGTAGTATGCTTTGTAAAGCCGTATGAAAATGTGAATAATTTGCATTGTGTATCTTCAGTGTGTGACTGGCATTTTTTCCTACCTGATTTAGGGTTCTCCATCAGATGTACTTAAGGATGAGAGGGTTCAGTACTGGATTGAGAACTACAGGAATCTCTTAGATGCATGGAGATTTTGGCATAAACGTGCAGAATTTGATATCCACAGGAGTAAGCTGGATCCTAGTTCAAAGCCTTTAGCCCAGGTAAATTTATTTCTTCTATGAAATACGACCAATCCAGAAAGGAAGGTAGCACGGTAGCATAGAAACAAAAATGGTGGCTGCATCTTGGCTTTCCTGAAGGTTCATGTGCAAAAGAAAGATTTAAGCTAAGGCTACCCTAAAAGGGTAAACGTATTTGTTTGTTTTTCAAAATAGTTTGGAGAAAGAACTTAACTGTTTTGGTAGAGAGCAGGGAAATAGGGTAAACAAATGTACTTTTTTTTTTTTTTTTTCGTCTAATCAAGGAAATCATCATTATCATGGTGAGGATGATGCTGAAACCAGGGAATTGAACCAAGAACCAGTTCAAATTGACTTTGTTTTAAATGATCTGAACCTCCAAGCTATTTTGAAGCCCTTGAACCTAAAGTAAAGTGAACAGCAACTTTTATTATCAGTTCAGAACATAAGCTAAACTGAAAACTGACGCCCTGTACAAATATTATCTGGTAGCATTTTTTTTTCCAATGTGGTCTGGCCACAGCAACTGACACTCGCTCATATTTGCTCAGTATGCGCGTTACAAGCTTTATGGTCCCAAGGGCTTTTAAGGAAGGCTATATTAGAATTCATGTGTCCTTCACAGCTGTTTAAGGGGAGCTCCATCCATACTGTTGCAGGTAGAAGGGAGTTTACTGCTCCTGCCTTATGTGAGCATTGTAAATAATCCCTAAAGAGTGTAAAGTCTGTGCTTTCCTCTATATCACACCTCAACCTGTGGCATTAAATGTGCAGGTAAAGATTGCTAGGAAAATCCACACGTTCAGGACTCTGGAGTGGGTTACCCAAATAGAATGAGGGAGAGACCAGTAGAGTAAACTTCTTTCATACCTTCACATACAGCTTTTCATAATCTTAAATAATACCTCTCTAAGCAATAATGCATGGTGTTATGTGCTGTTGAGGTAACTGGGCATCGTTAAGGCCTGCTTCACAGAACTGCATGTCAAGTCTATAAGCCAAGATGTTGGCAATACCTTCACAAGAGAGTAACTTTCCAGTGCACTATCAAGAGTATCTGGTAAATGAGTATTTGCTAGGTTGAACAAATTCACTTATAGTTGTAGAACCAAACTGAAAAATTAACGAGCTTTTGTTCTCTTTAGGTGTTTGTGAGTTGCAATTTCTGTGGAAAATCCATCTCGTACAGCTGTTCAGCCATTCCTCATCAGGGGCGGGGTTTTAGCCAATACGGAGTTAGTGGCTCACCAACTAAGTCAAAAGTTACAAGCTGTCCTGGTTGTCGTAAGCCCCTTCCTCGCTGTGCACTTTGCTTGATAAATATGGGAACTCCGGTTTCCAGCTGTCCAGGTATGACATACTGGTTTTTAGCTATTCAGCTAGAGTGCTAGGTACAGGCCTAATTAACAGTTCTTGTAGGAAGATCGTCTGTTGCACCTTTCTGTTTATTCTCATACTGTAAGTATTCATACCCTTAATTATAAGGGAGAGAGACCATAGTGAACATGTAAATGTGTATACATCCCATCTAATGTTATGATAAAACCTGTGTTTCAATTTTTTGGTGTCAGCTGGTATGCATTTACCTGGTTTTGACCATTTTTACCAGTGGGGTTGTTAGTGGAATCCCATGGCTTAAACAGACAAAGATTCAAGTATCATAGTGTTTTGCAATACGAGCTTTAAAATTGCAGGAAATGGGAGGTGTGTTTTCTTGGGATGAATTGATGGGAGGCTGCAGAAATATTGGAATTTACCAATTGATTTTTAAGTGAAAGAAGACAGAATAAATATAATGTACATGTATACTTTCTGTGGCTGAGCATGAAAGAATTTATGGGTGCTGCTGGCACATCTAAGAAATACTATCAATAGAATCTCTTGGTTCTAAATGTCTTGGGCTCAGCATTATATAAGGTTTAAGTGAAACTCATTTTGCCCATATTTTTAGGTCAGTCTTGTTAAAGAGTTATAGACAGCTGTACAGTTGTCGTCTGTGTACCTCCTCTAATTCTTTCACTGGTCTTTGTTATGACTTACTGTTGCAATTGTTCTACTTCATAACTGAGACTTGGTGAATTGTGTATATTTATACACGCACACATACATATATATTTTTTAAAGCCAAAAATCCCATGTGCGGAAAAACCAATATATAATTCACTGGAACTGAAATCAATCACTGAGACATAAATCACTGTTGAAAGAGATTGTCTTCAAAGTTTAATAGGCAAGTGTAGCACATCCATAAGATGCAAAGCATTAGCTGAGCAGTATAATTCTTGTTTTGATTTTCTGTCAGTTCTTATTTAATAATTTTATCAACTTCTCTTTTAAAATCAGGCTACGTCTTTGCTTCAAGCTCCTAATTCCAAATTTATTGTAATGCTGTTACTGCAATTGCAATATAAATGAAACAAGGATTTACAGGCATATCTGTGGGGATGGGTTTGCTTTTTCACAGGAGGATCTAAGTCAGATGAAAAAGTGGATCTTAGTAAAGACAAGAAGCTAGCCCAGTTCAACAACTGGTTTACTTGGTGTCACAACTGTAGGCATGGTGGACACGCTGGGCATATGCTTAGCTGGTTCAGGTAAGTTGTTCAAGTCTTCTGTGTTTCACTTGTGCATGCTGCACCAAGTAGGACACAACTCCTTAGTTTTATCTACAATTAAGATGTTTTGTTTTAGAACACTTGCAGAGCTTACCATGCTGCTAAGTTTTCTTTGAGATAAAGTGTTCCTGTACATTCTTAAATTTGTAGAACGCAAAATTCTTGGTAGTTTTATTTTACCTGTTTTTTCTTTTTTTCTGCTATTGCTGTCTAGGGACCACACTGAGTGCCCCGTGTCTGCCTGTTCATGTAAGTGTATGCAGCTGGATACAACAGGGAATCTCATTCCAGCAGAGACTGTACAGGCTTGAAAACATGGGGCTCTCTAATGGATGTCCATCATAGTCCAAGCATATATTTTAGACAAAGGTCATTTGTGACTTACTGTGAAAAAATAAATTGCTGTCAGATTAGTAAAATAACATGTGTATGACTGTGCTTGGTAGAAACTGATAATCCTGGAATGAGCCTCTGGTGTGGGCCTTGTTCAGTGAACTTAAAAGTTAAAAAGCACTCCTAGTAGCTTTGTTAAATTCAATGAACTTTTAATGAAGTTTTCAGGGTAATGCTTATTGGCCCTTTTATCAGTTTTCTAAACAAAGCAGTGTTTACATACAGTGCTTAGTAAAAGTGAAAAATCAAAATAAACAACTGAAAAGTGTTCTCTAGAGGATGGCAGAATGACGCTGTGGCATCCTTTTCATTGATTGATGACACTTCCTCAAATGCAATTATTTCCTTGTAAATTAATTGTGTGCCACTGTTAATCGCATTCTAAAGATATTTAAAGAAAAATCCATTTCTTTCTTTTCTCAAGATTTGTTAATAGTAAGCAATATCTTTGCAATTCAAGATCTTATTTAATGTATCTATATTACCTAGCTGATGTGAATTTTAATGCTAAGGAATTCAGGAGCTTTGTCTCCTAACAAGGTTGATATCCTGTAGAAGAGTTTCCTGAAAATTCATGTGTAACTTCGAGTGCAGAATGCAGGTGAGCTACAAGAGGTTTTATTTTGAACATAGTACTGTGAAGATCTGAAATCTCAAGGACTGGAGGCTTGTAAATATTTAAGTTTTAAACTATGTGCTGAGTTTTGACTACAAACATATTTGAATTTTTAAGACTTTGGGATGAACGGGATTTTCCTGCACTTCTGAAACATTCTGGGATGTGTGAAATGAAGCAATTTATATCCTGCTTCAGGTCACTGCTGGACACCAGTATGCTCCCAAAAGGCTGCACAATTTTAGGTCATTGACTAGAAATGGTACTAGGTATGTTATCAGCTGGAATTAAGTTATTTATTATCTTGAGAGTCAATGATACCTTGCTAATACTGTGCAAGGACCTAATCAGTATTGTTGTCCTTGATTTTGTAGGCAACGAAATTCACATAAATTAGGGAAAAAACCTGTTTTAAGGTATGTGAAAATAACATCAGTTTACTTGGTGTGTGTTTATTTACTATTAGAAACAGTATGAGTTACTTAACACTTGCGTGCTATGAAATACTAAATGGAGTGCTAGCAATAAACTGGTACCATATTGCCAGGACTGTGAAATATGTTGTTTTAAAACAGAGTATATTGTAATATACCACTGGTTCTAAGTGCTCTAGTGTAGTTGCAACAGGATAAATTGTGGAAACATTTTCTGTGGGTGTACATAATTACATTTTGGACTTTCAGTTATATTGTCTAATTAATGTTGTAATACATCTGCTACATTTATTCTGATCTACGATTCTTGCCTAATTGACAAAGATATTTTTAAAGTTAAATCTAAGAGGTACTCGATATTTGTAGTCAGACTGTCATGGGAGAGCAGTTAATGGTTTTTGTGTTAGAATATTTATTTCTCTTTCTGGTATTTTTGCACACCTTATGTTGCTCTTGAAGAGCTCTTTAAAATGTTCTCCATTAATAAATGTAAACTGGGGCTTAATGTATGATACCCTATTTATATAAACACAGGCAATAAAACTTGCTTTATGAAAATGAGGATTTGTAAGTGTCAAGGATATATTTTTATTCCTCTGTAATAATACCAACTATTACTAAATTTTCCAGATAAAATTCCATGTCTGGAATGTACGTACTTAATGTCTAATTTTCTTATGTAAAAAAAAATGCCATATTTGTAACATTTTTGACTTGACTGTTTGTTTCAATTACCATCATTTCATTAAATTAGATGCTTACTTTGACATTTAGCATGTCTTTGAAGTGTTCTAGATTATGAAATATGTACATACTCGGGTCCACTGTAAAGTATCAGCTTTGGGTGTTGTAATGGGTATTTGGGGTTTCAGGCCAATAATTACACTATTTGCAAAACTTATTCTATAAGAGGTGTGTTTACTCATCTTTTTTTTTCCTTGTTTTTGCTTTTAAATAATAAAATCATGCTTTTGGGGAAGATTTGTTGCTTTCTAAGAAAACTATAGCTACAGCTATTTTATTAGCTGCAGTTGCAGAATCACAGAACGTACAAGGTTGGAAGGGACCTTTGAAGATCATCTAGTCCAACACTCCTGCTGAGCAGGATTGCCTAGAGCATGTTGCATGAGATAGTCAAAACGCACCGGGATGCTATCTCTGGAGAAGGAGACTCCGCAACCTCTCTGGGCAAGCCGTGCCAGTGCTCTGTCGCCCTCACGGTAAAGAAGTGCCCACCGCTATTCAGCCGGAACCTCCTGTGCTTCAGTTTGTGCCTGTTGCCTCTTGTCCTGTCACTGGGCACAACTGGAAAGAGACTGGCTCCATCCTCTCCATACGCATACATACCCTCAGATACACATGTATATATGCATTAAGTAGGTCTCCCCTCAGCCTGCTCTTCTCCAGGCTAAATAGTCCCACTTCTCTGAGCCTGTCTCTATGACAGGTGCTCCGGTCCTCTCATTGTCTTAGCCCTCCTCTGAACTCACTCAAGTAGTTCTGTGTCCCTCTTGGACTGAGGAGCCCAGAACTGGACACTACTTCAGCTGTGGCCTCACGAGGGCTGAGTAGAGGGGGAGGATCACCTCCCTTGTCCTGCTGGTAGCACCCTTCTGAATGCAACTCAGGATCCTGTTGGCCTTCTTTGCCCCAAGGCCCACTGCTGGCTCATGGTCAGCCTACTGTCCACCAGGGCTCCAGGACACTCTCTGCAGAGCTGCTCTCCAGCAGGTCAGCCCCCAGCCTGTCCTGGTGCTTGGGGTTATTCCTCCATGGGTGCAGAACCCTGCACTTGCCTTTGTTGAATTTCATGAAGCTCCTCTCAGCTCAACGCTCCAGCCTGTCGAGGTCCCTCTGAACGGCAGCACAGCCCTCTGGGGTATCAGCCACTCCTCCCAGCTTGGTGTCATCAGCAAAGCTGCTGGGGGTGCGCTGCATTCTATCAGCCGGGTTGTTGATGAGTAAGTTGAACAATACTTTCCTAGTACTGACCCCTCAGGGACACCACTAGCTACAGGCAACCAAGATCGGCTCAGGTTGGGAGGGACCTTAAAGATCATCTAACTCCAGCCCCCCTGCCACAGACAGAGGTGCCACCAACTAGATCAGGTTGGCCAAGGGCCAATCCAGCCTGGCCTTGAACATCTCCAGTGAGGGGCATCCACAGCTTCTCCAGGCAATCTGTTCCAGGGCCTCACCACCCTTCCGCAGTGAAGAAGTTCCTCCTAATGCCTAATGTATACTCTCTCAGTTTAAGAACATTCCCCCTGTCCTATGCCTTCTTACGGGTAAAAGGTGTAAATGGTATAAAACAGGCACAATTTTTACCATAGTGGTTTGTGTCCTCTGCTTTCTTAGGTGTAACAATTACGAAAGGTATAAAACAGGCCTGATTTTTACCCCAGATGGAGCTCCTTTCGTCTGAGAAGCTTGCTGTGCTGCTTGGTGGAGGGCAGCCCATGCTGGAGCAGTCCACTCCTGAAGGACTGTACACTGTGGTACAGCCCCCAGGCTAGCAGTCCTCAGGCAGGCAGGCATTTTCTTCTGACCCAGGCTCAGGAGACTTTTTCTGTCAGCCTTGTTCCCGTTAGGGCCTAGTCACCTTTATGGCTGCTGCCCTCACCCAGTTACCCAGTCCCTTGATGATTTCCCATCCCCTAAATGACTTCCCTCTGGGTTGCTTTTTAAGATTGATTTATTTTTTTCTTTAAATGCGGGGCTCAGCCTGGCGGCCTGTGTGGTCGCCAGCCCCTGGCTCCTCCTGCTGGGCCCTTCGCATCCACGACGTGTCCCCGGCATTGGCGTTCAGCGGGGACCAGGGCCGTCTGCGCCCGTCCTGCTCCCAGTGCCAGGAGAAGCTGCGGACGAGCTGTCGTGCGGTTGCGGGGCTGCGGTCCCTGCGCCTGGGTGAGACGCTGCGGGACCTGTAGCTGGAGGGGCTCCTCCGCCGCTTCTGCCGCCGCCGCCCCAGCCCAGCATTGCGCTGGAACCTTCCCCTGGTCCAGCGGGCCAAAGCATCACACAGGGCAGGTGGCACCAGCCTGACAATGGCTAGGATGGGCTGCCGGCAGAGCGGGCAGGTGGCTCTGTGAGCAGCCCACGGCTCGATGCACTCCCTGCAGAACGAGTGCCTGCAGGGTTCCAGTCGTGCTGCATCGGCCAGCGGGCCCAGGCAAATGGTGCAGGTGTCTTGTCTGGGTGCCTCCACTGGCAGCTCCTGGCGTGGCTGGCTCATTGTGCCTGCGGCTGCTATGGCGTGGAAGTGCTGGTCCTCTGCAGGACGCTGCTCCCATGGCAAATGGGTATCAAGCACCTCTGGTCCTCAGCACCTCCCTCGCAGGTCAACGGCACAACCTCAAAATCACAGCCCACCAGCGGCACCTCAGGATCTCGATGCTTGGCCTGCAACCAGAGACACCTCAGCATCTCATATGCCCCCAGAAGGACCTTGACATCTCCAGTTCCCCCAGCAGGACCGGGGTACCTCACCTGCCACCCAGCAGGACCTCGCGTCTCTCGTGTCACAGGAAGGATTTTGACGTCTCGCGTCCCACAGGAAGGACCTCGACGTCACACCTTCCACTCGCAACACCACCTCGCACGTTCCAGCAGTGGGACCTCAACCTCTCAAGTGTCACCAGCCGGACTGAACGCAGGCTGGACGCTTGGGGCATTTATAGCCTGCTGCCTTTTGCGAGGCCATTGGGTGGCAGTGACTCCATGGTGACATCACATGGATCTTGGGGTGCCCTTGATGGAGACACTTAGGGAATTGATGTGACTGTTGTGAGAAAATTCTGATGTGAAATGGCTGCTCCATGCTCACAGGAGCAACGTCTGCCAGGCTGGGGTCCAGGCTGGGCACTTGTTTTTTTACCCCAAACCCATTTTTACCCCAGATGGAGCTCCTTTCGTCTGAGAAGCTTGCTGTGCTGCTCGGTGGAGAGCAGCCCATACTGGAACAGTCCGTTCCTGAAGGACTGCACGCTGTGGTACAGCTTCTGGGCTGACAGTTCTCAGGCCAGCACATGCTTGTACTGGTGCTTGGGGTTATTCATTCAATCCACCTCCCTGTCTACTCATCTAGCCTGCGCTTCCTGAGCTTGCCCAGTTTTCTGCAATCTTCTGGAGTCTGATAGCTATATGAAGGTGACTTTGTACACCAGAACTCCTTTTTGACCTCAAAGGGACTTACAGCACTTACCACTCAGATGCCAAATATTTACACTCACAGCCACATATCCAAGGACGGTCTCTGTGTCAGGGTAAAGTGCTATAGCCATCTAGCGGTGGAATCTAGTCTTTTAGGCTAGATAGGCCTTGGTAGGGACTACTTGAACGTAACATTTTACTGAATATACATGTATATATAAGCACATATTTTTTTCTAAAGAATAATTCATGAGAGTTAAATGCTAGTAAAATAAGCACGTAATTATTAACAACATTTTATTTTGCTAAGCACTACAATATAGCAGGGATGGCACTACAGGACAAAGCATGGTATTGTGCCATTGGCACCTTCTTGTTTGCTCTATGAGACTGACCCCACACTTCAAAGGTTGTTCTTCCTTCCAGTGACAGTAACTTTGTCACTTTCTGTCTTCTAAGTATCTGGAAAAAACAGATCACCTGTTAACTTGATCATCTACCCCGGGGATGGGTGAACTAATAATCCATTAATGATTTGCACAAATTAAGAGTAGGGCTGTCATTTGTGGTAACTTTGATAAATAAGGAGTCTTTAAAACATAAATTCCTTGACTGAAAATTGAGATATCCATGAACAAGCACAATGCTAGCAATCTTGATAAGGCTCTAAATCTCATTGTTAAAACTGCAGCCTGTTTCTCTTAAATATTAATGAACATGGATCCAAATAAAATATTTATTTAAAATGCTTTGAACTGTTTCACTTTTTACTTCACAGTATTTCAGAAGTTAGATTTCACTTTGATTGTATTACTTTAAGAAGTGTAAGAACTCTATGTGCTGTTAAATAGCCTGGATAGTAATGAAACTGGAAATTGTGTGGAAGTGTGTATGATTAAAGTCATCATGACATGCCAGCTGAATCCTGGTACTTCTACCTTGACGTCCACCAAGAACGAAGGTTGTGATGGGAACTCAATAGCACTTGAAATTCTCAAGCTCAGTTAGACACTTACAGCTTTAAAGTGTTTAACATCAGTGCAAAAGGCAAGTACCTTGTACTCAATTTTGTTAAAATTAAATTATGTGTGCAGGTAGAATAGGAATCACCCTGTATCACTGAAAATGGTACTCAAAGATAAAATACTGACACAAGTAGTTAAACATAATCAGACCTTTTTATTGTAGAAGTGACCATTATAAAGATGCAAAATAAAACTCCCCCCCCCCATTTAATAAATTGATACCAAAGCAAATGAAATTAAAAAATATTTTTACATTAAAACCCCACCGAATGTCTTCAATACAAGTTTTGTGTTAAATATCCTGGAACCTCAATAAACAACAACAAAAAAAAGATGCCTACAAAACTTCCATTTCTAGCAAGTCAAATCCTGCAAGAGACCATTCCTCATGAATGCAAAAGGGTTAAATATATACAGACAGTGAGACAGCCACAGAAATGTTCTGCTTCTTCCTTTTCAATTTCAGAGAAAGTAAATTTCACCAGCCACACCTGGCGCATACAACAGCTGCATGGTGGAAACTGATGCAACTATTATCATGCTGTCAAGCAGGAAAGCTAAGGTACTGCTGCACCCTCTGAAGCTCTAAATATATGCTAAGAAAAATCAGTTGTTCCTCCCGGTGCCGAATGGGAAGTATTCAGGGAATTCGTGAATAATTTTCAGTGCTTCGTTGTAGAGTTCCAGATCTGAAAGAGGGCAAGGAAAAGCTTGTTAAGTTCCCCACTAGCAAACCACAGCATTAAAGCACTGCTTATTTGAAAGCGGTACAGCTGAGTGTTTTCAGTCCCTCTCACCCTCCCCAGTTTTCCCAAGCCTGCCACATCTCATTGCTTTCTACCTGGAGGATTATTTTTTAGACCTGCTAACTGGACAATCACAAAAGGAGTACAAGGCAAGGGAAGACAAAGAACCCGGGACTGGGAGAATGAGCAGACCAAGACAAGGACCTCGATCAGCTCAGGCCTTGAGTCAGTCCCTGCTTTTCGCCTGTAAAACAGCATATTCAGTATGTAATTCCCACACCTGTGTCCATTTACTATTTTTCAGTGAGCTTGAAGAATAACCTTGTCCATAAGAACAGATAATCATGCTCTTCTCACTTAATGAAGAAATGTTCAGAACACAAATTTGATTTCTCTTAACATATATCTTTACTTACCAAATGGACTTTTATCTTCTCTGAACTGGACGTACGACATGCACATGATGGTTGCCTGATTTGTTACTCTTCCCACCACTTCAATAACTCCTGAGATCTCTTCATCTAGCTAGAAAACATACCAGAAATCAAATTAGTATCACCAAATTACCTGCTGATTCTGCTGCACAGCACTGGAGCTAGGAACAACAAAGTGCTTGAAATTCCGTATCAAGCAATACACTACTACTGGGGAAACTACTGGAAATGTGGTACTACTTCACTTATGTCCTTCCAATATAGAACTCCTGCACGTTATTTCTGCACATACCAAGTTTCTTCCTTACATACTTATTACAGCAGTGGAACAGGCTGTGAAGTGCCTAACACTGTAGCTACATATTTATAAAATTCACCCATTTACTCTTTCCCAGAAAGCTGGAGAATCACTGGTTGGATACTGACATGCAACGCTGTAACAGTCCAACACAGGAAACACATGGACTCAGGAAGGATTTACATACAGGCCAGAACTTCTAGGAAAGACATTTTCTTGCAATTTGCAAATGAAGACAGCAAGTTTCACAATTGTACGACAAAACTCCTCACTAGAAGAAACTGCATTTCTTTTTTTTTTTTTTAAATCAACAGGACTCAAGTCTTGAAAATCAAGGTATCACATGCAAATATTTCATATCAAAATGGACAGACTTGCCAGCATTTAACGACTCATTCAGCGGGAAAAATGGGACGACTACTGACATGCTCAATTTAGCCATCAAGCAGTGTCATAGCCATAATAATCCTTCAGTCACAACATTTCTCAGAGGCAAAAACAAACAAACAAACACACAGAAGAAAATGCCTGGGTCTTAGCCCGTTACCAATACTTGATATCAAAGCTATATTTCTGCACATTAGTTACAATGCAATGGGTATAGGAATTGCTTAGTTGACTTTTTAACCAATTGAGTAATTCCTATACTTGAAGCATTCCCATTTTCAAAGATTGGAATGCTATCCATTCTTAAGAAAGAATGCTTCGAGCAAACTCTGAAGTTTATTGAAATGCTACGAGAAGTATTTTAGGATGGGAGTGAAAGGTCAACTCAACAAACTTAAGAATACCATATTCTTGAGGTTTTTGGATTATCTTTAAAAAATATTCTGTTAGGGATAGAGAGACAGTGAATAAAAAGTCAAAGGAAAAAGTGCAAGGAAAATGAAACTAAGATATGCACGAAGGTGAGGAAGACAAAGTAGCCACAGAGGGATGCGCCTTAAAAGGAAGGAAATGTCTCTCCTAACTCCAGCCGAAAATTCATAGGCTGGTATGATGCTGGAAAGGACCCACAAGGGCCACCGAGTCCAACTGCTGGCTCCACACAGGACCACCCCACAGCCAAGTATAATTGACGAAGATAACTAATTAACGTTAAGACCGCGGTAGCTAGCTTGAAGATGGGCGGAGCAGGGACGGTGCAAAACGGAGAAGCGGGAAAACTGCGCTCAGATTTAAAAACAGAAACGCGAGGAGGGGCCGTAACTCACGGGCTCGCTCAGCTCCACGGTCGCCTGCTTCCCCTCGCCGTCCACCAGCACGAAAAGCTTCCCGCTGGGGTGCACCTGCAAAACAAACCGCGTGTCCCAGGGGGTGCTGACGCCCACGCAGCACCCCCGGCGGCCGGGCCCGACCCCGTGCCGCGTTTCCAAACCTTGTGGAGCCGCCCCACGAAGCAGACGGGCCGGCCGATGTGCTGCGCCAGCTGGGCGGCGGCGATGCGGTGCCGCGGCGCCTCATGCGCGTCCTCCATCATGGCGGCGGCTCCCCCACCATGGCGGCCGCCCCTTCCCGCCCGTCGCCCTTAGCAACGGGGAAGCGGGGAAGGGGAAGAGGCGAGGCTTGGCCAATCGGCTGGCCGCGCTGCTCTGACGTCAGCGGAAGAGCGGGCGTTGCTAGGGGGGACTCGGCGAGGCGGAAGTGGAGGCGGCGGCGGCCGGGCCGGTGGGTGACCGCGGGCAGAGGCGGGGGAGGCCGGGCCGGGGGCCGAGACCCCCGCGAAGACGGGAACCGGCCGGGCCCGGCCGGTTCCCGTCTTCGCGGGGGTCTCGGCCCCCGGCCCGGCCCCCGCAGCCCTTCGCGACGGGGGTGTCGTGGTCTCAGCCCCGTCTCCCCAGCATTTTGAACGCTGGCAGCGATTTGAGTGCCGCTGTTTCCTTCCCGGGTGTAGCTCTGTCGCCTGTGCTTTTATTGCCTGGCTTAATTGGGGTGGCTCTCGGTGACTCAGCATCTCTCGAGTGTTGTTACGTGGTGGGAATTTGGGTTGCCGTAGGGCTGGGGAATGCGGGTTCTTGGTATTTCTGATTCCCTTCGACTTTAAAAGCTATAAAATAAATACTCAAATTGAATTTAAGAAAAAATGCCTTCCTTAGTGTTTTGTTAAATATATAAATATATTTATATTTGTATGTGTGCTCCTCTTGGCGCTTATTTTCCTTTCTTATACTTTGAAAAAGCTTAAACTACAGGAATAAGACTGATGTTAATACCAGATAAAAAAACTATCTATTTTTTTTTTTAATTCTTCACATAGTAAGTTGTACTGTGTTAAAAGCTTTTAAACTCATCTCTTGGTGTCACAGAAAAAAATCTTTTTGACATGCGTGGTCTTGACTCTAAATTGGCCGGTTTCATGTCATAAGCGGGTTGCAGCGCTATAGACTGTACGGTCTCGCTGCTCTTGCTGTTAATTTATTGATGAATAACAGTGGGTGTTTATATGGAAGAGAGAATCGCCCTCTTGTTTTCTCTTTCCATAGGCTGCATAGCTTAAACAGCTGCCTGTGAAATTAGTCTGTTTCTTTAAGATCAGCTTTGCATCTTTTCATCATTTATTTACCAGCAGTGCCACTGCAATTCTGCTTTGCTGAATTCCCAAGCATCCTCTCTTTATCTTAGTCTACGTCTTTGCTTTTTTTTTTTTTTTTTTTTTTTTAATACTGTATTATCTTCCTTCTTCTGCCACTTGTGAACATGCAGGAGAAAGCTGAAAAGTAATGCTAAAAATGCTAGGGTCCTTGCTGCATACAAAAAATGGTATTGGGATGTAACATATTGGTTTGGCTCAAAGGTCACCCATAGCTCTTGTTGAAGGAGACTGGCAAAGTGCACGAGGAATAAATTAACCCCTTTGTGCAGCTCTGTAACTCATCTTCGCCCAATCCCATGTATGGGCTCAGAGCCTCACGTAAAGACAAAATATTTCTTGCAGCCTCATAGAATTGTTACAGTTTGCAGTTTATTACTTGTTAATGACTGAAGTGGTGCCAAAAGCATTATTCTTAACAATTGAGATCGGAGAAAGGGAAAAAAAACTATGCTCGCTTTTTGGTGAGGGGGAAACATGAGGAGACGGGAATTACATATTCCTGCCAAGGGAGATTTTTATCTTATGGCAGTGAATTCAATTTCAGGTCTCTTACAGAAATACAATTAAACCCATCTGGAAGTGGAAAGTGCTGTGCTATATAGGATAGATTACTGCAGAAACGTGGTGCTGTCTCTGACTGGTGGATGTGTTTTCTGTGATTTTGTGCTGACTGCTTAATTTAAAAAAAAAAAAACAAAAAACAAACAAACAAAAAAAAAAAACAGAACACGAATAAACCCACCACCATCGACAAAAAAAATCCTTAAATGCTTTTCTGTCTGGTTTATGTGAACGTGCATCCAGATTTGCCAGCTTCAGATTTAGTTTTTACTCTGAAATGAAATTTGTGCAGAAATCAGTTGTTTTCAGCTTTAGTTAAATGAAACCTCAACTTATCTACAAGTAGTAAAACTCAGTCTGACTCTGTAAGTGCTTAAACTGTGCTCCTATCTTCCAGAGCATGAGTGTTTCCATTCAACTCTGTGTTTCTTTGTTCTGTTTTTAACATGTAATTCAAGAAACAGTGTTTGCATTTCACATTGCTGGAGAGATTTATATTTGCTTTTGAAGTACCATGTGGATAAAATTCTTAAAGAGAGCAAATATCACTAATGTATTGCCCATCTAGGACTTTTCCTTTACCTATACCATACTTAATACAGCTCTACTTGTTGTTTCTGTGTCCCCCCCCCCCCCCCTCCTTTTTTCTTTTTTGTTTCTTATTTAATTTAAAGTTAATTGTGTTCAGGAACGATACTGAAATATGGCAAGTAATAGTCAGTGAGTTCCTGCCTCCACATCAGTTACACAGACCTGGGTGATCTACAGGCACAAGTTTTGTTTTGAAGTGGTGAACACCCAGAGAAGGAAATGGCCTCACAAAGCATGCTTGTCTGTTTTAATATGCAGATTCCTTACCACCCTCCCAACATTCACAATCCCCAAGCAGGGCGTATTTCTCACTGCTGGCCCAGTGGTTTTATCAGGGTAAGAATTTGAGGCCTGAGTTTATGGGGTACTTTGTTTCTTTTTCTGTTTCAAACAAAAAGATGTGTTTATTTCTCTAGAAGAAAAAAAAAATAAACCGCTGGCTGTGCAATTTAGGTAAAGAAGCCACTTCACAAACTGAAAGCTACAAAGTAAAGATTGAGCCTTATGTAGATAGGATGAATTTTACCTTTTTCTCAGTATCCCATTTTTTTCCCAAAAGTTTGATCTTTTGTCAACAGCAACAAAAAAAGAGCACATGAAAATGCTTGTAATGTTAATTTGGCTAGATCAAATCATACCGATTGTTAATCTACTCTGAGTTGTAATGGCTGCAGTGTTTTTTGTTGTTGTTGTTTTTTAAAGCACTGAAGATTACATTAAATATGCAGGATTTAAAAGATTGCATTCATGGTTTCCTATACAACTTTATTGTGCAGATGTTACGTATATATGTAAGATGCTTTTCTGTGTGCAAGAAAGAGAGGAGGGAGAACGGTGCCCGACACAGCTGCAAACTGTACAGTAACGCAGATCTCCAAGAGAAAAATGTGATTGGAGCAACTGCAGCTCTGGCACCTTAAGTGGCTGGCTGGAATCTGAGTCTTTACCAAAGCTACCTATAAGATTTTACACATCACGTTGATTTTCCTTCTTGTTGCGTGCTTACGAAGAAGGTAAAATTGCATTTTAAACTGTTCCACAACTGCCTCCCCTTCATACATCATTGGAGCAGAAACCTGACTCTGGAGCATTGCAGCACAGGTTTTTACCACTTGAACTATGGGACTGACAACCCTAATTGGTAGCAGCAGAAGACTTATTCCCTAAGGGCTAAAAAAGGAATATGCTGCTGGCGCCATGTGTTGAGCCCGGGCGTGGGGGGAAGGTAAGGAATAAATGAGGCAATTAGGAGTTTGCCTATGCAATCTCCACAGGGCTGGAAATATCAGTATTTCACGTGCTAAGGTAAGAAAACAAGCGCAAAAGAATAAAGTGCAGATAATTAACATTTATTTTTGGTATTACCATGTACCTGAGACTGGCTGGTTGATTGATAGAAATTCCACTGCGTCAGCATAGCAAGCAGTAGCTGGCCAGCCTCTGGGGTACTCTATTTCATTCGTGGGTATCAGCCCCCGGCTTGAATCGCTGCTGATTTTTGCAACATGCTATTTATACGCCCTTCTGAAAGCTGATGCTTACGCTTCAGAAAGGGCTTTCTGTGATGTGCTGCGTGCAAGTATTTGATGTGCTCCTAACGGCAGGGTGCGAGGTGGTTTATACACGATGAATAGTTGGTGCTGATTGTCAAGTGAAGTGCTGCAGGTCACTGGCCAGGGCACAAAAAGTCTTGCTTATGGTATCATGAATACTTGGGTGGGAAGTGAGGAGTTCTGGCAAATAATTAATCCAGCGGTTTGGTTTTATATTTTTTTGAATACAAATATTACATTGTGGTCTTCTGTGGTTCACTCATAATAATTCTTCTTTGTTAGATATAGTGCAAAACAATATTATCAGTAGTGTGCCTATTTTCTTCAGGTTTGGCTTTGATTTTCCTGGGTGTGTATGTCAGGGTGTATGCGTTGCTGTCGGTTTGTCAGTCCCTTCACCTTGAAATGTGTGTCGGGGAAGTTAATCAGGATTCTACTTCTCAAACTCTGCCTTGGACTCAAAATTATTTGACTTTCTCTATTTGATACTGATATGTTAGCAGAGAAAGGTTTTCTGTACCTTTCCTTAAACCCTGGTGGCTGTTTGACACCTGGCACTTTGAGCCAGACCACGTGCAGGCTGCTGCGCAGGGCAGCAATGTCCAGGGTCCCGTGGCAGCACTTGGGGCACTTCTCTGCCAGGGAGCTGGAGGAGGGCTAATAATGTCCAAGTGGCAGCTGCTGGTGAGTGCTGCTTTCCTTTTTTCATTGTCTCAGCTCTGTAGAAGTGAGCTGCTGTTGCTGGAGGAGGCAGAGGAGAGTTAGAGTTGCCGCAC
Source organism: Aythya marila (assembly GCF_965140915.1). Lineage (NCBI taxonomy): Eukaryota > Metazoa > Chordata > Aves > Anseriformes > Anatidae > Aythya > Aythya marila. The sequence goes on from NC_139043.1 coordinate 27,195,024, forward strand.
TGCATGGTGTGCACTTTATATAGAGCACAGAAAGTAGGTGGTGGCACATCAGTAGTCCTCTCAGTGAGCTGAACCTGTACATACGTGCTTTGTGGCTTCTGTTGTTTGGTCTTCAGAAGAGTGGGGCTTGCTTAGGAAGTTTTTCTTACAACTCTGTTAATTAAATGAATGAATCTTCCTCAAGTCTGCAACTTAAAGTTCAGAATCATTAGAGAATTTGCTTAGAACGTTTCTTGATCTATCCAACTATATGGGATGCATAGGACTTAATTTGGTGAAAGCTGTCCCCTTTGGCCGTCGTGTGGCTAATGCTTATAAGGTTTTTCAGATAGATTTGTCCTTTTTAAGCTATTAACATTGCTTCAATATTGTCTTCCGCTCCTGAAAGAGATACTGAGCGTAATCTTTTCCAGTTAACACATCCATCCCATTCGTGTTATGCTTTACCTGCTTTTTTCTAGCTGATGTGAAGTCATAGTTCTTACCCAGTTTGGAAGATTATGAATTATTGAGTGAATTACTGTTATGAAAAACTGCTCAATCCTGTTACAGTTTCTTTTAAGGGAATTAGTGTTAACTTAATCAAATGCACCAAAATGTTAAGCTGTCTGTAGGTTTACAAACTTGAAAAATGAAAATGGATATTTGCAGATATTGTGTATTTTGTTGTTGTTGTTTTATATTTATAACTGATGCACAGATGCTTAAGACTGAGTATCTACTGTAATTTACTTCATTCAAGTACTGCTGCATTATGAAGTTGCATTTCCTATAGGATTGTGTTTTGGGCTTCCAAGTTTAAGAACTTGAGAACTAACTACAGTTAGTTTGTGTAACAACAGTTTGAAGTAGCAGAAGAACACTCAAAAGTGCTTGGTAAAAGCTTACAGTAGTTTCCTTCTTTTACTTTCCCTTAGAAAGATTGAGATTTTTTTTAATAGTTCTACTCCATAAATTCATAGAAGGGCCTTTTGTAATTTATTCTTTTTGCTTATTGAAGTCGATTGCTACATTAACAAGGTACTCTGTCTGATGTGCAAATGCCTGATACTTCAACTCTGTTAATAGAGATTTAGCTGTGTTATCATGTATTTTGCATTCAGAGTGGTGTGAACTTCTTATGCTATTCTGCTATCTTGTATTTACTTAACGTGTATTGTCTTCGTTTTAGATAACAACTTAGAGGAAGAAAAAAAGAGGCTATGTTCAGCTTCTTCCGAAAAAGTCAAGATTCAAAGAAGATTGCAGTGCCAGAGAGAGAAGCAGATGGATTTGTTATTGTGGGTAAGTGATGCTTCTGTATGAAATGATTCTTGTCATCTTTGAAATGTGTAAAGAGGTCTTTGAGATGCTTAGATCAAATAAAAAGAGTTAAAAGAAGCCATGACAAAAATTACTCAGAATTCTTACTGTTCCTGAAGGAGTTTATATGCCTACCCTCATTATACAGACTAAATAGCTGAAACTTTGTTTCTTCATGGTGTTTTCTGAATAGGTGCAAACTCTTATTCAGGATCACTGAAAATGCAATTTTGTATTTTCCTTTCATATTATAAACAAGGAGATGTTATTTCCTTACAGAGCAAGAAACTTCAAAGTTGATGCTTCTAGCTTTATGGTTAGGGTTAAAAATATATCATTGCAGCTGTTAGATGACTTTCTTTATTAGTTTCCGTCCTTTTGGTGTTACCCCAAATGTCTTTTTATATTAGAAGGCAAGATGAGTGGTTCTAATTCAGAATGTGACTTTTGATTAGTTTAAAACCCTAAACTGATTTATTTTCATCAAAGTCTTTATGTTACTCAAAACTTAATCTCGAGTGTGTTCACCTGTGAACTGGCCAAATCTGCAGCTTTAGGTAAGCTCTTTCACAGTCCTGTAGGATGGCTCAAGCATGCAGGGGATACAGAAATTATTGTTGCCAAGCTGCAACTGATCCTTTCCATTTTTTCTTCTTTTGAAAAATAGAGTTTTCCTCCTTGTAAAACTATCATCATTAATACTCAGTTTCTGCTGCTTTAATTTACTGAGTTCTTGTCAGGAATCTTGCAGTGTTTACCTATGCAAATGTTGCTTGAGCATTCTGAAATCGAGAGAGCTGCTGGATTATCAAAATCTAATAATACGAGAGACTACTGGAACTCATTCTTAGGAGAGCTTACTTACATCCTTTGTAATAGTTTTCCATTAAAATAAATATCCCCAACTATCAACCAGTTGTTAAAATAGATCTGATTTCACATGTGACTCTGTGTTTTGATGTCTACATCAAATTGCTCCAACACTTTCACTCTGGAAAGGTGGAAGGGGATACACCATTATCCCGCAAAATTTGGAGGCTATTTAGAGCTTCAGATTGTGTAATAGGCAGAGAGATCTGCATCCAAAGATTGCTTATGTGCCACAACTGCTGGTCCCGATTCTGTTTTTAATTTAGCTTTGTTCCTTTTTCCTTAAATGCTCTCAGTGACTATTTAAATTTTGAAGAATTATCAATTATGCTTTAATTTTCTGTTATTTCTATTTACTATTTTTTTGTTTGGACAGCAATTAATTTTGCAGACCATGATGAAATAGACTGTCTATTCATCCTAACTTCTACTTGGCAAAAGAATTACTGTCAGTCTCACCAGTTGAGCACATTGTCTTGCTGTGTACAGACAGTTGCAGAATTAAGTACATGTAAGTAGATATGTAGAAGTTTTGTTTGTCTACGAATAGTGGCAGTCCAAAAACCATAGCTATTCTGCAAGTTTGTTTTTTCTTGCTCAGATGGGAGGTATTGAAACTTTTTAAAATTCATATGTAAGTGTTCTAGAACACCACCACTAAAAGTCTTCAGCTAATCTCAGCAGTAGTTTAAGGACAGCCATCTTTTGAACTGCACTTCCAGGTTGTTAATGTGAATACCGCTTTAGGCAGTGAACAGTGTCAAAGGGAGGTAAGAATTAAGTTTTGTATATTTTAGGTTGGTTCCTAAATCCAGTCTTTCATTCAAAGCATATAAGAACAAAAAGCCTCGTTCACTAATACTCTGTGGACAAGTGAGGAAGTTCTTTGCTTCTCTTTCATGGAGAAAAAAGAAGAGAAAAATACATCTTCAGGGGATGCTTTCTCCTGATTTCCACTCTTGTAATAAGGAGAAGCTTGTCTGTTACAAGTTCCTTGCAAGGCTGTTCATACCATGCACCACTAATAAGGGCATTAAGGAATCTTACTGGGGGTCTCAAAGAGACTTATCAAGAAATAATCAAATGCTGTGTCCTTTACAAGTATAAAATAAGTCTATATAATAATGTAATTAGAGTACTTGGCATCCCAATTCAGTGTAGATAAAATTAACGATATGTAATTATTTTCTCTCTGTATCATCTGATTTTTGAAAATGGGGGAAAGAGATTTGATGGTTTATTGAGAAAGTACCACCAGAGCTATCCCCTGTGAAATCTTGAGGATATTTTTTGCTTTTTTTTTTCTTAACTTCTCCAAGTGCTGTTATGTGTTTCAATATTTTAAAAATATACTTGTAGAATATTTATATATTTGGAATTTCAATATCTGAATTAAATTCTTCTAGTAGAAGGACAACTCATAAAAACATCAGAAGCAACAAAAATCAACTTTGCAGCATAGTAACTCAAAGAAATTCTGTATTTTAATTTTAGGGAGAAATCTGCCTACAGAGGAGCTAAGAAAAAAATTATTGACTCATTCTCTACAAAATAAATATAAAATATAATTTTAACAACAGAAACTGAAGCATTTTTATGCCTGATTACCAGTTCACCCATTTTCCAGATGCTGGTCGTCTCATCTCTTTGTGAATCTGAAAAAGTGATGCTTGTTTTGAAACAAGCACAGCTATTATTCTGAAAAATATGAGATACGCACAGCACATGCAATTGATTTTGAACCGTGAATCAAACATAGAGGTATGAAAAATGTTTCAAGGGTTTGTCTGATCATCGCAAATTGCTTTTCAAGTTAATGTTCTGAATGCCATTGTTTGTTTTGAGTTAGCTTAGGGTTCTTGAAGAGTAGCTGTTTTTTAAAGATCTTTTTTGGCTTTTATTACACACATTCCAGTCCATCATCCATTCTTATTATTGATAGCCATGTAGAAGAAATATTAGTACTAGTGCATTGGTTTGACACACAGCTGAAAATCTCCCATCAGATATCAAAGATGCACGTGATTGGTACTCCTATTATCAGTCAAAGATCAGGAATTGGAGAATTGAGGCAGCAGTGCTGTTTCTGTGTGTTTTTTTGGCAAGACAATCAGAAGCTCTGCAAACATCCACATAATGCTGATGGTTCTGCTGTGATGGGTGGTGAGAGTTTTTTTGTTAGTTTGAAGACAACTGAAATCGTACTTGTTTCAGGATATTGTTCTGCACGTTCTCTTAAAAAACTACTGCTAACTGTTCATTTTGTTTTCAGATTTATTTTAAGTTGCTGATGTGCAGGGTCTTAATTACTCTTGCAGCAAAATTAGAAATAAGCCAGTGTTCAGGAGCAGCAAGGGCGGCTGCTCCATAAGGCAGGTAAGCCTGCAGCCAGCAAAGGTGATGAGAGGACAGGCAGGCACGGGCAGAGACCTCACCAAGGAGGGGCATAGCCCCATGCTGCCTAAACAAGGAGACCAAAACATCTCTAAGCTGTGGGAAAAATCCTGGTCCACATCCTTTCATTCTGCTACATCAGTGCCATCCATGGGCACGGACAGCCAAACCCATGGAGCTGGGGAAGAGGCTGCAGAGCCTGATGGGTGCACTTGGGGCTGGACAGAGTTGACTTCCTAGTATTTGGAGGAGCTCTTTGACAGTTCCCAGTTTCGAGTCTGCTTTATCTATTTTTATTGTGTTTTGAAGACCGTTCTGTTTCATGGATTTAAGAGTTGTTTTATTGTTTTGTTTTGTTTCAGGGGACTTTTTATGTGGCAAATTGGAATGGAGTAAGTGGCTTGGAGAAATAGTTCAGTTGCTGATACTGATAAGCCTGATTTGTAAAAGTATCTAACTTTTAGGGACTATTATTGCACCTGACTGTCACCTAGAGGTCTTTTTTTGAGGTCAAACTATTCCGTTGTAGAATTTTTCAAAGATACAAGAGTAAGTATTCAAGGAAAAAATGGCAAGGCATGGGATTCTCAACGGAGTGGAATTACTGTCACAGTCACAGAGAAGTTATGATCATGACGAGAAGGGTTGGTAGGAACTTCGAGAAGACAGGTCTGTTCTATAAGCCTACCTTTTCCCGACTGCCTTCTAGATTCTTGGAGGCCATGCAGAAATAGCAAACAACTTTTGGATTAATACCTGTTTATTATGTTTATCATTACTAGAGTAAGCGTGATTTTTGCCTGTTACTTTTCCTCTAAAAAGAATACAAGTAGTCACACCAAAAAAAAAAAAAAAAAAAGATTTCAAAACACTTTTGCCACTAAGGAGGAGGACTTGTGATATTTAAGTGAATCCAGGTGCATTGAATGTACCTTCAGTTTCACTGTTCCTGTCTAAAGAGAAGGAGTTCAACAACACAAGTGTGGTCAGACTTGCAACTAGTTTGATAAATTATGATAGCAGATATTCTTATGTCCAAATTTTGGTTGTCAGTTATGACTTCCTATCTTAACCCAATCTCTGCAAAGCAATCATACTTTGGTTTTATCTGCAGTGAAGTACTTGAACCTTCCTCTGATATATTCAGAATGTATATTACTGAGTTAATTCAGTATTATAACTCCTTTTATATGGACTTATCCTCATCTGTAGGCAGAAGCATCATCATTTAGCTATGAGACTGTGAAAGGTATGATTTACAGCCACCTGAATGTTTCCCTGTGTTAACCGTAGTTACATTGCAAATTAATATCCTTAAATCAGGAAGTCTTCTGTACCAGAGATATAAAATAGTAAAATGATTGACACCAGTCAGTCTTTAGTTTTGGAAAACAGAAAAACTATGTTTTTTTGTAGAGTAATATTGCATATATTGTTTCTCTCGTCATTTCTGTGTTTCCATTAATTTAATCTACATATGGATATTTTTTGGGGTACTCTACTTTGGAATGAAGAACTGGTTAAATTGCACATTTGAATTAAGGGACACCCATGTTGTCACTCAATGTGTAAATATGTCTTAAAATAAAATCTGTATTGTTTACATGTTGTTCTTAGTAAAATAGATCTCTACATACATGTTGAAGATCTTAAATTTTTGCTTCTGAGAAAAATCTGCAGTTTTAAAATTTTCAAGAGTGAACGTATTATGACAGAGAAATATACTGACCCTTCCAAATAAAAGGACTACCTCCATACTATTTTATTAGTACAATTCAAATAGTTTTTTGGCTTTTCCTGTGTGTATGTATACCTCAGAGATGAAATGCATCAAGAAAGATCTGTAAGATCTTGGTGTTGCTGCTGCTGTTTGGTTTCTATGAGTTGGTAGTGACATGTAGTAGATTCCTGTGAATCTCTACACTGTTTTTTTCATTAATATTTGAAGAGCTTTTAGTGGCACTAGTAAGGAAGGCTGGGATGCTGCAGTGTTTTAAAATATACTATTACATTTAAGAAATGCACAAGGCTTTGTACCAGTTGGAAAAAAGCAGTGGCTCACAGTCCTCTTTCTGCATCAGTAGGCTTATGTTACATTTTTTTATACGAGTGTTTGTGTATCTCTTTCCAATGTTGCAGTTTTCCAAAAAAAATAAAATAAAATAAAAAAATAAAAAAGCTGCCATTTCTTTTTTTTTCCTTTTTTTTTTTTTTTTTTTTTTTGTTTAGGTTTAAAACATTTAATACTAATTTTACAATAATCTGAGATTTTAGGGAATTCTATATAATATTTCATATGTGTTAACTTACACCAAGGTAAGTGATTGCTTTGGTGCACTCCAAGAAGTTGCTGTATTAAGTGACCTATTTCTTGAACTTCTGCTTTTTGGATTTTATACTTAAAAATAATTAGCTCATCTGGGCACTGAATTTTCTAGTTAGAGTTGACTGAAAAGAGAGGAGAGAAGAATTCAGAAAGAGAAGAAACAGTCCTCTCCTGTTACTGATCTTTAGCTGCATACAGAGGTAATGGCTACCCTCCATTCAGTAATGAAGTCAAACTAATCCTCCTGGGTACTGATTTTTTCACAAAAACAAACTGCGTTTTTCCATAGTACCGCTAGATGGTGATTGCTCTTGTATTCAGTAGTTGTAGTGCTTTTCTCTGTCTCGCTCATACGCCCGCGCGCGTGCACACAAAGTCGAGTAGTAGTAATTATCAGTACACCATTTTATTAGACTGTAGGTTTTCATCAGATTTATAAAAAGCTTTTAAAAACCTAATATCAAATTTATAATGGCATTCCAAAATAATAAAAATAATGAAGCTTGAAATGTTGACAGCATGTATCTAGATGTTGGCTTGTAATTCCTTCCAAGCAGATCTGTTGAGGCCCATGTGGGACCTAAATAACACAAAGAAGTAAATTTGCATATTTTACAGCAGGGGGAAAAACAGAATGCAAAAACATGAATAATTAGGAGCACAAGCTTCATGCTATATTAATACTGTTGAAAAGCATGTGTTGATTGTATTCTGAAAGCCAGTAGTGATTTGGTTGAGTGAACTCAGTCAGCATCTCTTATGCAGATTAAAGGAACTGGGTTACAGAACAACCGAAATTCATTGTTTTGCTGCATAAGTAGGTATATTTCTTAAAGGAAATATTTTTTCCTAGACGCTGTACAGTGCAGAAAATCTTTTTTTTTAATGCCTCATCAAAGTGGATTTTTCTGTCAACAAAGGACTGTTGGATTGTTCATTTACTGGTGTACTTCTAGATTTTAAAATAGTTTTCTCAGTCACAGATCAGATGTTAGAATGTTTAGCACTTTAGTGTACATGACCTACTTTTCATTTCATTACATTTTTCTTTGCTTTCCTAGGCTTGAGACCGTATAAACACAATTATGATATGTATTTGATTTTTTAATTTAAATTTGCAAAAATGCCTTTCTTTAAATGTTAGCATACAGATGAATTTTGAGTATGAATAATGCAAATCAATGTATTTATGTTTGTTGGTTACAATGAAAGATATATAACATACTTTTTATGATAAAAATGCTTTAAAATGGTAAAAAGGCATTAACACATTTTTTTTTTTCTTTGATGGTTAGGCTAAATGCTGTCTTGGCCCCTTTATTCACAGCTATATTAAAGTTATCTCATTCTGAATTTGACTAAAGGAAGGAGAAAAGAAAGAAGATAAATACTTCTTGTTTAACTCTTATAGCAGTTTTATTCCTGGGGAGGAAAAAATAAGTTTAAATATTTGCTGGTGTATTAGAGGTAATTATTTTGAGGTTTTAAGATAGATGAAATTGCACAGAAACAAACATTTTTAATCAGTCTTTTAAGTACATATTCTTAATTTGCATAACCAAAGGAGGAAAATGGTAAAATGTACCAGTCTTCTTAGAAATTGATGTAATTGTAAGAGGTTAAAGAGGCATCTGGCAAAAGGTTGTTTTGAGGTCACACATGCATCTGACAGTTTGCTGCCAGCCCACTAAGAAAATATTGGTTGGAGTTGTGTTCCTGTTTTTCATATTAACTGCCTTCTGACTTGATATATAATAGTCACCTTCTAAGTGTGCAGGTCTCCAAAGTGCTCCTGAGAGGTTTGTTCCTACTGATTGTAAAACTTGAAAATAGTGATGGAAGCAGAATATGCTAAGAAAATCCCCTTCCCCCAGCCCCTTTTACTCCCCCCTCACTTATCCTCAGGAAAGATCTGGGCATTCCTTGGACTTGACAGTCCCGCAGCGATGTATTTACATAGTTGTCCTCATGTTCTTTAACCCTTGTTCATAGTGTTCTGTTCGCTTCTGACACCTGGATTCTGACAATTTTACTCCCATACATAGTACAATGATACTAAGTATGTAGCGCCTCAGTCTGGTGACGCTGGTCTGTGTAGCGTTCTTGAAGCAATGTGTGGTTGGAATATAAGAAAGGAAAATCCTGGCTGCTTATTGTAAGAACAGCAAAATGTAGAGTAAAAGTAGGGATTTTCAAATGCTGGCTGTAAACTTTATTTCCCAACTTATGCTCGTCCTTATATCGATTCTAGCAGCAGAAACTTCTTTATGATGTTATGAAAATTGTTCAGGATCTGTAGGAAAATGAGGTTTGGACTAAAAAAGGCATAAGACAAACTTACAGCTCGGCTAACTGAAAAACAGAGTGCTGGAAAATGTATTCCAGGAGTGTAAGTTGCTATCCTGGCAAATGATAAATTCACGTTGGAGTCTGTCTTTTAGCAATTTACAGCATAGTTAGAACATCATTCTTTCCAAAGAGAGCCCTAGTCATTAGCCCATGCAATCACTGTCTGTCTGGTTGAAGTCATTCAGCCTTACACAGATGTTAACCACTGTTAATTTTCTCCAAAGGAAATGTCACGTTGAGCTGATTTTACACACGTCCCCTCCTATCTCTGGTAAATGTTTTGGTGCATTTTTTCAGTAGATGAAGAAAAGATACCAAACTGTAGACTGTTTACCTCTGTTTATCTGAGAGACGTGAGAGCCTGAGAGACATTGTCTTATTTTTATGTGTTTTTATTTTTTTATTTAGGTAATTTAAAGGAACTCAAACAGTTTACCTTCTGTGTTTCACAAATGTTTCAGGTCACTTACATTGTAGGCATCCATGTGAAAGGTGACTTGTTACCTTGTGCATAAAGGTGTTTTTTCCCTAGCTGCTCTTTCTTGATACACTAGTTAGAACCTTTCAGTAAGGGCCAAAGAAATTAAAGGATATGGATGATTTATCCAGGCAATTGTTTTGCACTTCAGCACTATTTCATCTACTTTTGCCATTACATATCTTTGGTGTTTGCCAAAAATGTAATGTACTTTCTGATCTCTGCTCATGCAGACGAATGATCTTCAGCTTCTTCATGCTGCTTTCCCCCAGCAATTGAGGGCTGCACAGAGTCAGTTCTGAAATTATTCTCTCTTCTATCCGCCAGAAGTAAGCTTTTGCTCACAACATTGACCAGGGATTACTATATGGATAATATCCCCAGCTAGATTTTTGTTTGTTTGTTTTGGGAGCGTGTGTGATCATGATCACTTCACTTTATGATTTTTGCATGTTTAAATAAATTATTCTTGTAATGCTACCACTGTTATGAGGATATCCTGTGACATGATATAAAAAAAAAAAAAAAAGTTTAAAAAAAAAAGAGTGGGGGTGTGTGGAATGAGGGAGTAAAAGGCCTTCCTAAAGTTGTGGGCTGCCTTGGGACAGAACGAGCAATTTGAAAAGTTTGTGTAGTGTTTCTGTAATAATTAGCACACAGTTTCATGTTGTTATAGTTAACTGTGTTGATCACAGGCTGCAATCACAATCTTAATTTTGTATATTGGTTCCTCAGTTTAAGCTTGGTAACTTGCTACAAAAGCTGTGTGTGTGGCAAAAATGATGATGGGACAGAAAATCATGCAAAAGCTTAAGTCAGTTGAAGTCAGGAATATTGTTAGGATGTGAATGTCTCTGCTTTGACCCTTTCTCAGCAGTTGTGATAAATGTGGGACTTTAAATACACTCAGCACATATGTACAGCCTTTTATGTCTTTGTTTTTTTTTGTGCTGGTGTGGTGTTTTTTGTTTGTTTGTTTTTGTCAGGGCATCTAGGTGAATCTGGATTTCTGTATTTTGTCTAGGAGAATGAGTACAAACTGTGGAGAGAGCTCTCATAGCCAGTATTAGTAAGCTGTCAGTTGTGAGGGTGTCTTTTGGTTTGTTCTGGTGTTTTCTTTTTGTTTTCTTCCAGTTATGCCCAGATTAATGATGAGGTCTTTAGCATCTGACCACCATTAAACACATACAAATTCACATTTCTTTTTCCAAACAGGCAAACTTCCTTAAAATGATTCAGAGTCCCAGGCCTATCCTGGGAAAGGCTGGGGGGGAGGCAGGGAGAGGATTTTTCCTGACAGACTGTATCATTCCAAAGCTCTTTCTGCTCAGACCTGTCTAGACCAGGAATATACTGCAGTTGCTCAGGAGTTCAAGCTCATAGCTTTCCTGTTCCAGGGTGAGTAAGGGGGAGGAACAACATAAACCCCCTGGGATTACTTTTTATCCTTTTTTAATTTTGTATGTGTTTTTTTTTTTTTTTTTTTTTTTTTTTTTTTTTTTTTGAGATGGAGAGAATGGCAATTCATGGCTATTTCTTTGCCTTTTTTTTTTTTTTTAAAGGAAACCTGCCTAAATTTCTTCAGAATGATTTCATGTTTGGTTCTTGCAGCTGGGGAAGGCTACAACAAAAGAAGATTTGATTTACAAAAGCATTACCATAGCTGTTGTAGCAGAAAGTAGTCGGTATTATCTTTAAAACATGGATATTAAGTACACATACCAGTGCACACTTTATTAGGATAGAGAATAAGGAGAGAGATTTGTTTTTTTCCTAGAACTATTTTCTTTTACTAACTCACAAATTAAGTCAACACAGTTATGAGGAAGTGCACAAGGAGGAGCTTTGCTAAGATTTAAAGGAAATTGGATATACTGACTCAAGTTGAATATAAACTTCATATTTCTTCATATATAGAAGAATATAAACTTCATATATTCATATGTATATACAGACTCTGAACTTACAAAAATTTACTCCTGCTTTACTGCTCTGTGAGCTAGCGCTGAGACCCAGAAAGAAGCCACACAGAGTTTCCAACTTGTGCATTTTGTTATAGAAAATTAGGAAAGAGTGAGCTGATAAATTGAATTAAATGTCTCTGAAATTCAGCTTACAGAATGTTTTGAGCATATTTGCCTAAAATGACCCACTAACCAAGGAGTAAGCTTGAATTCTTGGTATGCTCTGGAGCTAAAGTGTTAGAATCAAGGCACCGTACATCAGGCACATCTGTACACTTGATTCAAAACCAAAAGCTGAAGTTACAGAATGTTCTTCTTGAAATGCATTTGGTGTGTATTTGTGCTTATTCAAGCATTCATCCAAGAAGTAGGAGACCTCAAAATCTAGTTTTGCATGGGCTTAGCACGTTGTCTAGCATCAAAGTCTAAAACAGCCCAGAAGGGAGGACAACCACTGTTTATTCTGGCTGCATAGTGGTTCTACTTCAATAATGCACAATGTAGGAACTTCTCTGATACTGCATAACTCATTGAGCTGCAGCGATATCAGAGTAGGGAAACTGGAATAGTGGTCTCTGCTCCCTAGCCGGTGTATGTTGTAATTTTTGTTTTCTTTAATTGAGATGACAAAAGATTAAAAACAAAAAGACCATAAAACAGTGTGAAGAGACATTAACGTGTTGCCATCTTTTAGGCATCAGGCTCTTGGCCCCTTTCTGGCTTGGTTCAACTCTGTCCAAGGTGACCATTCCTTTCTGTGTGAGCCAGGTCCAGCCTCTAATGGAAGGGGAAAAAGGTGCCCCAAGCAAATTCAAGTATAGGTGGCCAGGAGGGCTCTTTGTGATGGGCAGGACCCTGAATACCTTCAGACTGTGGGGCCCAAATCTCATGTTCATTGCATCTAGGGTGGGCCGGTTAGGAAGTGAGGAGAAAAGTGAGATGTGCTCTGGTTTCCCCTGTTTGTTTTTCAGGAAAAAAAAAAAAAAAAAGTGCTGGTTATGCTTGCAGTGTGCCACAAGGGAGGCAAGGCGAGGCAGGAGTTAAGCTGCTTCCCGGTCAGATCCAGGACACTTCTGTTCATGTGCAGAAGCTACAGCTAATGAATTTAGATATGTAATTCCTTTTGTGGCTTGAGACAGCTGCATTTTTTGATTATTGTTTTGGATATGCCTTTCCAGACATCATACCCATCCTAATCTTGTTGTTGATAGCAAAATATGCGTACTGTGTGAAGATAATGAGTTGTGGTTTGTTATAATACGCTTTTGATTTTAAATAGAATTTGACTACAGTTTAGTACTATATCAGATCTTTGCTATTAGACTAAATTACCATTTTAGAAATATTAAGAAAATATGAGGAGAAAAAAGGGGGAGAACTTTAAGCAAAACAATTGAAGATCATACTTTTTGGCAACTTGTCACAGCCTTAAGCTGGGAGGTGTGTTGCAGGCACAGGTTTTGAGCAGCAGAGCTCCTCTGGGCTCCCTCTGCTGCCAGCACTGAGACCTGACCAGTGTGGACCTTTTTCAGCTCCATGGGGGACTGGGGCTGACAACACTGGCTTGTAAAAGAAATGGGGTTGTCTTCTCTTTAAATCAAACAAATAAATAAGTAAAAGCTGTCTGCCACATTCTTGTTCTATGTGTGATTGTAAGAAGTTATTGAATATTTTACATTTTGAAGTTCTCAGTAAATATTATTTCTCTGCATGTATATATATATATATTTTAAGCCTGAAGCAGGCAGTACTGCTGTGGAAATTGGTTTAAAATAGAACAGGGCTTTTCCCTGTTAATAAGGGTCTGGAGCACAAGTCTTATGAGGGGCAGTTGAGGGAACTGGGGTTGTTTAGTCTGGAGAAGAGGAGGCTCAGGGGAGACCTCATTGCTCTCTACAACTACCTGAAAGCAAGGTGTGGGGAGCTGGGGGTCGGCCTCTTCTCACAGGTAACTAGGAATAAGATTGGAGGGAATGGCTTCGAGTTGTGCCAGGGGAGGTTCAGGTTGGAAATGAGGAGACATTTCTGCTCAGAAAGAGCAGTCAGGCATTGGGACGGGTTGCCCAGGTAGACTCACTGTCCCTGGGCGTGGTCAAGGAAATGTTGGATGTGGTGCTTAGGGATGTGGTTTAGTGGATGGCATTGGTGGTAGGGGGATGGTTGGATCAGACAATCTTGGAGGTCTTTTCCAACCATTACGACTCCATGATATTCTCCTGATACCTTTCACTGGTTGAGCAAGAGAAGCTTAACCTTAAGCAGGTATCTTTCAGCTGCCCATCTTATTCACTTACCTTCTTAGCAGCTACACTTGAGCAATAAATGCTTTCTTTTATAGCCTCTCTTTGATAAATCGGATGGAAAGCTAAAGATGTTCATGTTGTTCTTTTGTGTTCTCATTTGAGAAGGCGTGGTATGTGTGTTTTTGCCTACTACCTCCCTTGTCTCCTCTCCCACCCTCTCCCTTGGGTCCAGTGAAACTTCCGAATCCTCTGCATGTTCCTGGCAGCATCAGACATCTGTTTGCTTACAGTCTGTACCTAAAGTCAATGAACTTCATGTGCAGAGGATAAATTACAAAGTTAAGGCCTTTCTGGTGAGAACATGTCTAGGCACTTCTGATCTAGACTCTGAAGATCAACCTTAATGTGGGATAGAAACCACATGTTATTAGGGGCTCTTACTTCAAAACCTCTCTTTCCGCTCTGCTACTGATAGCTTTTCTCAAATATACCCTCTGTTATCTTTGCCAAATGGAGAACAACCAACAATTAATTTTGTTGTCTTGTCTGTGTGACTTAAAATAACAGAAGTGCTCACATGTGACATTTGGAGTGTTAAGGGCCAGCCTGTCAATCTAATGTGTCAAAGTCCAGTGTGTTCAGCCCCTTTTGAAAGGACTGAAAGGATGATGTGCCACTACGATGACCTGCAAGCAGATGATAGCTGGTATACTGTGGGGATGTTATTTGACTTCTGCTCATAGTTCTACTCTGTGAGTGTGTCTCATGTGTTTTTTGTTACTGTTAAACCACCCAGAAGAACAGAACTGGTGTTGAAATTAAAAAACAAAAACAAACAAAAAAAGAGCAGTTGGTGGGGACTTGGGGTATATTCTTTAAGATAATTAAACAGATAAATGCAATATAAACTGCATCCAGAAATAATCTGCAAGCTAGAACAGAATGTAACATTGTCCTTGTCCTCCTTTTCTCCCTCCAAAACACCCAGTGCTTCTAGCTGGGATGCCATATTCAGAATTAGAAATTGAAGGCCCTGTATGAAACGTAGTTGCTTTAGTACAATGTGCAGGTATTTAGAATAAGTAATATGACCCTCACTGCTTTAGAAATGTGCTGAATTGCTAGTCAAGTGCATTTAGTATTTCCAGTTGTTGAAATCCTCTCTACTTTTAAATATTTCAAGTTTCTGGTATATTTATTAAAGACAGTTAAAAGAGTCTTGGATTGTATATTTGTCAGACAAAATGCATCTAAAGGAACATGTATAACCTATATATATATATATATGCACACATTACATTTTATGGGATATTAGTTAATACAAAATAATTTTCCTCCTTAAATGGAAGCATGTCTTGACATCTTATTTGTACTTACTGAAGCACCATTAAGCTAAGCATGATGGACTCTCACTGAGGTATCTAGTGAAGAAACTTGGGGACAGTTTGTATATTCCCTTGAAACCTTAAAAAACATGTGTATTGAGGGTCATGGTCATGTCTCTTGCCTTCTTGCTCTCCCAAGTTGGATTTATATGCAATTATTTTTGTTGGTTGAGCTCTTGGGATTCTCTTGGTGGTGACAGTAAGCCATGATACAGTTATGAGGGAAATGTTTGGATGTTTTGGATCTTGATGTAAGTTTTGATGTAGATGGGTTGAATAAATATAGCTTGAATAACTATAAATTAAGTAAACAGCGTTATGGATGGGGGAGGCTACGTTATATTTAGTTTGATGTAAACTGAGTGTCTGGTTACCTTTTTCCCCCTAAAATCAGCCCATATTTTAGCACTGAACGATAATTGTTGCCTTTATTTTCATGTTTTACAAAATACAGAGGAAATATTACACTGTGGAATTAATTCTTAATGAATGTTACTAAAATTTTGCTGCACTACCTGCTTCTGAACAAAATATTTTTAGTGCATTAAATGTATATGGTTTTCAGCGGCCAATCTGAATTTAATGAATTGTTTTCATCACAGTGAATTGAAGAAGTAGCTTCAATTAAAACAAGTGTGTGCACTGGAGATGATTTTGGTGTAGTATTGAAAAGATCAAAGTTAAATTCTAAGTTGATCAAGTGAAGCAGAGTTTCACAGTTCCTGAATTTTTGCTGTTAGATCTCCCATTGAACACCCTCAAACAGTCAAATAACAGGTAAGCAGAGTAGAAAAAGACAAATGGTAAATATCTGGTCCAGTTTCACAACACCATTTCTTTCTGGCATTCACTGGAAGAATACCAGGATGTAGGGAGGATTAGTATCATCCATGGTCATGCCCTCTTGACAGAGGGGAATTTCAGAGCATTAAACATTGCATATAATGGAACTACTGCAATTAAATTGTAGATGCTCTGTAAATGCCTTGGAACATGAGATGAAATGGGGAAGGGACCAAGTATGTCTTTAATTTACCCTTGAACTAACCAGATTCAGGTGGCCTGTCCGCTAGATTAGTTTGTCCATGTAAATTAGAGTGCCCTTCTGCCCCTAAACCTAACAAATTTTAAAATGAATAGGTAGACAAGTAGAAAAAACATAACTTACAAAAGACATAATGCAAAGTATTAGCTATCCCTGTTCAGAATTCATCTTCTGGTGCTCAAAAGACTTAAATCTTAGAGTAATGAATAACTCTTGGCCAGATTCCAGACATTTGGAGGGAAACTTTAGGTTATAATTATGTTTTACAGCTTCTTTTAATTAAAAAAAAAATACAAAACAACTCCATGCTGCCAAGAATTTACTTTGTATTTAAGTGCTTTCGTTAAAATAAATGTTGTACCATTGTGGAAATTTAGTTCTTAAGGAAATGAATATAATTGTTTGTAGTTTTTATATGTGAATATATTCTGCAGAGATATGTGATTATCTATGCAAATTGTTAGTTTTGAGATCTGGTCACAGCAAAGTTGTTTTTCCCTGTGTAAACTGAAAGTAGTGTTAGTGTACTTTCTAGTGAGGTTTCCTACTAGTTTTTGCACTGGATATAAGTTGAAAGCTGATGACATCTATTTTGTATGCAGCTGTCTGTGCATTTTCAGTATAGGAGGAAATACAATCAGTTCTACATGACTGGATTACTAGAAATAGTTCTAGAAAATACCTTCATTTCCTCTCCAGATTTATTTTTGTCATATGCATTACTGACTCTTTAAAAATCTGTGTGATGTAATGAAAGTTGAGTATGATATATTTATTTTAAACATTTGAAGTTATGGCACAGAATGGTGCCTGTGCCCAAGAAAAATAGTAACAAAATAAAGTGTGTCTTATCTGAAAAAAAAAAAAAAAAAGGGCATGCTTTGCTCATTGGTTTTTAGGGAGGTAAAGAATTTACTTATCATAGATCAGTCATGATCTTTGGCCTTAAAAAAAATGAATAGTTTTTTTGGTAACAGTTCACTTCTGCATTGATGGAAAAAAATATCAGTCTTAGTTTTTCTTTCCAGAGGAAGCTAATTAAATAAAAATATAAATATATATATATATATATATATATTTACAGTATTTCTAACTTACTATTTATTTCTAGGTGTAAAAATTGAAGTTCTAATAGGATAGTTATGCTCTTTAAATGTATCATCATCTACTAAACTTGTGGCTTGCAGGCTTCTAACTAGGTAAGAAAATTATGCATTCTGTGAGTCAAATGAGTGCTCTACAATGAAATAAATATATAATGCCTCCAAAAGTAAAAACTTTTCAAAATAACTGCTAGTTGCATCACGAGCAAAACCAATATAGTCTGGCCTCCTGTGGCTTTGTTACATGCTAGCCTTAGCTAGCATGTAACTTCTTTTTCTCCCGCAGTCCCATCATTTCAGTCATGAAGCTGTCCTTTAACTCTGGCCTTACCGCATGGCAAGAACTGGCACTCTGGAGACAAGTTAGTGTGCTTGTCCGAAGTCATGCAGTCATGCATCTCAGCCGGCACTCTCATCCTGGCAGAATGCTTAGCTCTGGGCTGCTGGTGGGCGACAAAGGCCTTGAGAGGCAGCGTGCAGTCGTGCAACCCTTGCCTGTGCTGAGCTGGTTTAGCAGCTCTATTTTAGAGACCTTCCTGAGGCTTAATTGACTCAGGTCAATGATCATAAAGTTATTAATGAGTAACGAAGGAAAACAGGCCATGCAACTGCAAAAGCCTATTTTTTTTTTTTGTACCTGTGAAAGGGTATTGTTATTCTAAACTAACCTTTTATTTTAGAAATAATTTCCAACCTTTAAAAATTTTTTTCATTTGTTGCAACATTTACATAAAACTTTATTAAAACTAGGAAAAATCTTAAACTTTGACTAGCTGCTGTTATTTTTCTTTTAAAATGGAGTGGTTCAGCACTGTTTTTTATTGTGCAGTGTTGTGCATATATACAAGACTAGGTAGTTAAGGTTTACAAAAACTGAAGTGTCTGCAGCTCAGCTGGTTTCACAGCACAATTGCAGTCTTGCTATACTGTAACTGTTTTGGTTTGGTATGGTGTTTATTTTATTATTGTTATTATTATTTTTTGATTTAGAATAGAACAACAGTTCAGTTGGAAGGGCCACACAAAGACCATGGAGTCTCTGCCCGACCCCTCCAGGACTGACCATAAGCAGAAGCGTGTCACCGAGGGCATTGTCCAAACGTCCCTTGAGCACTGACAGGCACGGGGCACCACCCATCACGACGCCTGTTCTGTTTGTTTGTCTGGAATTATCAGATTTGTTTTTTTTACACCCTAGGGTGGGAAATTGTTAAGAGATTCCTTGAAGGAAAAGTGCTAGAATGTGCAGCTCTTAGCATGGTCTGCCAGTGTGCAGAAGACATTTGTTCCCATTCCCTACTATCTCCATCAGGGAGACTAAAATTCTGTTCACATCACTTCATAAGTTCTGCAGCTTTTTACCCCACATTTAATCTTTTTTTTTTTTTTTTTTTTTTTGTGGTGTTAATGGTCATTGTTTGATTTTAAGAAGTCTATACTTGACTTGCCTTAGTAAGAAAGGAATTCTCAGGAGTCCCACAAAAAGGTGGTATGTTTCAGTTGAGAAAAACATTAGCACTGGTGGTTCCCATGGACTTCATTCTCACTGTTCTATGTGGCATGACAGTTTTTCATCATTTGTGTCCATGCCAGAGGAAGTTGAGAAGCCATCTAGCTCTTATATAAACTTGGGTGTTACGGGATGTGTTTTCCTGACAGGAAACTCGTTGAAACCCCCAAATTAAAGTAGATGCAAATGTGTGCAAGGTATCAAGAAGTAAGCTTTCATTGAAACAAATGTGCAGGAGCATACATTGGGTGGGGTTTACTGCAGAAATAAAGCTATGAACTTTGCAGTCTAAAAGCATCTTACTAGGTGAATTGAAAGTCTGGCACTGGTGAGCTCACAGATTTGAGCAGTAACAACTATAGGCAACTTGGCTGAGAGCAACCACATGCCAAAAGCCACCTTGAGAATATGTAAGCCAATGATGGGTCACAGGTGCATCATTCTGTAGAAGAAAGTTGCTTGCTTTTGCAAATATCTGTGCTAACTAGATACCTGGATTATTTGATATCTCAGACGGAGTTCTCAAAAAAGGAGTAACGATAATACAAGATAAATGTTTTAGAACAAACAAAGTTTGGGGGTTTTAGAAGTCCCATGAAAGGGGACTGCTTCGATCTTAAAAGCACAAGTTTCCACCTGGGATAGTAGTGAAAGTGACTGAGAATAGATGGATGAAGAGCAATATGTAGTAGAAAAAAGCAGACAACTCTACAGAAGTATTGCTTGATAGCTTTGGATCCATGTAACTATAAAAACCAAGTGTCATCCAAACAATGCAGATTCCTAAATTGATTGATGTTGTTGGAAAAAATACTGATGTAGTGCTTGGATGTATATGGATGCATCTGTGTAGCCATTGCAAATTTGATGTTTAAGCTGGTAGATTTCAGGGTGTTTTCAACTGAAGCTTAGGTGGTTTTACTGGTATGTTTAAGGTGCTTACTACAACACCTGGTTACATTTAAGAAAGCATGTTTCTTAAATTAGAACTTTTTCAGAAGTGGAGTGAGAGCAGTTTTTTTCACAGGAATTATGTACGTATGCTGTGTCCCACAGTGAATTCAGGTTGAAGAAGGTTGGGAAACTTACTCCAGTGCTAGCATAAAAGATAGCTGACTAACAGCAGACTCAGGTGAATTTGAAACATTTTGTCAGGCTGCAAAAAAAAAAAAAATCTGTAAATCTTCAAGAGAAGTAGAATTATAATCTGTATTTCTGCTCTCTATATACAGACTTCTCTGTTTTTTCTCCTTCCTCCATGTTGACCAGGTTAGCTTTCATTAAGAATTGTGAAGTCTTGATATGATTAAGTGAAGTTTATAGAAAGTTAAACAGTTTTGTATACTTAACACATTGAGATAAGGTGCTTAATATTGCCTAAAGATAGTACCTTCAAGTTTATTTTTAATAAAGTATAAGTGCTTAAGAATTCACAAGTGCTGAGCAGAGCATTTGTCACCTTGAAAGTTTACAGTGGCAAGTCTTAGCTTGTACTAACTCAGTGGGGAGGAGACATCTTTTATTTTTTCCGTTCACCGTGCTGATTTGTGAGTATAACACAGTGTAGCTGGTAGATTTGATTTGATATTGAAAGAGTTCATCCATCTACGTTGTCTCCATTGCTGTAAGTCCTTGTAGTAAGTAAACGTTGGTAAATTTTGGGGGCCTAGAAAATACAGAATAGAAGCATGTAGCCCTTTCTGCTGTATTTGAAGCTTATTCTCAAGTATAAGCTTCAAGTATTCAAGTATAAACTTCAAAAGTATATAAAAGTATACTTTTATACTTTAAAAGTATACCCACACTTTTAAAGTAGATTTTGGGAAATAGATGGTAAGGGCAGAACTAATGCCAAACTATTGCCCATTTTCTGAAATCTTCAGATTGTTGATGGATACAAAGCAAGAGAAAACAGGATAAAGTCCTAGTGGTTGTATTATGTAGGAAGAGATGGGTAAGGTGAATCTCATGTTTTTTCAAATAATAAAATTCAACAAGACAAAGACAAAATATCTTATTTTGCTGTCTTGCACAGATTTTAATTCTAGCATTTATCCACATGTTCTCTTGTTTCGTTGCTTGTCTGATATAGACCAAATACTGCAGTGAACAGTAAATTTGGCTAGATTGACAAAGCTGCAATTAAGATGAAGATGTTCATATGCCATGCATAAATCAGGTTTGCTGTGCTTCATCTTTAAATTATGTTTCAGTAGAGGTGACTGGAACATTATCCTTCCATTTCTTCACCTAAAGCTCTGCGGAAATGTCAGAATATGAAGGTACAGTAATACAAAAAAATGTTTGGTATAAAACTAAGGGAGCTGCAGCAATTCATGAGATGGATTGTGTTAAGCAGGGAAGTTGAGTGAGGTCTGGTTGTGTTTGCTCTGCTGACCAAAGCTTAATGCTATTATCAGCCAAGGAAGATTGATTGACTTCTCCTTCACTTCCTTATGCACTTCTGTTGATGAAGTGTTCTGTGGCATCTGCACAATACTAGAAGCTTAGTATTTTGGCCTCTTTGTGGAAATGTAAATAAGTCTATTAGGACTTCTGGTTCTGTATACTCATGTGTTACTGATCCAGATCTCATATGATATATCTGCACCAATTATGGATATTCTTTCACACACTGTTGAATTCCATCCTTTCCATATGCAAAGTGAACTCTAGTTGAATCTTCCAGTGCCACAGCTGGTAAGCACATAAGTCAATGTATATGTGTTAAATTAACTGTTCTGTGTGTTCAGGACAGTGTGTTCCAGAACGAGAGCTACCCCTGCCCACCTGGCCACATGCTGACCACGCTGATGTCTCACAACCTGCTTACTCTAGATGATTTTGCCGGTTGGTGCTGCATCAAGGTTGAAGATTTTATAGTTACTGGAAGACAAAAGGAGTTAGGTCTATTCTAGAGGGGGACTTCCCTGTTCTAGGTGGAGCAATTTCCCTTCTCTGTACATAGTCCACCAGGGGGAGATGAACACCAAAATTTGCCAGAAGAACGCATGAGCAGAAGGTTTGGCTAGGCCTGGCTTTTTTCATCTGAGTACAACACCTCATTGCCACTCCCATGTGTCAGAATCAAGATGTGAAGTGGTGGGTGCTCCTAAGCAAATAATAAGGCCATCACTGTATTTTTAACTTTTTGCTGCTATGTCTTTGCCTTAGTAAAACTTTATAGGAAAGAATAACAGTGATACTGCTGCGGATTTTCTTAAGCCCTTCTGTGTGGATGGTCTGTGGCTTTTGCAGTTGATTTCACTCATCTTCAGCGTGTCTGGGTTTGTCTGTATGGATAAGCCCAGACAGAGTCCAGTTCATTTTGCAGGTAGGTTTTCTGGATGTGGAACTTCCACGCTGATTTTAAATGCAACAGAGTTTACCTGTGCCTGAGCTGATGACCTGCTGAGAGCAAGGTTTTGGAGATCTTGAACCTAGTGACGCAGTAATGGAGCTACATGGTTCAAGGTGGAGCTGCCTTGTCTCCTGCTGGTGTAGAAAGGTTGTCAAAGGAGGTTGTCTGCCATCGTATAGCTACATGTATATATGCACATCCTCGGTCTCAGTGGCAAATATGTTACTCATTTGTGTCTTGTGTCCAGAAACCATGTGGTTTAAAAGATTATCAAGGTGATACTTCAAGTTCATAAGACCAGTAGAACTTAAATATGTAACAGCTACTAGTCATATATATATAATGTATACCATAACTTATTTTACATTGTCATTCCAGTCAAATATAATGCAGGGAGGCTGCATTTGAACTTCAGGTCACATGTCTTACAGTCGTTTGAGCAGATTCAAGGAAAGGAAACCATACTAAATGCCTTTTTTGTGTATCAAAACCCAATCCAAACCTGTTTAGTAAGAAGTTCTTACTTAAATCTGTTATCAACTCTTACCATTTTCCCAGTAGAGATTATTTTTAGTGAAGCGTTTTGATTGCATTTGGGCACTTTCCTTAAAGCCTAGTATTTAACTCAAATAACTATAACATTTTGTCATTCTTAAAAAAGCATATGCCGTGATAGACTTTCTTCAGTTGTGTCCAAATGTCATGTTGTCTTCAGAAACTGAAGTAGAGTTGTGCTTTTTGATTTTTTTTTTTTCTTATTGCAACTTATTGATCAAGTGGTCAGAGACAGATCATTTGATTTTTAGAACAATCATCTCCTTCCCTGTGCATTAGTAAACAGAAGAAATGGAAAAAAATATATATGTAGATTCTACCTAATTTTAGATCTTCATTGGCAGACCCTGTACATTGTCAAGGCACAGTATAGCATCTTACATGGCAGGGTGTCTGAATATCTCTTCCTCTTCTTCACACTGTGCTTACCAGAAATTTGCTGTTTTTATAGTAATGTTGTCTACAGTTCTGGCCCACTCTTCAGATAAATAGATTGTCCAAAATAGGATGGAAACAAACGTCTGAGGATTTGGGGACTTGCCAATAAAAAAAAAATTGTTGACTTCTCCGCAAGGATATGTTTAATGCTTCCTTAACTAAAATAAAAAAAAATAGTGAGTAATCTCTTCTGTGGCCAAATGTGCTGGATATGAATACTTCCTTGATTGAGAGAAGTCAAAAAGGCTTCTCCTGCTCTGTGAATCTGATACCAGCATATGACTTTGCTCAGTTTTTACAGATGTTATGTTGTTCAAAACATCATCTGAGTGGGGATGCATAGAAATATTCATTTAGCCATAGGTGCTGCCACGTTTTGTAAAGATTTATTTTAACACTGTTAATGTTAAGACTATAGTCATTTGCATCTTATCTTGGTCTAAAAGTGTTTTGTATATATTTGTAGTTGACAAAAAAAAAAAAAAAAAAAAAGTTGGAGAGAGGACAGTGTTTTTTTTTTTCCGCATTTTGTTTAAAATAACATAGCAAAATTAGCCAGGTTGGCAGGGCCTGATGTTAGAAGTCTTATGAGGAGTTTTCCATTAACTGGAAAATCCTGTAGATGTCAACTTACAAGGTAAAATAGTTAAAGTTGTGTACAACATATCATAAATAGTTGTCAGATATATTTACATTTGATTTTTGCCATGGTATTTCTGACCAGCTGCTGATTTTAGGAGAGCCACTAAAATTGCAGATGTGGAATATTTTGAAGACTCTTTTGGTTTTGATATTTTTGTTTGCTCAAGAAATTTTTCCTTTGACAGATAGCATAAATCTGGTGTAGTGAAAGGTTGTACAGATGATCTGTAATAGTTCAATCTCAGCTGATCTGTAATAGTTCAATCTAACTGTTTACTAAAGCGCTTGTCTGATTCTTTGCTGTTTGTTTGATATTAAGGACCACATTTACCTACTTGGAAGGCATGGGAAAATTCAGACTTTACCAGTAATTGTTTCCCTTTAGAACTTTATCCTGATTTGTGCATGTTGATGGTTTCATGTTTGTTTGGTTTTTGTATTGTAAATCTCTATGGTGAACCAGGTTAATTTCCCACTACATCCTGTGATAAGCATGTTTAGCTAGCAGAGAACCTCATCCTTGATCTTTTTCTTTCACTTTTGTGTTTGTCTGGTCCTGAATAATGTATTAAAAATGAATTCACTGAGATCTCTTGTTGACATTTGTATTCAGTGAGTCACTGTAGTGTATTGCTGTATGATTAAGATCTATTTTGGCTTTTAATCATACATCCACGCAGTGTAATCTTGAAAACAATTATTTGAACATTGAAAATTCTGATTTCTGTCTTACCAATTTATTGAAGCCTAAATCTCTGTAAGATATAAAACTTAGAGGCTCTTCGTTGGCTGAATAATTCAGGACTCAGCTGTAGCACACTTCTTGTGCAGCAAACACTCATCACTTTCATTGGTAATAACACAGATAGTTTTGGTGACCCAGTACAGACTCTGTAGTATAGTAAACAGAAGTTTTCATCAAGTGTGCCAATTAAGGACACTCCTAGTGCTTTACAAGAAGACATCTAGAATCTAAGCTTCAGCTAATTAATTTCAAATGACGCAAACAACCTGCTAGAGTGGAGAGTAACTCGTTCCCTTAATTGTGATTGAAAGAATTCTGTCATTTGGTTACCATGTGAAATAAGAATAAGAAAAACCCCAAACCCACTTGTTGTAAGACCTGGGTAAGTAGTTTTTTTTGCACATGCAATGTTATACTGTCTGTAAAATGATTGTAGGGTGGATACAGAGCATATATAAAGCAAATCAATGTGTCATTTGCCAAATAACACATGTGGAAATCTATATTCCATTGTTTATTGTAATTACTCCTAACCATGACATTTGCTGTCTTGCATGCTATTTTGGGAGAGGCTTGCAGATTGTTTTTTGCAAGCCTATATGTGTAACCCCTGAAAAGTAACAGCCACACACGTTCCATGTGCCAGCGTTACTGGTGTGGCTTTGCATAGGTTGGGTAAAGAACTGATCAAGGAATCAGCTATGTGTCAGTAGTCTGGCCAGGATGGTGATGTGGTGGCAGTGTGGCCTTTTCCTGCTGCAGTTTGTACTTCAGTTGGTCATATTGACTGTGAAAACAGCCCTGGTGTGTACACATCTGTGTGTATACTACTAAATTTTTGAGAAGAAAAATGTGATGAGGAAAATCTAGCACAATTTATGACAAGATTATTACAGTTGTGTGCATTTTTGTTGTAAATGCTCTTGTTTTTTCATGTGTGAATTCTAGGGTGCTTTGATCAGAAGAGGTATGTAGGGCAATGCAAGGGAGGCTTGTTTTCAGTAGTGGTTCTTTTTCTGAAAAATGGCCACTTTTAAAACTCAAGAGTAGGAAAAAATACCAAGAAATGTATCTTACAATTAAGCAGAAAATATGGTGAAGTAAATGAAAGCTCAGTTTGAGTTAGTGTATCATCCCTGTAGTGATTCCATGCACACAGTAAGTCAGTAGTTCACCCTCTGGGTGTTGGTCTAACTTGATAGTCTTACTGAATTTCATTGCATTTGTGTTGCACAGATAGACTCGGCAGGTTAAACTATTGAGGAGGTAGAGATCACAATACAGTATGCAGATCTCTGACGGGCTTTTGTGGCCCTTTAGGCTTGGTTAGAATTTTCTGGAGGTGCAAAATTCTATTCTGACAAAGTTTAGGTCAAATACAGGTCTTGGTTTTTAGGTAAGGAATATACTTTAAGCAGCTGATAGAGTCTTGGTATTAAACAAGAAAAATTTTCTTCCATAAAAAATCGGACTGAAAACTTCTAATTTCTGAGTTCATTTATGGTGTGTTTTGACTTTTTTTTTTAATGACTAACAGTGTTTTTCATGCAGTTTCTTTTTATTTTACTTTTTGTTTTTGCAAGAGTATCGCCAAACTGAGCAAAAATTAGTGCATTCTTAACATTCAGAAATGCCCCTCCTCCCTCCCCCCCATATGTTTAACATGTTGGGGATTTTAGGCATTCTCACTTAACAGTTTAAAACCAGGACATACTGCTTCATAGGAAATCTTAAGAAGTTTGTGTGAAAACCCTAGTAAAACTAGCTCCTTCCTTGCACTGTGCTTCAGTGCTATTTGCAGCTTTGCTTAAAATCACACAGATGGAGAGGGTTCTTAAATGCCAGCAAAGATCGATGTGCATGCTTTTCATAGGCATGGTATTTGACCTGTATTTGCAGTAATGAAAAATATAATATTAATATTTTTTTTCAGTTTTTAAAAGAAAAAGGTTGTCTAGTTTGCCTGATTGCTTGATTGTGACTTCCTGTTAGGTGACATCATTTAGAAGTTTGTTTTTACCGAAAAGTTCTGTTAAATGCAAACCAAGAGTAATTTGCTCCTTAAAATTGTGGGGTGGGGGTGTGTGTGAAAATAGATAGCTATTCGATACCTACGGAATGTACAGTTTTAATTGACCATTCTGAACCTTTGGGTCTCAATCTAGTGCTGTATTCAAATCCTAGCCTTCACAGAGCATGGGACTAGGGGCATGTCAGTTCAAAACAATTATTCGTGTACTGTCACTGCTCACTAACCTTAGGAAAACATGCAGATACTGACACAATGTGTTACCAATATAATGTTTCAGTCTTGATCAGACATACTTTTAAAAACTCGTAGTTTGTCAAGAATTAAATCTCACTTTGAGATACACATGCACATTAAAAATCTGTAACCAATTCAACTTTCAAACAATGTGCAAGTAGCCAATGAAGAAAACTACAGAATGAAAGAGAAAAATCACCTCTGCTTTAATGTATAAACAATGTTCTCGTAGAGCATTGGTCAAGTAATAAATCTTCATATTTACCAAACTTTTATGTAACAGAAATATATACCCAATTGATAAGAGTTTGGTTTTTATAGCTTCATTTATGGCACTATTCCCATCCCCAGAACTCGGAATGTAATAAATGACTCCCAGCAGCAGATCAACTGAATTATAGTTTAATGCAATAGTGATGAATACAGTGGAGGAGTGATTACACTGTGCCTGAACACTCCTGCTGGCTACTCATTAGAGGAACGGACATTGGATTATTTTCTGAGAGTCTTGTTCTGAAGTCCTTGCTGAAGCAAAACTCTTTTTTTCAAAAAAGATTTTATTGGGTTAGTTCAGGGGCTATAGCTTGAAAAGAAACAGTCCATTAGAGCAAAATAAAAGGTAATAAACTACCTTAATTTCTGTATTGGACATGGACATATTAAAGGCCAAATCCAGACACTTCACTTTAGGGATGCAATAAAAAAGGTTGCACATAGCTTCCAGAAAATTACAGCTGCAGTTACTTACTCTCTTTTCCATCTCATCCCCTTTGTCTTTGTAATAAAAGCTATATTTCAGCTCATATTTAAACAAAATCATTGTATAGCAGTAATTCCTGTTGGGTAATAACTTAGTTTTGTCTAGCAGCCAACTGTATGATACAGTGATATGGAAGGTGTGTGCATATCACAATTAACTTTTTTGTGATATGCATACCCTACAAATTTGTCATCTGAAAGATAGATAAGAGATGCATAAATCAATAAAAATATGGAAGGTTGTGGAGGTGTTTGTTTTGGTTTTTGGTTTTGGTTTTGATTTCCTCTGAAATAAAGTTGGGATGGTTGTTACCAAGTGGCAATTTGGTCTACATGTTCCAACAGGATTTGGGGAACTGTCTTGAAAACTCTTATGAATATTGTAATTTGGAAAGGAAAAATAGCAGCAATAAACATAGAGAAGGTTTATTCAGATGAAGGAGCTAATATGGAAAGGTTAGAAATGAGATGGAGTCAGAAAAGGATCTTAGAATGATTTTGGCATCAGTAGTAATTTGGTAATTATCTGGAGCACATCTTCACAGTCTTAGCTGTAACGATGCCTAAGCCATGCACACAGCAGTCGAGGTGGGGTGGCTTGATGCAGCAGGAGGGAGGATCACCTGGCTGGCTGTGCTGTGCTCAGGGCACCCCAAAATGGGGTTTGCCCTCCTGGCTGCCAGGGCACGCTGCTGGCTCTCTCTGCACCTGCTGTCACCGGCATCCCCAGGTCCCTTTCTGCTGAGCTGCTCCCCAGCCACTCGTTGCCCAGCCTGAGCCTGGGCCTGGCATCGCTCCATCCCAGCTGCAGCACCCAGCATTTCCCTTGTTGAGTTCCACACCACTGATGACTGTCCAGTGCAGTCATGTCTAGTCTGTCTAGATCCCTCTGCAAGGTCTCTCTTCCCTCCAGGGAAGTGAACAGCACCTTCCAGTTCAGTGTCATTGGCAAACTTCCTGAGGATGTACTCCACTCCTGCATCCAAATCACCAATACAAATGTGGGACAGGACTGGCCCTACAACTGAGCCCTGTGGAACATCTCTAGTGACCAGCCACCAGACAGATGTAGCCTCATTTACTGCAACCCTTTGAACTTTACCATTGAGCCAGTTCATCGCCTCAGATAGCGTGAACCTGTTCATCTCACAGTTGGCCAACTTGTCCAGGAGGGTGCTGTGAGGGACGGTATCAAAGACCTTACTGAAATCCAGAAAGATTATATGCACTGCCTTCCCTTCATCCACCAAGTAGGTGACCTTATCATAGAAGGAAATCAAATTGTTATCTGGACTGTGATAACATGCGAGGCCATACATGAGGTTTTGTCCAGATGGTGTCAGTTATGGAACTGAGAACCAAACTCAGGAAATGCACAAGTTAAGGCTTGATTACACCGTGTTAACTGTTTGTCTGTACATGTCACAGTAACGGCTCTAATTAATGACAACAGGCTATTTTAAAACAGAAATGTTTAAGATGTGACTGTGTGTTGCCTTCTGTGCTTAAAAATGATCTTTGCCTTGTGCTATGAATTATTTGGTCTAATATCTTTGAACTTAAAATTACAGAAATGTAATTGAATTTGCTTCATGTTTCAAAAGCAGATTAGTCTTTGAATTTTTAGTTCAGATTTTCTCTTGCTAAATCACGTTGTATGAAAACATACTTGCATGCTATATTGAAAGCTTCTGTATTTCTGCCCTACTTCTGAAAGGCAGTGCTGAACAGTTGGAACTGTGAGGTAACCTGAGCTCTCTGCAACTAGCATAAAGTTTGTCTTTCAGGATTATTTTTTATTCATTTAAGTTGTATTTTACATATTTTATCTGTTTGTTTGGTAAAAAGCCTTGAGGCAGGACAACTGTCAAAGGCAGAGGTAATATCTCCCA
The DNA here is from genome assembly GCF_965140915.1 of Aythya marila. Lineage (NCBI taxonomy): Eukaryota > Metazoa > Chordata > Aves > Anseriformes > Anatidae > Aythya > Aythya marila. The sequence goes on from NC_139043.1 coordinate 27,224,651, forward strand.
TTAACCACAAATGTCTTTACAAAAAAAAAAAACAAAAAAAAACAAGACTAGGTTTTTGGAGAGACTAGCCCTTTTTCAGGTGTAAAAAGGAAAGCTGCAGCTCCTCAGCCACATAACATCTGAGACAGTGGCTCAAAATGTAGGTAAACAGCCCCATCCTGGGAAGAAAAATGGCTGGTGCTTTTGAAAGGGGAGGAAGAGCTGATGAGGTGGGAAGAAAGATGATGGATTCGTTTTTTTAGAGGGAGAAAATGGGCATTTAGAATTGCTGTAAAATGAGGATCTTTTCTGAGGCCATGGTTTTTAGTGTCCATCAGATAAAATAACAGGTACTACTTACAAACTGTGTAAATCTGTAGTCAGCTTTGAACAATCATTTTGTATTTGTTGCTCATTTTCAAAGCTATAGCTTCCAGTTTTAGGCTCAAAGGGTGCCTGAGACCCAAAGTCTAATATTTCTGTCTACTCTAGTTGATCTAATAAAATATATTATACTACCTCTGCCTATAGACTTTGTCCTGCCTGCAGTTCTTAGACCTTTATAACTACAACAACATTGTCACAGTTGCTTTTAAAAGTTACTTGCTATTTGTCCATGCCCTAACACTTTTATTTTATTCTGGTACCTACCCATTTTTTTGTACGCTTTTGCCTTTTGTTAAGAAACCAATCTTAAATAACACCTTTTGACTGACAACCAAAACAATTCCTGTTTTACTACTTGATCTTTTGGCAGTTACGTATGCTAGCTCTTTAATTTTGAGTTCACATACTTTAACTGTTGTAAAAGTAGTAGAAAGATCCTGTTCTTCTTTGGCAAATCAATTTTAGTTATCTGAGAGTGTGCATGGTAATACCAAGAGGTCATCCTGGAAATTTTCCCCTTCACTCTTTCTTTAACAGCCATTTTACATCTACCATAATCTACTATTTGGGTTCTCTGGCAGGTTTGGGATCTCTAGCACTTGTTCTAGCACTTGTTTTTCAGTGAGATAAGTAGACATTATTATCCCAAAGATAGCTCCATTATATTATTACTAGATCCATTATATTATTATTAGGACCAAAGCAAAGCATGCGCTTCAAATGGCAAGTTGAGCTTATTTAAAGTGCCAGCCCAATTTAACTTTTCTCGCAGTCCCAGTAAATGCAGCACTTGTGTTTGTCTGTTGTTTCCAAGGCAATTATTCGCATACGTTTAAAAAGCAATCAGATCTGGTCTGTTAGGTCAAGATAATATGAACATAAATGCACATTCTTACTAATAAGCTTCCCTAAAATATAAAGTAGAAAAACAAATGTAGTGTGAAATGTTATGTAAAACGCAGGCATGGCGTAATTAACAAAGGACAGTAGAAATGCTGTTTGTTAGGACTCGAATAGTAACAGTCAATTAATTTCTCACAACGGGAAACAGCAAAGCATTTAACAAAGAAACATCATCTGTCTCTACAGCATGAAGGCTATACAAAGAATCACAAAACTGAGACAATTAATAGATCAGAAGTCAAGAAGTTTTTTTTTTTTTTTTTAAAAAAAAATGTTTGCAAATAAATCTGTGTATGTTTTAATAATAGATTTTTTTTTTAATAGCAGATGAATGATGCTATTTTATATAAAAACACATACACAAAGCACAGCTAGGTGTGTAGGTTGTGGTAAATGTGATTGTAGGCTTGATAATCTAGGTATAGCAATCGTTATTCAAACTAACTGCAAAAATCTCAAATTATCAGTTGAAAGTTAGCAAGTAAGGATATGATTAATGTTTCTTCCCTTCCTTTTCCTTAGTAGCTGAATAATGGCAGTGTTCTAAGTTAGAAAAACAGGGAGGCGAGGAAGCATTATTGTGTTATATGCAGAGAGAAAACAGTTACAAACAATTCAAGAACTCTTGTTACAGAGTCAAATCTTACTATAAAACATTTAGCTTTTCTACTTCAATACTTTAAAGTGTCCCCCAGAAAGCATTGGTGACTGTGTTAACTCACTAGGCTCTAATGTAGGTGCCTTCATTGAATTCCCTGTATTGGATCATATGGTTATCTGCGTAAAGCTCATTTTTGATATATAGATAGTGGAACCTTGCTCCTCCAAGAGTAGGTTTAATCCTGTATCACTAAAGCTGCCTACTTACTTTTCATAGGACTGGGATCAAACCCCATGAGAGGATACAAGGATATTTTAAAGGTAACACAATTAAGGGAAGCAATAACACTATCTGAAAACATTGTTATCTGGAATTTCTGGCTTCTCTGCAGCTTTTCCAAGCATTACGTGTCAGGGCTGTTGGAATAGTACAAATTTCCATTTAGTCTCCAAATCGCATGGGGATCTGCGTGGCATTTTTTTTTTTAAGTAATTTTTTTTTAATGTATTCTGAAGAAGACTGATGCCAAGTAGATGTTCAGGAGAGTTTTAAAAGATGTGCTAAATTTGCTAATGATAACAGCTGGTCTTTACTCTGTTTACTTAATGATTTTAAAATTTCTATTGCAAAACATACATAACTTTATAGTACTCCTCTGGTTATGAGCAAAAAAAAAAACACACACACACAAAAAAAAAAAACAAACACAAATCCTTCCCTCTTTCCCCATCCATCATTAATAATAATAATAATAAAGGAAATATTGGGCCTCATTTAAAAGGGAGAGGTAAAAATGCAATCCTAATCTAAGTCAACTCCAGAAACAGTGAACAGGAAGGGAACAGAATGTGGGGGGGGAAACAACTTGACTCTGCATTGCCTCTTTTACCTACAAATGAATGGTGCCAACAAGAATATGGACTTGTTGGAAATTAAGTAAAGCAATCCTTATCAGAGCACACAAAGAGTAAAATAAATATGTCTGAGTTGTAGGCATTTTGAATGTGGTTTTTATCAGCTTCTGGGCCAGTACAGTAGTTGTTAGTCTCTGCAGCCTAGCCCAAGGACCTTATGTAGTGTAATATTCTTGATCTAGTGGTGCTGCAGTCAGATAAGAGCATGCAAACCTTGTCCAACAGCTTGTTTTGTCTTTGGTTTGCGTGCTTACAACTTTTTTTTTTTCTTCTGCAGTGTTTTAAGACCTTTGTCCACTGTAGAGGTGATTTAAATGTAATGTTGGGCAACAGTGGCAACATCCTAGAAATTGTGAATGCCCCAAAACATTTGGTATTCAGTGTTTGAAAATGTACTAATATCTTAGGATACACAGAATAGGAATTACAGACTCAAATGCAAATGAAATCTGGGGTATGCACAGCATGGTGTTTTACACTAAATCCCAGGTTGCAATTTAAAGAAGTCATTTGGATTCCATTGGACATGCATGAAGTGATTTTTTAAAAAATTCCTCTCTTTCATTTTCAGCAGAGCTATAATAGTTTTTTTGTTTTGTTTTGTGTTTTTTTTTTTCTTCTCCTCTGTGGGGGTACTACTCTGCCATTGCAACTATAAAATGCCAGCAGCTTCTGCTGTAAAGAATTTTAAGGAAATATTCTATTTATGGTGGGTAATTTCAAAGCAGGAGGAATTTGAAAACAATCCCGCATGCCTGCCCCTGAAGAAACCCATCACAAATATTTAATATAAAATAGCACCAAAGAAATGGTGCATTATTATTGGTGGACTTGTATATTAAAACTTTGTGCAGTAAACACTGTCCTACTAACGTGTAATAAGTGATGAAATTTTAGAGCTCAGTGGATCACTGTTTTTTGATTATTATCTGAAATTGTCTGTAATATTATCTGCAATAGTTGTCTTTTGGTTTTCACACACACCCCAGTTCTGAGGCACAGTCCAGCACTAGCTTCAAGTACCATTTTTAAAACATCCTTTTGTTTAAAAGGAAAAAAAAAAAAAGCAAGATAATTTGTGAGTAGTGGAGACTAATCTCATGGGGCTTCACCCAGAAGAGGCTCCCACTTAAGGTGTCGATAGGACTGATGAGTTAATTTAACAGATCTGTGTCACCAAGAGGGGCTTGGCCTTTTCTCCCTCGTGCCTGGAGTCAGTCTCGCCACTTGTCTGATTTCTTGGTAATTTGATTCATTTCACTAAGCTGGTGAAAAACAAGTCACCCCCCCCCACACACACGTGTTGGGGTTTCCTGCCTGCTTAGCAAACTGAACTCTCAGCAAAGCATCAGGTGATGAGCAGACACGGTGTGAAGGGCCAGCACTTCTGCTGGCAGCAAGGACTTAATTTGGTCTATAATTTGTAAGAAACAAAGTCATGTTACTTCAGGTAAATGCTTTGTAAAATCAGCTTGAGATACTATTCAGAGGTCATGCGTTCTGAGCTGCAGTAAAAGCGCAGAGATGCTCTGCTGCTGTTGAACAAAGGTGCAGCAGTAATGAGAGCACAGAAAGGAAGTGGCAGAACTGCGTAGAAGAGCTTCATTAAGAGCAAAGAAAGACAGGAGGTGTTGAACGAAGGGATGACTTTTTTTTTTTGTTCTGCTAGCAATAGCCCTGGAAGATGAATATTGCTGTCAAGAACCTCCAATCTAAGCTGTGGGGAGTATCTTTTAGCCCAAAGCAGCACAGTCTTCCCAAATGTTAATTTCCATTTACCTTAACTTGTAAATGGGCCCAAGCAGTATTATGGCATGTTTTTCTGCTGTTTCACAAATAAATAATTTTCTAAGCCTTTAACCCTTTTATAGCCAGTACTTTGATGTTTGCATTGGTTCATTAGACCAAAGAAATATATATTGATCACTAACAAATGTTTTATTAGTTAAATGAAAGCTTGCAGACAGCAATATGCTGATTTTGTGTACTAGTTACATCACTCCTCTAATCTCAAAAATATGCAAATGATAAAATCAGCCTTTGACAGTTCTCTGAAATGGTGCAAATTTAGCAAGAAATATGACCAAAACTGTGCAGAAGCCACTTGGCCTCTGATTTAATGCTGAGAAAGGAGGTCACCCTGCAAACTGGGTGGTGTCTTTGTGAAATGTGACAATGGAAACTTGGCCACACAGTGGCTCTAGTAGCGTAGACCAAAGCCTTTGTAGGCAAGTTATATTACAAAAACACAGAGCCTTTGTTTTCTGCTCCCACTCCGTATGTCAGTGACCTTAGCCTCTCAGTCTTACCTTCCAGGCCTGTAGCTTGCTACTCACACTGCCTCTTTCTGAACAGACTTATTACCTTCTCAGGACAAAGTTGTGTCAATAAGTGCTGTGTAAGGAAATAAAATTGTCACCTATCATGATCAATAAAACAGAATGCAAACTATAAAGCTCATCCTTCAATGACTTTCTATACAATCATTGCTCTAGGTTGCTCACCCATGTCTTGAATGTTGGGATAGAAAAATAATAAGGGAATGAGAAGGTAAGCTTTATGGGATATGGAAAGCATTCCATCACAGTAAAAAGATGCTAGTATTGCTTTTTTGTACATGTCCCCTTATTTTTAATGTTAGTGTAGCAGTACTGAAGCTAATCCATTGTCTCTTGAAATTACCTCTTTCAGTTGTCCAGACAGAAAAGGACCTGTATAATTATTTTTTTTTTTTTGAATTGAAAAAATGTCATGGATTCTGAATCTGGAGATGTTGTACGTTTCCAAGCATTAGTATCAGCACTGCTGTTTTCAAATTAATGGAAGTGCAGATGACTGAGAACAAAGGGTTCATGTGATTTGAATGGTTTTAATCCTGGATTAGTTTAGCCAGAACTCGACCTTAAAACATACTAATACTAAGTGGGAGGAAAATGCCTGGGATTTTACTGCTTTTCATAGTAAGTGACAATGTATATAGCTTGTTCAAAACATTTATCAAGATTTACTTCTAAACAAAGATTATGATAGTATCCAGTTGATTCCATTACTGCTAGGATATTTTATGAAAGTGGGAATTGAATCCAAACACTCCCTCTTGCCCGCTGGAATACTCTTAGGTCTGTTTATTTCTGCTTCTGATATTATTTTTGATCTAGACTTTGGAGATTGTGCCTTGCGCTCTGTCACAAAATCCCCATCAATCTTAACTAGCTGGGATTTCAGAAAAGGTATTTTATTGCCTTGTAATACCCAGCACAAACCTTCATACCGGCTAAATGACTAACAACAACTGCTGTATGTGTATGGTGCATTTTGGTGTTCATAAAGTTATATCGATTGTGGTTAGTTTTTATTTTACTTTTCTGAATGTCTGAACAAGGTTAGCTTCCTTTTGAAGTAGCTATTCAGGAAGAATGTGTTTGTAAGTGCAGACCTCAAGACTTTTTTGAAGCTGACTCATTTTTGACCTTAGTTTATGTACTCTTTACTAGCTTTCTCTTGAGCCCTTGAGGAATGTCACCTGATTTATCTTACTAACATTGCTGCAGTAGCAGGTCTTCCATCTGAGTGAATTGGAGAGTATTATCAAAAGTAAAAACTACAATAGTGGTTTCATAATACTCTGTTATATTTAAAAACAGTTTCTTTAATTTGCACCATAATGATGATTCTGCATTTCATTTAATTCAGATCCTCCTGACTAGCTAATGTTCTTGATAAAGCAATTATTACATTATTAAAGATCAGACTTCTCTTAACTTTCTCAGTCTCCCAGTTAAGAAATATTCAGTTGCCAAACAAGTAATGCATAGAGTGCAAAAATGGTGTCACGGGAGATGCACAACCTAACAGATCAAATGGATTTTCCACCAAAACTTGTAGTATTTGTCTCTCCCCACCCCACTCCCACATGTTTGATGAATTCAAGTGAGATGTTTTCCTGCTGGGCCCACCCATGATTTAATGGTGAGCTTTGAATCAGGGGAGCAGCCAGCAAAGAAGTACCTTGGTCTCTCTCTAAAAATCTTGGAGAGCTTGGAGTAGATAAGGATGTAAATATTCAAAAGTGAATATAGGTTCAGTAAGTAGGTCCTGGGGGTCCTGTCAGTCCCTCCTTCTTCCCCTCTGCTCCTTGCACATGACAGTTAACCTGAAGAAAAAATTAAAAAAAAAAAAAAAAAAAAAAGAGAGAATGAGAATTATACTGGTGGTTTTGGGCAATTATTGCAGTCCTGACTCCTATGGATTTGTCTCATGTTTTATTGCAAGATCTGTTAGAAGGTTTTTCTGCATTTGGAGTGTTACTTTGTCTGTCCCTCTCCTTTGTTCACAAAACCTGTGAAGATGTAATTGGTTTTGAGACTTACATCCATTTGTCACTTGGTCGAAATGGGTTGCTTGCTCCTCTTAGAAGACCACATTGAAATAGCGGCTGTTGCATGCATTGTTGAATGTGTTTTTTTGTTTGTTTGTTTTTCAATCTTAATGTGGCCTGAATATTGCTAGAAACTGTACTTTGGGGAAAATTTTAAACACTCTCTCTTTACTGAGTTATAATGTATAGAGTAGTGTGCATAATTCTCCAAATACCAGAAATTTGACAATATTTTCAAGTCTTTTCCTTGCCAGGTGGGCTCCATAGAGCCTGAATTTTCCTTGTCTTCTGAAGTAACAGTGTTGAAAATGGAAAGCACAGCAGGATTCTTTTCTCTGTCTTTCGATAAATATGTATGCTAGAGTGAAAATCAAATGCATTTTCAATGTGTTAGGCTCTGTTCTTAGCATTAGTATAGAAAATTCATATTTCTATTTTGTATGCAGTCTTATTAATGTGAAAGTATCGTTCAACAATTACTAAAGAGTAACTCTAAAATTAAGTAAAAAAGTACTTCTGTTTAACAAAGTTCAAAATTCATGCTGAATTTAACTGCTTGAAAGACAATTAAAAAAATGGAAGTGGCAGAATAACTTTGTGACAGGAGCTGCAGTTAAACCCTTGTAAATCCTTATTTTTCTTAAGGACAAAACTTTTCTATTAAAAATAAAATAAAATACCCAAACAGATCAGTTCTGTGCCATGGAATATAAGGTTTTCAGAAAATAGTCTTTCCTTTGAAATCTTTGTTTGTTTGCAGATAAACATTCTTTCTCTTCATCTTTCACAGTGTCTTTTTTCTTTACAGCAGAGACTAAAAAAAAATCTTTAGAAGCAATTTACAAACCTGCTAACCTCTTCATATGGAGTATATTGATTTGTGAAGCAAAACCCATCAACCATTTTGTTTTCAAAATGCTGAGGGTTTTTTGTTTTTTTTTTTTTTTTTAATACTTAAAAGATACCCAGTGGTGGTAGTTTATTATCCTCAGTTACTACTCTCAGACTACATCTTAAAAGCAACAAAAATTTTAGTTTTGCTTGAATTTAATTTTGCTAAAATGCTGCAGTGCTATGTATAGCCTAAAAAATGTCCTCATTAATTGGCAACACAAAATCAAAACTTTTCTAACTCCTAAAGATAAAAAGAAAAGTAAGATAGATTAAGGTTTTTTTTCCTCCTTTTCTGTGCTAAGAAGACAGTATTCTGAAGCATTGTATAATGCAATGTATAACGTATAATGTCTACAGTGTATTTAACCTGGTTTGTCGTAATCTAGCTCAACTACAATAGGAATAAAGACAAAATAAATTAAAGACAATATTTTAAAGAAAATTCCCCAATGAAACTCAACTTTTTTTTATGACCTAATTTGCCCCACTTTGACTTTAGCAAGATTGTTTTATTTCATATACTGTAGAAAAAACAGGTAAGTTCTGGGAGTGCAAGTGATCAGGCGTTGACTGACATTTTTTCTTCATGAATAAAATTATGGCTTCTTTCCATCATTGTGTTAACATATATAAATAATTATTATATCTCCCTTGAGTTATCGTATCACTGAATATGGCACTCAACAGCATCAGTAAAGATCGGCTGATGAGCAGTATCTCTTGGGTTATTTTTTTTGTTTAAAGTTGAGCACTGCTGTTCCTATTTAATAAATCTGAAAACTTGTTGTAAATAATTATTAAGGGCATCTCCAGGAACCCGTGGGGTGTGTGTGTGCATGCTTGGGGGAGGGGTTGTTTTTGGTTTTTTTTTTTTTTTTTTTTTTTTAAATTCATAGAGGAACACTGACGTAGAAATCAAAAGTCCAGACTAAAAAGAAAACACTTGTTTCCAGAATAGAGGAGACCTTTTTTCTTCTTCGTCGTCTTTTCTTTTCTTTTTTTTAAAGTCTTTGACAATTTGGGAGTAGTGTGGTTTGTTTTTATTGTGAAAACTCTCAGGAAGAACAATTCATAGTCGGTGCCATTCTTCCCAGCTGAATGGTGCTCGGTTTGTGAAATGGAGCAGCTGCGGTAGTTTTAGCTTGGCTCACAAAACCATTTGCTTTTTAATCAAGAACTTCAGATTCTGCAGTGGTTGTTCATGATGGAGATGGCCAGCTCTGCCCTGTGAGACAGCTGTAGTATAATTGAGACAGACTATGTGAAGCAAATATAAATGCCGAATGGGTGTCTTAAAAGCAGAAAACTGTTCACTAAACTGTTACTGAATTTTTAAAGGGTTGAGAAGCATTTATACAGAAGGGAATTTACTACATGATGAAACATTTTACATAGAGAAATGTTCTTAAATATATTGCATAAAAAAGGGTTTAAGTCTTCAGCATTAGCATGGAAGTTATAGCATGGAATAATAATGCAGGTTTTGGTGACAATGTGTGTGTACATAACTGCACACCAAGAAATGTTCCACATTTCCAAAAACTTTGTTACAAATACAGCTGAGGTCTCTTTCTTAAATTGTCTGGGATGTGTTGTTTGTCTGCATGGCAATACTTAATGCATGTTACACTTTAATACATATGCTTATTTTAACAAATAATGTTGCTTGTATTTTATCAGGTGGAATAGAAGGCTACTGGAGGCACAAGGGGCAGTCATTAATCTTTAGTGGCAGTTACGGCAGTTACACATTTAGAAGAACATTTTGAAGCAGGTTAAGTACAGGGAAATACGTGTTCCATCCCCTATAACGTGAAACCTCAGACTGACAGTTTGTTTTAGAAGGGAATTTTCTAAATAGCAGTGTTTGACTGAAACAAAAATATCTTGTTTCGGATCACAAATCAGAAAGTGCTGCCCATGTGAAAGAGAAAAGAAAAAAAAAAAAAAGAGAAGAAAAAAAAATTGAGTTTTAACATTTTGTAGTAATTCTATAGCCACAGCTAATAAGTAGTTTGAATTTGAAGTGGCCAGTTGTATGTTTCATGCTGAACTATACATTCCTCATATACGTGACCAGTTTGCTATGGATCTGTGGTTAATTATACAGATCAGAGTGTTTCACTCTTTCCAGACCATCTATTTCATTCTTTTGATGCCTTTTACATAACATTTAGCCTAACTTTAAAAAAAATAAAAATAAAAATACTATTTCCAGTTGTATAAAGGGACCCCTGAAGATAGCGGTCCTTGCGGCAGATACTATCTTGCTCCTCTATGTCCTCCTTTGTTTTCAAACACTTTGTCCCATTTTATGTTTCCGATGTGTGCAGTCTCTAACCTCTTTGATGCTGACTAATTGGGGAGGGTGGGGAAGACAATGTAAAAGGGTTAATCCGTTACACTGGTATTAATGAGTCAGCTGGATCCCTGCCATTCTCTCTTTTCTGGTTCACTTAGCACCGATTATCACAAATGACACTTAGTTTTGTGGGGAGCAAGCTGGAAGGATGTCAGGTAAAGCAGACCTTGAACAAGAACAGCCCTGGTCTCAGGTTAATACAGGTAAATATATCCATGCCATGTGGGTCAAGATAAGAAAATAATCCTGTTTTCCTGCTGGACCCCTGGGATCAATGGGAGTGTTGGTAGGGCTGGGATATTTTAAGCTTACACATGGTAGATCAAAAAGTGGTCAAGTTGTGCTCTGAACTCCCTTCTCTGATGTGCTGCTGGAGGCTCTGGCTGTGGGTGTGCTCACCTGGCACCGTGTTAGAAGTCAGGTGATGAAAGAAGAAAGTCACTATTTGCATAGCAGTGCAACTATTTGCAGGGTCTGTGCAACTGAAAGTCCCTGTCTTAAACCCAACATCTCTTGTAACATATTAATACAGCAATAATGTTTCTATGTTCTATCCTGAGCTTTTAATTTATGATTCTGGGAAAGTAGTAAAGATATGCTAATTCCAAGATGTAGTGTGTTTTCATTACTTTTGATTGCAACTACAACAATAAACTGATTAAAGCAGCAGATGGGGAGAAGGAAGTCATGCTTCTGAAGGCTTTTGTAGCTGTTGCTTTTTACAGTGCTTTTTATTAATTTAGAAGCAAATTCAAGCAAGGCAAACTCCGAATCCCTGTCTTATATGTATACATTGGAAGAAGCTTTGAGTCCAGACAAAGCATCTGCTCCTGTCCCCTGCTGCTTCTGGCTTGGATCTTCCCATGATTAAGGCAGAGATCCATGTTCACAGGTCATTCTTTCACTGCAGGCATTGTTTTGCCTGCACTGATGCCTAAAAGGAAGCATATGCGGGGCGGCAGCAATTTGGGATGGACCTCAGGTAGCTAAAGGGGGTGGGGGCATCTCTTGTGCTCTGAAGCATTTTCTTCTCCCCCCAAATCTCTTTAGTGGCTGGGGGCTGTGGAAGCATGCTCACAACCCCCCTCTGAACTTGCTGTCAGTGTAGCAGAGCTTTTCTCCCGACTGCAGCCTTTCAGGAGGGCTGCCTAGATAAGATCTACCCTTCGAGCTGCAGAATGCTGCAGGAATCAGCAATTAGATCATTTACAGGAGTGTTTGACTTCAGATCCCTTCATTTGGGAACAATTCTTCCAATTTAGTCACTGGATGGAAAGACACTTCTCTGCATATGGAGCAGGTGTATAATTTAGGTGCCTCCTTCACACCTTTTGAAGAAGTCTATTAGCAGTAACAGTGTGGTCTCCTAACTTAGGTGTCTGTTGAGCTGTTCCCTTCCCCTTAAATGAGCCCCAAAGTAGTCTATACATTTGTACACCACACCTACATTTTAGCACACTCAAAACAGGCATGGTCTTCTATCTTTCAAGTTGCCTAGAAGTTGGAGACTGGTTTTGAGGCCTTAGTTCCTAATTAATCCCTTTAAGGCAGGACAGTAAAGCAAACGACAAAAGCTTTACAGTTAACTACTGTGGGATATCTCAAAGGCAAAATCCTTCATGTCATCTTCTCTCGTGTCTGATCTTAGAGTTACTCATCTTAGAGTTGTTTGGCTAGTATTGTTTTTGAGAGAGAGGATAATCTGATTTTGTCAGCTTGTTGCCACCCAAAATCAAAGGTGCTACTTTACTCCACTTCAGTGGATCTTCCTTTGCCCCCCAGCTCCAATGTTTCCTGGACTTCTTTGTGAACCAGCTCAATTCTCAGAAAAATGTTGTGAAGATTTCTGCTGGGTTAGGTCGCAGGAAGGGCAGGGCATTTGAGGGTGAGGGAAGAAGAACGCCGTTCCTCAGTGGCAGCAAGCAATTCTGTCAGCTCTCCTGGTCCCACAGACCTTATCCAAGCAAAAATTGAAGATGACTGATCATATTGCACACAGCAATAGCTGCTCTGTTGAGGAAATCTCCCTGTCTTAGGCTAGCTCTGTATGTAGCTGGGTTGATTTTGTGGCCTCCTGATGGAGGGCCAGGTCCTTCATCCCACTGCAGACTCTGCAGGCTCGCCATTTGATTTTCTGCAATTTTGTGAGCTGTTTCTCTTCTGGGTTAGTGTTGTGTTGCCCTAGCAAAGGGAATTGGCTCAAAGGGGTTGAGTGATAGAGCCAGGGAAGGGAAGAAGGAAGACAGAGTGCTGAGAAAAAGGGAAGAGTGAATGGAAACACATCCTTGAGCATGGGTGAGCTGCTCGATTACCTCCTAGTGTCTCATGGGGCAGTACTATTCAGGTGCCTGCTAGTGAGACTAAGAAGACAGCAAATTCAGCCAGCAGAAAGAGACCTTTTGGATTAGAGAGCTGAACCGAAGCCCTGAGGAACTGGACTAGTCCCAGAATGGATGAGGTCAAAGGCAAGAGCAAACAGCCCAAAGCAAAGAGGAAGGAAGGGCCTATACACTGTGGCAGCACTGAGTTGGCCCGATGGCAACCATGTGTGGTATGTGTCCTGTGGCAGTGCTTGTGTTTGTAGGCCTCTGGGCACTCAGCCTGTATTCCTCACCTCCTCTTAGAAGGAGCTTTGTAATTATTTGCCTTCGAGACAGATGCCGTGTTCTTTGGCAAAGAAAGGAGTATCATTTTGAGCTCATGGCCCTTGGTTTTATTTTTTCCCCTTCTATTTTTTGTCACATACCAGGCTGCAAAATGATTGTGGGCAGGTTGTGGCACAATAATTTCAGGTTCCAAAGACAGGACATGTTTCCGAGTAGAGTACATGTAATATGATAACTTCATTATGGAAACTGAATTTGGTCTTGTTTGGGGAAAATCATTAATCTACCATAGCAGCTGCCTATCAGATACAATTGTTCAGGCCTTTGTGACCTAGAAATTCATCTGCTAGTCCTCAACCAGTTGAATAGGATCCCTTTGTGTGGGCTGGGTTAGTTTGCTGGCTTGTTTTATATGAAAACAACACAGTGATAGTTTTGGTCCATGCTTTTCTCTAAATGAGTACTGAATTCAAAATTAAGTTGGTTAGGAATATGGCTAAAAATGGGAAAGAATATGGCTGTGAATGTTTCGGTCTCAACTTTGCAAAATTCCACATCTTCAGGGTTTACTTAAGTGCATCCTAATCAGAACTTATAAAAGTTGCATGACCTTACATACATTTTAAGTGATATACCAACAAGAAATAAAGTACTTGCCTGGGCTCTTTGACCAAGTAAAATTTCAGATTTTCCATAAAATTATTTTGCCCGTAATAATTCTTAAAGCCCATTTATGTAAATCCTGACAGACCTGTCATCCAGACTAATGTTGTTTGCTTCAAGAGGTGGCTCCTTAGACACAGCGATTCAGCTTTGCATGGTGGGTGTTGACTTGTCTGATTCCCAGGGGCTGCCAACACAAAAGCTTATGCAAGTTTCTCAAGAGGATAAAGCAAAAGATGGCTGTGCTGTTGACCACTTGGGAGGGAAAAGGGGAAAACTAAAAATACGTATTTCTCTAATTTCTTACATCCCACTGATATCCGTATCTGTTCTGGAAAGAAAAAAAAAAAAAAAAAAGAGCATTTCCTAATATAATAAATTGTTCATTTTTTTTCTGTTCTGGTTCAATGGGCTGAGGTGGCTGACAAGACCTCAGTGGGAGTCACCACAAAGACAACTGCAGGAGCAGCGGGGCATCGATGGGACCAGGGGAAGAGGCAGGGCTGCTCCTTTTGGCAGCACTGAGCTGTGAGCCTGGCTCAGCCACGGGGTGAAAACTCACACTTGGGTAATAGCGATCGTGCTACAGATTGAATGATACTTCTTCAAATAGCAGCCAGACGAGAGTTGCCAGATGTGTGTGGTTTGTTTTTGTAGGGTGGCTTTGGCTGTTTTCGGTGTGTTGGGTTTCGAAATAGATACTCAGTTTTCATGCAATGACACAATCATTCTGCAGAAAAGTTGCATGTATTGAGCATACCTGGGAACTTGACGTTGAGCAACTAGGTAAGCTGGAAAAATTTGTACATCAGACTCTGAATCAGTCTGCCTATTGGATTTGGGGGAATTTAGGGGCCTTTGTACTGCTGAATCTTGCAAGCTTGACATCCTGGGACAGCTTCATCTTTGAGCATTAGGATGTTTTTCTCATATCTGGTAGCCCCCTTTAACATCACTGACACATTGCCTTGCATCTCGGGCTCCCATAAGTCTGACGTTCTCTGAGAACCCTGGCTGCAGAGCATGAAACCCACTGCAGGTCACCCCACCAGGTCCCAGGGGCTGCTGGGGAGGTGCATGGTTGCTGCATCAGGAAACCAGAAGTGCTGCTCGTCAAAAACTGCCTGTCACCCTTTGTGCTCTTGAAGCTCACGCAATACTACGTGGGTTCCTTGTCAATGGGTTTGGACAGTTGAAATGCTTTGGTTTCAGTTGGAAGATGCTGTTTCCTTGCAGAGTTCAGGGAAGGGATTAATGTACAGTGTAGGCATAACTTGGTATATATGATCGCTGCCATCAGGCACTTCCACAGCATTAACAGTTGGTGATAAAAGTCAGAGCCGGCTGTGGTCTTTGTTAAGTTTCTCCATGCATGATAAGAATACAGTACAAAGCCCTGGTAATTTTATTTTAATGAAAAATTGAAATACTGCACATTTTTTTAAAGTAATTTCTTCCTCATTGCTTTGTGGGCAGTGTTAATATCACTTTTTTTGTGTGTATGCAAATGTTTGGACGTTTCATTGAACAACACAAGCAAAAACATTCCAGCTAGACTTTTTTGATCTGTTATCATTGTAAACAGATATTTTAACATTTTTTTCTTTTAGACTACATAAACTATGCTTTTCTGTCTCTTCAGAAATTGTCACTTTCTCTCCCCCGCTATTTCTTTAATAGCTTCTGCCTTCCTTTTAGTATGGTTTTAAGGAATTCTGCTAGCGTTTTTTTGCTGATGCTTCAAATTTTCACAAATCTATGCCATTCTGTGTAATGCAGAAATGCAGTTTGAGGGCCCAAGCAGTGGTTAGAAAGTTTTTAACATACTTAATCAAACATACTAAAAATCTGTGAATTTTTGATACTATTTATCCCATTGTCTTTAAAATCATGTAGTCTACTGATCATATGTTAAAGTGAACATTTCCATGTTGTTTACCTACAAGTCAAAAGTAAACAAGAAGTTCTATGCCGTAGTTTCTTCTACAAAGATGGATTTAAAATAAAGTTCCTAGAAGTACTAACCCTACTTAAACCACAAAAGTAATCGGAAAATAACACTTTAATCCTACTTAATCCACATTATTGACCTATGTGCTCTAAATAAATAAATAAATAAATAAAAATATGCAGTCCTTTAATCATCTGTATGAAGCTAGTTATTCATGAGAGAAGTCTGATCCAAAGATTAGCTACTGTGCTGTTTTTGCCATTTCTGAGGACGGGTTAAATGGATTCATGTTTAATTTTTTGAGGAGACTGCCTACTTGTTAACCTCTTTTGTTAGTTTGCTTTTCAATGTTATTATCTTTTTCCTAACATTGAAGTAAATCAGATGGTGGTAGCAATAAAATGAAATTAATATTAGAAGCCAAAACTAATATTTCAAGAAGTTTTGGAGTCAGAGATGCTTTGCTTGTTTCATTAAATAATGTATTACAATTGCTTTTGGATGTAAGTTTTCCTTTTTTATATTCACAATCTCTGTAAAACAATTGTAAGTGTATTCAGAAACTTGTGTTTGTTAGTATGCAAACTCCTAACAGAGAATTTACACTTCTTTTTAGAGGAAAGCAAAATATGCTGTGCTCTAAAATGTCATGCAAGCATATGTCTGAAATGCAAAAGCAGAAAAAAGAGGGGAAAGGAACTTTGTGAGCCAGAATATTTATAAGCCTTGTCTAAAGCACATTGGACAGAAGCTTGGGTATTATGACTTAACTTCCGCATCAGGTGTATTGGTGCCTGTGTGTCACACAGTGTTACCGGTGCATAGATATAACTTTATGTGAGTTGTTTATGTTTTAAATTCATTCTGCTTAATTTTGTTTTGGAGTTGAGTGGGGGACTGCCACATCTCTGGGACCATGGTAGTGCTCTGAATTGGAAGTGGTGAAATATTCAGAGAATATTTCTTACAATTTTGTACCATAAAAGTTACCTTAAATGAGTGTTCCGTCCTAGGTATTAATTCTTCTTCCAGGAGGCATTAAATCAGCTTTCAGAGTTTCTAGAAGACTTAAAAAAAAAAAAAAAAAAAAAAAAAAAAAAGTTCTTAATAACTAACATGAATGTCCTAGGTAGCTGCTCATGCAAGGCAGAATAAAACATGATCCGTGGAATAGGGGAAATGCTGGCATTCAGTTTCTCAGCAACCTCTTTGCTTAGTCCTACTCCTCTACAATAGCCATAGCTATTTCCATGCATTGTTTAGGGAGTTTTGCTTCTTGCTTTTCCCTTACCATCATTCACAGGGACCAACCACAGTGATATTTGCTAGTTGTGCTACCAGCAGGCCAAGAAGAGCAGAGAGTGCAATGGGTTTTTCCTGCAGATGATTATATTCTGTAAAAATCTGGTTCTTCTGTATCTGTCCAGTTTGAACCACATTTGACAATGTTTTCCTGTCTTCTCAGGGACAGAAGAGTGGTGATATAAATCCAATTCCTTAGGAAAGCTTAAATTTACATTTACATCAGGTTTTCTAACATAATTTGCATTTATGTAGCAACTTTCACATGCAAATATGAGATGATGAGCACCAAAATTTTTGTCAGGCAAATCATTTCAGTGCATGCTGGCCTTATTGGCATGCAAGTTCAGTGTCTGTCTGAACAGGCAGACCATGCTGCAGATTTTTAAGTGCTAGGAAAATGTTCTTCTGTCCTGACCAAAGTGGGGTTCAAAATGCTGTTTTCATTCTGGCCCAGATTGCCTTCAGAACCACACCATGAATAAAATGGGTGGGAGCCTTAACCTCACAGTGAAACAAGTATAGTAAAATAAACTTAATTTCATAGTGAAAATTTGAGTGGTATAATAAATGTTTCTTTCTGATATAGGTTTTATTGGTTAGTGGAACTAGTAGCAAGGAAACGATACTGCTAAGTGTTTCTAAGGGGAGGTTGCTCACCAACAGTATGCTCTGTGAGATCTGCTGTAGTCTTCAGTGAAGTTTGTTGTTGTTACTGTTTCCCCATAGCCTTTTGCCACTCATCAGGAACTGAAGAGGTAAAGACTTGTATTGTTCTAAGTTTAAACTTCTTATTGTCCTTCCAATTCAAGTAAGAAAATGCAGGAGAGATTGTGATAATCGTCTGCCATATCATTCAGTTAAGCAAGAGACATAGAACAAATAAAGGCAAATAACATTATCTTTACCTCCCTCCTTTGAAAAAGCAAACAGGATTTGTGAAAAGACTGTAACCTTAGGAGAAAGTCTGGCTTGCAAACTGAGGCTGCTATTGCAGTTGCTGCATACCAGACTCACCATATAACAAAGTTGGATTGTGCTAAGTCACTACCCAGGAAGCAGATTTGAGCTTGAGATGGAAAGGAAAGAGATAATATAATTTAAGTCTAAATTTCTTCAAATATATAAAATTTTAAGGGACTTCTTGTTCTATTCTTAACCTTAACACACAGCCTAGTTATTCTAGGATGGTTGAGCTGGTCTAGATGACCATGACAGTAAATTCTCAGTGATTATGTAAACAGTAAGTCTAAAGGAAGAAGAAACTAATTTAAAAAAAAAAAAAAAAAGGTAGGTTAGATGGCTTACTTCCCCAGTAAAGTATGATTCACTTGGGCTTAGGAGGTAGCATTTGTTTTGATGTGAAGAGAAGGGGCTTTATTGACAGCTAGAGTGAATGACAGGAAGAACTAAAGATTCTCTAGGAATGTCAAGAACTGCAACCAAATGCATGTGGAGACTGGCATGTGGCATCTAATCTATGCCTTCCAGGCAGTTCTGTAGATTTTTTTGCAGGGGCAACATTCATGAAAAATGCTAACACGTAATAGATATGGTGTGACTTATCCATAAAGCAGTAGCAGTAATAGTAACACAGGAAGAGTAGTGAATAGTTGTGAAGTTCTCCCTTAGGCATGGGCAATACACTGATAACAAAGTATGAAAGGTGTGGCAGCATATAGGGTAGTGAATTTGAGAATGGGATTTCCAAACAGCAAAATGGATGAGTGAAGTCTGCTGAAAG
This sequence comes from Aythya marila, assembly GCF_965140915.1. Lineage (NCBI taxonomy): Eukaryota > Metazoa > Chordata > Aves > Anseriformes > Anatidae > Aythya > Aythya marila. The sequence goes on from NC_139043.1 coordinate 27,243,335, forward strand.
TGATGAGGGGATTCGGTGTTCTTGTGGGCCACTTAGAAAGATTGGTAGGAGAGCATAATGGGGAAATTACTTACATGGAAGCATAAAACAGAATGGGATTGATCCTCAACCTTTCTTTTTGTTTGACATGGAAGTATTGTAAGTTATTTAAAAAAAAAAAAAGAAAAGTAAAACTTCATCATAAGGGGGAAACATAACAAGTCATTAATGAATGAATTCTACAGCTTTCTTTGAAATGTGTCTGTGGGTTGGAGGGATCAAATAGTAAAGGGATAGATCTAAATGAGAGCTGAGAGGCTGTGGAATCTGCATCTTTGGAGACTTTAAAAATTCATCTGGACAAGGACCTGAGCAACGTGGTTTAACTTTGAAGTTAGCTCCACACTGAACTGGAGATTGGGCTAATGTGACCTCCAGGGATCCCTTCCAACCAAGATTTTGTTGAATATTTCAATTAATCAGTTTTCTGAAAGACCTTACCACCCCTAAAAGAAAGCCTGGTAACTGCAGGGAGAGGGAATGCTTTAGTCTTACTGAAGTGGATGATGGATTGGGTTTTAAGCTGTAAGATTCCGTTGTTTTAGGATCCAGGAAAGCTTTGAAAGAAGTCAAACTTTAAGAAGCTGGATATAAATTATAAAAAATAAAAACACAGGAGTAAAAAGCTTTTTGCAAATTTATCAGTATGTAGATCTGTAATACTGAAACTCTACAGGAGATACATGAGAAACTCTTGTAATGTTTTTTCTGTTGCCATCGTCGAAGAGCTTCAGCTTGGAAAAAAAAAAAAAAAAGTCTGCTGGGGAGTGTTTGATCTGTGGTCTTGATAGTGGGATGTGGGTTGAGAAGACTGTGACATAATTGTTTAGCAAGATGGAGACTCTGCATTAAGATTACCTACAGAAGGAAGGGATGCCAAAATACAACCGGGTGGAAGTTTGGAGTTGCACACCTATGATCTTTGGTAGCATGTGCAGAGGTTTGGTTTACTGTTCCTCTTAATAAGGACTGGACGTTTTAGCTTCATGTCTGCAAATGCAAGAACATTTATGATAATGTTTACCTTGTTACATTTTCCCCCCTTCCCTTTTTACAAATTTGAAGAAATCAGCCTTTCTGGGTCCTCACTCTGCAAACTTTATACAGATTTTCTCATGGTTCATCAGAATAACTAGGGTAGATACTGGTAAGTTTTACTACTGCTAAAAGGTTCATTTATAGGACCCCATAATATCCAGCCATAAAAGCACTGTTAAAATTCCACATAGGGCTGCCGAAACCTTACTGTGGGCCTGCTTAGACTAACACAGACCTGTGCTTTAGCATGGGCTTACTCAGACTTCCTTCTCTTTTACCCATATGCAGTATAAACTCTTAAACTTTTGTTTTGCTGAAAATTGCAGATGTGGAGATTCTTTTTGCTGATATATTGGATTTTTAGGAGGTATTATTAGCTTGTTGAAATGAAACTGCTGTTAATATGAAAAGCTTTAATATGAAACCAGGATGAAGTGACCTGAAACTAGGATGACCTCATTGTTTTGCCAACTATACATAGAAGCTAACGAGAGTTAATGTATAGGTTGCACAGCATTAATGCTATACAAAATGGTAGTCCTACTTTAAGAAAAAAGAACCACCCATCCATCCATGTCCTATCTTATGCATTGAAGAGGACAGCACCTGGTCGGTGCCTTATGTGATTCAGGTGAATCAGTGAGTGTTATGTTAATCTGTAATGGCAAGTGTCAAATCACAATTTATTCCACTTTGCTGTATTTGAATACAATCTGTGTTCATTAGCAAAGATTTCCAAAGTTCTGGAAATAGCTGTGTTCCCTGGAACCACCCCACCGCAGTCCACAGCTCGCTCATTGGGCAAGTGGTGCCTGGAAAAGATATATGGAAATATATACATGGAAAACATCTTTGACTGATATTCTGGAGTGGCAGCTCTGCACTATTCTTTGGTGCTAAATGTGGCTGTGGACTCTTCTTAAAAGCAACTGCAGCTGTTGAGACAAGGTTTGAGGATGGAATTGGCAGGGAGGAAAATAGCAGCAGCTTGTTGTCCATTGCTGATTGCTCGTGTGTTGTGTGCACAGAGAAAGGAGAAGAGGAACTTTTTACTAAAAAAGCTTGGATCTGGAAACCAATGGAAGTTGAAGTCACCGGAAGCTGCTAAATGAGGCTGTGAGAAGAGCAGGACTGAAAAGCGATACTATCAAACCACACTTCTGCACACAAGCGAGATTGTAGGCAGACCTGAGAGTCAGATGATTGGAGGGGAGAGGGAACTTCAGTACTTCCTAAACACCTCCCTAGGTTGATAGTGTTATAGTGGTACAACTGTTGATGAACTGAAGTTTGAAGTTCTGTTAGTGACTTAAACTTGGTGTGTCTGTTCCTTCTTCCTTATCTGAGGGAAGGAGGGGAAGATTTATGAATAGAAAAGAGGGGCAAGAAACGGCAATAAAACCTTTTTGCTTCCATGGCGTTAGCTTCCCCCATTTTCAGATCCCACTAATCCTGTCTTCAAACTGTTTGCCTTTTTGTTTCTAAGCAGAAGCCAGGATACTACTATCCCGCCATTTTTAGGTAGGATAGAAAAAGCAGTGACAGGCAAGAAATAGTTAAGGAACTAACTAAAGTATAATGAAAAATAACCGTCTTCCTTTTGAAGCTGAATATGATGTGGAAATTTGTGTATTTGATATCTAGTTACTGCTTGCTGTGCTGCACATGGTTTACTTTCTCACAGATTCTTGCACAGAGCACAACAAATGGCAGACCAAGTTACAGAGGACTTTAACATGTATTTACAATTCTTTTTTCTAATCTGAGGGTACGATAGACTTTTAAATGCTGTCTGTTGATCAAGAGACTACACAGCTTGAGGATGACAAAATGCTGGAAGAGGAAAGAGTATAAATAGAAACCCCACTTCCTTGTTGAGTAGAAGCCAAACTTGTGGTTGAACCTTTATATACAAGAGTTTGCTGAGGTCCAGATAGGAAGGTAAATGCCGATTTTTGAAGATGCCAAAAAATCTGAGGTGGGGCAGGGGGGTGTACAGAGTACATACTGTAGACTAGGCTGCGTTTTTCTTTCCTGGGCAACACCTGTCTGCACCTCATGGAAAAAGAAGGTGCCAGTGAAGCTTGGGGAGTGCTGGTGCAAATCCAGCACCAGCTCAGCGGAACGAAAAACCTATCTCTGACCTTGGAGTGCAACATCATTCATTTGGACCTGCAAGAGGCTTCATGTAGCTTAAAAACAAGACTGAGGACTTGAAATACGTCTTCATCTGGGCAGTAGGATAAAAGTCTACTGCTCTCCTTTCAAACATAAAAATATATTTTCATTGATAAGTAAAGGAATTTTTTACAGGAATGAGCGTGACTTTTTTTCCTGATAAATTCCCCCAGTGATGTCCTGCATATCTGGATTATGCGACTGGTGTTTGAACCACATTACACTGCACACAGCATCCCTTCATTTCTAATTCGTATGTTCTCTGAGTAGTGTATGACATTTTAGGTACATGACTTCATTTTTTAATAGGAGTTTTATGACTAAAACTTTGCATAATGCTTTTAAACCAAGGGATATATGAGCCAGGAATCTAATTGTCTTGTAAAATGAATCATTTTGCCTGTTATCTCTTAATTAAAATACAGCTTTAAACTTGCTCTAGTTCAAACAAATTAATTCAAGAAATCTTATAGCCTATATTTATACAGGAGGTTAGGCAGGATGATTACAATGGTCCCTCTGGCCCTGTGAACAGATTTGCTATTCAGTTCTGATGAAAGACTGGACCGGGGGGAGGGAGGCGAGCTGATAGCCCTGTCGACTAACGTTATGTGCTCTTGATTTTTTCAGAGCCAGATTTCAGTTGCTTAGTTTGGCAAAATTGTAATTACATACCTATTTATGTCAGGATTGTGTACTTTTTTTTTTTTTTTTTTTTTTTTTTTCTCTTTCCATTAAAAAACTGCAAACCTGGGAGTGTAAGGTGTTCACAGGAACCCATCTGAGTTCCTGCTCCCAAGGCTGTCTGTCTGATCAGCATTTACCTTTATCCGCCTTCCTAACATCTCAACAGACAAGAAAAGAAGGTCGTAGGGCTGCAGCAGAGAAGAGTAAAACCAGATCGGAAGGGAAAACATTTAAGAGGCAGAGACTGAAGAGGGAAGAGAAACCTTGAATTGCACTGAAGGAAGAGATTAGAACTGAGGTCAATAGGAAACCAAGGCAAGCTGAACAAAAAATTTGGGTGTGGTGAGACAAGATGCATCGGTTATGGCAAGCATAATAGGTTGGGAACTGTTGGAGCTGGGAGAGGCTGGGATTGGGGAGGTACGTGAAAGTCAATTTATCACTTGGGCTAGCAGAAACAGAGTGATAATAATGTTGATTAATCTATTTGGATATTTGAGAAAGGAAGCTTTCAAAGAAGTACACCAAAAATATTTTTTTTTCCTCTAGAAAACTATACTATCCAAGCGGATGTCTTAGGTAGCTTAGTGTGCAGCTGCCTATAACTGCTTTAATTCCATTAAGTCAAATAATACCAATCTATGTGAAGATTCATGGGTTATCTTTGCATATACCTGAAAATCTGGGAACATGTTGAGGTTTTCTCATTTGCATTTTTTTTTAACAAGGAGATCTGCATTAAAGTTCAGTTTACAAAGTCAATTCAGGTTGTGAAACACCAGATACCATGAACTTCCCACCTGTGGGAGTTGGATGTCAAAGTTCTAAGTCAAAAAAATGTTTAATTTCTCTCCCAATGAGCTGTTCTTATTCCTCGTTTCCTGTGAAGGTTTTTACATTTTTGACCTTTTGGTCCAGATTTCAAGCAATTATTTCTTTTCATCTTGAGGAAAACCAATCATAGGAAAAAAAAAAAAAAAAAAAAAAAAAAGGATATTCTGGATAGCACTAACACATATCAGTTAGGTCTTTTGTTTCTTCGAATATAAAAACTTTCAAGTGCTTTTTCAGGAATAGTATGTAAGGATGAGGAAGAAGAAGTTGGTTCATGTGTTTCTTAGATCTCCAGTGTAAGTCTTTCAGTATGTTTCTGCATACTCCCAGCTTTACCCAATAAGAGTCCTCTCACTGATTTCTGTTACCTGTCCCTTTGCTGCAGACTGGCTACCCAGCCCTTACACACTTGCTTAGCCTTTGTCCAGCTAGCTGCAGTCTGCTTGCATCTTCACAAGTCTCTGTGCAGCCAGTATCTGCCTGTTCCCTTGACGAATCATGATCTCAGGGAGGGGTATCCTGTGTTTTTCCTCCCGCATCTTTCATAGCGCACAGGACTGGGAGGGAATACAAAAGGTCATTCATCCTCCTTGTCTTGGCAGGGCTGAAGCCATTCATAACAGATGTTTCTTCAGCCTCTCTCCGCAGCCCTTTAGAGGGGGACATTCCACTACTTCCTGAAGCAGTTGATCCAAGCGCTCAACCAGCCTCACTTCTGGAGAAGCTGATCTAGCCTCAATTTGCTATGATTTCAACTTGTTTGCACTCTCATCCACAGCAAATGTACCAAAAATATGTTTTATTCTCCTCTTCATACATCTGCCAACTATTTTCACGCCTCTCCAAGTTTTTGCAATATTTCATTGCAGATGGCATTTACAAGACCTCTAATAATTTTTCTTTGCAGACTTCTACTTCAGTACATATGTAAACTAATTGGTTGACATGATTTATTTTAATGGCAATTACTTATATCATAATCTTATAGGTGCTTACAAATTTCATTTTTCACAGTGTCATGAGGAGGTATTGAAGATGCTCTGACTCCCCTTCTCCTGTGTTCTCTTCCCACTTTTTTTGCACTTCTCCCCTTCCCTCACGCATTTATCTTTTTTTTTTTTTTTTTTTTTTTTTTTTAAAGAGATGCTATGAATGCAAGTACTTTGGAGTATTTTATGGAGAGAACTACAGGCTAACTGAGAAGCATTTTTCAACTCCAGGAAGGTTCTAAAAGGTGTAGACACTAATGAAGTGTGTAGGCATTAATGACCTACAACATGTATTTACTGATGATGCTCCTGACACTCTTGACACTGTTAGGAATTATCCTAGAGTATTAAAACAAACCTGATGACTAAACACTACTGCTAGATTTCATAAGGTACTTTTCCAAATATTGCAGTGTACCCAGGGGTCTGACTGTGGGTCCTTGGGGGTGGGTGACAGCTTGGTGCAAGCACACGCAGCTTCCAGGCTGACTGGGAATGGGCAGAAGCTGGCTGCTGTTCACTGCAGCCTCTGCCAGGTGCACCACTTCTAAACAAACCTCTGGAGAAAAGGGCACAGGAAAGCCAAAAACACAGGCTTAGCAAAGGAGTTAAGCTACAGTAACTCAAACCCCTTCATTTAGAACTGTGGCGGCAGGACTTTTTAAGAAGACAGGCTTCCAAAATAATCCATTACAGAAAGCACCATCAGTTCAAATAAAAATAAAACCAGAATGACACAACTGAATCTTTTTTCATCTTTCTAAGTTGTCTCTTCTTACCAGCTATTTGCTGAGTTGCACTAACAGCATAAAGAGATAATCCACAAGATTTTTACAGTTTTTTGTACAACATCCCACAGTCAAAGACAATTAGAGAAATAAGTTAGATTTTTTTTTTTACCATATCTGAGAAACACTGCTTTTTTGTTTTACTGCCTTTACATTTTTACTAAAATTACTGATGTAACTTCTCTCTAAAATAAACTTAAATACTCTGCCTCTAGTTTATTGCTGTGATCTACCCATCTTAGATTGGTACCAGCTGCAGCTTTTGGGAGATCATGTCTCAGCTGCAAAATCCTAGAAAGAGGTAGCCACGTCTATGCAATGGGATGAGGTTAATGTCCAGCCTGCCCAGTAGTCATTTTCCCTTTATGGCCAAAACTAGGGAATTTCTTTTCTTATGCTGCATCTCTTTTTTGAAACTTGTGCACAGATATCTCCTGTACAGAAACTAGGTTGTAAATGAGGATAGAATAACCATGCACATGTCCTCCTAGCTTGACTTGGAGAGACATGAATGATGCTTGTACCAGGTATGGCCTTTGCACTGCTACATCTCCTTTGCTTGACGCTTTGCCATTATTAGAATTTAATGGCCAGTCCTAAGTGTTCAAAAATAGGGGACCCCTTTTTTTATTATTATTTTTTCTTTCTTTTTCTTTGTTTCTCTGTATTTTTCACTTTAACAAATTGAGACAGATTTACTCCTGGTTTTCACAGACCACTACTCAGTGTTTGTTTTCTCATGTTCAAAACTGTAAAATATAAATATAAACAGAGTTCTCCCTTTCCCAGTGAATTGTACTATTTGGTTTTAGGGAAACTCAAGGTCTTTTCTTACTCCCTATAACACATGAAGGATTTTAGTGATTTAATAGGTATTTTCTTTCTTTGCTAGGTGAGACAGCTGATGATCAAAACAGAGAGTCAAAGGACAAAACTTCATTTCCAGAGACCAGACCGACCTACAGCCAACCTTCACAGGTAGGAGATTAGGTCTTTACTCATGCATGCTGAAACTTTGATAGCAGATCATTTGAGAAGTATGAATGAGAAGGAGAAGGTCTCAATACATTCACAGCCTCTGCAGACTAAGTGCCTACTCAAAAAAGAAGCATTACTAGTAATTAGATGACAATACTGTCAAGGCCACCGATACTGATTTGAAAAAGAAACAGTAAGAAGGGAAGGCTGGGCTGTGTGCTATTGCTGTTAATCTTATTTTTATATTTAAGATTTGAAAACATGGAAATGTAGCTGGAGTGTTAATGAATTGCATACAAGTATTAGTGTAGTGAGCAGTGATGGAAATTGTCAAACGTTTACGTAAGTTATTTATTTCCCCAGTTACTGTTATATGTTACGTGTTGCAAATGTGTGAGTATAATAGACTGTCTTTATTGTGTATTTGTTTTGTTTCAGTACTGTGTGGCTGTAAATCTGGACTTCTTTTTCTTCATCTGGTTTATTTAATATTTAATCTGTGTATGCCAAAAAGGGCTTTCCAGAAGATTTTTGCATATGGTGTACACGTATTTTTCTTCTCCACCTCCTCTGAAAATGTTTTTGCAATGAGTATGAACCTGTTTTCCATTGCCGTGTAGTCCTAGATATGTGCAAGATAACTATAAAACATTTTGTTTGTATTTTTATGCTTTTGTGGTGCCTTTTTTTTTTTTTTTTGCTTAACCCATTCTTTCTCTCTCTCTTTCTCATATCTAACATTGAAACTAACAGTGTCTCTGTCTCTCTTCTCAATGACATTGCAATATATATTGGTAAGTTCCTTGGTATATCAGAGGTGTGTGCGTTGATGTTGCTCATTTAAGAATGCTCAATGTGTGTGTGGGTGTGTTCTAGAGCTCCATTTTTCATTTGTAAATTAAAAATTGGGCCTGACACAGAAATCTTTCATTCATCAAAACTTTAGTCTGATTTCTGTATCTATGCACATCTGAGCAAGGTGTTTTGCCACTGAAGTCCTGCAATTTTGAAGCACTAAAATGCATTGGTATTGTTGTTACTGCACAAACGTGGTTTCCCTTAATGTGGTGTTCTTGCTAGGTATGGTGAACTGATGGTCATTATAGCATCCATGGTTTGTTCAGTTCTGTGGAGCTTCAGAAAACAGGAACTTGTAGAATATTACAGATTAAAGTTTTTATGAGTTAGAGAAAAGAAGCAATTTTCAAAATAAAAAATCAGATTTGTATGTTGCAAAAATGTTTGTACAAATTGACAACATCAACTAAGATACATTTTAATTCCAGTCTCTGGATTTGGGTGTTTGGACTTCACATTTACTCAAAGGAGCTCTCAGTTTCTCAAATTAAATGTAGTAACTGAGGATCATCAAATGAAATGGATAATTTGGGATATTAGGAAAACAATATTTCCATTTGCAGTAATGCGTATGCTTTTATAAATTTGTGGCAGAAATCTACCAATTTAGCAAAACTGGAAAAGCATTGTATTACCTACTCAATATGTCATTGAGACATAGAACATTAATTGAAGTAATAATATTGTTAGCATTAGAACAAAAATCCTTCATAAACACAGTGCAGTATGTTAAAAGATATTTGTTCGACTGCAAAGTAGTACCAGATATTTGTCGTGCATAGTTGAACAGAAAAGTGTTTAGTTCTTCAACTGAATCTTTCAGTTTCTGGAAACTTGGTTTTGTTTTTAAATATTATCTATGTGACATTTTAATAGATGTCAACTTTGTGGAACATGAACAAGTGCTTTTAGAAATGTGATTTAAAGAAGGATAAAGTAATGCTTTGTTCGTGGGTCACTTCCTTAGTCAAAAGGGAAATGAAGCTGAGGTTGATTTTTGAACAAAATGTTTTCTGGAGTATTGTTTGTAACTGTCATTGTCTTTGGAATTTCCCACTTACTTAGGTACTACTGGAGTTGTTTTCTGCACAATTATTGAATTCTCCAATACATATTTCTGTATAATATTGCTTACTTTATGTAAACTACCGCAGAAATAAAAGATTGGAACAAGACCATCTTGCTGCAGCTAGCAACATTTAACAGAACCTCCCTTAAGAATTGCACTCCCAGCACTCTGCATTGTTTTACGAGGTTTTCGCATTGCATGTAGTGCTGTCAGAGGAACTGCAGATATTTAGAAACTTGTAGGAGGAAAGGTGTTTTCAGTTTAGTCTCAAAGTTTATCCTTTTGCTGCAAGGGGTGGGAACAGAAGCTCCTGCTTTGAACAGTCCCATGTGGAGCATCCTCTCCATCGCCAGCGAGTAGACAGAGGCTTGGGAGGGTCATCTCCTGATGCCAGGTTTGTCCTAGGGAGACGGGTCATCCTGCAGGCTAATGAGTGCTCTGGGCCTAATCAAGCATGTACGATCCCACTGAAGTTGCTTCAGGCTCATGAACTAAAAGTTAGACGTGCATTTAAGTGCTTTTCTGGATGGGGGCCAAAATGCTTAGCACTCTACAGGACCGAGAAATTAGTCTCTTTGTGACTATGAAATGCAAAGCTAATTTTAACAGTGCAACACCATTTGTAATAGAAACAGATATTATGGTCTTATTTTTTTCATGCTTGTGGGTTTTCCATTATTATAGTACAATTTCCAGATAATTCAATCTTTATCTGCTTTCATTGGGAATTTAAGCTTATAGATAGTAACCAAATGGAAAGGTTTGTTTTGATATATGAAGAGTGCTGGAAACTCCAGTAATGTGGTGGGGTTATTTTTGATAATGAGCTATTCCATTGGTAAACCAAATTAGCGCAACCATATTTTTTTGTCCTACTGTGAAAGCAATTATGTAGCATATCTATTAGGAGACATAAAAAATAATTTTGACAGATGGTACGGCTGTGAATTAGGATTTATGAAGATTATTGTATGTCTGGTGTCCAGGGCACCTGGGATTATTAAATTGATGCAAGAAAGAAAAAAAAATCTGATAATAGCTGCAGTGTTTTGCATCTCCATACTGTCACCTTAAGAAACAGCTCGTGTTTATTTGATATTGCACTTCTTGATAATCTGACATGCGCTCTTTAGCCAACAGATGTCAGCAGATTTAATGGGTGGAAACTGTCCCTGTAAGTGCATTAAAATAAACTACCAAAAATGAGAGCCATGTTTAGATTGTAAATTAAGATTTTCCTCTCACTGTGTATTGGTTTTTGGTTTTCTTTATAGTCCTATTTCTCCCTCAAATACTTAATTGCTATTGCCTTCTATCTAAGGAGCTTGTTATACATTTTCTAGGGCAAAAGAGAATCCTCCAAGGGACTGCTTAATCCATAATTATCTAATTTATATGTTGCTGTTATAGCCACTCTTAATTATATACCTTGCTGTTATACTTATCATTGTAGGACATAGCTTTTGTTATGAATTGCAGTTGTTGTGTTATAGTTCTTGTGACCTTTCTTTGCATAATTTGACACTATAAACTGAGAAGTAGCAGACAGAAAGGACATGTTTCCTGACCTAAATTTAAAATTATCTATGGCTTTCTCCATATAGACACTACTGTGCACTATTTTGGCTGAGTATTCAAATAAATTAGAAAAAAAAAATATACCACAATGTGAAGAGAATATCTTCATTAAATTGATCTTTTTTAAAGCTCTGCTGTTTAAGAATTTTGAATAGATGTAAATAACAACTTCTTTTGTGTTTGTTTTGGGGCCATACTTTTCAGTTGGGAAAACAGAAATATCATAAGATATAAAGTACCAGGGAAAACATTGTGCAAGTTGTAAGTGCACAGTATAAAAATGAAGGGAAAAAAAAAGACTTTATTGTTACTTTTAGTCTTCTACAGAAATTAGTAAGTACTGCTGAAGCTGATAGACGTTTAAGATCTCCTTTTGGGCAGATCACCTGGCAATCATCTGATAAAATTCCAGCACATGAATAACACTAATGCTGCCTTGTTTTCTTTTTAAATATATATATATGTATGTATATGTGTATTAATTAATCAGTTCTTCCAGACCTGTTATCATCTAGTGTTTACTAAAGCTTGGCTGGCATTAATGTTTTTACAAGTTACCAGAGAAAGAGATGCCAACTCTTAGGTTATGGTTCAGAAGATTCCAGATTTAAAAATTCAGGAAGGATGTTCTGGGTTAGATTTGCTGCATCATTTCAAATTCCCTACTTTTGCTTTAGAGTAGGTGGCTGATATTTCAAAATTATTGGCCAACATTTGTAATTAGTTTGCTTCATTTTGACAAATTTTAATGTTTATAGAAAATGTAACAGCTAAGATTAGCAGATTAGGGGTTTTTGTTTTGTTTCTTTTCTTTCTTTTTTTTTTTTTTTTTTTTTTTTTTTTAAAAAGCCCTCTTAAAATAGGATTCTAGTTGTGGCCTGGTTAGATTAATTGCTTGTCATATGTCATATTAACTACAAGTACTTCTTCACCTATAAAGCCCTTAAAGCAAGTTGCTCCATATTTTCTCTCTTCTTACAGTAATCACTTAATGAAATTATCCACTCTTAGAAGGGAATAAGGCTGTCTGCATCAGGTCATCAAGCACACACTTTTCTCTGAATGCTGGTACCTTCAGAAGAAGGTCTTATGTTTTATTCAAATGTTATGTATAAACTGTAGGAAGTGAAGTTTTTACGTTAATTTTAAAGGAGGTGAAGTTTGCAGTATTGGTGCTTGCAGTGGACACCTTCTTTCTTAGCTCTCTGCATCCTTTGCATGTATAGTAGGTATGTAGCTGACAGGTTTTTGGGGGACCTGCATTTACCACACAGCCCTAGGCACAGACTGAGAGTGCCTACAGAGCAGAGCTGCCATGTAATAAGAAGGTTGCGGTACATGGTTGTGACCTTACTGAGAAAGAAGGTAAATAGCCCTGTCAGCTAAAAGTCAGCAATGACATTGTAATAGATATTTACTTCATAGAGCTTAATTACATTGTAATGTTCATATTGCTACCTGTTTGATAATTGCTCAAAATACCTAAGAGTCTTAGGAAGACCAAAGACTTAGGAAGACCAAGGAAGATCTCCAGAACTTGCTGACCAGTGGACTTCTTGCACTCCATAGTTGGGCACCTTGGGGGTGTGTGGGTGTGTACATATATTATGTATACATACATGCACGTGTAAAATTTAAGCAATGTGATTGTCCATGAGAAAGACTGCTTATACACATCACAAAGGATAAGTTACTGTGGCCTCACAAAAAATATCGTGTGAACTCAGATTCAAGCAATCTATTGACCTAGAGTCAACCAGTGAGACCTGGGCTTGTCTTATAAGAATACCACCTTGTCTTATAAGAGTACCACCTTCAGAATTTTTTTTTTCAATTCTGAAGTGAATAGTTAGATTCATTATCTGTGTAATGTGATATACAGTTGGGGTTACATCAGATACTTAGCAATCATAGTAACATCAAGAAGGCTATGTCAATGGTCTTTTTTTTTAAGGGAAGTGTTGTATTTTTAGATATAGGGAACTGGAGTGGGAATGGAGAGATGTGAATTAACGTGGTTGCCACCAGCTTCCTATCTGAATTCATCAAAACCAGTTCATTTTCAAAAATGTAATGCAGCTTTCTTACAATGTGTTTTCCTACAGCAGTTTGCAAGTTAACTGCTACTTGTAACATCATCCCTTTGTTTAACATATGTTGAGATTTCATTATGACAAGAACTGAGGATGCTTAACCTTCTTTTAAGAGACTTGAATGTCCTGCCTGGTTAGCAAATATTTGTAAGCAGAAGCCAAGCACCAACACGGGCATTTTGGATATCCCTGCCTCCCACCACCATGCTTGGGGAGCGCGGAGCCACTGCTGTGATCAGTCTGTACCACTGGGGAGGCTTGCACAGCACCAGACAAAGCCACCTCCTGTAGGGAAAAAGTGGCCCATAAGCATCATTGTTTACTTACCTTGTCTACTGCCTACAGATAGCAAAGTATATGCCCACATGGAGAAGTTATAAAATAGTAAAATCAGCCTGATTGGCAGCCTCTTCATTTGGAGACCTAGGCTTTAGCAGAGGCACGTGTACTCCAACTAATGACCAAGGCACATGTATCCAGAAGCACAATTCGCATATCTCGCTATTTAGTTTGTGCAGAGACTTGCTATATGCTTTATGAAATTGCGTGCTTATTCGGTTACACTTGCTGGTTATTTGTAGTAGGAGATGCTCAAATTAGGTGCCCAGATGTTCCCACTCACATTTTTTAGCCTTTGTCTAATTTTGGAATCTTCTGACTAAGTTAATCCCCGGATAAAACTACTGATTATCCTGTATCTCTTGCCCAAACACATGCGGTTGGACTAAAAGCCAGTAACGCTGGTTCACTTTGCTGCTGTCAACACATTGATCGGTCAGTCATCCTGCCTCTGGGAGTAACCCTTCTGGGCTTTCAAAATATTAAAATTGATCTAAAATACAATGTAGATCATACATCATTTGATGAGACAGCATGCTAATATAGCCTGATGGTACAGTGATATTTACAACATGATGCATTAGTGTAAAATGGTGGCTAAAAGACTGTGGTATAGGGCAGCTTATTAATAATTACTCTAAACACCACGTAAGGAAAGTAATAGTGTTCTTAGGTTAGTCTCACTGTCACAAAACAAACCAATCAAACAAACAAACAAAAAAAACCAGCAGTACCCAGTCCATTTTAATGGAAAGGAAAAAAACACACAAAAATGCCTCGTTTCAGTCCAAAATGCAAGGTTGGTAAGACAGGAATATGTTTTTCTGTACTTTCCATCAGTGTGGTTTGATAATTTTATTGATTATTTCTTCGTAATGTGCTACTGCTTTAATTTCAATCTTAAAAAAAATCCCCCAAAACCTCACCACTTCTCATCTGCATCAGATTTTTAAAGGACCCTGCACTGGGTAGCATACAGTCAAATTTTGTTCTGAAGTATTTTTTAAAAATACAACAAGATAAAATTTGTTTGCACATTTTTGTTTGTTTGTTTCCACAGTGTTACAAATTTTAAGAATACTTTTCTAGTGTTGTGATGCAAATAGGAGATCTACTTTCTAGAAAAACAAGTCTATTTTAAACATTAAAAAATTACATTTCTTCCTTTTTATTGTGGTTCAATTGTCTTCCTTCCACAGAAAACCAGGAGCCTGCAGGAGGCCTACATAATTGAAAGAGGTGGCCAATATTTGTTTATTTTTTATTTATTTATTTATTTATTTAGTGCTTTTCTGCTTTGAGAGTCATCTTACTCTTATTCCTGTGTCTCAAAAGCCTAAGCAGTAAGTGCTGAGGACAACTTAGTCTTTGTAATTAGTGTTCGTAGATCCAAGCCTGACAGACTCCAGCTCCTGGTAAGGTCTTTGCTGACGGTGCTCTTGATGAGTGCTCCAGCTACACGATGTGTATGGAGGAACTTGGAGTCAAATATCTAGCCTTCCTTTCTCTTATTTCTCACTTGAATCTCTGTGGGGAGAGCAGGTAGAAAGTTGCATTAGGCAACTTGCCTAATTCACCACTTCAGACTTAGAACATTTTTAATTTTGAGAGAGAATGTAGTGCTACTCTTGCCACAAGCTTGGGTTTATATATATGCAACAGGATTAAAAAAAAAAATAACTCAGAACAAAGCACTTAGTGCAGTGATTTTTATGCATACATCTGCCCGAGGATCCATTTATATTCTTCAAGACTGAGGAGAGAGATTGCTGGAAAGATCTGGGGATTCAGTTGCCAACTAAAACTTCATGAAGAACTGCAAAAACATTGGTTGCAGTTATCACTGGAGCAAAGCTTCACCTGGGTTCAGACTAGTAATTTTCTTTCCTATAATAGCTGTAACCAATTAGCACTTTCAGAAGGCCAAAAGACCAAATCCAAGAAAATTTTGCTCTTGCTGTAGATGGAAGTGACCCATCTGTCTTTTTCCTCTCACTGATGCTTACATTCTAGGGAGACATTTTCTGGATGTCTTTACTACTGTGACAACTCAAGGAGAGATTTACTTTTCTTGTCAAATAATATCATCATTTTAACTTCACATTTAGGCAACTTTTCCCAGTTGGTCCTATTTGCTGAAAAAATTACAGATTTCTTTTGTGAAACCGTGTTGGCCAACTATTTTCCTACTAGTCTCTTATTTTCATTTGACTTTTCTAGGTTCTTTTCTGAAGTAGACAGCTTTCTCTCCCATTCGAGTCCTTGGATTTTCATACATTTAGGAGTAGAACAATGAGAATGAAGTGTTACCCTCTTTTTTAGAGGTTTTGCTCCACACCCATCTACCATCTCAGAGAAACTGTCATCTTTCTTCTGTCACAGTAGATTACTGTTTTGGAGCTTCTACGGTAGCAGGGGTTGGGAACAAGATATGGAAGCAGGGACTCAGTTTGTCTGAGCTCCTCCCATTCAGGATGTCACATGCCCAAAAGGTCTTAAGGTTTTATTTATTTTTTTGCCTGGAGCAATATAGAGAAACTCAAATCTTGTCGCTACAAGTGACCTAGAGATAACTACAGTGACTAAATGTAGCTGATAAATTAAAATAGGTAATTTAACTAGTGTTTATTTAAATATACAATTAATATTTTACGGGAAATTCATTTCTTAGTATGTTCTCTGGCTCTGTCAAAAAGATAAAATATAAACTTTGCTCCTGATTTCAGCCCAATTAGAAGAGTATTTTTGGGGGGATAAGTAACATTGGCATTCCAGTTGCTCAAAAAATACTGCTCCACATACAAAGAATTCATTCATGGCTCAAAGTTGCTTCAATAGATAACTGAATTTTAGCAGTGCATATCAAAGATTTGTATTCCAGCAGAAATTAAGGTAGCAGCAAAATAAATGTGAGTATTTTGTGCTTTGGGATGACCCTGAAGTTGCTGAAGAAATCCATTATCAGCAGTTATCAGACTTCTCTGTTCATTTTGCAGTATATTGCCTTGTCCTTCACCTCTGCCTTCTGGCTGAGGAATGCACTGCTGGATGGCTGGAGTTGCCCGTTTTTTCAGTTGCAGTTCTTCTGGCTGGTAGTTTGCTCACTGTAGTGATCTTCATGAACTTTTTAATCTTTAGGCATATGTGCTACAGCAAAAAATATAACAATCTGGCCTAGTTAGCAACGTTTCCTGGCACTGGCACGAGCACAACGTGTTGAATATTGTTCATGTTGCTTATTATACTGTATGAGGTCTTTGCTATGAATAGCTTGCACAGCGCTTCAAAGGAACAGAGGAACTAGATAAATTGTTCCTTACTAAACCCACATCTCTCTGTCTCTTCTAAGATAATTCTTATCATGGTATTCATGTTGTAAAGGGGAAAGTTGTCCAAAATTCATGTATTAAGACTGTGCCCTGTGCTCTAGGGCCTGCAGAGGGGTGCCCGAATGCAGCAGGAAAGGGAACCCTGCTGCTGAGGGTGCATGAGGGCTGGTATGCATCTTACATATTAATATTCAGAAGTGCTGGAATTGGTTGCAATTGAAGGGAAGATAAGGAGGGGAATAAAGTTTTTATTCCAATACAAATGTAATTGTTAAAAAAATATTTTTAGTATAAAAACATTTTGCTGTAGAAGGATCCCATGATACAGTATTGTTCTAAGACAGAAGTGAGTTCTGACATCTTAAATTGGTGACAAAATCATTTGTGTGCTGGAATATCCCTGGTTCCAGGAAAGGGGAAGAAGAAAATGAATTATATTAAAGAAAAAATAAATTTGGGCACTCAAAACAAAACAAAACAAAAATGGCCCTTCACTGGTCCTACCTCACCTACATAGGGCTTAATGCAGAAACTAGGCTTATATGTTTTGTTTTGTTTTTTTCTTTTTTGCATCTTTTATTTCAAACCTCACATCATGATCAGCATGAAGATCAGGCATTCTTTTCAATGTGGTATTTTTCTACACTGAGTGACAAAGCTCCAAATCTGTGGCAGGCTCAGAGCAGTATCACCTCTTACTCAGATCAGTTACTATTTTTGGATCTTTGAGGTTCTGCATTTTTGGCTTGTACAATTTGATGTTATTTTCATTGTATGGGGACCTAGATATATTCTTTGTAGAAGTTTATATAGCCCAAATTCATATGGCAAAAATATTATTTTAATTATGGTGGGAAATTAGGACCTATTTTTAATTAAGATTTAGAATTATTTTCTGCCTTCTTCCTATTTTTACTTTTTGTTAGTTCTACAGTTTTTCCTCATGTTGCATCCCTGTTCACAATTATGTAATTTCCTGTTCTAGATGCCCACATTTGAGATGTTATGATCTTCTGTCTTTAAACAATGAATAAAACAGTTAAGTAAAATAAATGGTATTAGGAATAAAGGTATAGAAGTAGGATTTAGAAATAAAAATATCATTCTACAATCTCAGTTATATGAAGTTCAATATCTTAGCTAAATTTATCACCAAACACCCTCCAAGTATTTCATGTGTCAAATCATTATTATAAGGGTTTGAGTAAAACAGAAGCTTAATCTTATTTCAGTTGGAGTTTGTAAAATTGTTAACTAAGAAAAACAATGTTTTTCTTCTAAGGACATAATATAAGGACATAATATAAGGACATAATAAAGACATAGATGCTTTAGACTCCAGATATGCAGTCTTTTGTGTTACTTAAAACTTTTCAGGGTGGAATTGCATTTTACAAGTGTTAACAGGCATCTCTAGTATTTACTAGGATAATTAACACACTTTAACCACGCAACTATTCAAAGTATCACAAGTTCAAATGGCAACCTTGCAGTGCTTCCCCTCTACAGTGATTAACAGTTTTAGCTGTTTGAGGGGGCAAGGAGCATGTATTAAATACAGGCAGCTCATTCTGCATTTAGAATATCAAATTGTTCCTGCATGACTGAAAAAGCCAGTTCTGAACAATTACACTTTTCTAATTGCTTTAAGTCTACTTATGCATTTCTACTAAAGAAGTAGAAATGCATATCATTGCTAATACGAAAGTGTGGTTTAGCAGATTCCCCTATTGCTGTCAGTGTGCTAGAATACTCTGTGGGGAGTTTTTCTATTATAATAATAAAATAAAATAAACTGTAGAATGTCAGAGGCACTTTTTACTATTTCTTTAGAATTTTATTTAAGATCTCAGGAACGTTAACCTGATTCTGTCCTAGTCTAGGAAAAAGCTGAAAAGCGTGCTTTAAAGAGGAAGAGAGAAGAGAAAAATACCTAAAATATATGTCACAAATCAGTAAAAAATATACTTAAAAGCTTATTTTAGAACCTGGTTCTGTGTTATTCGGAGTAGCAATATTGATAAATGGAGAAAAAAAAACATGCTGTGTACTAAGACATGACATTTGTGCAGGTAGCAGGAGCTCTTTAAGAAAGACAGATCGGTGCTGTATTACAGACTATGAGTCATGAAAAGTTGGGAAACGAGAGCCCAAAGCAAACAGGAAAGCTGATTTCCATTGACAGCCATTGTTGCTCTAAAAGCCTCTCCAAGGACTTGATCTTCGCCAGGAGCTTTCAGCGTGCAAGTCGTCCCTGTTGGAACCAATGACAACACTGATCTGAGACTAGGATTACAATTACATTTGCTGCATTTCTCTTCAGAAAGAAATACACTGACCAGAAGCCATTACGGTACTGCAGCCAGCTACTACGAGGTCTCCTGCACTTTTTCTTCCACCTGCTTTTGTTGTTCCAAAGCAGAAACAAATTTATTCTGGAGTCCCTGGAGGGGATGCTGAGTAAACTTTCAATTGAACCTCGAAAGAATAGCAGCTCCCAACACTTGTGAAGTTTTCTGAGCCTTTTCAGTGGCTTCTGTATTTTACTAGTCTGGGTGAATTCTGTAAAGATGTTGGCCATATACTTATTGGTGTATATCGGGTATGGTTTTTGTTTGTTTGTTTGTTTTTCTTCTGTTTCTGTTGTTTTGGGTTTGTTTCTTCGTGATATTTAGAAGCTGTCATGTACACTTTTCCTCCCCTCCAGCAAGGTCTTACTGATCCTTTTCTTCTCGCTTAAACTTCTGAATGCAATGTGCTAAACATTCAGCGAGCCTTGCAAGTAATTCTTCTTTTTCCATCTGTTCCTCTTTTCAAATAAGAAAAGTAATGGCAAAGATCATTATCATCACTGGTGATGCTCACTCTGGAATTCCTACAAATTTTCTAAAGAGGCCCAGTGAATATCTTAAAAGCATCAGTTGAAACACAATTGGAAGATGAATCCACTGAGACAATTTCCATTTCTAGATACATCAGAAATAACTGCATAACGCTGCCTACGTTGTAAGACACATTATAACACACTATGGGCTATAATACCGCAAAATTGCTTGAATTAAAGATAATATTTCTATATCAACATCAGTGTTGTAGGTCTCTGTCTTTGGCATAGGTATGATATTGTGGGGATGCTGAACATACTGCTTGTTTCTTAAGGCTGGCTTTTTAAGGAAAATTGATCTGCTTCTCAGAAAAAAAAAAAAAAAAGCCTCTTTTACAGAAAGTACGCATTTCTTGAGATAAATCACTTTTTGGTAGAAAACCTTGTTCAATAATTTGGATGATAATAATGTTGGCACTGATCTTTGATATTGCTTCAGAGCACTGTAAATCCAGCTTCCCAGTACATTGTAAACTGCATTTTTTCTTCCTTATGAGGCTCTTGGCAGACTTTGCGGTTAGCACACATAGATGCAGCGAATTAGATGTTTTTAAAGGCATCTGAGGGATATAAAAAATAAAGATATAAGAGTGTAAGAGGAGGAATTTACTTCAGATGATAATTTTATACTTTGTTGGTTTTGAAATAACATATAACACCCTTGCTGTCACAATTAGTAGCCGGTAGCCAGCTACCGTATATGTTTCCATACTGCTTCTTTCATCCCTCTTCATTTGGGTTCCAAGCCAAGAACGAAGAAAACACCTTTCTTGTTTGAATTAAGTCTGAGTACCATACCTTCTGTAATTTTAACTGATTTTTTGAACTCCCCAGTGCTTGGCGAAATGTAAATTGTTTGGTGATATTCTAAGTGCATTCAATTAATATTTCTCATAGCGGGATTGTGTGTCATAGCATTTGGCAGTGCTTTGTTTAGCTAATGTCCAGAGAATATGCTCTGAATAGATTGTGTTCTGGATAAATAAGTTAGACATTTAAGTAGAAAGCAGTGTGACTAATGTGAGATATCAAATTCTCTAGGACTTGCAGTTCTATATGTGCCTGAGGAATGCATGCATGAGAACATAAGCCATTTCATAACCTTGGTTTTGATTGTGTAACGCAGCTTTCTGCTGGTGTTTGCAGTGTAACCAGCTTGGTGATTTAGCCCTGATGGGTGATGGATGTTCTCTACTAGGGTGTCCAGTTCTTCCTTCCAGTACCACGGACACCATAACAGCCTGCTGGTCAGGTTGGCCCCATCAAGCTCTGTTCGCTGATGTGGGTTCTCCAGCATGTGAGTGAAATATGTCTCAGCCCTTGTATAGGACGCCTTTATGATTAGGACAAAGACAAACATATCTAGCTTGGTAAGATCTTACACATGAGGCCATTATCTGAATATCATTTTAAGAGTGTTCAGAAACAATTCTTCATAGCGAAGACCAAAAATTGCCTGCAATGACTGCACTGGGCAAAACCATAAAAATACTTTGTGCAACCTGAATTTTTCAGGACAGGAACTTTTTGTCTGTGTATGTAGATAGCTGGCAGGTAATGGGCACTGCCAAAGTGGACATGAAACTGTACCAGGTAAAAAGATGAGGTCCACAATATTCAAGGATTTAAACTGCAAATGTGACCATTTTTCCAGCTGTCCATCCTCAATGCTGGGCATTGCTTATACTGTCTATCACGGCCTCCATCTCTGCACACTGGAGCAGTTGTTCTTGCTTTTGGAAGGGGACAAAGTGTCCAAAGAGACAACTTTGCAGCATACTTTAATGCTGCCCCTTGCATTTTTAAGCCCTGCTTATCTGACCAGCATAGGAGCAGGGAGGTATGACCAGGTTGACTTTGGCCAGTGTGTTTCTACCACACTTGGGGTTTGCACACTGCGTTGAACAGGCATCCTCCCCAGGTTATGTTTTTTTCACATTGCATAATTTGCAGGGAAGTCAGTCCAATAAAGTAAGATGTGACTTTCTAGAAATGAGAAAGTAAACATGAGCATTTTAAGATAATTTAAAAAACAAACAAACAAACAAAAATAACAAAAAAAAAAAAAAAAAAAAAAAGGGAAAGCGTGGGGAAATTTGGATCTGGATTTAAAAAAAAAAAAAAGCTTTTTTTTTTCTTGGGAGTTAGTAGTGGTTTATGTGTGGAACTGAAATAGGAAATCTTGAGTTCTTTTCTCATTTCTGATGTAAGCTTGTGATATTGGACCCAAGGCCTTCTCATGAGGGGATGGATGGACTGAGACCCAAGTACTATTGGATCAGAGGTCAGATTATAGCATTTGTTATACTGACCAGACACTTTTTTTCCTTTGTTCCCGACTTGTCTGCACTATGTTCCTCCCATCCCTTTTAGACTTTGTTTATTATATTGTTTTGTTCATTTAAATAGTATCAGCATCTACAGACGATTAAGAACTTCACAACCTCATACAGAGATTGAGTATGGTAAAATAGTGTTTAACTATAAAATATTTCTGACGTAATTCATCCTTCCTTCCTTTGAAACTTGGAGTGGGACTGAGAATAAGGACAGCTGGTCGTTGCCCTATCTCTGTCAATACACAGTATCTGCTGTGTGCAGAAAGGGTTTCATTTCTGGGGCTGCCCGCTTGGCACCCTTCTAACAACTGTAAGGCTTCTGGGAGAAAAAAGAGGATCCAAGATGCTTTGTGCTGTCTCCCATTTTTTTCCCTCTTTGAAGTTAGTTTTGCCACATGATGGTCTAATTTGCATTGTAAATTGAGTTCATCCAGCTTGAGGGACAATTAAGATAGAAACAGGTGTTCTTAAATGTATGATTTGCCAAACAAAATAAACATTGCATTGTAGGGATTTCTGATTATCATCCGAGCTATGGGAATAGGACAACGAGTGAGAGATCGTTTTTCCCTGGAATGTGGGAGTGGGGGAGGCAGGAGGTCCTTTGAAGATTTTGTTTAATTGATTCCTAGATGTAACCTTTTCCTGTTTTTCATTTTGGGCTTTCTGGCTTTGCTCTCCTCTTCAGAATACAGGACTGATGACATACAAGCAAATACCGGCACCTCAATAAAAGCTCCGCCAGTTCTTTCTTTCAGGAGGGAATATAAGAAATTTGTGCATAGTAGACTTTACAGGGAAGCTTTGAAATATACAGCAGCTGCAAGTTTAAGTACGTATTTGAAGTGTGCTGTTTCTTGTTTTGCTTTGTTTTTCCAGATAAACATCATTAACATAAATACATGTTCTGTGTGTTTGGTAGTGTTCTTAGTAAACCTGCATGTCTATACCAGAAATATCTTGTTGAATTTGTTCTGATGCACACCCTGAGCCTATTCGGCCATGACAAGAAGGAAGGCTTCCCTGTAAGTGTTGCTAATTGATTAGCGACTACAGAAGCTAAGATCTCCTTTAAAGTGAGAGCTGCAAGTCTTCAACTTGAAGATAACTGTGCTGATCAGAAGAGACAAATAAAAGAGGTTTTAGGGTTTTTCCTGAACTTACAGACTATGGTGCTATTGGTTGTGGTGTGTTTTTTCTTTTTTCTTTTTCTTCTAATTTTTATTTTTATTTTTATTTTTTAATTTTATTTATTTCTCAGAGCTTGGAAAGCTGCCATAAGACAGCTCTGCAGGCTATCTTTCTAACTTATCTGTTAGCTTTCCTATGTTCCTTACCCTCTACAGGTACCAGAATCAGCAAGGAAAGCTAAAAGAAATCTTTATCAACTCTTGCCTTTACTGTTGCATGTCACTTTCTGAAGTGCTGTTACGTACTCATAAGAATAAAGAAGAGAAGAAAGGAAAGCTGAGGGATATGACAGAAAGACCTGTAAACTGGAGCTGGAGGAATTGCGTAGTACAGACATGTCAGAATTACAGTGGCTCAGAGGCAGGGTGCAGAATATTGTGAAAACAGGAGAAACCCAGACGTGTATCTTGTTTATCTCCAGAAAGCTCTGAAGTGGCCTGGAAGAATAGGCAAAGATGAGACTACTCTGTCCTTTCTGATACCTATTACATAGAATGAAGTTTAATGCCAATCAGTAAGAAAGTGATCTGAAAGAGAGGAAAAGAATCAAATAGGATGTATGCTGGGAAGCAAGTCCCAGCAGCTCGGTAGGAAGCTGCTTTCATTACTGGCCTGCTTTGGAGCTCCTCTGCTCCTCTTCTGTATTGGGTGATAATCTGGCAGTCATTCCTTTTATTAAAACTTCTTAGCCTTAGGGAATTTTACATTAATATGCTGTGTCATACTGGTAATGGATCTTGGGAAGCTTAGCTTAAGCTTTGGATGTCCAGTCATCATGACTAACAACAAAAGCTTCCAAATCTGGTTCACTTCAGAGCGTGGAGCACCACTAACCCCTTCTGTCCCTACAGCACATGGAGCAGTGAGCTTCTGCGCAGCAAAGAAAAGCGTTTGGCTTGGGTGGGCAAGATTATCTGTCTGTTTAACTGTTGATACTTAAATAGGTTTAATGTTTGTTTATCCATCCTACTAGGTGAGATTTTGGATTGTGTAAGGAATGACTAGTTCTCGGGTTGCACTCAAGTCAGCTCCAGCCCTTCCTTTAAGAAGCAGATGGAGCGCGCTGTACATGGCTAAATGCTTAGGTTATGTACTCTCCAAGGTACATAGGCCCCACCACTGCCACCTCACCACCCAAAACCCTCCTCCTGCCAAACAGCCATGGCCTCAGATTCTCTGTACTAACCACGGTCTGTAGCGTTCAGTGCTAGCACAGGTCAGATCTGGAGAAGCACAACTCACCTTCAGATCGTGACATAATGGAAAGCAACTTCCATAACAACTAAACCCGTTTGACTCTTATGATCAGCTGAACATCAGATTAGCAAATTTAAAGCTTTCAGTGCTTTCCTTTCCCTAATAACAGTGTAAGTTTTGGATTTTTCTGGATGTGTGGGTTGAAAGGAAGAAGTCAGGACTGCAATCAGAAATTCATGTACAATGTTTTTAGCTGACGTGACTTGTTAAGCACTTTTGAACAAGTCAAATTTAAATATTTATATATGTGCTTATATGTATTAGAAATCCCTATGGCAATCATCTTACTCTTTGAGATGATATGAGGACTATTGGTTTATAAAGCACATTGTTGCTACAAATAGTAAAGGAAGTTAAATTTGCTTTCAGAGGCAGAGTAAATAGTATTTTCTTTGTTTTTAAAATGGTGGAACTTTTAGGATAGACACTTAATAAGGTCATTTTGGTAAGCCAATATCAAAGCTTGTAAGACTGTTGGGTCCAGCATCCTATCTGATGGCATTTTCCGTAAATTATATTGATTTATTCTGTATGGCAGGACATTTTATTTCATTGTTTGTTTTGGTTTAGAGGGTTTGTTTGTTTGTTTGTTTTAGTTTTGTTAACTGGGCTTTTCTAATAATCTATAAAGCACATATTTGTCAACGCATAAATTGACATATTACAGGCCTCACTGGCTAGTGAAACAACTCTGTTTCAAATTGGAAATCAATATTGGGAATACTTTGAAAGAACTAGGCTAGGAGGGTTTTGTTGTTGTTGTTGTTTTAATAACCAGAGTCCTACATTTGTAGGATGACTTCTGAAAGGGGGTGGGAGAACAAAATTCTGTGTTTCAGAAGGTTCTTCATCGGTTTAAGAAAGAAATTATATGCAGTAATTTCCCCTAAACAAGACTAGTCTTGATGACAAAAAGTCCCCTCAGCCTTTGTTTTCTTAAATGCAGAATAACATTAGATAGAGAAATTACACTAAACCATTCAAGAAATAAAATGTTGTTTTCAGCCTTAATTAAAATCAACTTAATCCAAAGTATTGTATCGATATGCATTAGGACTTGCTAATTCAGATCTACCTGAACTAAATTCTGCAACTATTTTTATTATTATTATTATTCATTAATAGGTCATGATGGTTCTAAGTAAAAAGCCTTAGCTGCCTGGTCTGTAATGTCTAAATTATTGTTCTTCTGTTCTCTTCAGACAAATACCGGGCACCGATCGCAGTTGACGGTATCAAGTGCAGAGATGGGAAATGGAAGGAGTCAAAATTTGGAAAGCAGCCCTTTCATGTCAGATCTTCTGAGTGATGTACCCTTTGCCCTAGCACCACATGTGTTAGCAGTACAGGGA